>NC_090927.1:196744063-197369063 GCF_040938575.1 Ambystoma mexicanum | reverse complement strand
ATTAACACTATGCAGTCTAGCCTACGCTGCATTTGTATTTTTTATTTATTTTATTTATTTGAATTTGTAAAGCGCGCTACAGCCCAAGAGCATCGAGGTGCTGTTGCATGAATATGTCTTAGTTACAGAATTCAGGCGTAGTTCGTGGTTACAGTGAGCGGAGGCCTTGCTTCATTCTGTTTATTGGAAAAAAACGTAGCGCTTCCCAGACTAACGACTGCACATTAATATAGCCTTCTAGTCGGAAAGAGGGGGTCATTATTTGTGGGGTAATGAGCCGCTACCAAGTTTCGGCTCGGGTCATAAGTTAGGGAAGGGTCATTATCCAAAGCGATAATGACCCCTCCCGAGGTCTATAGAAAGATTAGCACGTATTAGTAGCCGTACTTCATGTTTTGGTGGTAAAAAAAAAAGTTTCTTTAATAATAAAGTAAATGGACATTTTAGTCAAGTGAATGTGCTTTTAGTTTGTAGTATTTAAAAGCAAGGTAGTTTTCATGATTTAAGCATTTTTATTGCAACTTGGGTTTGAAATGAGCATGCCTTTAGAATCGATGTTGTGAAAAATTAAAGCAGGGTTTTTCATGTTTTAGCTTTCACTTTGGTGTGCTAGACAGGATGTTGCACGGGGGACCGAGGTCCTCCCAGAGTGCAAGTGTCTAGTTGAAAGAAATCTTTCCTGGAAGTTGCATTATAGTTTTCCTGTCTGCTTTTGAAGACAGACTGCCTCATCATGAGTTTGGCGGTAACCCTTAAATGCGGCGGTAACGATATTACTGCCGCATTTAAGGGTCTGCCAAATCATGGGCTTGGCGGGTTTACCCCCAGCTCTGAGCTGGGGGCAAATCCGCCGCAATTTTGCCAGTTTTTTTGCGCTATTACCGCCGGTGGTAATAGCGCCAAACATTCCCCATTGGGCCCAATGGGGAATGGGAAATTCACGAATAGGCCCAATGGGGAATGGGGACTTACCGTTCCACCAAACTCGTGATCTGGTGCTAAGCTAATAGCACTGGGGGTTTGGAGGTAGGGCTAATAGCCCCGGCGGTAATACCACCAGGGTTATCGCCCAACTCGTGATGAGGCCCCTCAAATGGGAATGGGGAGCATTTTTTTCTGGTGCCCGCGAATGGGCAATTACCATGTCCAGCGGGCCATAATGACCCGGTAATTGGCCATTCACGGGGGCCGGAAAAGGCTACCGCCAAACTTGTAATGAAGCCCAATTTGCTTCCATATACGTCCAATGTAAGTACTGTGAAGAAGATGACCAGGAGTACGAAGATCACTCCACAGAACTGGAGTGAACAGTCTAGTTTCTCACAGCACTTGATTGGCCAAAAACAATACAAACTAGCAGAGGGAAAACAACATGGAGAGAGCCAATAGAGGAGGAGCAAACCCGGGAGACGCTGTCCCGATAAGCAGAGAGACGTACCACAAGACGTTGTGCACAGAAGCAAATGGGAGCACAAAGGTAGTCTAGGACAAAGGGATTATGCCAACTGCTGCCCAAGTAACCCTCTGGGCGTCCCGAAGTCTGGGGAAGCTGCCGGATAGCAAAACTGCAACTCAAGAAGGAAGCAGTCACAGGCGAAGCAACTGTCGGCTAGAGGAGATAGCCAAACGTTGCTTGAAGCCAAATCCGCAATCCGAGAAGGAAGCAATAACCGGCAGAGATGCTGCTGTCCCAAAAAAGCACCCAAACACTGCCAGTGCCTCACAGCAGAGCACCGCCGCTCAGAAGAGACAAACAGGTATGCAGGCAGACTGAGAGGCGCTAGAGGTCCGGGAGGAATCGGGGATCAACTACAGAGCCCAAGATAAGAGGTCTGGGACCCCGAGAATAACAGAGAGAAAGAAAGAAACAGGTGTCTGCTTGGTAGGAGAATAAACCAAGCAGGCAAGATACATTATTGCGAGTCTGGGACCTGCACCCATATAACAGCCAGAGAAAGAGAGTGTCTGGGACCCATAGATAAACAGAGACATTACAGAGGGACACATATGCTTGGCAGGAGAGTAAACCAAGCTATTGTGAAACCGCATTACGAGTGTGGGACCTGCACCCATACAAAAGCCCACACAAAAGCCAGAGAATAAGAGGGTCTGTGACACTGATAGAAACAGAGGCAGACAAGGAAAACACCGATGCTCTGGGACCCGCACCCATATGAATGGCTAAGGATAAGTTGAAGTTCAGTCAAGAAAGCACCGAAAAGCTGAGAACATTTGTACACCTTTGGGAAAACTCTGAAAGCCCATGGAAGGGAGATCAGTCCCCTGTCTTAGTGAACACTGTGTTTACTTTTGGAGTTATTTTTCTACGTACAAGAAACCACATAAGGCGGAGACAAGACCCTGCCTTGTGAACTGAAACGGGAAGGAATCCAGGGGAAAGGAGTGTATCCCTGGTTATTCAAATACTATTTCGTGGAAAAGGAACACTTGCTTTATTTATTTGACAACCCGTGACATTTGGAACTTTCTGTTGACAAGAACTGTCATTATCACTTTAGTTGTAAATATAGTATCCTTGCACAATAGGTTTAAGTTATTAGTGTTAGGGTTAGAAGCAGGATATTTGGATGCAACAGTGACAGACTATTTTACACCCTGCTATTTACATTAGATGCCTTTGAGGCAGGGAATCCCCTTTTGGATTTAGGGACAGAAAGGTCGTTTTTTCAACCATTTTATTTGTTAATCAGTTTATAACCAAAACTATGTCACCTTTGTGTCCAAGCATTACTTCTCCACCCTTACAAGTACGTTCAGTATATGTTCAGGTTGCTACATCACATTCACATCTGGCAATCCGAGTAGCTGTCCATCCCCTTCATTATATGAACCTGCTCCTTAGTTATTTTGTTAATGGTAGAGTCCGGTTTGTGGTTAGCTCATGCATAGCCTAAAAGCAGCTGGACTAATTACCCTGAAACCCTGCAAGCACAGTATATCTAGGATCTGATCATGACTTTTTGTATATCAAGATAGCCTTGCCTAATGCAAATTCAAACAAATTGTTGAACCTGATAAGTAAGAAACGCACTTTTGCCATTAACAACTCTTTCATCGCTGAATAACTGTGGTCTGCCCTAGCTCACTTGTCAAGTTTAGATATGTTGTTTGAAATGGTGTTAAATATCCCAAATATTGAAACCATTTTAAAGAATAAGGCAACACTATGCTGCAAGGTAAACAACATTGAAAACCTTGCTTTAAAAAGGAGATACATTGAATATTCCCATCAGAGCTTTCCCTAAATACACTGCAGACTTACTTAACCAAACATTGCTCAATCGAACTAAAGTGTTTTATTCTATACCTTTGCTTTAACATTCTGCCAATGGTGGAATATTTCAGGGTGTGGTCCAGTATCCTTTAGAGGATCGATTATGTCAACTATGCCACAAAGGTATTGAAACTAGTCGCCACATACTAACTCCCTGCTTGGTATTAAAAACTCAATATGGCAGGGGATATGGCCACTTTATCACGCAGCTCGAACATATAGTACTTGAACAATTCTGGAGCATGTTATTTGGAGCTGAATTATTAGTCGTCACTGCTGTTGCCCACCACATCTGGAAAGAAACTGTAGAGCTCTTTGCAGTTGGGTAGCTAATTTTAGCCTCTATAAAAGTAATCTTTCAGGAAAATCTCGTTTTTTATGAAAGTTGTATGTGTTTTAATTAATGCAAGATTTTAAAATACTGCTTTTCTCTTTTTCTTTTATTACTCTTAAGCCATTCATGTGTATAGTATTTGAGATTGTGTTTTTAAGCTGTTATCATTAGTTGTTTATTAAATGTGCTAAAGGTTTGTTCCAATAACCAAACACACAATAGAGAAAAAAAATGTACAGCTTTTTAAAAAAAAACATTTTTTAAACTCTTTATTTCTTATTTTCAACAAGATACAACAAAACAACAGTATCAACATATTAGGTCATTGAGTCACAAAATACACAACAACTGAAGACAATTATAGTAGAATTGCAAACCATAACTCTATATTCTACAATACTAATCTTAAGACTAACCTAAAGCAAATCCAGATGCACTAAACAAACATCAACAGACAAGTAAGACTACACAAAACAAGACAACCACATAAACAACTCAACCCCCCCTATATTTATGTTACCTGAAAATAAACCATTTCACTCCATTCCATAACCCAATCTAGCATCATCAGTAGAGATCAATAAAGCTACCGCACAGTTCTTCAAAAAGGGTTTCCTTGTTTTGTTTACTATACATAGTTTTTTCAAATCTTGACAAAACTCTAACATCCAAAATCCACTCCTCCACTGCCAGTTTCTTCCTTGTCTTCCAGACCTTCAATATCTGTTTAGCCGCCACCAACAAAACTTTGCTCACTCCGCACGATATCACCCAGCGTACATCCTGCCCACCACTGTACAATAGTAAGATGACTACCAAGGGATTGCATGGATAAATAATGTTCCAGATTTGTACAGCTTTTTGTTAATGGAGTAATGTTTGTGGTTCGCTCAGCCATAGCCTAAAAGCAGCTGGACTAATAACCATGAAACCTTGAAAGCACAGTATATCTAAGATCTGATCATGACTTTTGGTTGGGTTTTGAGAAAGAAATTTCTGCTGCTTTTCAGATATTCATTTTGATATTCTCCAGCATTGGATCTTTCATAGATTCACATGCTGTGTGAATATTCTACGGCATTAGGCTGGGAATCCTCCGTAACATAGAGCAGTTTAAATTTAAACTGAAAACTTCAGTGACTTTTATGCTCTAGTATAGTCATTTTTGAGTCCCACAGCCAATACAAACATCTCCCTTAGCACCTTCTCTGTCAGTCATCTTCAGATTTGTTCCCGCACATTTGTGTTGGGAGTCCTCAAAAATCTCTCTATACTAATACCTTTGAGAATTATTCTTATATTTCATCTTTTCACAAAGAAAAAAACATCTTTAAACGACTCGTCGACATCCACAGCAACGGAAAGGGTACCTGAGTCCAATGACCTACTTCCGCCATCGTCTGCGATTTGGGCCTACGTCATGGCTAAGACCAAGAAAAAGAGCCTTTTCAAGGACTCCGCTCACTGTGGCCTGAAAAACATTTATGTTGTAGACTTGCACGACGATTGCTTATAATGCTTGCATCCGCATCATGTCATCGAAGAATGCAAAATTTGTCAGTCTTTCTCGAATAAAACAGTCCACGACCGACACAGACGACTGGTCATGTGGCTCGACGGCGGGGCCTCTGACTTAAGTACAGAGTCATGCCTCACTTCAGGACGGTAGAATGACCCAGCGAACCACCTCTAGTAAGAGGTCTATGTTGTACGAGGAGCCTTCCAGCAGGAGAAAAAAGGTGCACAGCGTAGCATCCAGAGACACACCATCTCACAAGATGGCAGAAAGATCTTCTTCACCTAAGGTCACTTTCTTAGTTGTTTCCAAGGACAAGGGGATGCCAGCCCCTTCCTCCTGACCAGTGGTACCCAGACGGTCCACGTTTACGAAGACGGCACAAGTGCCTAACGTGGTTACTGTCTTTGTCGTCCACCGTTAGACCGTCAACGACAACCAAATCGTCCTTTTCTTCATTGACACCGAAGACAACCGCTCTCTAAACAGCTTAATCACAACTACGACACCGTCAATGACATCGATGACAACGCCGTCGACGGCAGGTGCCATACCAACAAGATTGTCAAAAAGGTCATCCACGATCCCGTCGACACCAAAATCGATTACAGCCATTGCACGGTCAACTTCCTTGTCGTCGACCACAGCCTCTACAGTGTCCACACCCTTCATTACCCCTACAAGGGATTGGGTTGCTGGTTCAACCAGCAATAGTGGTGGAACCAATCCTGTATGAGTACCCCCCCCCGCCCACCGTATTTCTCCTATTCAAGAGCCCAGCAGTCCATCGTAAATACGTGTCTAACCAGAAAAGAGGCCAAGTCCTGCCGGAGCACCACCACCAGACACTACACTACATCACCACATTGGAAATCAAGCCTTATAAGGCCGCCTGCTTTGCAGCCATTGGTGCCAACCCCTGCAAACAATATCTCTATGGACATTCTCACCACCCTCGCTACACTAGGGTCCACAATGCAGCAAAGGCTGCCTTATCCATTACCAGCCCCAGATCCTTGTCATCAGCGCTCTGGGGGCACCCCTGGCCCTACATGCTCCTCAAGGGAGGACGGCCCTTCACTCCCCTCTAGAGCGGAAATGCGCTTAACAAGGCCTCCACAATTGTCCGACATAGGCACTGACACAGATCCAAACAGACAGGATGTTGTGGCTTCCACTCATACATCTGTTACAGATGAATTTGATGAGTTTGTTCCAGCGGATGGCCAACCGGATGAAGTTCCTGCTAGAGACTCTCCCACAGACGAAGTGGGCTCGTTCCACACTCTCATGGGTAGAGCGTCCAAAATGTTTGGCCTAGCTCTGATGAGCGGCGTAAAGAGAGCCTCCTGTACCAGCAGAAAGACCATCAGAGGAAGTCCCTGATGTCCATCCCACTCCTGGAAGATATTTTGGAGGACCGCCTTGTTACAATGGCACACCCCTCTTCAGCGCCAGCACAAATAACCACTTTGATAAGAAATACAGAGCCCCTGACACTGCTCCTGTCTGTCTCCAGAAACACAACTGACATCTGATTCAGTAGTCTCTGCTGCTGCCAGGAGAAGATCTGCTAATGCTTCCTCATCCTGCTCTGTCCCTCCAGACAAAGGGCGAAAACGCCTGGATTCCTTGGGCAAAAAAGCTATAACAACTGCAGTCACCACCATCAAGGCTGCGAATGCAATGGCATTCGTGTAAGATCAGATTGCGAGCTATGGTACAAGCTGGGCCCTATCCTTGAATTTTTGTCTGAGGAGGCAATGAACATATTCCACGAGGGTGAGTTGGCGTCAGATCAGGCCATCTCAGTGTCATTTGACCTCACCGACAGTGGGATCCGCCAACTTGGCAATGGTGCAGTGCTTCACCAACACGGTTGGCTCAAAGTGACTAATTTTAGACCAGAGGTACAAGCATAGGTCGTCAATATGCCTTTCAACAGCATAGATCTTTTTGGGAAGAAGGTCGACAAAACTCTCTGCCCTCTACCAAGACGGACACTGACATCACTCATTCCCTGGGCACACTGCAGCGCAGAGGCTCTTGTCCTTTTGCACAGGAAAGAACTGTTTTGGTACGATTTCACAAGACCATGGTCCCTCTTGCCAATCCTCCTCCTCTTACAAGATGATGACGTATTCATCAGCCGATCAGTACAGAAAGTCTCAAAACTATCGAGGCACTCTGCATCGCTGGGGTTCCTCCCAGTCCAGGGGCCAGGCAAGCAAGCAGCCCTGACCCGGCCAGGGTCGAACCCTCCCACTTCAGTACCCCACTGGGAGGAAGACTATCGCAGTTCATCAGAGAATGGAAGACCATCACATCCGACGAATGGGTGCTCTCCCTTCTCCAGCAGGGCCGCTCGCGGGAGTTTGTAAACATGCCACCAGACATTCCCCCCGTAAGCAAGCTGGAAAAGCTCTGCCATCTGCTGCTACAAGAGGTGTAAGTCTTGCCGGGCCAATGGTGATGGAGGAGGTGCTGAAGACAGAACTATTATCAGAAGTCTACTTACGTTATTTCCTAGTAAGGAAAAAGGTATTAGGAAATCAGTGGTTTGGAGGCCCATCTTCGATCTACGGGTACTCCACAAATTCCTCAAAGTGCAAACATTAAGTATGGTGACATTTCAACTAATCTTGTCTCAACTACATCAGGGAGACTTTCTGGCATCCCTTGATCTCGAGGATGCATACTTTACAATCCCTATTCGCCACTCACACCACTGCTACCTGCGGTTCGTAGTAGCTGGGGTGCACTACCAATTCAAGGCGTTACCCTTCTGCCTTCGTTCAGCCCCACTGGTCTTCACCAAATGCCTCGCTCCAGTGGGGGCTCATGTACATCGTATGGGCATCCACATCTACCCATATTTAGACGACTGGCTAATGAGGGCACCATTTTGCGACGTGATAGCAAGGATCACAGCATCCACCAATCAAGATCTGAAATTCCTCTGTTTTTCAAACAGTTTCCCTAAGTCGTGCTTAATACCAGCAACACGAGCTCCTTACTTGGGAGCGAAGCACGTCACGTTGTCTTGCACTGAAAGACCATCAGACGATTCAGGGTGTCCACACTCCTACCCAAGGAGAACCATCTCAGCATGGTTCCAGCAACGTCTGTCCGCAGTTACATGTCCCTGTTGGGCATGATGTTGTCATGCATTCCTCTAATCACTCATTGCAGCCTGCGTCTACTGCAGGAATTCCTAGACGCTCGTTGGGTACAAATGTCAGATCCTGGGAAGATCGCCTCACTCTGGCACGGCAGTTCAGACACAACCTACGCTGGTGGTCATTCAAAGCCCACCTTGTAAAAGGGTGTTCCTTTCCAGCTGCCCACTCAACAGAATTCACTAGAAGGCTGGGGAGCCCACTGTCGAGAGCTACACTCAGGGTTTATATGATCTCAAGACAAAAAGCTACTGCACATCAATCTACTGGAACTGAGGTTGGTTTTTTGGGCCCTCAAGTCTTTCCTCCTTTTACTGACCGGAAAGGTGGTATGGATATTTACTGACAATTCCACGTCAATGTTCTACATCCGCAAGCATGGAGTGACGAGATCACCACAGTTGTCCAAGGAGTCTCAGACCATGTGGTACTGGTTATTGCAGCACCACATGTTCCTGCTTCCCCTCCACCTGCCAGGTATCCACAACACCCTAGAGGACTCTCTCAGCAGGGAGTTGCGCTTTTGTCACAATTGGGAATTGCACGACGATCAACTTCACCAGTTGTACCAGAATTGGGGCACGCCAGAGATAGACCTTTTTGCCACCTACAACACCAAACAGTAGGTTTCCCCATCCAGCAAGCATAGGGGATGCCTTTGCGTTCCCTTGGGAATGGAAATTCCTGTACGCATTCCCTCCAATCCCATTGGTAGAACAGGTTATCAACACTTTCAGACTATATTAGTGCAAACGGATATTAGTAACCCCTGAATGGCTGAGACAGTTCTGGTGCTCAGACCGCCTCACCCACTCGTTAGTATCTCCCCCCAGGTTGACACCACACAAGTCTCAGCTATCCAGAAACCAGGAAGCAGTACTTAACCATGGCCCGGCCTCTCTCAATCTCACGACCTGGCTTCTGTGGTCTTAGGGTCCAGATCCATCTCCCTACCACAAGACTACCAGGAGGTTTTGGCTCATGCTAGGTCCCCCTCCCACTTTGGCATGTTACAAAAGTAAGTGGACGCGTTTTCAGGTGTGGTGCAGAAGCCAACATCTGCTGCCTCACACCATCCGACTGCAGGACATTGTACCATATTTACTGTCTCTGACATTATCAGCTTTGTAACACTCTTCCATCAAAGTGCATTTGGCCGCGTTTTCCAGATAGAACCGGTCACCTGGTATCCCTTCTCTCTGGTCTCACCGGCTGGTGAAATACATTTTTTTGGCATAGGTTGTTCAGGTCTTTTCCACCTATCAAACGTTCAGCACCATCATGGGAATTTAACGTTGACCTGTCAAGGCTGATGAAACCACCCTTTGTGCCTCTGCACAAGGTGTCGCTCAAACATCTCTCTTGGAAGACCGCCTTTTTGGTAGTGTGACGAATCCTGCGGTGTCGTCCCTATTTAACATGGGGTGGTGAGGCTGCTACCCAATAGTCCTCCTGGTGGTGGTTCTACTCAGCAGGAGGATTTCATGGGGAGGGAGGACCCCATTGAGAGTAGTGACCACTTTGTGAGAACGCAGTATCCCTTTGACCCTCCCACCTTCCCTCAAAACCCTTCCCTTACCCCTCCAGCAGATGTCTCAATGTACTGTTGCTCTACATCACAGGTGGAAACCACTGGGAAGGAAAACTCCCATCAGTTACCCAATGGTAGTACTGGGACAAGGAAGAGGTCAATAGCAATATGGATCGATATGAAGAACTAAGACATGTGGTCTAGTCCTTTTCGTCAGCTCATTGGCTGGCTGTCATTCAAAGTAGGAGAGGGAACGGAGCAATGGAGTCGTCCATCTCTCGGCACGGACCGGGAGCTCGGCAAGCCAGGTGAAGGAGATCTGCTGGCGTAGAACGTGTTGGTAGGACATGCTGGAGGAAAAAAACAGTGAGAACAAGATTGTTGAGTACCTTGGCAGGAGCGTGGACCAAGAGGGGTACAATGTGAAAGGAGTCTGGGACCCTCACGACAACTTGGGAAAGAGAACCAGGCTATTCGTCCTTGTCACAGTACTTGGGAGCTGGGACGGGTCACAAAGGTCCTGGGACTCCCAAGTGGTGTTCAGGTCATTCTTCCTTGTCACAGGACCTGGGAAGGAGGTCTTACAAACATAGAGAAGAACACATCGTGAGCATTGAAGAAACAGAATACTTTGGATAGACTCTGGGGAAAGGGAATCAGCCCCTTGAGTCTTATGGAACTTGCATTTGTAACTTTTGTTGTAACTGTAAAGCTGGGATGCAGGTAGGCAGCCAAAATACATTTTCCTTGCCACATTGTATTAGTTTTAGCTTATGAGGGATATAGGAGGATTTGGACAGCAAAATTTACTGTGGACATTCTGACGCAGAACGTTTCATGATCTAGTTTTATTGAGGCAGGGAAACCCCTCTTAAAGGTAGAGCTAGTTAGGATTTCCTCCAACTACCCCCATTTTTGTTGTTAACAAAAATCTTTGCCGATCAGCATGCTACCCTTGTGTCTGCCTCTTAGTCCTAGACTTAGTCCTAGACTCTCACAGTATCCATAACATCGGTCAGGAGAGTGGGCGAGTTCCAAGCTTTTTCTTGCAAAGCACCTTATTTGACTTTTCAAAAGATACTTCGCACTAATCCTACGTTTATGCCAAAAGTGAACGTGGTATGTGCCCTTAAGTACAATTTCGCCCGTACAAAATCCTTCCATCTGACAGACCAACTGTTTGTGACATTCGGACTGCCTGGACCACGGATTCCGTGTTAAGGTTGATTTCGGCTTGCATTTCCTTCTGCTATCAACAGGCTGGCAGGCCGCTTCCGGGCAGACCCCAAGCTCATTCCAGCAGGGCAGTTGCGGCTATTACTGCTTTCCTCTCTGGAATTGACATTTGCCGAGCAGCCACTTGGAGTTCAGTGCACACGTTCACCAGGTTCTACTGTGTCGATAGGTATTCTGCGGCAGAGTCCAGTGTCGGTTCATCGTAACCTGTTTGCATGAGGTTAGTTAGTCTCCACTGGTAAGTTTCTTGCACGGAGCTTCCCTCTGCCCGTATGTAATGTTTTTCTTTTTTTTAAACATATTTTATTGTTTTCATAGATAGTACAAAAGTGAACGTTCCCAACTTTCCCATCCCACATCCCCCTCCCCCCCCATCCCGTTCGGAAGAGAAGTCCATGATCAAATGTCCTCGGTGTCGATTAAGAAGTGAAAAAGTCTGTTATTTTTATATAGTGCGGGCACCATTGTGCCATATAGTCTGATTGGAGATAATCTAGTGCTCCTCCCCATTCTTTTGTGAAGGTGCCTTGTGTTCCTTGGATATTGTGAGTTATCTTTTCCATGGTCATTTGGGACCAGACCTTATATAGCCATGTGTATAGCAATGGTGGATCTTTCTTCTTCCATCTCTGTGCAATCGTGGCCCAGGCCGCTATGACTAGGCCCATAAGACTCCTCCATTGCGCCTTAGTGAGTGTTTTGGCATGTTGCCCTTTAAGTCCGCAGAGCCATAGTTTTTCTGGAAATTGTTCCGCTTCTGGAAATATCTTCTTTAGTTCTGATATTACTTCTGTCCAGAAGCCATTGACCTTTGGGCAGTCCCACCAAGTGTGTCTCCATGTGCCTACTTCTGTGCAGCCTCTCCAGCAGTGGTTAGACGAATGCGGGAACATGCTGTGTAGCCTCTCTGGGGTGTAGTGCCATTGTTTAACGATTTTTGTCCACATTTCTCTGGTTTGGGCAGCTCGGGTTAGTTTGGGGATATCGGCCCATAGCGACTGCCACTGTTGTGGTGTGATATCCTCTCCCAGAGTTTTTTCCCATTTTTTCATATATGCCCACTTTATGTATTCCTCCTGTGTATTTATGAATTTGTAGAGAGTGGAGACTAGTTTTTTGTCTCCTGAGTTGGTAAGGAGAAACCTTTCAAAGTCGGTAAGTTCCCTCGTCGCTGTGTGTGTTATCTCGGGTGAGGACAGCCAGTGTCTGAGTTGTTCATATTTGTATCTATCCGCATTTGTGAGGTTCCATAGTGTTTTGCAGTCGGCGAAGGATCTCAGTTCCTTGTCCACGAACATTTCCCCAATTTTTCTGCAACCTGCTTCCTCCCAGTTCTCGTATGCGCCGTGCTCTGTCCCTGGTGGGAACTGCGGATTCCTGCAGATTGGAGTGAACAGGGCCAGAGCGGTGGTAATGTGCCCTTTCCGTGTCTGCTCGTCCCAGGCATTCATTGTGGCCTTCATGATCTCGCTGATGCGCAGGTTCGGGTGCCTATGCTGTTTTGATTTCCACAACAAGTCCTCCAATGGTGTTCTTGCGACCGCTCTGTCCTGGGTCTCCCAGATCGTTTGCTGATTGTCTCCCAGCCATTCTTTCAGGATCCATAGTTGTGCCGCTTGGTAATAGTTCTTAAAGTGAGGGAGCGCCAGGCCCCCCTCTTTAATGTGGGACATGAGAACTGATCTGGCTACTCTGGGGGGTTTTCTATTCCAAATGAAAACTGAGACTGCCTTTGTCAGTGTCCTGAAAAAGGAATCTGGGATCACGATCGGGAGGGATTGGAAGTGATATAACAGTTTCGGGAGGATGTTCATTTTAATCGATTGGATTCTTCCCCACCAGGAGATATTTAGGGGGCACCACCGCTCTAGTTCTTTTTGTATTCTTGCCAGGAGTTGGGGGTAATTACTATTGTATAGTGCCTCAACCTTCTGTGTGAGTGTTATACCCAGATATTTTATACCTTCCTCTGCAACATTTAGGCCAAACTGCCCTGCTTCTCTATTCAGTGATTCTCTGCTCCTGGCTAGGAGTAAAATTTCTGACTTTTTTTTGTTTATTTTTAGACCCGATATATCCCCGAATGACTCAAGGAGGTGGAATGCCGCAGGGATGGACTGGGCTGGGCGCTCGAGTGCCAGTAACATGTCGTCTGCATAGGCTATTACCTTATGTTGTTTACCCGCCATCTCGATTCCCTTGATTTGGTCCGATTCTCTAATTTTAATTAGTAATGGTTCTAGGAACAGCGCATATAGGAGCGGCGATAGAGGGCAGCCTTGTTTCGTTCCCCTAGAGATTTCCACCCTCTCCGTGACCACCCCATTTACCGCTATTCTAGCCGAAGGGGAGGAGTAGTTGGCCTTAATCATATTTATATATTGGGTCCCGAATCCCATATGTGCCATAGTTTTGATGAGCATTGACCATTCAACCCGGTCGAAGGCTTTTTCTGCGTCTAAAGATAACCGCAGGGGTGCGGGTTATGTTAATTTTTTCTGTTAGATGTACTAGCCTTCTTGTGTTGTTGTGCGTCTGCCTCCCTGGTATGAATCCCGATTTATCCGGGTTTATTATGGAGGGAAGCAGTGGGGAAAGTCTGGCGGCCAGGATTTTTGTGTATATTTTTGAGTCTAAATTGATCAGGGCGATCGGTCTGTATGAGCCTGGGAGGGTGGGGTCTTTCCCTTGTTTGTGGAATACCAGTATTTTTGCTTCATTCATGGATGGAGTAATGTTCCCACTATCTCTAAAGGTGTTTAGTAGTCTAGTGAGGAAGGGGGTGAGGAGGTCTTCGTATTTTTTGTATTTTGTAGAATGTGGCTGTAAAGCCATCCGGGCCCGGCGCTTTGTTGAGAGGGAGATCTTTTATTGCTTTCTTCGCTTCACTTTCCGTTATCTGGGCCTCAAGTTCCGTTCTGGCCTTTTCTGGTATTTTTTGAAACGAGATCGAAGTCAGAAATCTGTTTTGGTCTGCCTCATCTGGGTGTTTAGTTTCATATAGGCCCTGGTAGAATTCCCTGAATGTGTCCCCTATATCTTTGGTGCGCGTCAGCAGGTCTCTTTGTGTATTTTTAATGCTCCGGATGGTCATAGTTTTCCGCTTTGACGAGAGTAAACGGGCAAGATATCGGTCGGCCTTGTTAGCTTTTATATAATATCTCTGTTTGAGGTATAAGAGGGATCTCTGGGCTTTCTTACTACGGAGGAGGTCAAGTTGCCCCTCTGTGTGTTTAAGTGACCTTTTTAAGCTCCTGGTGGGGTTCGCCAGTAGTTCTCCCTGGACTTTTGACAGCTTCTCTTCCAGTTGCGTTTCCCACTGTTGTGATTGTTTATCCCTCGCTGCTTTGAGGGCTATTAAGTGGCCCCTGATTACCGCCTTGAACGCCTCCCACACCGTACTCAGGGCTGTCTCCCCTGTATCTTTATTTTCAAAGAATTCTGTGATCTTGTCCCTAATGGATTCTCCCATCACTGGGTCTGACAGTATCTCCTGTGGTAGTTGCCACCTCCAAATTCCTTTCTCTTTCTTTGGGGTCGACAGATCCATCCAGAGGGGTGCGTGGTCTGACAGAGAGATGGGTCCCAGTTCCATGTTTTGTATTTTACCCAGGTTCTCCACTGACACCCAGAAGTAGTCAATTCTTGACATCGTGTTGTGGACGTGTGAGTAATATGTGTATCCCTTGGTTTGACCCTTGTGTTCTCTCCATGCATCGCACAATGCCATACCATCCATCCGTCGTTTAAGTCGATCCGACGGGGCGCCTTGTTGGTGGGGCCCACCCGTGCTCCTGTCAATCTGAGGATGCCAGGCCATATTAAAGTCCCCTCCTATGATTATTTCACCTTTCGCGTACTCCTCCAGCCTCCCCATCGTGTCTCTCAGGAAGCCGTCTTGGCCCGTGTTTGGGGCATATACTGAGGCTAGTGTCATTGTGGCGTTGTGGAGTCTGATATTGGCAAAGGCGAACCGTCCTTCTTTGTTGGATAATTTGTCAATCAGGCATGCTTCCAGACCCTCCTTAATTACAATCATCACCCCCGCTCTCTTCTCCGCTGCGTTGGATTGTGCCAATATTTCGTAGCCTCTGAGGCGAATTTTCCCCCTATCCTGTACTTTGATATGTGTCTCCTGGAGCAGTAGCACTTCGGCTTTTTCCTTCCTTAACATGTTCTCCACTTTTTTCCGTTTCACGGGAGAGTTCAGACCCCTTACGTTTAAGGTTACGAATCTTATCTTCCCCATTTCATATGCCCTATCTGGGTGCTCCTTTCGCCCGAGTTGACCATTCCCCTCTCTCTTCCGGAACGGATACGTCCCACCCACCCCTCCCCCCAAACTGTAAGAATGTTCCCAACCTTTAACTGTATTCCAACTTGTGCTCCCGAGGAGGGCCCGGGTACCTAAGGTAGCTCTGGCGTTCCGCCTATCGCTCCCTGCCCTCTGTAGGCTTGAGGCGAACCGTGCGGGGAGTCCTAAACCCCTCGTCATCCCTTGGCCTTGATGTAAGTCGTTCCGGTGCCACACCGGGCCTAATGATTCTGTTCAGTCCGGGTTCCATCATTGGGTGCTGTTCCGCATTGAGTGTTCAGCCTCTGGGCACCGAGTATCTTGAGCTGTGGATTCACGTCCGTTCGGTTGTTTTATTTGACACTTCGATTCCCCTTCCTTGCCATTTCCTTTTCTGGCTTACCCTTTCCCATCCCCCTGGTCTGCTCTGCCGTTCCCCCCTTTTGTTTTCGTATTTGGTCGACGGTTCATCTATCTGGATGTCCATGATGCTCAGCCCCTCTTCCATGGTGGTCATCCTCCTTTGCTGACCCTCCCAGTCGAACAGTAGACCGAAAGGGAATGTCCATTTGTATTTCATCTCTCTCTTGACCAATTCTCGGGTGAGTGGGGTCATTTCTCTTCTTTTCTGGAGTGTTATGGCAGATATGTCTTGAAACAGCTGAATTTCCACCCCGTTCATCCTGATTTGTTCTAGCTGCCTCGCTCTCCGTAGTATGAGTTCTTTTTGTGGGTAGGAGGATATAGCTGCTAACACGTCTCTGGGTCTCTGGGTCTCTCCCCTGGTGCTCCAGTGCACTTTGGGCCCACTCTATGGATGCGGTCAATCCCCACTGCCTCTGAATCTTGTGCTTCTATGATATCTCTGAAGACCTCCTGCACCGCTTTCCGTAGATCCCTGCCCGTGACCGATTCTGGCATATTTTTAATGCAAATGTTCGATCTGCGGGACCTATTTTCTAGGTCCTCGCACTGTATTTCCAGGTTGTGGGTCAAGCGGACAAGGTGTTCTTGAGTTTCGCTGTTTTGTAGTGCCTCCTCTTCCGCGTTCTGCAGTATTTTTTCCAGGGTATCTGTCCTTTCTTCCAGGTTCGCAATGTCGTGTTTAACATCATGGATTGCCTGCTGCATGTCGTGTTTAATTGCAGCGAATTGGTCCTGGACTGTCGACATGAGCTTGTCTTGTAATTCTTTAAACCAGGAGTGCATATCTTCTTTTGTTGGGGGTAGGTCGCTGGAGGTGATGTGGGCCGGTTCCGTCGCAGGCAATGGCGGCATGGCCTCCGGGGGCCTACTTCTCGTCGATACCGGGGTCTCCACTGCCCACATCTGTACCAGGTTGGAGTCCTGCTTAGCGGATTGCTGGTTCTGTTGGGATCCCCCTCCCTTCACTTTAGCTCTAGACATAGTACCGGCGATTTTGTCCGTGACTGTCCCTCTCTCTTCAATGGCTGCGCGGCGTTGGCCTGAGCGGTGACCCAAGGAAGGGCCTATGGTGTGCCGATGGTGATTCGGGGGGGGGTCGACTCTCCCTTTTGCGCTGCGCGGTCAGGGTGTCCTGCGGTTCCTGCCCGTTCTGGCCTTGTGGGGGGGGATGCGGGATTCCCCCTAGCGCTCTCGGGGTCCGCCCGCCGCTGTGCAGGGGGGGAGATCTGGCAGTAGGGGGGGCTCACCTTCCAGTCCACCGGGCCGGGGGACTACTGCTGGCGCCCCTCAGCTCTGGGCATCGGGTTGAGTTCGTTTGCTGCTCCCCGGCTCCCTCCACGCGCTCGCTGGTGTCTGGTGGCACCGATTCTGCTGTGTTGGGGTTCACTCCCGCCCGGGCGGTCCGTGCCACCAGTCTCCTCTGTACTGCACGGCAAACCGTCTCTCTCCGTTCCCTCGTGCGCCCCGGCCGTGCCCTGGGCCGCGTCGGATGGATCGTTGGCGCGGTGGGGGGAGGTGGGATTCCTCTCCGTAGCGTCTCTGGATGTCGGGGGTCGGGGAGACTTCTTCCGTGTGCGTCCTGTGTCTTTGGACGATATTCGGTGCCGGGTATAGGATTTGCACCCTCCGGAACGTTGCTAATTACGGTGCTGCTGAAAGGCCCGGCGGGAGCGAGTCTCACTCACGTCTTCCTGCGCCGGCGGCCATCTTGGAATCCCGTATGTAATGTTTTAATACTGCTTTTGTAATCTATTCACAGCATGTGACTCTATGAAAGATCCAATGCTGGAGCAGTAATAAATCACTTACCTGTAACTCCTGTTCTCCAGCATTGGTATCTTTCATAGATTCACATGAGACCCTCCCGCTTACCCGTGTGGCTCTTCTTTGGCGCATACTGCCACTCACGTGCGCTTGCCAGAATCTGAAGATGGCCAACAAAGGAGGAGCTAAGGGAGATGTTCCTATTGGCTGCGGCCAGTATGACCCAAAGGTGACTATACTGGAGCACAAAAGTGACTGAAGGTTTCAGTTTACATTTAAACTGCTTTATGTTAGAGTATTCCCAGTCTAACGACCAAGATACTAAGTGTTTTTTTTCTAAAGTTGAGAATCAGTGTGTTTGCAGTTTCTCAACTTAAAAAAAAGATGACAAAACAAGATGTCCACCATGGATAGGGGAGAACGGAACTACACATAGTCCCTTCTCCCATTTCATGGTGGCCATTGCCAGTTCTGAGAGCGCCAGCGAGGGACTTGGAAGCACCAGGTAAGTGGGGGGGATCTAAATATGTGGAAAAGGGAGGTGATGGGAAAGGGATGCGGGGGAGCGCAGGGACCTCTTATGTTGGACCCGGCAAGCAAAGATAGTGGCCTCCAGCTCCGAGAAGACTCGGAGCACGGTTTTAACATGTGGTAAAGCCACCGTTCCGAGCCTCCTGGTTGGCTGGGAGGCCGCCAAGCTCCCATCGCTGGGTACTAATTTGGAATAGAGAAGAAAATGCAGTGCAGCACGCCAGTGAATCACACATGCATTTTGAGCCTTGTTTTTTTTAAACATACACACATTTCTTCTAACTGTTGCATTAGTACAATATCAGTGTATACAGTGTAGTGGGTATCATTTTTCAGCTTTTAGAGCTGTAGGTGGCCATCTTATGTTGCTCATCCGCTCAACTGGTGTGTTGGATGGTTGTGAGTGCTTGTTTGTTAAATTGAGTATTCATTACAACATTACGATTAATTTGTTTATATTGTATAAACTACCACGGGATATCTCTGTGTTTGAGGAACAACTGCTCATCCTGTCGAGCAGCTCGCTGAAAACCACAGCATATATGATAGTATTAGATGACAATAACCTTTGGGCATGTTATGAATAAGATCAGGAGTCCATTACATTGTATTTGTCACTTAATGCTATGGGGTGGGAGGGTATTTCAGCACATCTCTGCCTCTACCCATAGGCAAGGCAATACGCTGGATTGGGTTGTGTCACACAATCTTCAGATCCCTCATCTCACTATTTCTCTCTATCCTTGAACGGAGCTTTACCTAACAACCTGAGAATTATGTCTCCCTGCTCCTTTAAAACGGGTCAATGCCAATCCAAGACTGTACCAGAAAGTTAGAAACTTGAGTATGGTGTAAGGAACTAATGGTGGCAACAGTAAAGACAGACACAAGTGATCACAATTAAAGGGTCTTTATTAAACTGCATGCAGGCTGGAAAAACGCCTAATCTAAACCTAAATCTAAGGGGGGAACAAACGACGACCATCAAATGAAAATAAGGCAGTCCTAGTGGTGTTGTGTCAAATAAAAAAGGCCTATACTAAGAAACCTATTGTCAAACCTTACAGCTAATACAAAAAGGGTGTGGGCTGGTTTTCAAGAAAAGTAAGAAGTGTTCATAAATAATATGTCAGGATGCGGTAGCCTGGGTCTCCCGCTCCCACATTTTACGTTTTAAGCACAGGGTAAGGTGGGATCTTGGAGCACAGCACAGTCTCGAGCTCTCCCAGCATTAGACGACAGTTCAGTTTCAGCTTATCAGGATCCTCGATGGCCAAGTCTCTTTTACCTTAAAAAATGTCTCTTGCCTTCGAGGGTCTGAAAAATAACAAACAAACAAACAAACACAAAGTTCCTTTTCAGATATTCTTTGGGTGATGGGTTCACCCCTGTGTCCCCCTCTTCTGGGGCTGACCGTTCACCAATCGTTTTCCACAAATCAAATATTCCTTTTCTGTGGGTTTTGGGTGATGACTTTCACCCCGGGATCCTCCTCTTCTGGGCGCAAATCCCTAGACCATTCTTCCAGTATTAGGGCCTACAGTGGTTCTGTCTCCTGATTCTGAGGGCCTAGGTTTACAAAAAACGACTTCTTCCAGGCGCAGACCCCTCTTTGCTTTCCGCCTCCCTCCACTGGGTTCCCTATGGTTTACTTAGCATTCATCAATCTTAAATGTCTTTATAAACAATTCCAGTGGACATCCCTCGGCCGGGTTCACGTTTGTCAACACATGGTTTCTTGGGACTTTAGACTTTGCCCCCGCTTCGTCAGCATCCCTCGTCCGGGTTCACTCTTGCCAACTTCACATTTGCTTTTGCTCTTAACGTTTGTGGGATTCATTTCCCTTTTCTCTAGAGTTCTTAGGGCAAAGGCTTTCGACTGTATGGGGACTTTACTTGACCTCCTGTATGAACACTTTGACCTAACTTGACGGCTCGCCTGCGGCCTTCTGGTATCTGTAGTTTCACTCGGACAGGGATCGACAAGAGTCTCTCAAGTTAGCACCCATGTGGCAACTGGTCAAGTTGCCACTTTGTGACAGTCCTTCACCACAGCCCGGCTCTTATCAGTTCTCCCTTCGACTCACTGGCCGTGATGAACCGCTTGGCTTTCCTCATAACTGTAGTCAAGGCCAGTACCATGGATGCAGGAGTCTCGCTCGCTCCCGCTTATCGGCGTCGACACGCTCTGTGTACTGTTCACATTTGTTGCAGCACACTTGGGCTATTGTCCTCGGTCTTATGATTCCCTCTGCAGAGGCTTTGAAGTACTTTGTCGAAAAGGGCAAGGTTGTGTCTCTCCTTTTCAGCCTCTCGATATTTGCTGCCTTTCTCCTCCTCTTGAACTGCTGGATCTAGATAGCTGTCTCGTTGTGCGGTCTGCCTTGCTCGTACTGTGCTCTCTTGCTCCACCTTTTATCCCTGTGGGGAAAGAAAATGGCAATCAGGTGAGTGTGATTCAGGTTAGTTGCCTGATTCTGCCTGACCTTATCACAGTAAAAAAAAGTGTTCGTATTGGAAAAAGAGGGGGTTAGAGTTTCTGAGTGT
Organism: Ambystoma mexicanum; assembly: GCF_040938575.1. NCBI lineage: Eukaryota > Metazoa > Chordata > Amphibia > Caudata > Ambystomatidae > Ambystoma > Ambystoma mexicanum. The sequence continues at coordinate 197,348,410 of NC_090927.1, read as the reverse complement.
CCTACGGGGTAGGATGGGGTAAAGGTGTCATAAGAAAGGAGGAGTTTAGGCAACTCAGAAAGGTAGGATTGGAGGGGTTATGAAACGAACGGGAGTGACGAAGATTCTCATCGTAAAATAAACAGGGGGAATTGTGGGATTCGGGTAAAGAGAACCGGGAGTTCAGAAAATAATAATTAAATGGACTAGGAGAAGAGTGACCAGGAGTATTCAGAGAGGAACCAGGAAAATAGGCATTCTGGGAGTTGTGGCTCTTGGCAAATTAACCAGACGCGAATAGGTTGTTGGCTTTCCCTTTGGGTAAGGGAGATTCAGTGGGTGGAAGGGATGATAAGCGGGAATAGCTTATAAAAGCTTCAGGGACTTTGTTCACCCACCATCCTCCCCATGATGGTACCACGTCTCACCTGGCATATTCCCCTGAGCATAACCCCGGGCTCCCCTACCCAGGTGATCCTCCCCCACTGGTCCACCCCCAGGAACTGGATCCAACAGCGATGGCCCTGTCGTGGCCACCTGAGTCAGGGATTCCCGGGGATAGCCTGGGAGATACGCTTCAGGTTTCTCACAATGGTTACCCCCAAAGCCTTTGCTGATCTTTGGTTACCCCCAAAGCCTTTGCTGATCTCACCAATGCTGATTAATAGACTTATATCCTATGATGTAGATGTCTTACCAGGCCAATTTCTGGGGATTACCTCTAGAGTGATTGATACTTTAGCTCCGGAAAGAGTAAGGATTATAAAAAGTGAAGCAAAACCCAAGACCTTGTTTAACAGAAATGGTGTTTTGTTTAGAAAAATAAAAAGATCTTGTGAACAGATTTGGCGGAAAGACCCTCTACCCGATACAAAAAAATGTGATCTTACTTGCCAAAAAGTAAAACCTCTATAATAGAATCATACAAGCAAAATCCAGCTCTATGGAGTTGTTCTGGGCAATGCCACAGAGCCGCCCAAGGCGAGGCAGGGTAACTGCTGTTACCATCTGGCAGTCCAGGGAGAGGGGCAGCCCCCACCCCCATGCCTGCCTCTCTCCCCCCACGGTCACGGAGACACGCATTCTCTGGCACACAAAGCAAAGGAAGGGTGAGGTGTGAACAATCGCCTCACCCTTCCCAAAGCAACACGGTGCTAATGCACCTGGAAGTAACAACAGACAGGCAGGGCTTAGGTACAAAGACCTGCCCCTCCCCTCAGGGGGGGGCCAGATAGTCGGCTACACCGGCCTGGGGGCTGGACTACAGCCCCCACTACGCACTACAAAGGCCCAGGGCTCCCCTGGGTTTGATAAATAAGGGCAGCAAGCCCTAAGAAATCACAATCTGTTTGTGGACCCTGAATGGGGAGCCAAACAAACAGGGGGTTCGCTGTTTAGTCAGCGTCATCCACTCTTTGCTTCTTTTACCTCAAAACCCTCCCACCCTACAAAAAGAAGGAAGAAGAAGAAAGAAAAGAAAGAAAAAAAAACGAAGGAGGACACTGTACGGTGACTACTACAAGTCGTGGGACAATAAGGCGTCTCGGGCCAGAGGCGGTAACCTCAGGACCCGGTGCCCAAAAGTATGATATTATGATATGTGATTATTGTTATTCCATAACCATATCTGTACAATAAAATCCTACGGCCCTTTAGTGCCAACACTTGACAAACGTGTGCCCTAACTTATTTCTGGGGAGGGTAAGGGTCCGGCCCAATGCAAATTGCATGCATATGGGTTCAGCAGTTCTTAAGGAATTGGAAGGTAAAAAGAAGTCTGGGTAGCTCGTGCCCAAAGAGTGATAGTTGGTGTTTGTACATGTAGATGGAATTTGCCAGAATAATTGAGCAATATCAACGTGACATCAAATTTCATCCAAATGACATGCAGGGTATCCTTCAATTTCATCAGCTGTATATAGTAACTGTGGTGCTACTAATCCTCCTTCTCCGATGATTAATTTTCAGACGGTTTCTGAGAGTGAAATCATTGGGATTGTGTCAAGTCTGAAACCCACATCTTGTAAGGGAGACTCCTGCCCAGCGGGTCTATTTAAGAGTACCATCAACTGCATTGCACCACTGATCACTATCATCACAAATTCCTCTTTTGCTACTGCCGTAGTTACTATGTGCTTAAAAGAGGTGTGGGTCACTCCACCCCTAAAAAAGGAGATGCTTGATTCTGAGTTTGCTGGGAGTTACCGTCCTATTACTAATGTTCCGTTTTTGTTAATAATCTTGGACAAGACGGCTTACTGGCAGCTTCTCGAACATATTTAAAGCAACTGTCTTCTTGTTCACCATCGATCTGGCTTTAGGGCAATGCATTGTACCGAAACTGCCCTATTTTATCTTGGGGCTAACATTTTTCGAGATTGTTGATGAGGGTACGATCGCCCTGCTAATGCTTGACCTTTCTGCAGCATTCGATCTCTTGGAGGACCACTCCTTGTTACTGGAGAAGCTGACTAGGCTTATTAACTGCTCTGAAACTGCATCTGCCTGGATCATGGCTATCAAAAGTAGCAGTTGATGAGTTTAAGGCACCGCCAGTTCCTCATCTTTATGGTGTCCCTCAGGGGTCCTGTCGTTCCCCAACACTCATTAATATTTACACCTGTCTGTTATTTGACCTACAGGACAGTGTTGGGATGTGTAGAGAAGGCATGGTATCACAAGTATAGACACTGACACAATGGATACAATTTGTAAAACGTTATTGAAAATGTTGGGGTTGGAGAAATTGCTATTTTGCCTTAGATGGTAGTTGCCCTGACCATCAAATAATAAATAAAACAGTCCTAGTGAAGTCTGTCAAATCAAAATAGGCTATGCTAGCCAAACCTAATGCCTGCCCTATCTCTTGTACCAAAGTGTAAAAAGGAGAAATGTTTGCAAAAGGAAAGATCAGTGTTTAAATGATAATGTGGCTGAACCAGCTCTCCTCCCCACGTTAGGCCTCACAGGGTAAGGCGATCCTTGTAGGCAGGATGACACACTCTGGCTCAGCTTTCCACACAGTACACAGTTCAAAACTGTGGATTGAGGCTCGCCTGGCCTTCCACGTTAAAGTCTCTTTCTCTGACTTCAAAATGTATGTTTCAAGCAAAACGTTCATAAAAGGTCCCCCTCTGCCGGGCTCAGACCTCTCACGATAAAGTTCAACACAAACATGCAAGGGGGCTACCTTCCCCAACCTTAGTATACTTCGGGTCTCCCTCAATCGTGCTTTGACCCCTTTCGGATGTCGAAGTCTTTCGAATGTGCATGGTTTTCTTACAGTCCACTTCGACTCAACGTTCACTATTTTACTTTCACTCTTGCCGTTTATTCGCCTTTTAGCTTCAAACAATGTATTTTTCATGGAGACTTTCAAATGGGCTACTTCCTTTCACCGGACAACTCAGTTACTTAGTATCGCTAATCTCGCAGCTGCATTTTATTTTAAAGTTCATTCACGGGTCTGCCTTTCTTTGCATCTCATCCACACGTGTGCAGCCTTTCTTTGCATCTCATCCACACGTGTGCAGCCTTCACCTCTGATATGATGTTGCTACTTCATTCACTTTAACACACACCGGTCTCTCAGGTGCTTGTCAACTCACCGGCTGTGTGCGCTTCTTTCTTGTTTAGCGGTTTCCAATTTTTGAGTCAAGGTTAGTACCACAGGCTTGGCCTCCCCTCCACAACTCTGCCATTCTCCCAGGAGGGTCATTGGCGTCCTTGAATCACAATGCAATCTTCACTTGTGGGATCTGGCCTTTTTGTACATATTTTTCGTGGTTTTCCAGAGGCAACGACCTGCAGTAGGGAAGCCTTGGGGTTTTCGTCTCGCTGCTCTCATCCTTGGTCCATTTCTCTGCTCCAGTAGGTGTGCCTTCGTCCCGGGAATCTCTGCTCGTTCTCGTGTTCCGCCTTGCTCAGAGTGTCTCTTGTCTTTAGGTGTTGCCTTTTATTTGTGTGAAGAGAGCTAACTGGTATCAGGTGTACGCCCTAAGGGTAAAGTGCCTGACCTTGCCTGACCCGATTAATGGGACATGTCCCATATGATGTGATAGTCTGGTTACTCTGTCACCCTCTTCCTTGTCCCAGTGTTTTTGTGAAAAGGGGTGGATGTGGGAGTTGGGACTCAGGTAAATCCTAAAAAATAGGATGGGGTAGATGAACAAAAGAGGGTGGAATACTGCGTCTCACCATTGTCTATCTCCACTCCCTGAAGACCCCTCACTGGTCCACGCCCAGGGTCTGGATCCAAAGGCTATGATCGTGGCCATGCCACCTTAGAGAAAGATCCCCGGGGACTAGCGGGTGAGACAACACTGTCTGGTGTCTCACAAGTGGCATATACCAACTATGCCGATGACACGCATGTGATCTTTGAGCTGACGGGTAACTATGATCTTGACTCCTCTATAATAAATTCTTGTTCAGGCGTGGATGGCTATGAACAATGATGGTAAAACTGAGCTGCTCAATGTTGATACAGCTCAATGTCTGAACAAGCTGGATGAGAGATATGGTCAGTTTAAGATCCCTGATTGTACTATGCCTGTTGTGTCATCAGTCAAGACTCCTGGGGCTTATTTTGACTCTAACCTCTCTATGAAAAAACACATAGCCCACCTAAAATCATCCTCCATGTATACTATCAAGCCGATTAAGCAGAATAAACCTGATCTATCTACCAATAATCGGACTTTTTTTGGCTGATGCCCTCGTTAATTCAAAAATCGTTTATTATAAAAGTTTACTGGCAGGCAGGTCAAAAACTAATCTTAACAGCTTGCGGGTCATACAAAATGGTGCATTAAGAGTGGTTTGTGGACTAGGCGGGATGGACTATGTGACGGAAGCCAGAACAACATTGCACTGGCTGCCGGTTCGGCACTGGATCTCACATAAGACTCGGACACTTTCCCATAAGTGTTGAGGTGGGAAAGCCCCAAGCTGCCTTACTGGCCACCTGTATGATGCTCCCGTACTTAGATCATTAAGATCTAATGGAGAGAATAAGCTCCATTATCCCCGTTTTAAGTTTAAAAACTTTGGTGGAACAAGTTAAGAGTGTGCACTTGTTCTTTGGAACAATCTACCAATATCTCTTCGCACCTTGCCAGATGTGCTACGCTTTAAGAAGGCAAAAAAGACATTTGTTTTATTCTATTGACTAATTAGTGCATGTAATAGTGTTATGATTGCTTGGATTTCTTTTCTTCCCTTTGCTGCTGACTTTTCCTTGTTTGTTACTTTTTGGTGGTTCTTACGTACTCAGGCATATGGGCGAGTTGTGTGTAATAAGACATTAATAATAATCTTACTTATGCAATTTTGCATTGTCTAATGATTGTCACAATTAAAGATTTCTGGAAAAGAAAAAATATAATGGGCCTCATTACGAGTTTGGTGGTATCTCGGTGGTAAATCTGCAGAGATACCACCAAATGGATTTACTGTTGCCACCACTTGGTCTGGCGGAATTACCACTGGATTACAAGTGGCGGTATGGCTGTGTTAGTCCTCATTTATGGACTCCATGAGAATTTTGGTGGGATTACCTACAGCATTTGGCTGAAGGTTTTTCCTTCACCCTAACTTCAAATCCATAGTTCGGCGGTGCAGTAATCCAGCGGTACTGCAGTGGTAACTGTTACCACTGTATTACCACCACACCGCCAAACTCATAATGAGTGGCGCTATCTTTTTGCAATGATCAAAGTCACAGAGATTAAGCCTCTGTCGATTTAGCTGCACCTCATAAATGTTATAGAATCACCTAAGAACCTTGGTGTATAGTCTTACTAAATTAATCCCACAATATTCAGTAAATATACTCCAGCATACTTTATTTTCTTTAGAAATGATTGTATGTCTCCTAACTTGCAAAAAAGCGAAGGTCTTCTGTAAGCCCGCAGCTGTCTTGCATGAGCCAAGATGAGGTTTATAGCTGTGTCTATTACATAAACAAGCTTCGAAGATGTTAGGGACCATGGGTGCCTTTAAAGGGCAGAACGTCAACTGCCTCTGAGATATGGTTCACTCTCTATCACTAAAAAGTGTGGTAGGTGGGCACCACCTTCCTTACTTTGTTTATAAATAAGTATCAAAAAACATTTTACATCCATAAGGAGCACTACAGATTAGCCCAAGGCACCTTGCGTAACACGTACTATCTAGAACTTGTAAGGAACCTCTCCAGAGAGCTGCGTGCTCACAGCTAATGCTAGTCAGCAAATGTACAAGAAAATCTTGAAAATATACATTTTTGGAAGTGAACAATGCATGGTCAATTATTTAATGTGCACATTTCATTTAGCAAGAGCAGAATCAGTGTGCAATCTAGAAGATAGAACACTGCTCTTTCTACATGAAATGTGCACATTCAATTATTGACCACAGATTGTTCACTTTCGAAATTGACATTTTCAAAAGATTTTCTTGAACCTTTGCTGACTAGCATTAGCTGTGAACGTAAATTTGAATTTGGATGTCAGACAAAAAATGGGGCAGGGCAAAAAAGGGCCTATTTGTCAGGAAGGGTCTGAAGGCAGAGACGTGGCCACTAAGTCAAAGAGAGAAAGGCACACACGAATAGGAGTACAAGGAGCCCCGCAGACAAGAACGGATAGGCAACAGAGGCAGTGAACAAAAAGGGGCAGGAAATGCAAATAAACAAACATGTTTGGTTCCCTTTTGGGGTGTACGCAGAATGGGGGAAGAGCGTCCCACAGAACCAGGGAAACTTCAGCCTTCTGAGCAGATTACTATTACATGGGGCCCACTCTGAATGCTCATGGAAAGGAGCAACATCGGTGGGTGTCTGTGTCTGAACCCTAAGGCACGAACAAGGTAACAGTACTCCCAAGACTGAAGCCTGTACGGGTCCAGCAGGAACTGAACAATGGCTGCCTCCTGAAACAGGAACCAGTACACTGTTAACAATGGCACTAAGTACAATACTGAAACGAAGTACAATACTGAAACGCGACAAGGGATGGGGCAGAGATTGCCTGCTGGAAATCCAGCAGCCAAACTCTGAACAAAGGAATTACACAAAGCACAAGTGAAGACAAGAACAGTGACACAAATATCCAGGGGAAAAAGGAAGTCAAAGGGCCTCATTACACGGAAGGCGGTAATCCAGGGTGCTATTAGCACCCTGGACCATGCCGGTAAATTACCGGCACCGCCTTGGCGGAAAGGGGATTTACCGCCCCATTCCAAGGTTGGAGGGGCGGTAAATCCCCCTTCCGCCATTGCCCTTCCCCATTCCCATTTCTGCCCCATAGGGCTCTATGGGAATGGGGAAGGCGCTAATTACGGCACCGCAATTTTGCGGTGCCGTAATTAGCTCCGAGGTCCCTTAGCGGGTTGGTACTTAACGCCTGCAAGAAGCAGGCGTTGATTCCTCCAACCCGCAAAGGGACCTCGTAGTACGGCGGTAAGGGTTAACGGTCACCGTTGCCATTAACGGTGACCGTTAACCCTTACCGCCGTCCGTGTAATGAGGCCCAAAGAGAGCAAGGTTCAGGACAGAGAACCGGAAGAAAGAAGAAACACAAGAAAACTAGCATCTAAGTGTAGGGGTAAGGAGACTAGAAACTGCAGACTGGTAACAAGGAATAGAAACTCTGGACTGGAATAACAAGGGTAGGACTGCAGCGAGAAAATAAGCAAACTGTATCTCTGGACTGGAATAACAAGGGAGGTACTGAAGATTGATAACAAGGAAACTGTAGCTCTGACAGGGATTCCCCAAGGCAGGACTGAAGACTGAAAACACAGGCAATGGGCACAGAACAAGTAACTGCAGGTAGGGAACACGATAATTAGTGTTAGAGGGCAAGGGGCTGCAGACAGGGGACATAGGGCTGCAAGCAGGGCTGCAGTATAGGAAGCACAGAGGTGCAGGGCAAAAGGCAGTGGAGTGAAGGCAGAGAAGTAGGGCTGCAAGGCAGAAAGCACATGGCTCTGGAACAGGAGCAGGTACTGGAAACAACAGGACACAGCAGAATTCTAAGGAACAAGGGGCTGGAAGCAAGCCCAATGCAAGAGACCTGTGCTCATGCAGGCAGCTGCTTAAATACTGACCTGCCCTGTGCTGAAGCAAGCTAATTAGCATCACCTGGAGCAGCACACCTGAATGTAATTGGCCTCCTTCCTCTCTAGTCCTGGGAAAGCGAAAGCTGCCCTGATCTCTAAGGCTTCTGGGGATTGTAGTTTTAAAACTGCTGCACAGGTATAGCCAGGAAATGGGAATTGACACAAGGTGCATTATGGCAAATGTAGTTTGTGAAATTTGTATTTTATTGAATTTGTATTTTATTGAATTTATATAGCCCTTTAATCCAAAGTGCTTTACATAAGAACAAGAAGAAATACAACAAGCATAAGATGGTAATTGAATCACAACTCAAACAGTATAAGGAACAACTTACAATATTGCAGAGGTGAGGAGGGAGTGGAGAGGGACAGAGGAATAATGGGGAGGGGAGAAACAATAAACACAAGATGGTAATTGGAACACAACTCGAAAACAGTATAAGGAACAATTTACATTATTGGTGAGGTGGGAGTGAAGAGGGACAAAGGAATAGGAAGGAGTGGGAGATCCAACAGATAATAGATGGCAATTGAATCACAGCACAAACAGTATAAGGAATAGTTTACATTATTGCTGAGGTGAGGAGGGAGCGTAGAGGCACAAAGGAATAAGAGAGAATGGGAGGAATGAGCGGAGATGTTAGCGGAAGTCAGAAGGGAGGCAAGAGGGTGTGAGGAAGATGAGAGGGAAGAATAAGATTAAGTAAGAGCAGGAGGAAGGATAAAAGGGAAGTAGAGGGGAGGAGAGGATGGAGAGGTGGAGGAGTAGGAGGTGAGGCATGGGCGGGGTGAAGTAGAAGAGGAAGTGGGAGGTGTTAGGGGGCCATGGAAAAGATAAGATTTTAGAGAAGAGCGAAAGGAATGGTAGGAGGGAGAAGAGCGGATGGGTAGGGGGAGGCGGTTCCAGTGGAACGGAGCAAGGAGTTGGAAAGAGCAGAAGCAGGAGGAGGTGCAGGGAGGTGGAGGAGGAGAGAGTAGGAAAAGATCGGTGGACCGAAGAGAACGAGGGGGGGGGAATAGAGAATAAGAAGGGAGGAAAGGTAGGGGGGGCAAGACCATGGAGGGATTTGAAGACAAGACAGAGGAACTTGAATTTAAGCTGGGAGTGAAAAGCAAGCGAGCCTAGGGATGTGAGAGAGGAGGAGATGGAGTCAAAAGGTGAGAGAAGGAAGAGGGAGTGGAAATTAAATAAAAAAGCTCCAGAGTCTTGCAAACGGAATGTAAAGACAAAAATATGAATAGGTGTTGTCCAGGGAGTATTATGGAGATGAATGAGTCCCAAATAGTCCACGATGGGTGCCCATGGTGCACCAGTGGCACAGTTGTGACACTATTAAGCTTCGCAATGTGAAAGCTGACCTGTGGGTGGGAAAGTACAGCCATAGATTGGAACGTAGGGTCAGGTAGGGGTAGGACCAGGAATGGAGGGGTATAAAAGACCATCCGCTGAAGAACAGAGTGAAGGGTGTTCGGGTGAGGTCAGTAGGAGAGGAGGTGGACCAAGAGACGAGGTGGAGGAGGGATGGTGGTGCAGAGGGTTGAGATTGTGGCAAATATTATTGCAGGTGAGGTGTTGGTAGTGAGAGAGAGTCGTACCAGATAGTAATAGTAAGAATGAGTGAGATTTTTGTTGGTTGTGTGAGACAGGCATGGTATCGAGAGATGACGCAGACAACTAAAAGGTAGTTCGAAAACCTGTATTTTACTGTTCAGGAAGGCGTAACATCCTAACTCTAAGGTGGGAATGTTCCTTATTGGAAAGGAAACTACGGAAATCTAAGTCTGTCAGTCCAAAACAAAATACTGTCTGTGTCAAAACCTACGCTTGCCCTCACATATAGAATAACAATGTGTATGGGACTTGATAAACTCAATGGTGTTTAAAGTAAAAATAGTTTGGCAATGGAGTGCTTCTGTAACTCCCTTCCCCAAGTTGCACTCGGGATCACAAAGTTCCACAGGCTTCTCAGGACCCACTTGTGAAAAGGTTCACAGTACCTTATTTGGCTTCTGTGGGTTCCCTCTCCCGAACCCATAAGCCCTTTGGTTTACACTCTTCAGTGGGTCTCTCAGGCTTCCCTTGCCCACGCTTAGACACTTTCGATTCCAAAGAGTACACTTTCAAAATACTAATGTTCAACTGGTTAAGTTCCACTTTCTTTAACACAAAAGTTCAACCTACTTAACAGAAAAGTTCCACTTGCAAAACCATGACAATTCAACGGGTTTCCTTCGTGGTTCCCTTTCTCATTCTCAATAGCTCCTCTACTTTTTCTCTTATTCAATGGGGATCATTTGGGCACTAGCTGTGCTCTCTTGTTAAAGTTCATTAGCCAAAATAAGATTCTCTTACAACATTCACTTTCTTTATAAATTACTGTTTCTTCATATTTCCTTTATGGTGTTCTCCTGGGTCACTCCCCTGCCTGGAAACCTCCCCAGTATATATTTATTTATAGTGATGTCTCTGCTGCCTGCCTGAATCACTCTCCTGCCTGAAGGCCACCCCGATGCTTAAATATTCTTTATAGTATTTCTTGGGGGATTTTGCTCACACTTCATCTCTTCACCTCGCTCCCCTTTTCTCTCAATGCCTTTTTGCTCACACTTCATGGCTTCACACAGCTCCCCCTTTCTAAAGGTCTTCCTTCTTGACACAAAGGCTACTTTAAAGTCCTTTTTTACATGGAGACTTTCGAAAACGTCTCTTCCCTTCTTTGAAGGAACGCGACCACTCCAATACAATGTATACTTTAAAGCTGGATGGAATAGAAGTTCTTCCTCTAGCAATCGCAATCAAAGTCACAAAGGTTTTTCACCCTCACACTCACCAGCTCCCCTTTGAAGACTTTCCTTTCTATTGTCCTTGCCACAAACTTTGTGAAGTGCCTCTAGGGGTCCTTCCTCTACCCCTGAGGCACTCCAGAACTATCACATGCGAGTACTCCTCTTGGTGGGTGGAAGAATGGCCCCTCAGCTGGCCTCCTTCCTCTGCCTCTCCTCTGTCCCAAGGAGCTCCATCTCCTAAGCCACACCTGCCAGGACCAACAGCCTTCCTAATCCCCGGGGTGTGGGTGCTTTCCAGGCTGCAGCACTGCATACACTGGCTTCCCTCAGTTTTGCCCCCTTTCAGCTTCTCTTATGGCTTCACTGCTACGTCTGCTTCTGTCAATTTGAGGACTGCTACTGTTCTTGCTGCTTGCTCCCTCCTTTTTATACACCTATGACTAGTTAATGGGTTGTAGGTGGGTATACTTAGTTTCAATTCCGTGACATTGCCTAGTCTTGTTATTGGGACATTTCCATTGAGTATACTGGGATGCCTCTGTTTGCATCTTCTTCGTCCCAGTACCATAGTGGTGTTTCACATAGGAAGTCTGTATTCCTCCTGGCTCCCTCTTCTTCGTCACAGTACTTGGGTGGTATTTTGGGAAACAAAGACGGTGTGCCTTAATATATCCCATGAAGACTGAGGGGGGTTGGTTAGGTCAATGTCAGAGAAGGGGGGATACCATGTCTAAGTTCTTAAGGGGTATTTATGATAGAAAGGTTGCATTATTTTTCCATTCGCCACCTCAATGTAGAGTAATGTCCAAGAGGGTAAATGTGTGACCCGTAAAATCCTATTCTTTGAGTGTCTGATGGAAAGTCATCGGGTAGTACAGGACATGAGTGACAATATCCTATGACAGTAGAGCGAGGGTAGGATAGATCGGGGTTAGAAAAGGTTGGACACCATGTCTTGCCCTTGGGTTTCCCTCCGCAATCCTTCAGGACCCTCTGTCCATGTGATCCTCCCTCGCTAGCACATCCCCAGGGTCTGGATCTATAAGCAGTGGTCCTCCCCAGTCCACCTGAGAAGAGGATCCCTGGGGAGTAAGATTTTTCACAGTTCAGTGAGAGGATTTAGGTGTATAGTAGAAGGGGAGAGAGTGAGTGAGAGGGGAGGAAGGAGAAAGAAAGTGGGGCAGCAGGGAAAGATGGAAGATAGGATAATGGATAAAAGAAAGTGGAGACAAATATGTGAACATTGGAGTGACAGACTAGGACAGCCAGGGCAGACATGAAAAGGATGCATAGAGAGAGAGTGAGAGAGAAGGGAAAGAGTGGAACATAATAGAGAATAGGAACAGGAACCTAGAGAGGAGATAGAGGGATACCTGTTAGGGGGCACAATATTGAACACCCGAATCTCACAAATTGGCCAAGGGTAGAGTTGGGATAAGGAAAACCTTAGAAGAAAGTGGAGTGAGATGGACAGATAAGGCTATGACCTTTAGGCCCTCTGCATAGTTTGTTTATTGCTAGTTACCACTCTCTGGGATTTAGGGATGTATTGGCTAAGGCGGTAGGAGCCACACCCTTTAGTGTGCCCCAATACCAGCCCCATTAACTATCATTAGAAACACTTTATTTAGTTTTATAATAAAAATCCTCTTGAACCACACTCTCGAGTCTAGGAATTTGTAAGGCCATTTGTGACAACACTGACAAACACACCACCTCTCGACCCCATTTTTCTGAACTAGATTTGGGAGAGGACTAGCCAGAGGGAGACGCTCACAGCCATGATTTTTCATTTTTATTATGAAATAGGGAAAGGTTTGAATGTTTCTTAACTCAATAGGAATATTCCAGAGGGGCACTGCAGGGATAGAAAAATCTCAGTTTGATGTGACTGCCCTGTCATACTTCAGAACCTCTAGTCAATGTTGATCCTAATTCTGTAATCCCTTATTGGACCTTGAAATGTGCAATGTTTTTGGCAAGATTGGATGTAGGTTTTTTTAGTGTACTGCCTTGTGTGCAAAATCTGAGGGTATTCTCCCAGGCCAGCCTCGAGACTCCCTTATTCAGGTGGCCTGGAGAGGGCCGATGCCCACAACCGCCAACTCTAGGATAGTGAGAGAGATTGGGGGATCACCTGGATGGGGAAACCCGGGGCTGGGCGTGGGAAAATATACCGGGGAGGAAGGTGAAGAGGGTGAAATCCATGAAGCTTTTGTAGGCTGCTCCAAATCCCCCCCTTCATCCCAATAAATCCCCCTCATCCAAAGCTAACAAATCACCCACCTATGGTAAACCCTTTAAGAGCCCAAACCCCAGTGCCTTGGGAAACTACATTACTCAGGATCTCTTTATTTCAGTTACATAGACGAACACTCCCATTCATCCCACTTCGCATCCCTTTAATTAAGATTTCCCGCACTCCCAACCTGCTCCGATAAAACACTATCGTTCCCAGGCCCCCCTTGTTTATTTTCATAATAATAATCCTGGTCATTCCCAGTTGCTTCACAAAACCTACCAATCTTACACTTCGGAGTTTATCAAAAACCTTAGCAAAAAGGATATCATTTCCTATAACACCTTGGTTTTATTACGATCGGAAAAATCAAAGTTATAAATGTATTGCCGAAAAAAAACTTGGTCTAAAGGAACGAAGATGGTCAAACGCAATGAAGATGCGTGACTGTGTGATGATAAACGGTGCTGTCAGAGGCGATATTCCAGCAAAACCAACTTGGCACCGAGAGTCATCTCACAGCATTATTGATTACTTTTGGGTCTCAGGACATTTTGAGACAAAAGACACTACTTTACACTCTCGAAAAATGCTTAACAGTGACCATGTGTTGCTAACGCTTGGCTGCTCCTTGGCCCGCTCGTCCTCTACCCCTTTGTACAATCTCCCAGTAGAGGCAAATTCCAGTGGCAATCGTCTTCGGATAAGCGTTAACCAAATTGGCTGTTTAACAGAATGACTGTTGACCTCCCCGTACGGTGTGGATTACTTTCCCCTATTATCATTACATTTAACAGAGCATAATGATCAAGGTCAACAGCAGAAATGCCACAAATATCTGTTTAGTAAGGTACTGCAAGACAAAAAGAAAGTCCTACGTAGAGACTTGAGACAAATAAAAAGAAAAGCCGGATCAAGTCAGGAAGTAGCTGATGAAGTAAAGGCAAGAAGAGCGTTATATCGGAATTGGGCAAGATCCCATAGAGTCATCATTGAACAAGATCGTGCTGAATTAATGATGAAGCTAATAATAACAAAAAATACACGTGACATTTGGCATATTCTGAATATGGGCCACGTAAATAGCCTAAAATCAACCCAAAATTCCATATCTGGGGACATTTGGCACAAGCACTTCTTTAAGGTATTTAACAGCGAGAAGCAAGAGGCAGATTCACACACACTGTGAACGAAACAACGTACCTTGGGACGTAGAAATGTCACAGGTCGAAATTACTCGCGCAATCACGCACCTAAACAATTCTCGAGCTGCCGGCCCTGATCTTATCAGCAACGTGATGCTCAAGAAAAACACATCGACGTGGGCTCTTTTTATCAAGCACCTTTTCAAGAAAATTGCCAAATCTAATACTTTACCTGAGTCATGGCTATCTGCGATTGTAGTCCCAATTCATAAGGACTGCTGGGACAATCCAGGCAATTATCGGCCTATTGCCCTTCTAGATTCGATTGGGAAAATCTTTGGAGCAAATTTAAGATCGAAGCTTGTGATTTGGGCCAAACAAGCCGGCATCCAGGATGAACGCCAAACTGGCTTTTCAAAAGGCGTAGGCGTGGATGTCAATCTGGCTTTACTTACGCTTATGAAGTTGGAAGCGCAAAAATCAAGATCGAAACTCCATTTAGCCTTCATTGACATGAAACAAGCTTTTGATGGAATAAATCGCGACCGCCTTTGGTCGAAATTATCAAAGTGGGATTGTCCAGCTGCTATTCTCAATCCTATAATAGCTCTCCACTCAAATACTTTCATCCGAGTGCGCCTCAACAAACACGGCGACTTATCAGCAAGCATTCCAACAACTCGGGGTGTCAAGCAAGGGTGCCCCCTGGCTGCTGACCTTTTCAAATTATTTTTGGCCGACCTTCCTCTTTATCTTGCCCAGGCTCATTGCTTTCCGCCCAAAATAAATCAGATTCATGTGAGTTACATTGCTTATGCTGATGACCTGCTTCTGATTGATAAAACACAGATCGGTCTCCAACGTCTACTTCTCTGTCTCTACGATTATCTTGCCATTAACGACCTTTCCATTAATATAGAAAAATCGAAAATTGTATCAATTGGATCTGTTAACAGCAGAAAAGACAGAGCGTTTATTTGGGCAGTTGGTGGCCATCACCTATCCTCAGTTAACTCCATTTGCTACTTAGGAGTGGAGTTTAACAATTCCATATGCGAATCTCAGTGGATCAAAGAACTAAAACTGAAAACCTCAAGATTAGCCCTCCAAGCGGAAAATCTGAATAAAAGCTTAGGGAAATTCTCTCTTACACCAATGTTGACGTTCTACCTGCAAAAGGTAGTGCCCATTTTAACGTTTGGCGCAGAAGCAAGTTGGAATATAAATGAGTCAACTTGGGACCAACTTGAAGGCTGCTTTTGGAAACGGGCACTTAACCTTCCACGCTGTGTTTCAACCATTGCAATCCGCCATGAACTATCATTGCACTCTCTATTCAGTAATGTCATATGGAAATCCATCTCACTCATGCGAAAGATGTCCCTTGCGAGCAAAGCTTCACTCTACCACATCTTCAATCATAGGCAGGAAGCAACTAACATCGGCCTATTGGCTCAATAGCGGTCAAAAGTGCAAGCTTGGGTAGCTGCTGCGGAAATCTGCAATTTTGACTTAACCTTCCGGCTCCAACATGCAAAAAAAAAAAAATTGAGGTTTACGCATGGATTGTCAATTTAGAAAAGCGGGAAAAATTGGTCTCAGCAAGTTTGCTAGGATATGACCAAAATAAACTAAACGCTCAGTCATCCTACTTGACTCAATGTTATACCGGCTATTATCGTGAGCAATTTCTCAGTTTCTGCTTAAACATTCTAAAATCTAAGGAAATCCTACGGCAACGCAAAGATCCAGCGACAAATGACAATCAATGTCGCTTCTGCTTCGTTTCTGTGGAGTCCCTGAAACATCTAATTCTGGACTGTCAGGCCACCTGCGATTTGCGCTCCTTACATCTTCGCC
The DNA here is from genome assembly GCF_040938575.1 of Ambystoma mexicanum. Taxonomy (NCBI): domain Eukaryota; kingdom Metazoa; phylum Chordata; class Amphibia; order Caudata; family Ambystomatidae; genus Ambystoma; species Ambystoma mexicanum. The sequence continues at coordinate 197,332,297 of NC_090927.1, read as the reverse complement.
AATTTGCACCTTTAGATGGAGACATGGAGGCGTGGTGGCGCTTGACCTCCTCTGGCAACAACGTAAAACACGTTTGTGCAATTGTGAACTATCTGAATGTGCTGCTGAAATTTCCCCTCTAATGGCTGTTCTCAATATTGAATCTTAGAGGGTTAACAAAGCTGGCAGTGCATACTCATTTACTCCGAGCTGCCTGGAGCAGGATTGCTCAATCTTGTACTACTTGTGATTCCAGAAGGTTGAGTGGAATGAAATATATTGCTTTCATAAGGTTGAGTTGGAGTCTAGGAGTTAATGGAGTTTTGAAACAAAAGTTTTTTTTTTCCTTTGTATAAAAGAAACTGTAGTTTTTTCAATAAGAAACAAACATAACGCCTTATCCCCCACCTGTCCCGTAGGATGCTCTAACCCCTCCCATTTCCAATACAAAGGCTATAATTTCTGATACCCACACTTTTCCCCTTTCCAACATGATAACTGGTTTACAGCGGATTTCTAATGAAACTGTTTACCTGACGTGTGCCGATACAAAGGTCAGGCAAGTGACTTACGTTACACACACCTGATGGTCCTTCCTTTTCCCCACAGAGATAAAAGATGGAGCAGACAACACAGCGCGAGCTAAGCGAGCACGGCAGACAGCACGACGGCACAGCTAACCAGGCATGGCAATTCCAGAGAAGGAGAAAGGTGGAGGGAATCGACAAGGTGGCGAGGAGAGAAGCGACCTTCGCCTTTTTGTCCCAGGCCCACAGAACCTTCGTGGAAGAAGACATAAGACCGCGAACAATAGCACAAGTGTCTTGCAGCAGATGTCAGTGGTACACGGGGCAAGCCTGTGTCGATAAGCAGGAGCGAGGGAAGCTCCTGTGACCGTGGTACCGCCCTTGACTCCAAAGAAGCCGAAAGCCAAGCGGTTCATCACAGCCAGTGAGTCTAGGGGAGATCCGATAAGAACTGGACTGTGTTGAATGAGAAATCGCAAAATAGCAAGTTTGAACTAAGTTCAATGAATTGTGAAAAGTGTTAAGGGGAGACCAGCTGCAGAGGGAAACCGGCACCACGTGGGTGCTGCCTCCAGAGACTCTGGTCAATCCTTATCTGTGTGAAACTACAGTTACCAGAAGGCCGTCAGAGAGCCGGCAAAAGGAAGTCAAAGTGGTCATACAGGAGGTCTAGTAAAATCCCTGTACAATCAAAAGACTTTGATCTACAAACTGTGTGAAAGAAAACCAAAACAAGGGACATGAATACTGCAACACTTGAGAGTAAAGTAAATGTGAAGTCAGCAAGAGTGAAACCGACCGACGGATGCTGATGAAGAGGGGGCAAGTCTAAAGTCCCAGGAAACAGTGTGTTGACAAGGGTCGGAGCCCGACCAAGGGAGATCCAGGGGTGAATCTATCAACCAAGAAAAGCCATAGTGAACCTGGTGGAAGGAGGCTGAAAATAGAGAAAGGGTCTGCGCCCAGAAGCAGGGGATCCAGGGGTGAATCATTACCACTCTGATCAAGTGAACCCAAGAAGTAGAGGTGCACAGTAAATTGTTTTTGAAAGGCATAGAAAGGCAAGGAGAAGTGCACTATCCCGCTTGTCGTTTGGGTTCCGAGCCCGGCAAGACCTTCCTCTTTGCTTCTGCCTTCTCTCCGCCTCTCCCCTGTTGATCTGTTTTGCTTAGGCATCATACACCAGGCTACCCTCTAATTTCAGGCCCCGGGACTTCCCACCCTGCCGCGCACCCGCACTGCCTCCTGGAAACCCTCGCACTTTTGGGTCTGTATCTGTAACCCTACAGTCCCCCCCCCCCCCTTTCCCTGCACTTATCAGACACCTCTGGTCTGTGCCTTTAAATGTAGCATTTGCCACTTGCTGGCTGCACTACCATTTGTTGTTTTTTCATTCCATTCATTTAACCCCTCCCCCCTTGCACTTCTCCCCTTCCCTCTCCCCTGCACTTGCACATTCTCAATGTCACTGGGCCTAGTATGATTGTTGTTTTGTTCTCTCTTGTTCCCCTGCCTTGCCTCGTTGTGCTCTGAAACACATGTGTATGAGTGCGATACAAATAAAATAACAATATCAATTTCTCCAGGGTTGATGTACAGACCATTGTCATTTTAGCCCCTACCAAGGAAATGTATTGCATGCTGATCTGGATACTGGTTCTTGGCATTGGACATTCCTTCAGGAAAACTCTTGGGTTCAACTTTCAATTAGCCATCAATTTTGTGCTCTTTGATAAGTCATATTTCCGTCTCATTAATCATTTTTCCAGTTCCACCAAATGCCCAACTCGGGCCTCACTCGTTCAGCTTTTACCTGTGGGCACCCCTTCCAGCATCTGGTCCTGTTTGCCTACTCAATGCTGGGTTTTCGCTCTAGGTCCACCATTTTCTGCCAGCATCCACCTTCCTTTGATGGTCTCCTCCCTTTCTCTCTCCTAAAACACTGCCTCCATCGTCTCATCACTGCCTCCACCCTTCTCCTGCTCTTGCCCTTCTCAAACGTGTTCATTTGCCTTCTCTCGCCTCCTTTATCTTGCTACTTCTTCACACTGTCAAATTCTCTCTAAAACCCTCCACCCCCCTTTGTGGTCTTCCCCATGCGCTGCATACTTGCATACCTCATTTCTTTGTATGTGGTGGGGTCTCCTGCTCGCAGGCAGGATGTTCAAAACGCATTCTGATAATCATTAGGCAAACACCATTCTACTTCTCAGAGGGCATGCCGCTGGCCAAATAACAGAGGCTGGAAATGAGAGGCTGGGCTGGGGGATCCTCCCAAGTTAGCATGATGGGATGCGGGGCCTTCCCTGTCCGCCTGGGGTCCTGTCACCAACTTCCCAACCTCACAAATGGTACTTAGTCACAAGTAGGAGTACTAACTAATTCTGCTATTATTACAAGTAAGTAGTGATAGTACCAATAGTATCTAGGTACTACCACCTAGACAATTTTTTTAAACTAAGATACATCGAATAAGGTTTTGGTTGGGAAATTGGCAGAAGGCAAAACATTAATCAGAAGGACCACCCTATGTTCTATTTTAAAACCTATGCCCTTTTAAGGAGTAGTGAGTTGCACACAGCGAGCTGTTAAACTGGCAAAATCTAACGGATCAGCAGAAGATTGGTTACAGTGTAGACCATACAGCTGTCAAATAGTATGGTATGGTATTGGTATTTGTAAAGAGCCTATACACAAAGCAAGTGTTTCAAAGTGCTCAAGGAGGGAGGGAGGGAGCAAGGGGAAAAAACAGTCGTTCAGAGCCCTTGAAATTCTAAAACGATAATACTCTGCACAGCAGAGTAAGTGCATATAGTCCGATTAACAGGTAACTGCAAATAAGTCTGACGGCGATTCTGCAGTTTTTCCAAGTGTAATTAAGGTGGCACCATGCAAAGAAGTAAGGCAACGAGGAACAGACAGACAATCTTCAGGCATTGTGCATTCGGAACACGCAAGTGCACAGACAGTTATAGTGGAGGTGGGGGGAGGGGCAAATCCTGGGGGGGTCATGGGGTCCAAGTGCACCCAGTCGGTGGAGACTGGGGTAAGTGCAGAGAGATGCCACACTCTCTTGGGTCATTTATCAAGTGCAGTGATGATGAGGCGAGTGCAGGTCCCGGAGGCGAGTGCCAGAGGACTGGCAGGGGTGCATGGGACCTGTGTGACTCTGAGGTACACCAGGCAGCCCGTCAGTAAGCTGTACAGAAAGGAGGGAGAGAGGGAAAGAGCAGAGAGATAGGTTAGCAGGGTAGAGGGCAAAGACCAAGATAGGAATATGAATTCCCTCCCTTCCCCCCCATGTAACCCTCTATACTTCATGCAGCAAAACCACAGTGCCGAATTCCTTCTCAGTTCTTTGATATTCAGAGGGAATCCTATCTGAGTTTGCCGCTCTACAGCATTAAAGTAAGCTTTTTTTAGAGCGCATTTTCAGTAAGCAGGGGATACAACACCGGGGAAGTTTTACTCGGTGGTGGTAATGATCGATAAGTGCATTAGCTTCAGCACATACTACTGCAAGGAGCATTAGCACCAGGAAATTGGTGTCAGGGCTGAGGCTGCTTCTGCATCATCTCACACTGAGCGAAGAGCGCTGTTGGAAGCATCGTCATAGAGAAGATGAGGGCAGCTTTTAGTGTTTAGACTTGTAGGTCATCCTTTTGTCTAATATATGAGAGGGAGGATTCAGAACTCTTCTGAATCAGCTCTGCACGTCATTCAGATCAGAAGTCAGGCACGGCATGACCAAAATTAGGGTTTCGCTCGCTTCTGGATGCTGTGATAATGCGAATAATAAGTGTAGCCTTTTGGGTGTATTTAGACAAAGCCTGCATTTTACAGGACGTTTTTAACAGAATATCTGTAAAGGATTTTTTTTTTATTTCGCTCAGTAGATTAGAGTGCTGAGTACTTAACAGTTTTCTGCATTCCAACCTTTGTAAGGTGTATGATGTTAGACCTACATCAGTGCGATGTCACTGAAGAAAGATTCTATGCGTTTATCGCATAGAGCAAGTGCAGACAGAGTGAGTTAGGGAGTCGCCTAAGTCACTACATTAAGCCTAACGGTGAAGGCCTACGTTATTCATTTCGAGTTATTGGTACATTCAAGTAGACGTTTTGTCATCTTTCATCTGTTTCAAACAGGCCTCTTGCAAGTTCACGTGTTGCCACATCTTGGAGAAGCAAGTATTACTGTTTAGGATTAGATGGGCCTCTTTCATGTCTGGAAAGCTGCAAGAAAAACCTTCAAGAATAACCAGATGCCTTTGGAAACATATGATTCATCAGCAGAGTGATGGAACCAAATATATGCCTAATCTATGCTTAACCAGCCAAATAGAATGTATTATACTTTCCTGCAAGGGTCCACATTTCTCTTGTGATTTCTGAGAGAACTATTATGAAAACAAAAATCTTCAGTAGGAAGTCTATGGACTGCTTGTGAAAACAGCACGCTACCACCAGTAGACTTTGCTCTGTTCCCTACTTGACAATTCCTGCTCCTTTGTGGTTACTTTCTACTTTCTGACAACATCATGATTAACTCCCCAATCTTCATAGTACATGGGTGGGCCTGGCATCAAGGGATGACACAGACAACAGATTCACAAAACCAGTGTTCTGAAATAGCTTAGGATTCCCTTCCCCAAGCTTCAAGCACAGATGCTGCAAACGTTCTGCAAACACTTATTCGATGTTCAGAAGGAGCTTAGGGTTCTCTTCCCCATGCATCAAGTACCTGTTCACCAAACCAATATTCCAAAAGATCCCAGGGTTCCCTTCCCCAAGCTTCAAGCACAGATGCAGCACAAGTTTTCTTCAGCAACTTCTATGCACTTCGTTGGGGCGCTCTGGTCTGGGCGTAGTTGTCAGACCACACGGTCCACCCATTACAGGTTGCGCAACCAGCAACCATTGGCGTTATGTTTTGGCTTTAGACATTGTCCAAGCATCTTTCTTGGCATTACTTGACTCTTTGTACTTTCAATTGTTAACTTCATATTTAGTCTGTCTCTTCCTTCACCAGGGTTTGCAGCCTTTAGGTTTTCTTTTGCTCCCACTTCACTGCCCCCCCTTCTGCTGTTTGCCGAACCACTTTTAACCACTTTCTCTTCACTCGTAGTGTTTTAAATACTTTTCATTCATCCTCCGATATCTAGAGACTTTCGAAACAGGGCGTATTGCCTGCACCTGGCCCCTCTGATATCCTGTTTCAAGATATTCTCTTGCCAATATATCAATCTTTCTCTGTTACTCGAAAGGCTTTCACAACCGTGCAAATCTTTTATGCGCAATCACTCTGATACACAGTATCTTCGTACAGCCTTGTTAGCATAGCATTCGATTGTTCATACAGTTCAGAAGCACTCACAAGTTTGCTGACAAGCGCCCACTCTGCCCCGATGTATCTTCTATTCTTCACGCTCGCGCACCACGTTTCTTTACACACAGAAACTCAATGGTCGCTTTATTTGATGCTGCAGCGACTCCTCTTTCACGGCTTCTCACAAACTGAGGTCAAGGTCTCAGCACCTGCCCCTCAGGTACTCCTGGGCTGGCTCCTCCGCCCAGGGGAATGAGCAATTCCAGAACCTAACAGGAAGGATTGACACTGCACAGAGCTTCCTTCTGTTCTTGCTTTCCGCTCTCCACCAGTTGCCAGTGGTCCTTCTGGGCCTCGCTGCTGCACTCTTCCTCTCTGCTGCTCTCTTCTTTTCTGCTGCTCTCTTCTTCCCATCTGCTGCTGCCACGCCACCCTTTTATACCCCTATATCCCCTCAAGGGTGTTCAGGTGTGCTTCTCTTGCCTGTTTTGCCGGATTCCAATTACTTGGACATGCCTGACCTTCAGCACTGTAGTGTTCAGACTCCCTCTTCTTCCTCCCAGGACTATAGTAGTGTTTCCAATAGGAAGTGTGCATTACTCTTATTGCCTCTTCCTCGTCTCAGTACTTTATGTGAGATTACAGGGAAACGCTGGAAAGGACTGACGGTATCACATAAAGACTTAGGCAGGGTCTGATAGGTCAGTGTTAGTGGGGGGGGATACCATGTCTCACCTTCAGGGACCCTCTCTCCAATTCCCAAGGACCCTCCACCCAGGTGATCCTCACTCGCTCGTCCACCCCCAGGGTCGGGATCCAAAAGTGATGGCCCTTCCCTGGCCACCTGAATAAAAGATGTAAGAGTACCTTCAGGTTTCTCACACATCCAAAGCCTCCAACATTTTTGAGATTTCAGGTTACCTTGGAACTGGTTGGCAAGTGTGGTACATGACAAAAGACAGCCTCTCTGGGTAGTTTCAGTGGTTTAGGTATGTTGTTACAAGGTCATTTGAGATGTGCTTGTTAATCACAAACTCTTGCAAATTTTCGGTAGCAAAGCAGCATTTCTAGGCATAGATATCCTCTGTGTGCTTGAAACTTGCCCCTAGTTTGACAGTGATGTACATTGATGGAATACTCCATCATACCGTTTGTTGCTATCCTTTTACTTAAAGCATGAATCAGATCGGTTGTCCATCTTTGTGGTTCAGGCATTTTAGATTCTGCCTTCTCTTCCAACGTACTGAATTTCAGACCTCTCTAGCCAGTACTGTCTGGATCCCCGACAGCTCTCCATGCCGCAGGCCTTCTGCAGAAAACCTGTTAAAGGAAAAATACATGCATAATAGTGACTTATTTATTTATTTGCATTTTTAAAGCACCCACACAGCCCGGGGGCATCGGGGCGCTGTTTCAGGAATATGTCTTAGTTGCATATAACCCAGAGGTTTCTAAGCATGGACCCGGGGATCGAACCTGTGTTGGTTTGTGTCGTCTTGTTTCCAAGGCGAGCACGTTACCGCTGAACTATCCTCCCGGGGCTTACAAGAATGGAATACGAGCAAAGGAAGTGTGCACAAGAAATGCAGGTATTGATGAGGAATTCAGAGGGGCAATCCTAGTCCTGTCATAAGGATTTGAAAGTTGTAAATCGTAAGGGAAAAGGATATCTTCTATTAACCATACTAATGTCTATATCTATCGGCTAATTACAGTTGGCAATATATGCGTACAAGGAGTGTTGGCTAAATGTCACCATTGACTTTTAGGGAATACGATATTGATGATTTCTTGCTCATTCTGCAAGGTCATTTTACCATTGATCCTAATTAAATCATTCATTCAGTACTGTGTAACCCTAAAGGCAGCTAATGTATGTCCATTAGTAAACCTATTGATTTGTCAGTAATGTTTCACAAAATATCGGTCTGAAAACATACTGGTCAAACTATTGATACTGAAGTAAACCAAAATCATGTCGTCATGTCATCTTTGCAGTTGCTGACTTCTTAGTTGGTTAATAAGATACAGGCGGCTTTGCAAAGGTCTCTTAAATTATAAAATCTTACATAGAGGCAGGTAATTGACCGTACCACTAAATATCGTAACCTCTTCTTCAGGGGTGAAATTGAGGTCACCTGGCAGGCTTTGTCATTTTGAAGCTAAATTGGGTAAAGTAATTTCGTATTCCTGAATGTAAATATACTTATTATGATTATTCTTTATGTTTTTACATTCAGGGCTGCTGTATAAGTGATGTTATTCTTTTATATGGTTTTAAGCTTTTTTCGTAAACATGATGCACCAATTGTTTGCAGATGTTTGATGCATGCCTGTATAGATACTGAAAAGCTTTGTAGGCTTGCCCGGAAATAAACCAACAGCCAGCTAGTTGCAAGTATTATGGCTCTGTGGAATAGCCCCGGATACAATGAGAATAGGTTTAAACAGTGAGCCCTTTGCCCACATTTGAAAGACATAATTAATCTAGCTGGTCTGCCGCTGGTACCTTCTTATTCCAGACGTAAATGCTAATGGCCTGTATCCAGTTCTTTTTCATTTAGAGCAATGTCATTAACATGGCATTGGGAGAACGCAAAGTGCTGTGCTCTAACCACGAACAAGATAGTGATTTAATTGTCCAGTTAATGGCCTTAAATGTAATAGTGCAAGAATTAGCATATGGTTCCTGGATAAAAGAATATGGCAATTGAAAGGATAGTTTAGCGCTCTCTGGAGTGTGTGAGGTCATTGTCATTCCAAGACTTGGCGATTTTCCTTTTTTTGTGTGCATCTGCGGGATTTTTTGAGTTATTGTACCATTGTTTGATTCCAGCATGTGGAGAGACAACATTGAGCTCGTTTTCATATGAAGCATACAGAATCATGGCGTGCAACAAGAACTTTGGCGGATCACAAATTCCCAGATGCTTATCTGAAATGACCCACGAGGACCACGACACAATTTGTTTGCCCCTCCTGCCCCCGCTTGACTTCCTTCTAACGTACCTCCAAGCAGATGTGGGTGTTGAATCGGGGGCTTGCTTGTAGCAGAGTCTCAGTACATTCACCAGATTTAATCAACTAGAAACCAGTACTTCGATGTGGAGGAAAACCACAGCATATCTGGCTGGCAGCCTCTTAGGCTGCTACTCACTTCACTTTACTGAATTTTACGGTTCATTTTCATGATTTGCTGTCAGGACCAATGCAAGGATTATTTGGCGCCCTAGGCAAAAGGTAATTTTAGCATCCCCCACTGCCAACTGCATGTGACCTGACTCTGCAGTCCCCTAATTCCAGATGTGTCCTCACCACTTCACATGGATTGCTTGCCCACCATGTTCACAAGCTTCAGTTTCTCCATCATGTTTTAGACATTTTCATAACAAGGTCAAATTAAATCGCTCTCTCTAAAACAATGTACAGGCTGAATTAGAAACTATGTCCACATCGGGAAGGATTAGCAGTACAAATAGGCAGAAGCACAAGAAATCTATGATATCAGTAGAATTGAAAATAAGGACCCTCAGACACCCCCTTTCAACACTCTTCACCCCCTCCCACACACCCACACGTTTTCTGGGAAATTGTGGGCCACTTTATTTACATACAGTAGGCGTCTATTTAAAGGTTCTTGGAAGGAGGCTATTGCATCCTTCCACCTGTCCCATTGGCTTTCTGCGACCACCTCCGATTTGGAGGTGGAACTACCACTGGCTATACTTGCCATATCTCTGCCTCTGCCCTGCATCTATTATGTCACCACTAAAGAGAGTGGTGGAAACCATAGCCTGAGTCGCTGAGGGTGTTAGTGGCTGTGAGTGCCAGTAGCTTTGCTACCACCACTGATAGTTCTTTTTGGTGGTAGCCCTCTCACATCCACTTTCCAGGTATCTGGGATGGCAGAAAAATACCCTTTGCTTGACTGCAATTGCAGGCGAGTGGGGGGAATTCCTTTCAGAGTCTCAGAGATGGAGTGAAGAGCAGGAGTGAGCCATCCCCTGCCATGCCCAAGCAGGTGGAAAGCACAATCTGGTGTTACAGAAAATCCAGCTGGTGAAAATGCTTTGACCAGGTTGATGACCGCCAATGGGCTGCTATGAGGGCCAGGTACGAAAATGGGGCTCTGGCTCCCGGTGAGGATGCCATGAGATGGAGTGAAGTTTGGCGAAAGCTCTGCTTCTACCAGGCTTTCTAAATAGGAGCATTGGTGCTCTGTGAGCTGGGAGTTTTAACCAATTTTACTGGGCCAATGTTCTTTCAAATCGTCCATTTCTCACCACCTGCCCAACAAAAGTCCTCCTGTTACAACTCAGTTTTCTGCGTAAAGTTACTAATTGTGTGCCACACTGCGTCCTTAACTTACTAACAGGCACAGTACTGGCACAAATGGTACAAACATTATTCACACACAAAAAAAAGACAACAAATGCAGCAGAAGTTGAAACTTACCTGACATACAGAAAAAATACAACACGGGTATCGGAGCAAGTTACCCTCGCAGGAACCGCATAAGGAGTAGAATTGAAAGTTTCCATCAGACACTGGAACGATAGGTCATGCTCAGCAGCACTGTACGTTACTATCACACACCAAACAGGTACAGCATGGGGAGCGGCAGGTTCAAATTCTCTCACGGGCACTCATAAGTCGCAGTCTACGCAGCAGTGCTGCAAAGTTTAAAAAAGTACGAGATGTCATCACAAATACATCACATACAGTTACTATATGCATAGGACCCGCACAGGCTTCCCTCAGAAACAGATCAGGTACAGGCACAGCATAGACAGGAGAAGCAAAGGCTTTCCTCAGTTACTACATAGACCAGTCTATTGCAAGCATTCCTCAAAATCCACCAGGAAGGAACCACATGGCCAGGGCCAGTGGACGCTTTCCACAAACGGGTACAGCATATGAAGGGTCACTAGAAGCTTCCCTAAAACCAAAACCAAGTATACATACAGCGTTGACAGGGCTATTGCAGCATTCCATCTCAAACATATACAACAAAAGCAAACTTCTCTCACAAATGGTTCAGCATGGTCAAGTGTCAGTTGCCTCACAAAAAACGTCAATGCAAGTGTCCTTCACAAACAGGGTATTTGCAAGCTTCCCTCAAAACAGGAAAGGGTCAGTGAAAGTCCGGTGCAAAGAGGTACTGACACAGCATGTCAGGGCTAGTGTAAGTTTATCTCAGGAATATAGCATTGGTAGAGCAACTATTTGCAAGGGCCTGTGCACACGTCAATCAAATTGGTATATTTGTGGCACAAACGGGATCGGTGCAAGATTCACGCACATACTGGTACAGTTACAGAATGTGCAAGGCCAGTACTGGTATTCCCTCCGGAATTAGTACAGGGGCAACATGGTCAGAGCCAGAGCAAACTCCCTCACCAAATTGCACAGCGTAGGCCATGACAGTGCACGATTTGCTTGCTAAGAACAGGTACAGCATAAGAGCCATGCAGCCTGCCATCTCCCATGCATGTGGAGAGCTCTTGTTTCATGTGACCCTCTATCCCAATCAGCAGCATTTTGTAGTTACCATGTGCTGGCTGGGAAGTGAGTCATTCAGGTACAGGTGGTGCACATTACAACACACACAAAGAAACACACGTATACTACCATTGCCCATTGCAGAAAGTCTCCAGTCCCACATCTGCCCAGAATGCCAACTAGCCATTCTCTGGCTGTCCGAGGGTGTGGGAGCCAGAGAGCAAGTTCAAGTACTGCACAGCAGTGCAGCTTGGCAGTTGGCAGGGGGTTATGTGGCCCTTTGGAGGGCAAGTGCACTGAAAGCAAAGTGCCATTAGTGTCCCCAATGTTCACTGGCACCTCCAGTGGCTTATGAGTTGCTCCAATCCTGCTTTTAATTGACATCAATTTGGTGGGTCAGATTTTTTTCGAACATCAACTTGCTAGTATGGCCTTCCAAAAATGTGCGTATCATTTAATACTTTTCACTATAATTTTAATGTTTGATCAGATATTAACATATGAAGACCCAAGTAGGGAGGGATTCCAGGATTGCTGCTGGGTGGGGACAGACATGCTAATCACGGCTCTTTCCAGTCCCATCACAAAAAGGTGAAATTTAGCAATATATGACCCCACCATGCCGTGACCAGGAACAAATGGAGCGCGGTACCCTTCCCCCCGCCAGCAACTGGGGCTGTGGAAAGCCAGCCGAGGCCATGAGCAGAAGGACCTCAGTGCGGTGACACTGCAGTTGGGAAGTGGCTAAGAAGCCAGGACAGAGCAGCAGACGTGGTAACCAGCCGTGCTCCCCTGATGACACATAGACCGGGCCCCGTTGAAAAGGGAGGCGGAGTGCCGCACAAGAGGCATAAGTACGTTGTGGGGCCGGGAGAAGATTGTGAGCGAGCCCCGGAGGAAAGCATCCCTGCTTCACCTGATGCAGGGAGGCGCAGTGAGGGAGAGCGACTGCCAGAGTGGCCGGAAACAGGCTGCAGGGTGGCCCGACGTCCGGGGAAGCCCTCGGCCAGTGGGAGGTGCATTGTTGGGGTGAAACTCCCCCTCCTGCTGCAGCAACATCGTGGTGATGGGCCCGGGAGGACATAAGGAAACAACAGGGCGATTGAGGGGAAGAGGCAGCCCCCTGGCACTAATTGTGTGGCCCGCTACAGGGTGAAGGCAAATAGGGAGGCCAGGAAAGAGTGGGGAAGGCTCCCAGTGTGAGGTGGCACCTGGTAGAGGTGTGGAGTGGTGGGACAGCCCCGGTCATAGTAGTCAAGTCAAGCAGGACGAGGCATTTAGAGAAGGACAAAACAGGTGCTGGCAGTTGGACAAACAGAAAACCCCATGGCCCATGCTACCACCGGACGAGGCCAATATACGCCTTAAGAATGTCCCGGAGATCATGGACAGAGACCTCAGAATGACAGCTCAGTCCTTATTTGCAGATCTGCTCCTTGAGGTTCTGCCGGATGGGGTCCGCCTCAACAGAATTTACAGGGTGGGCCCAGTGAGAAGGGAACCGGGTCCGTCCGAGGATTGTCCTGGCCACCTTTGCATCCTACTCGCAAAAAGAAGAGGTCCTGACAGCTGCCCGCACGACTGCCTCCCAGAAGATTAATGGGGCGGAGGTTCAACTGTACCAGGACTTGCCACAATCCACATTGATTAAGGGGAAACTGAGGGGACCAGTAGTCCAAATACTCAATCAGAAAAAATCTGGTACAAGTGGACTTCTATTTGGCTTGTTTACGTAGAAAGGGAGGCAATACAGAGTGACGTCTTGCGAGGAAGGACTAGTTGTTGTCTCGCCCGAGGGATGGGATGGGACCTCTGTTCTGGAGGATGCAGGCCTTGGCACCCAGAGGAGGCGGCAGTGGGAGCGGACAATGGTGGAAAATGGAAACAAGACGACCGCGCTCCAAGAGGCTGGAGTGAAACCAAGGATAAGGAGAGGTGACAACAAGGAAAAGAGCCAGAAGCCGGCTGCAGGGGCTATGGGGACTAACTGGCGGGTGGAGATGAGTGAGCAAGGGCCAGTAACCTCGGGACCTTAGGGGAATACAACAGCGGGTCAGTTGGAGGGGGTCGATTACCAGGGAGACAGGGCAGGGAAGTAGCATAGGGGAGTGCATTTGTGTTCTTGGAATCTTATGGAGAGATTTGGTGATAACTCGCCGCAGTTCTCATACTCAGGGGTTTATCCGCTACATGGTCAGTATTTCGCCCCAATGTTGTCACTAGGACCCATGGACCGGCCTGGGTTATTGATGGGGGCGGGAATGGGAAGGGGAGAGAGGTGGCGGGGGAAAGAGTAGAGGGCTGCGGTACACTCAGTCGAGATCACAGTGATGGGACGACAGGGACGAAGGGGAGGGAAAGGGACTGGGAGACTGTGTTTGTGCATTATCTTCAACACACAAAGGGGATGGTCGATTCTCGGTCGGCATCAGGTCGAGATAAGGAGGGGGAAGCCCCAGCGGCTTGGGGGAGGAGGCAGGCGGGTGGTCTGAATGAAGCATTTTTGTTTCTCGTATATAACATCAGGGGATTGAATTCCTCAGTAAACCGGCGTAAAGTGGACAATTTCTTGAGGCGGGAGAAACCAGACGTTCTCATGCTCAGAGACCCACATTCATAAATGTGACAGATGTACCCACATATATCTGTCCAATGCAGCAGACAAAACAGCGGGAGTCCTGATGGCTTTCAGGAATACTTCCAACCTGAAGATACTAGACTCGAAAGGGGAAGGCCTGGGGCGATTCCTGTGCGTTAAATTTCGTATCAACACTGACACATTTACCCTAGCTACAGTATACGCGCTGAACAGTGGGCAAGATGGGTTTCTCAGGAAAACATTGGCTGAGCTTCAAGAGATGGCTGAGGGTCACATAATATTGACTGGTGGTGTGAATATGGCATGGGACCTATGAGAAACCAGAAGGTGTCTCACCCACTAGTCTCCAGGGATCTGTCATCCAGGTGGCCAGGACACGCCCATCGCTTTTGGATGTAGTTCCTAGGGGTGGACCAATGCAGGAGAATCACCTGGGTGAGTGGTGCTCAGGGAGTGGGAGTGGGACACAGGATGGCGAGATGTGGTATCCCTCCCCCGGCAACACCTTTACCCTATCCTACCAGATAGGATACATGGGAAGCTTACACCCTCCCCCTTTACATTTTCCAGCACTTTCACACAGGCAACTCGGTGTGGGGAAAAACAGACTCGCACCCAAGCACTGTATCTGACATGTCCTGCTACTGTGGTCAAGCAAGGTCAGGCAAGTTTGTTTGTTTATTTATTTAGTATGGGGCGCAAAACCCAGAGGTAACAGGGCGCAACAGAGGGCAGGAAGATAGGATTACATAAAAACTTAGTTGCAGGATAAGGCACACATGAGCAAAGAACAAAAAAAAAAAAGAGGCATTACATTGCGTGGAGTGTACATATATACATATAGTTAAACGAATGCTTACATATTTACATATTTAGTGCTGTGCATGGCAGTCAGGTTAGAACAACGGCATGGGCAGATGAGATGGCAGGGTTAGTCATGAGGATCATTGGCCCGCAACCAGGTGAGGGTGTTTCGCCTGAAGCTATAGTAGGATTGGTCTGTCCTAATGTTGAGTGGGAGGGCGTTCCAGTATTTGGCTGCCAAGACAGGGAAGCTACTGCCGCCGGTTTTCTTTAGTCTGAAATTGGGTACCTGCAGGCAGTAAGAGTTAATCAATCTGGTGGGGCGGGTGGAGGTTTTTTTCTTTATTCTGGATGCGAGATAGGGGGGGCTGCGTTGTTTTAGCATTTGTAAGTGAGTGATGCCGTTTTGACAGTGATGCGGTCAGAGATTCTGAGCCATTTGTGTTCTCTCCTTTTGTTGGAGATGTGTTCCTTAGGGGGTAGGTTGAGGGCTGTTCTGAGAGCGTTATTTTGTAGTGTCTGCAGTTTTTGTAGTTTGTTGGTTATGTATTTGTTGGCTCCTAGGTAAATGGCGTTGCAATAGTCCAGTCTGGATAGTATTAGGGCGTTGGCTATGATGATGCAGCTAGCTTGGGTGAGGAAGGCTCTACTTGCCCTGCTTAGCTTGCATGTGTAGGCGGTTGAGGATGCTAGTGAGTTGACTTGTTTTTTTTAGTGACATGGTTGCATCAAGGTGAAAGCCTAGCGTTTTCACTGTTTTGGCCACTGTGATGGTGTTGCCATCAATGTTGAAGGCCTTATAGTTGGAACTGAGTTTTTTTAGATTGGTATTGGATCCGAGGAGCAGGATTTCGGTTTTCTCATCATTCAGGCATAAGCCGTGTGTGGCCATCCATGCCTGAATGATGAGATATATTTTGTTTACCAAGGCCGTATCTGAAACGAAGTTGCCCGAAAGGGGTATGAGGATCTGGGAGTCATCTGCATAATTGGTATATGACACACCCAGTCTGTCCAACTTGTCAAATAGGGGCTTGGTAAAGATGTTGTAGAGGGTGGGAGAGAC
Organism: Ambystoma mexicanum; assembly: GCF_040938575.1. Taxonomy (NCBI): domain Eukaryota; kingdom Metazoa; phylum Chordata; class Amphibia; order Caudata; family Ambystomatidae; genus Ambystoma; species Ambystoma mexicanum. The sequence goes on along the minus strand of NC_090927.1, from coordinate 197,316,491 downwards.
GCAGGAGCCCTGGGGTACCCCACATGTTATTTTAATGGGGTCTGATGAGGCTAGGGTAGAGAAGACCCTCATGGTTCGATTGTCCAAGAATGATTGGATCCAGGCTATGGCCTCTTTCGAGAAGTGGGCAGCTGAGGCCAGGTGTTCGCACAGGACTGCGTGATCCACCAGGTTGAATGCTGCCGACAGGTCGAGGAGGAGCAACATGGCGGTGTTGCCTTTGTCGGTAATCTCATTGATCTGGGTTTTAAGATCGATTAAGGCTGTCTCGGTACCGTGCTGCGGTCTGAAGCCCGATTAGCGGGTGCCTAATAGTTTGTGAGTTTCAAGATATTGCTGAATTTACAGGTATGCTACTCTGTCTATTATCTTTAACAGGAATGGCACCGTGGTGATGGGCCTGTAATTGGTGGGAATAGCAGGGTCTAGGGTTTGCTTCTTGAGGAGAAGCAGGACCCAAGATTCTTTGAGGTTACTTGGTATGGTGTTGGAGGAGAAGGATGCGTTGATCAGCTTGGTTATAAAGGGGGCTAGGTCCCTAGCAGCGTCCTTGATTATATCTGGGGAGGGCAGTTGTCGCCTTTGCAGTTAGATGGTTTAAGTGAGGCTATAACTCTTTCTGTTTCTGGGATAGATATTTTGGTGAATCTGAAGAGATTCTGGCCTGGAGGGTTGGTTATTTTGACGTGGTTGCTGGGAGATGCTTCATTGGTGGTGAGAGTCTTTTTTCAATGCGATTTTAGTTTGGAGAGTTTTGATTTTATTAGTTAGGGCTTTTTGGACACTGGTGCACCATACTTTGTCCTTAATTATATGTCTGGTGGGGGTGTGGGGGATTCTAGTTCCCTTAGTATGGCAAATAGTTCTCTGGTGTTGAAGCTAGATTTTTCAATTCTTTCATTGAAGAGATTCTTTTTTGTGAGAAGAATTTCTTTTTTATAGTTTTTTGCACAAAGTTTAAATTGTGATTTGTTCTCTTCTGTAGGGGAATTGCGCCATTGGCTTTCGAGTTTCCTTTTGAGCAATCTAAGTTCTTTCAGATGTGGGGTGAACCAGGTGTTCAGGTGGGCTTGCTGTTTGCTCTTTTGCAGTTTAAGAGGGGCAATGATGTCTAGTCCTTTCTTTATGGCATTGTTATAGTTTTCTACTAGACACTCTGGATTTAGGTTATCGGGAAAAGCATTGAGGGTTGGTAGTAATAGTGGTAGGAGATTGTCAGGGGTTATGTTTTTTTTTGCTCTAGTAGGCAGTGGTGGTGCCATGATTTTTACTTTGTTGACTTCTTTATTGAGAGATAAGGTGAAGTCAGTGAGGTGATGGTCTGCCCAGTGTTGGGGAGCGGTTTTGGTGATGACGGTGTTGCAGTTCAGAGTGGCGATCCAGTCCAAGGTCCTACCTTTATTATGGGTGGGGGTAAGCACTCTTTGGATAAACCAATGGGGCCAGGTGGCCTGTATATTAGATAAATGGTTAAGGTGCGACAGTTGGAGATGGGTAATTAGGCTAGTAGGAGTTCGCAGGATTTGAGAGGTGCTTGAAGCAGTGGTCCTAGCTCGAGGTTTGTTTTAGCTATAATGGCTAGGCCACTGACACTTACTGACATTCACTCACACCTGACTTCCATTAAACTTCCCCACATGGATAAAAGGCATTGCACGAAAGCACACTCGGAGCGAGGCAAAGCACACAAACGTACAGCAGTTTCATCATGGTCAAGTGTTAGTTGCATCATTATTCTTGACCTTTTCGGCAATACACTTACTTTCAAGAAACCTTTGAGGCAGAAAGCGCAAGGCCAGGATACCGGACTGAAGAATCCTGCATTGTGTGTCGGTGATACCGAAGGGCCTCCCGCGTATCTGACCATGGCGGGGAGAAGCAGCAGCAGCCTCCGTGGTACCTTCCTTGGCTCCAAGAACAAAGAAGCGCCAGAAAGATCAACAGAGCCAGTGAGTTGGGGAGACCGATGCAAGACTGGTCTGTGTTGAAGTCAAGGTTGCAAGCAGCAACATTGTATAAGGAGCGCTGGAACAAACATTGTTAAAAGCTTGTGATGAAAGACGCGAGTAAAGCTAAACTGCTGATGAATGTTTGAACTTGAGAAGGAAAGATACAATACCATTGACAGAGTGGTCCGGCACTGTAAATGTGCTCAATCGAAGGTCTCTGAGGTATCCCGCCAAGAGTAACAAAAGTAGATGGTTGATGAGAACAATTGTGTGAAGTGAATCCAAGTGGTCCTGTGACAGTTTAAGCAAAACCCATCGCACATTCAAATGTCTTTGATTTAGATATGAAGGGGCTCCGAGCCCGAACGAAGGAGATCCAGGGTCCGAGCCAAAACGAGTGAGATCAATTGTGAACATTGTGGTAAAAAGGGGTCTGAGCCTGAAGGAGGGAGACCCATGATGAGCATTGAAAAACGAGAACTTGTGCATGTGAAAATCCCGATATAAATGGAACTTTAAGACTTTGTTGCGACAGACCTTCTGCAGTAAGAGACTGTTATTGGAAAAGAGGCTTTGGCAGAAGGCCCTGATGTCTGCTCTTTGAACTGTTTCCTCTTGGCCGAGAAGCCAGAGTGTATGCGAAGCTCGAACGTGCTGCCTTGCCCAGTGCTGAAAACGTGGGGAAGGGAAGCCACCTGCTCAACCGTCCTGACATATTTCTTGAACACTTTTCTTTTTGCATACACCATTGTCCCACACCCTTTTGTATTTGGAAGTAAGGAATGGCAATAGGTTTATTAGTATAGGCCCTTTTATTTGACAGAGACTTGACTAGGACTGTGTTAGTATTTGATGGTCGTAGCCTGCTCCCATCCTTGACATTAGGTTTAGATAACCTTTTGAAGTTCAGTAAAAAACCTTGAACTGTGATCACGTGTCTGTCTTCACTGTTTGATACCATGCCTTCCTTACAGACCGAGAGAGGACCGCAGTGGGAAGGGACACCCTAGCCAGGGGACACCGTCTCAGAAGCTCACAGGGTTAAGGGGTTGGGGCTAGTGGACATCTGGTGCACATGCAGGGGCACAGAATTGGGGCATACATACTACTCGCATGTCCACAGAAAACTGTCCCGCATTGACTACATCTGAATGTCCTCTGATTTAACAGGACGAGTTTGGGAGGTGTCCCTGGGCACAATTGCACTATCCAACCACGCGCACTTGGGTATGCCCGTCGCTATGCAGCACTACCGAAAGGGACTATGGCAATGGTCTCTGCCAGAATGAATCCTGTTGAATTCAGCCTTGGCTGCATTGGTGGGTGAACAAAATGCAGATGTACTTTCAGGACAACGCAAACTTCTCTGGGAACTGGTGGGACACCTTTAAGGCAGTAATCAGGGGTGAGCTGGTGGCTCTCAGGATCCCCCGAGACAAACAGACCAGGAAACTGGAAGAGGACTTAGAATCTCAGTTTAAAAACATCATGCATAAAATAGGAAACTGCCCAACTAAAGCCACGCTGAAAAATTATAGGGCAGGTAGGTGGCCAGCTAGATATGCTGAGGGCCAAGAGAGCGGAGACCAGCCTCCTATATGCGAAGCAGAAATTTTATGTGTGAGGGAACAGAGCAGGTACACTACTAGCTAGACGGCTAAGACAGAGGGAATCATCCCACACAATCCTGAACATTCAGAATGGAGAGGGGGAAGATGAAGTAGAAACTGAGGGAATTCTCAGGTGCTTTGAGAGCTTTTATGAAACTCTCCATGCCTCTGAAAACCGCCAGCGGGCCTACAGAACGAATACGAGAGTGCAGTGGAGCTATCTTCACTGTTGGAGGCGGAAAGAGAGGCACTAGAAGGGGACATAACAGAAGAAGAAGTCCGCGTGACCATAGGGAAATCCCTCAAACCCCCTCCGCATAAAGCTCCGGGCCCAGGCGGTTTCACAGCAACTTTCTACAAAAAATCCCAAACTATCCTTGCCCCACACTTAGCACGTCTCTATAATTGATTTGCGGAGAGAGGGAGTTTTACAGAGTCCATGGACCAAGCTAAACTAGTGATGTTTCTGAAGCTGGGCAGAGACCAACGCAGTGTAGCTCATACCGCCTGATAGCACCGATCAACACTGATGCCAATATCTATACTTGGATCCTGGCAACTAGACACGAGGGCCTACTACCGGGTCTTATCCATCACGATCAGTCAGAGATCATTAGGTCCCATCAGACCTCGGATAACACAAGGCGGTTGTGCCACCTAGTGGAAAAGGTGCCAAAACGATGGATCCCAGCAGCCCTGCTTGCCCTGGATGCAGAGAAAGGGTTCGACCGCGTGGAATGGTGGTTTCTCTTTCTCACAATGGCACACATGGGATTCAGGGAGCAATTTCTTAGTCTAGTGCAGGCGAATTACCAAACGTCCACTCTACGCATGTCGATAAACTGACAACTCTCAATGCTGCTGGCACTCTCGGATCCGGCCGCCTCCCTTGAACCAGTGGCCTCAGATATTGAATCCTTCGGGAGAATATCTGGGTTAAAAATCAATATGCACAAGTCTGTGGTGCTTAACCTCACAGTCCCGAAATGAGAACTAGCGCAGGATCTGGGGTAGACCCTGTTCCAATGGGCAAAGGAGATAATCAAATATCTGGGGGTACACATTACAACTTTAGATGCCCTCTATGAAGCCAACTACCACAGTCTGCTCAGCGCTTTGAAAACAGACTTAACGCGTTGGAACCCCCTTCATATATCTTGGCATATGCCCTCGATCAGGAGGGTGACCCTGCCGCGATTGCTCTACTATTTCCAGGCTCTGACAATTCGATACCCCGAAGGTTCTTTCGATCGTTCAGTTGACTCCTCTCCACCTTCGTCTGGAATAACAAAAGACCACTGGTAACGCTGCAGGTACTCATGGCTCCGAGGTACCAGACTTCAGGCTATACTATCAAGCAGCCCAGCTGCGGGTGCTAAAGCAGTGGTTATCAGGAGAGGATAAAACACCATGGGTCCAGATGGATAGGGTGGTGATGGTGGAGGCCCCCATTGCGCAGATGTTGTGGCTGGCCAAGCCAGACCGACCCGCTAGCATGAAGGCGTCCCCAATCACAACATTGTTTGGGGAGGTGTTTGGATGAATAGGTCAAACAAGGGGATCTCAACAGTGCCGGGCCCATTCACACCACTCAGTTTATGCCAGGGATGGAACGGGGCATTTGAGAAGTGGAAGGTGGCAGGGTGCACGAGACTTAGAGATATCATGCAGGGAGAAGACATTGAGTCCTGAGCGTTGCAAACAGGCCTTTGGCTTGTCAGAGGGAGATGGGCTAAGCTACTACCAGCTTAGGCACTGGGTAATGCACCCAGATAATAAGTAGACAGCTCAAAGTGTTCGAGATTTAGATCACATCCTACTTAAGGGACACTCACTTGATCATTGCACTCTACACCAAAATTACTGACTGGGCCGCCAAGGGGATTTGGTCCTGCATGGGGAAATGGGAGAAAGCATTGGGACAGCGAATATCGACGGAGAATGGGAATTCTTGTGGGGTAACATTCCCAAGCTCACCCCTTCAAATCAGCTCAGAGAGGTGTGGTACAATGGAAGGGGGAAGGGGTGTTTTTGGGGAGGGGGTTCAAGGGGGGATTGTATGTCTGTTACTACCACAAAATGTTAATAAAGAGATCTGGAGAAAACAAAAGAAGACCCACATTAAACTTTGACAGGTTGAGTGATGTGCATTTACCCTGTAAAATGCACACCTAGTCAGCCAGCCAGCATGCTTATCTTGGGTTGATAAACCTGCACTAGATAGAATATGCTGGCAAGGAATTGAACGGTACCATTCAGTATTGCTTATAAAATGAGCACAGAAAATGTCAAATTAAGTATCCATCTTTATTTTAACTTTCCAATAAATGCTAGATAATGCTTGCAGTTGTGAATTCAACCATACATATAAAGAATTCAACTTCCAAATACTGTGTTTGCCCAAAATAAAGTCTATTTATTTGTAAAGTAGCTTTAAAGTTGCAGGAATAAATATGTATTACTTCTACTTGACACTAAACGCTGTAAGAAATTAATTGTGCGGTCAGCAATTGGGGCCAGCCCATCCGAAATTGCTTAAAAGTTGCATCTCTCAGCTGCTTTAACTCAGATTGGTTTACATCTCCTTTGTAATTCAGGAAAGCAGGGGGAAAACCTGATTATGGCAACCCCTGCTGGCCGGTACCGTAGGCAGCTTCCTAGTTTGCCTAGTGCTGGCACTGGCCTTGTTTGCAGTTGATATAAAATGTGTAGTAAGGCAGTACATTTGTTTTGGAATAAGAAATTGTATCCATGTAATATTTACCATACATGACATCACTTTACTTAAAAATGCTCTTTTTTAAAATGTTTAATACTCACGTACGAATGAAGCATTACTCGAAGTTTATTTCTTAGTAGATTTGACAGTACTTCTGACTTCATCACCTGGAAAGAAAGGTACCCATTGATTTCATCAAACAATCTGAGTCTCTGACCTAGCTCTTGAAATCTGATGAAGGTGAATTCAGTTTTATGAAACGTACAGTATATGATGGAAGAAAAGGTTTTGTACATTTTACACTTACACCCCACACACGCTAGAACCAATTCCGAGCACAGCGTGGGGGACGAGAAAGGATCATTGTGGGTCAAGGGTGAAAGGTAGCTTGGTGATTGCCACATCTAATTTTCCCCTGCAACGTCAAGCACAATATATGGAGTGAACTTTAAGGAAGCATGCAAAGTTCTCTTGTTTCCCTAGTCCAAAAGGAATAACCGGGGTCAATTGAATCTGGGCTTCTCAAGCAAATATTACGTGACTAGTTCCTGTGTTGGTTCATGTTGGATGGCATGTGTGAAGTGGCTTTCTCGCGCCAGAACCACACCTCGGACACTTTTTGATTAGTCTGTTGAGAAGAGGGATTGTATTGATTACCTTTCAGAATGGATTGTTAGTACTGGTTTCAGCATGTCTTTTTCCAATGTAACCTACTTGTTTAATGATTTATATATCGCTGTACGCCAAAGTGCTTTACAGGAGAAAACGGTAGATAAAAAATGTAAAACGCAATGTAAATCAACTCCAAGAAAGAAGATACAATTTAAGGGAAGTAGGAAAGGAAGGGAGAGTAGTTGGGGACCAAATAGAGAGAGGTAAAGAATTGCAATGCTTAGGTGCCAGCAAAGAGAAAGCGAGATGGGGCACAAGGTGGTTTAGGGACAGAAAGGAGATGAAGGGATTCAGAGTGGAGAAAACGAGCTGGGACATACAAAGAAGTAAGAGAAGCAAGATCGAAGGAGGCTAGGCCATTAATACATTTCAAAACAATAAGGAAAAGATAAAGCAAGCGTGACTCAATAGAGAGCCAGGAATTGTAAATGAGGAGAAAATAGTTGTTCGATAAGAAAGGGAAAAAAGACAGTAAAGAGAGCAGAATTGAAAATAGATTTTCTCCAGCATGGGGGTCTGGCATGGATTCACATGCTCATGAATATTCCCTGTTGTCTGGCTGGGAATCCTTGGTAAAAGAAAAAACAGTTTCACTTTCGCTTACAAACTGTATTTCTGCTTTAAACCAATCACTGTCCTCTGGGCCATACTGCCCCATCCAATGACAGTCCTCTCCCTAAGCCCCTCCTCTGGCAGCCATCTTCAGATTGAGTCCTCGAGTTTGCTCTGTGAGCTACTTCTACGGTTTTCTGTGTTTTCGATGGAAAAAGGTTCTATTTTTGTTCCAAAAGAGCCAGTGTGTTCTTTTCTCCATCTGCTGACAGCAGGGACTGTTAGGGAGAATTCTCTGTTAAGGCTAATTTCCCAAACCTAGTGAGTCCCCCGCCAGCTTTGCTGGATTTTTGGGGTTTACTTCTTTCTCCTGCTAAGAGTGAGACTCTTTTTCTCCCACTCTTAGACATGATTTGAGATATCCTTTGACTTTGTGATGTGTTTTATGGGCTATGGGTTTTTTTACTCCATAGGGGTTCATGTGGTTTTTGGTAAGTGTGTTACACAGCATCCTCAGTGCAGTAACACAGGGGTGTCATAGTGACCCCCAAAGACTCCATACCCTGGGTCTGACTACTGTCTCCCAGGGCATGTTATGTCACCATTGACTTTATTAGTCTTAAATTGGGAACAGAACCAGTACAAACAATCATATTGTGGAAGTACTGGTAGCAGTAATTAGATTGCCCCTGGGTCTGTTTTTCGAGGGGGCACTGTGCAGTCCCCCCTTGTCGAGTTTCTGGCTGGTGGCAGTGGTTACCACGCAAAATATTCCTTAAGAATATTTACTATGGGTTTTCCCTTTCATTTTAAACGCACCACTTTTTGGTGCAATGTTAAAGATACCGCCGGGTTATTTATTTAATATTTATTCCCCGGTTGGGTCTTTTCGCCAGGACTCGGTTTTAAAATGGCGTTTGTGTTCGCCTCTGTAACTCCAACCCAAGTCGAGCCCTCTGTTCCACTTTTAGGCGTGCTTCTACACAGAAGCCTCCAAAAGTGGTGCCACTCTGTCTGGGTATACAGGATGTGTGGGAGGGGGTTTAGGCACCCTGGACTGAGTTGCCTTGGCAACTCAAGTCGCACTCTTGTGTGATTGGCCCAGTGGTGAGCCGCCCGGCTCACCACTTAGCATGTTTGAGTGACAGCTAGGACTGATGAATGGGGGTTTTCTGCATAAAAGCAGGGCTTTGGGGACTGGGACTTCAGACGTCGCCACAGGACCAAAGAATCCGAAGAGGGAGAAGCTGAGCTGACCTGCAATGACGACACCACCGGTGGAGCCCTACTGAACCGACTTGCCACTTCTTCCAACGACAGAGGAGATCTTCATCCCGAAGAGTCTTCTTCCTTTGACTGGTGGGGATAACCAGTTTGCCCGCATTTTCGCCTTCCCAGACCATCTCGTGGCTGCCTTGCCTGTGCCAAGCACCCCGGCAACCGGGATACCACGTTTTACCACTACCGTGAATAAAAGGGTAGTACCTTTTAACCGGAGAACTCCGCAGCTGGTTTCTTCCCTGGCAGTACAACGACCTTCAGCTTTCCTCCACGTCGAGATCTCCTCTTCCTTTGGACGACGCCGCGACTTGCATCCACTGCCAGGAACAACTGCCCCCGCTGGAGGATCCTCTCCAGTTTCAAGGTACTGTGTCCGTCTGGCCTCCCTCGTAACGGTCGGTGTGGGGTGTCTCGTAAATCCTCATCTTACCACTTGGGTTGGCCCTAGGCTGGCTAACTGAACTTTTCTGAGCTGAACTAATTCCTTTTTAAACTCTCTGCAAGACTATTCAAGCCTTTTAAACTGTGTGATCTTGGGCGCATTGGTGTTCTACTCTCTCCAAGAGGGAGCCTGGCCTCCGAACATTTTGCTCACCAGTAGACTTTGACTTTCCTGCCTTGCTGAGTGCTTCTAAAGTATTGTGTTGTTCCTAATTTCTGCCTTTTCCCTCCCTTTTTCTTAACTTATTGGAGTGCCATCTTTAGTTAAGCGCTCACCTCTGTCTAGAAATAAGTGGTGTTAACTAAGACTTGTCTAATAAGGAATAAGGGATGTATATATGTTAATAGTGACTGTGTTTTTGAACTTGCTTACAATAATAGTGCAAGAGTGTTTCTAAGTGTGTCTTTAAATAAATAATGATATACTTGATACCAAAGCTCTGTATTTTGGTACCTATCTTGTATACTCTATATACTCTATATACTGTCTAACACTTCTTGAGAGAAGTCTGGCTGCTCAGCCACAGCTACCAGGTAAATCTGGGTGGTACAGACTGCTACCAATTGGGTTTACTGCCAACACCTGTAGTCTTAAGCCTTTTGCAGTGGTCCCCAAGGGAACTGTACAGGTTTCTGCCTAACACTGGTGTACAGCGGTGGGATTTGTAATTGAGTATACATTTTAGTGTGCTTATAGATATCTTAGTGCAACTAACCACAAAGCTTAGCACTAAAAAGTTATTTTCTAAACCTGTCAACTATGGAAAGTTATAGTCAAGAGTCCCTTGCTACAAAAACTGCTGATTGTTTAATATTTCTCTGTAAGCATAAGAATCTCCTGCAGAAGGCAAGAAAATGGAGCTAATAGAAAAGTTGTTAGCAAACCAAAGTCTGGATGGTGGTTCAGAGGAACCTACCACTCCAGCAAATGTAGATAACAGCAATGATATTGATATTGAACCTAGTATTGATAACCTTGAGTCAGAAGCAGAAGAGGAGGGTGAAGATGATGTAGTTGTCTCCCCTGGGCCTCTACCTGCCCTGCCAGCTGTACCTACTGGACCTTTACCAGGTCCCACACTTAGTCTGCAATATCTGGAACTAGAGAAAATGAAACTTGAATTGGAGTTTAAGAGACTTAATACTCAAGCAGAACAAAGACACCAAGAACTGAATCAAGAACTAAGGCTCAGGGAAATGGAGCTCAAGCATGAGTTACAGATGAAAAAATTGTCTGTGGAAAATGCTTCTCTCTTCGGATCCTCTAGGAGTTCCAGTCCCAAAAGACCCCGGATGCCTAAAGAGCTTGTGGGTATGTATGAGCCTAAGTTGGGTGTGTTCGATTGGTTGAGTTTGTTTGAGTATAATCATGGGCTCCAGGACATCACAGGAAATGTGTTGCTTACCTGGTTGTTCTCTAGGCTCCCCCTTGTTGCAACTGATGCGGTAATGGAGTTGGGGGAGGAGGATAGGAAGGATTATGAATGTGTGAAGCTAGCTTTGATAGCTAGATTTGGGAAGACCCCTTCCCAGTACCTTAAGAGGTTTAGGACCCTCAAAAAGCATGATGGTACCCCTTGGGCTACTGTTAGGCAGAAACCTGTGCAGTTCCCTTGGGGAACACTGCAAAAGATTTAAGACTACAGGTATAGCAGTAAACCCACTTGGTAGCAGTCTGCACCACCCAGATTTACCTGGTAGCTGTGGCTGAGCAGTCAGACTTCCCTCAAGAAGAGTTAGGCAGTATGCAAAGTATACACAATATGTACTCAGACACAATAGCACAAGCAAACACTGACCAGAGCTTGGTTTCAAAAGTATATAGTTATTTATTTATAAAACACACATAAGTTGAAATCACTCTAGCAAAATATAGTAAAAACACTTCAAACACAGTTATAATGAAAGCAGTTCCAACCCTTACTCCTATCTAGACAACTCTAAGTTAACACCACATAATTAAAACAGAGGTGAGCGCTTAACGTTAGATGACACTCTAGTAGGTTCAAGAAAGGGGTAAAAAGAAACAGGAATGGGTTAAACACACCACTCTAAGGTCCAGAACACTTGCAATAGACTCAAAGAAGCACAAAGTCACAGGTGAGCAAAAGTCACTAGGCAGGGCCCACTCTTAGAGTAGCCGGAACGAAAATGTGCCCAAGATCACACTGTTGTTAAGGATTCAAAGTCTTGCAAAGAGTTAGAAAGAGTTTAGAGTGGCTTAAAAAGTTTAGCCAGGGTGTCCCAGGCACTCCCAGGTTCGAAAGCCGGGGGCTAAATCTACCCCGTACAGTCGGTGGCAAGGGAAGCCAGGCGGAACACGGTACCTTAAGTGGAAAGGATCCTCCAGCGGTGGCAGTTGTTCCAGGCAGTGGCAGCAAGGCTCGACGTCGGTCAGGGGAGAAGAAGTTCTCGCTGAAGAGCAGAAGAAGAAGGTCGTTGCACTGCCCGGGAAGAAACCAGCCGCGGAGTCCTCCGGTTAAAGGGTTGTACCGACTTTCGTGGTTGGGGTAAAAGGTGGTGGGGGTTCCGGTTGCCGGGGTGCTTGGCACTGGCAAGGCGGCCACGAGATACCTCGAGAAGCGAAAAGAAGGCGAAAACTGGTTGTCCCCACCAGTCAAGGGAAGGAGCCACTCCGTTAAGAGTTCTCCTCGGTCGTCGGGAAAAGTGGTGAGACGGTTCAGCAGGGCTCCACCGGGTGGTGTCGTCGAAGCAGGTCGGCTCAGCTCTTCCCTCGTCGGATTCTTGGTCCTGTGGCGACTTCTGAAGTTCCAGTCCCCAAAGCCCTGCTTTTATGCAGCAAACCCCCATTCACCCAGCCTAGCTGTCACTCAAACATGCTAAGTGGTGAGCCGGCCGGCTCACCACTTGGGCCAATCAGGACGGAGTGCGACTTGAGTTACCAAGGTAACTCAGTCCAGGGTGCCTAAATCCCCCTCCACCCCTCCTAAGTACCCCAGACAGAGTGGCACCACTTTGGAGGGCTTCTGTGGAGAAGCCCGCCAAAAGTGGAACAAAGGGCTCCACTTTGGGTCAGAGTTACAGAGGCGAACGCCAACGCCATTTTAGAATCAAGTTTTGGCAAAAAAGTCCCAACCGGAGTTATAATAATAAATATATAAACCGGCGGTATGTTTAAGGCTACCGTAAATAAATAATTAAATGTGTTAGCCTAAAACAATGGGAAATCCCATAGGGAAATATTCGCGGTCGAATATAAAAAGTAGTTTCCACTGCCACCAGCCAAAACTCGATCAAGGGGGACGGAGACGTGCCCCCTCGACTAACAGACCCGGGGGCAATCGAATTGCCCCAGCCAGTATGTCCACAATATGATGGTTTGTACTGGTTCTGTTCAGGATTCAAGACTAGCAAAGTCTTTGGTGACTTTACATGCCCTGGGAGACAGTAGTCAGTCCCAGGGTATGGAGTCTATGTTGGGGAGTCCCTAGGACACCCCTGGGTCACGGCACAGAGGGTGCTGTGTAACCCACATCACAAAAATACATGAGGCCCTATGGAGTAAAAGACCCCATAGCCCATTCAACACAAGGTTTAACCAAGAAAACACACTTCAATATGTCCAAGAGTGAGGGTAAAAGAGTCTCACTCTTGGCAGGAGAAAAAAAGAAACCCCAGAAATCCAGCAAAGCTGCTGGGGGACTCACTAGGTAGGGAAATTCAGCCTAAACAGAGAATTCTCCCTAACACTCGCCCCCCCCCAGACTAAGGGACAGGAGGATTTAATCCACTCCTGGATGAACCTCATACCTCTAGTCGATGATATACATCCTAGAGAGTCCATCAGCATTTTGATGGTGACACCCTGACCTGTGCTCAATGGTGAAATCAAACCCTTGCAGGCAGATTGACCATCTCAATAGTTTTGGATTTTCCCCTTTCATTTGCATTAACCATCTCAAGGGTTGGTGGTCAGTCTGAATAACAAAAGTAGAACCATACAAGTATGGCCTAAACTTCTTCAGTGCCCACACAATAGCAAAGCATTCTCTTTCGATAGTTGCCCACCTTGTCTCAGGATCCTTCAGTTTTCTACTGATGAAGCAAATGGGGTGCTCCCTACCCTTCTCATCCAGTTGGCTTAGAACTGCACCTATACCTACATTGGAAGCATCAGTTTGTACAATGAAAGGTTGGTGGTAGTCAGGAGCTCTCAAGACTGGAGCTTGGCAAAGAGCTCTCTTCAGTTTTTCAAAGGCCTGATTGCACTCCTCATTCCATTTTACCTTTTTAGGGAATTTGGGAGAGGAGATTACATTCAGTGGAGAAGCTATGGTCCCATAGTTCTCAATGAAATTCCTGTAATATCCAGTGAGGCCTAGAAAAGCTCTCACTTGGGTTTGAGTAGTCGGTGTTGTCCAATTTTGCACAGCTTCAATCTTGCTGGGCAAAGGCCTTATTTCTCCACCTCCTACCTCATGTCCAAGGTAGACCACTTTACTTTGACCAATCTGGCACTTACTGGCTTTGATTGTCAAATGGGCCTGTTCGAGAGCCTGCAACACATGTCCTAGGTGGGTCACATGTTCTTCCCAGGAGTGGCTGAAGACTGCAATGTCATCCAAGTATGCCATGCAGAAGTCTTCCATCCCAGCCAGAACCTGGTTCACCATCCTTTGGAATGTGGCAGGTGCATTTTTTAGTCCAAAAGGCATGACCTTAAACTGGTACAAGCCAACTGGGGTTGAAAATGCAGTTTTCTCCTTGGCATGGTCTGTCAGGGCTATTTGCCAATAGCCTGACGTCAGGTCAAATGTGCTGAGGTACTTGGCTGCACCAAGTTTATCCACCAACCCATCTGTCCTGGGCAAAGGGTGGGCATCAGTCTTGGTGACTGCATTTAGAGCTCTATAGTCCACACAGAATCTCAAGTCTTTGGATCCTGCCTTTGGTACTAACACAACTGGGCTAGACCATGGACTAGTAGAGGGCTCTATTACCCCGAGATCAAGCATCTTCTTGACCTCTCCTTTGATGTGGGTTCTGACATGTTCTGACATTCTGTATCCTCTGCTTTTGACTGGCAGACAGTCACCAGTGAGTATCTCATGCTGACCCCAAGGGGTCAAGCCTGGTGATAGTGAGAACAGGGAGGCAAACTGATTTAACATAGATTTGCACTCCTCTTGTTGCTCAGGTGTCAGGTCTGAAGAGAGATTGACTCCTTCAACTTTTTCATCTAAAGGCACACCTCGGAGGAGATCAGGGAGAGATTCACTCTCTTCTTCCTCTGCAGCTGAAGCTAGAAGCAAGGCTCCTACATCAGGTCTGGAGATGTATGCTTTTAGTCGGTTGGTGTGGAAGACTCTAGGAGCTTCCGTCTGCCCAGATCCACCAGATAGTTGACCTCTCCAAGTTTTCCCACAATCTTGAAGGGTCCCATCCATTTGTCTTGCAAGGCCCTCTGCCTTGTTGGGAGCATAACTAGAACTAGCTGGTCTTGAGTAAACTCAACCATGTTAGCCTTCTGGTCGTGCCAATGTTTGACCAGAGCTTGACCAGCTTTCAAGTTGTCACTTGCTTCTGCCATCATGTGTGACATTCTCCTCCGGAGACCTATCACATAGTCAGTCACTCTGACTGGCTTGAGGGGAGGAGCACCTTCCAATCCCTCCTTAATCAGGGCCAATGGGCCTCTGACTGGATGGCCATAGAGAAGCTCAAAGGGAGAATAACCTACTCCCTCCTGAGGGACTTCTCTATAAGCAAAGAGAAGGCATGGCAGTAGAAGGTCCCACTTTTTCTTAAGGGGTTCTTCTAAAGCACCTATCATGCTCTTCATGGTTCTGTTAAACCTTTCAACCAACCCGTTTGTCTGAGGGTGGTAAGCGGTTGAGAACTTGTAGGTAACTCCACAGGTTTTCCACATGGCTTTCATGTAGTGGGACATAAAGTTTGACCCCCTGTCAGAGATTACCTCCTTAGGAAACCCAACCCTGGTAAAAATACCGAGGAGGGCCTTAGCCACAGCCGGAGCTGTAACAGTCCTCATAGGAATTGCCTCAGGGTACCTAGTAGCATGGTCTACTACAACAAGGATAAACCTGTTGCCTGAGGAGGTTGGAGGATCAAGGGGACCAACAATGTCAATCCCTACCCTCTCAAATGGGACTCCCACAACTGGGAGAGGCACTAAAGGTGCCACATTCTTGGAACCAACCTTACCAGAAGTCTGGCAGGTATGGCAGCTCTTACAATATCTATCTACTTCAGCCCCCATCTTTGGCCAATAAAAGTAGAGTGAGAGCCTTTCCTTGGTCTTCTTGAAACTCAAGTGACCAGCCAAAGGTATCTCATGGGCTAGTTGTAAGAACTGTTGTCTGTTCTCTTGTGGGACTACAAGGCGTTTGTAGTCTCCAGGTTCAGACTCAGTGGGTTCACTGTAGAAGAGGCCATCTTCCCAGTGTAACCTATACTTCCCAGGCTCTTGCCCATCAGCTTGAGAAGCTGCCTGGTGGCGGAGACCTTCCAGAGTTGGACATTCTCTTTGCCCCTTACGAAAAGCTGCCCTGCTAGGCCCACCTTCTGCCAGTAAAGACTGCAGCTCAGGATGGTCCTCAGGGTCCAAATCTCCAATAAGGTTGGGGCCTCCTTCTAGCTCTTCCTCAGAGTCTACCTCAACCACACAGGGTTGTACCTCCCTCTCAGCCTCAGCTGGAGGTGGAGTTACAGGTGTAACTTTGGACAACCTAGGGGAAGTCCTTGTTGGAAGCACTGGGGTGCTTGCTGCTGGCTTTTTCCTAGGAGTCTTGGGTTGCCCCTTTGCTCCTGATCTGGTAGTTACTGCAGTAAGTTGCTCCAGTGGGAGAGGAGTGATTTCTGTCATCTCCTGAGATAACCCTCTCAGGGTTTTCTCTCTTGCAGGTTTTGTGAGTTCCTGTAACCTTTTGCTAGGTGGTCTGGGGGTATGAGATACAACTCCAAGAGCTTTGAGGTCATTACCCAACAGAACCCTACCTGGCACTTCACATTGTACACTGACAGGTATTTTTACAGCCATATCATTACATTGGATGAGAACTGGTAACTGGGGACACATCTGCACAGGCCCACCAGCTAACTTGGTGAGGCATTTGGGTGCCTTAGCAACATCCTCTGCCTTGAAAAATGATTCATCCACCACAGTTATGCTGGCTCCAGTATCCCTAATGGCAGGAGTCTCCTGACCATTCACCTGGACACTGTCCTTATAATACTCTTTAGTATTATCTGGGATAGAGTTATAGACATCTAAATTCTGTTGTTCCCACAACCCCAGAGAGACTAAAGAAACACTAGCTGAGACTCCAGTGGGTTCATCAGCTAGTAATAGAAAGTTTCCACTTGCCATATGTACTTCCTCTTCTGGAGCGAAGGCTAAGGAGGCAAGCTGGACCCCTGAAGGTTTACCCTTACATCTGGGATCTCCTTTCACATGGTCAGTAGCCTTACAAACAAAGCATGAGCCAAAGGCTCGCTGGAATGGAGGCTTGTTCTGACCTCCTTCTGGTCTGGGACCAGGAGGTATACTAGCCTGATTTGGTTTCCCTGGTGGCTTACCCTTATAGTTTTGTTTGGGGCCCTCTTTGGAATTTGTAGTATTAGAATTCTCTTTGGAGTCCTTTTTAGGCTGTTTCTCCCCATCCTTCTTTTGAGTGACCCCAGAATCCTTGTGAGTGGCCCTGTTGGCAACCCACAAGTCAGCAGCCTTAGCTAGTTTCCGGGAATCTAATTCCCTGGAATCAGCCAAGTGTTGTCTGAGCTCAGGAGAGCAGGCATCATAAATAGTCTCCAACATAAACAAATTCTTCATACCTTCATAAGTGTTCACCTTGTAACCCTTAATCCATCCCTCTAAGTTTTTCAAACATTCATTCACCCAGGTAGCCCAAGGGGTACCATCATGCTTTTTGAGGCTCCTAAACCTCTTAAGATACTGGGAAGGGGTCTTCCCAAACCTAGCTATCAAAGCTAGTTTCACACATTCATAGTCCTTCCTATCCTCCTCCCCCATCTCCATTACCACATCAGTTGCAACAGGGGGAAGCCTAGAGAACAACCAGGTGAGTAAGTCATTTCCTGTGATGTTCTGGAGCCCATGATTATATTCAAACAGAGACAACCAATCCAACACATCCAATTTAGGCTCATACATACCAACCAATTCTTTAGGCATCCGGGGTCTTTTAGGACTGGAACTTCTAGAGGAGCCAGAGAGAGAAGCATTCTCAACAGATAATTTCTTCATTTCTAAGTCATACTTGAGCTCCATTTCCCTTAGCCTTAGTTCTTTGTCAGTTTGAGCATTAAGTTTCTTATACTCCAATTCTAGTTTCATTTTCTCCAGTTCAAAGTATTGAGGACTAAATGGGGGACCTGGTAAAGGTCCAGTAGGTACAGCAGGTAGAGCAGGCAGAGCAGGCAGAGGCCTAGGGGGGACAGTCACAACAGCCTCACCCTCCTCTTCTGACTCTTCCTCAGAATCATCAACATTTTGCTCCATGTTAATTTCAGTACTGTCATCTACAGTTACTGGAGTGGTAGGTTCCTCTGAACCATCACCCAGACTTTGGTTAGCTAACAATCTTTCAATCAGCTCCATTTTCTTGCCCTTAGTCAGGAGATCCTTATGTTTACAGAGCACTCTTAAACAATCAGCAGTTTTGGCTGCAAGGGACTCTTGACTATAGCTTTCTATAACTGACATGTTAGAGGATTACTTTTACAGTGCTAAGCTTTGTGGTTAGTTGCACTAAGGTATCTAAAGCACAATAAAATGTATACTCAATACAAATCCCACCGCTGCCACCAGTGTTAGGCAGAAACCTGTGCAGTTCCCTTGGGGAACACTGCAAAAGATTTAAGACTACAGGTATAGCAGTAAACCCACTTGGTAGCAGTCTGCACCACCCAGATTTACCTGGTAGCTGTGGCTGAGCAGTCAGACTTCCCTCAAGAAGAGTTAGGCAGTATGCAAAGTATACACAATATGTACTCAGACACAATAGCACAAGCAAACACTGACCAGAGCTTGGTTTCAAAAGTATATAGTTATTTATTTATAAAACACACATAAGTTGAAATCACTCTAGCAAAATATAGTAAAAACACTTCAAACACAGTTATAATGAAAGCAGTTCCAACCCTTACTCCTATCTAGACAACTCTAAGTTAACACCACATAATTAAAACAGAGGTGAGCGCTTAACGTTAGATGACACTCTAGTAGGTTCAAGAAAGGGGTAAAAAGAAACAGGAATGGGTTAAACACACCACTCTAAGGTCCAGAACACTTGCAATAGACTCAAAGAAGCACAAAGTCACAGGTGAGCAAAAGTCACTAGGCAGGGCCCACTCTTAGAGTAGCCGGAGCGAAAATGTGCCCAAGATCACACTGTTGTTAAGGATTCAAAGTCTTGCAAAGAGTTAGAAAGAGTTTAGAGTGGCTTAAAAAGTTTAGCCAGGGTGTCCCAGGCACTCCCAGGTTCGAAAGCCGGGGGCTAAATCTACCCCGTACAGTCGGTGGCAAGGGAAGCCAGGCGGAACACGGTACCTTAAGTGGAAAGGATCCTCCAGCGGTGGCAGTTGTTCCAGGCAGTGGCAGCAAGGCTCGACGTCGGTCAGGGGAGAAGAAGTTCTCGCTGAAGAGCAGAAGAAGAAGGTCGTTGCACTGCCCGGGAAGAAACCAGCCGCGGAGTCCTCCGGTTAAAGGGTTGTACCGACTTTCGTGGTTGGGGTAAAAGGTGGTGGGGGTTCCGGTTGCCGGGGTGCTTGGCACTGGCAAGGCGGCCACGAGATACCTCGAGAAGCGAAAAGAAGGCGAAAACTGGTTGTCCCCACCAGTCAAGGGAAGGAGCCACTCCGTTAAGAGTTCTCCTCGGTCGTCGGGAAAAGTGGTGAGACGGTTCAGCAGGGCTCCACCGGGTGGTGTCGTCGAAGCAGGTCGGCTCAGCTCTTCCCTCGTCGGATTCTTGGTCCTGTGGCGACTTCTGAAGTTCCAGTCCCCAAAGCCCTGCTTTTATGCAGCAAACCCCCATTCACCCAGCCTAGCTGTCACTCAAACATGCTAAGTGGTGAGCCGGCCGGCTCACCACTTGGGCCAATCAGGACGGAGTGCGACTTGAGTTACCAAGGTAACTCAGTCCAGGGTGCCTAAATCCCCCTCCACCCCTCCTAAGTACCCCAGACAGAGTGGCACCACTTTGGAGGGCTTCTGTGGAGAAGCCCGCCAAAAGTGGAACAAAGGGCTCCACTTTGGGTCAGAGTTACAGAGGCGAACGCCAACGCCATTTTAGAATCAAGTTTTGGCAAAAAAGTCCCAACCGGAGTTATAATAATAAATATATAAACCGGCGGTATGTTTAAGGCTACCGTAAATAAATAATTAAATGTGTTAGCCTAAAACAATGGGAAATCCCATAGGGAAATATTCGCGGTCGAATATAAAAAGTAGTTTCCACTGCCACCAGCCAAAACTCGATCAGGGGGGACGGAGACGTGCCCCCTCGACTAACAGACCCGGGGGCAATCGAATTGCCCCAGCCAGTACGTCCACAATATGATGGTTTGTACTGGTTCTGTTCAGGATTCAAGACTAGCAAAGTCTTTGGTGACTTTACATGCCCTGGGAGACAGTAGTCAGTCCCAGGGTATGGAGTCTATGTTGGGGAGTCCCTAGGACACCCCTGGGTCACGGCACAGAGGGTGCTGTGTAACCCACATCACAAAAATACATGAGGCCCTATGGAGTAAAAGACCCCATAGCCCATTCAACACAAGGTTTAACCAAGAAAACACACTTCAATATGTCCAAGAGTGAGGGTAAAAGAGTCTCACTCTTGGCAGGAGAAAAAAAGAAACCCCAGAAATCCAGCAAAGCTGCTGGGGGACTCACTAGGTAGGGAAATTCAGCCTAAACAGAGAATTCTCCCTAACAGCTACCTGGGTGAGTGAAAGTTTGAAGAACTTAGAGGGATGGATTAAGGGTTACAAGGTGAACACTTATGAGGGAATGAAGAATCTTGTGATGTTGGAATCAATTTATGATGCCTGCTCTCCTGAGCTCACAGCACTTGGCTGATTCAAAGGAATTAGATTCCAGAAAACTAGCTAAGGCTGCCGACGTGTGGGCTGGCAACAGGGCTACTCACAAGGACTCTGGGGTAACTCAGAAAAAGGATGAGGGGAAACAGCCAAAAAAGGACTCCAAAGAGGATTCTAATAATTCCAATCCCAAAGAGGGCGCCAAACCAAACAATAAGGGTACGCCACAAGGGAAACCGAATCAGAGTAGTATACCTTCTGGTGGTAAACTAGGAGGTGGTCAGAGCAAGCCACCTTTCCAAAAAGCATTTGGTAAATGCTATGTTTGTAGCTCGCCTGACCATGTGAAAGGAGATCCCAGGTGTAAGGGTAAACCTTCAGGGGTCCAGCTTGTCTCCTTAGCCTTTGCTCCAGAGGAGGAAGTACAAATGGCAAGTGGAAACTTTCTGTTACTAGCTGATGAACCCATTGGAGTCTCAGCTGGTGTTTCTTTAGTGTCTCTGGGGTTGTGGGAACAACAGAATTTAGATATATATAATTCGATCCCAGATAATACTAAAGAGTATTATAAGGACAGTGTCCAGGTGAATGGTCAGGAGACTCCTGCCATTAGGGACACTGGGGCCAGCATAACTGTGGTATATAAATCAGTTTTTCAGGCAGAGGATGTTGCTAAGGCACCCAAACGCCTCACCAAGTTAGCTGGAGGGCCTGTGCAGATGCTTCCCCTGTTACCAGTTCTCATCAAGTGTAATGACATGACTGTGAAGATACCCGTCAGCATACAAAGTGAGGTACCAAGAAGGGTTCTGTTGGGTAATGACCTGAAGACTCTTGGAGTTGTCACATACCCCCAGACCCCTAGTAAAAGGTTACAGGAGCTCAGGCTCACCAGACCTGCAAGGGAGAGAACCATGAGAGGGACTCCCAAGGAGATGATGAAGAAGGATGTCACTCCTACTCCACTGGAGTTACAACTTGCTATCTCTGAACAACAAGAAGCAAAGGGCAAACTCAAGACTTCTGGGAAACAGCCAGCAGCAAGCACTCCAGTGCTTCCAACAAGGACTTCCCCTAGGTTGTCCAAAGTTACACCTGTAACTCCACCTCCAGCTGAAGCTGAGAGGGAGGTACAACCCTGTGTGGTTGAGCTAGACACTGAAGAGGAGCTAGTGGAAGGCCAAGAACTCATTGGAGATCTGGATCCTGTTGACCATCCTGAGCTGCAGTCTTTACTGGCAGAAGGTGGACCCAACAGGGCAGACTTCAGTAAGGGACAGAGAGAATGTCCAACTCTGGAAGGTCTTCGCCAACAGGCAGCTTCTCAGGCTGATGGGCAAGAGCCTGGAAAGTATAGGTTGCACTGGGAAGATGGCCTCTTCTACAGTGAACCGACTGAGTCTGCACCTGGAGACTACAAGCGGCTTGTAGTACCTCAAGAAAACAGACCACAGTTCTTGCAACTGGCCCATGAGATTCCTTTGGCTGCTCACTTGAGTTTCAAGAAGACCAAGGAGAGGCTCTCGCTCTACTTTTATTGGCCAAAAATGGGGGCTGAGGTAGATAAGTTTTGCAAGAGCTGCCACACCTGCCAAACTTCTGGTAAGGTTGGATCCAAGAATGTGGCACCTTTAGTGCCTCTCCCAGTTGTGGGAGTCCCATTTGAGAGGGTAGGGATTGACATTGTTGGTCCCCTTGATCCCCCAACCTCCTCAGGCAACAGGTTTATCCTTGTTGTAGTAGACCGTGCTACTAGGTACCCTGAGGCAATTCCTATGAGGACTGTTACAGCTCAGGCTGTGGCTAAGGCCCTCCTTGGTATTTTTACCAGGGTTGGGTTTCCTAAGGAAGTAATCTCTGACAGGGGGTCACATTTTATGTCCCACTACATGAAAGCCATGTGGAAAACCTGTGGAGTTACTTGAAAGTTCTCTACCGCCAACCACACTCAGACAAACGGGTTAGTAGAAATGTTCAACAGAACCATGAAGAGCATGATAGGTGCTTTAGAAGATCCCCTTAAAAGAAAGTGGGACCTCCTATTGCCATGCCTTCTCTTTGCGTATAGAGAAGTCCCTCAGAAGGGAGTAGGTTATTCTCCCTTTGAACTTCTTTATGGCCATCCAGTCAGAGGTCCATTGGCCCTGATTAAGGAGGGGTTGGAGAGTGCTCCTTCCCCCAAGCCAGTCAGAGTGACTGACTATGTGATAGGTCTCCGGAGGAGAATGTCACACATGATGGCAGAAGCTAGTGATAACCTGAAAGCTGGGCAAGCTTTGGACAAACATTGGCATGACCAAAAGGCTAACATAGTTGAGTTCACTCAAGACCAGCTAGTTCTAGTTATGATCCCCACAAGGCAGAGGGCCTTGCAAGATAAATGGATGGGACCCTTCAAGGTTGTGGGTAAATTTGGAGAGGTGAACTATCTGGTGGACTTGGGCAATCCCAAGGAGGCTCCCAGAGTCTTCCACACCAACCGACTTAAGGCGTATGTCTCCAGGCCTGAAGTAGGAGCCTTGCTTCTAGCTTCAACAGAAGAGGAAGAAGAGAGTGGAGCTCTCCCTGATCTCCTCCGAGGCTTACCCTTGGATGAAAAGATTGAAGGAGTAAATCTCTCTTCAAACCTGACACCTGAGCAACAAGAAGAGTGCAAATCTATGTTAAATCAGTTTGCCTTCTTGTTCTCACTTTCACCAGGGTTGACCCCTTGGGGCCAGCATGATATACTCACTGGTGACTGCCAGTCAAAAGCAGAGGATATAGAATGTCAGAAAATGTAAGGAACCACATCAAAGGGGAGGTCAAGAAGATGCTTGATCTCGGGGTAATAGAGCCCTCTACTAGTCCATGGTCTAGCCCAGTTGTGTTAGTACCAAAGGCAGGATCCAAAGAATTGAGATTCTGTATGGGTTATAGAGCTCTTAATGCAGTCACCAAGACTGATGCCCACCCTTTGCCAAGGACAGATGAGTTGGTGGATAGACTTGGGTCAGCCAAGTTCCTCAGCACATTTGACCTTACGTCAGGCTATTGGCAAATAGCCCTGACATACCATGCCAAGGAGAAAACTGCATTTTCTACCCCAGTTGGCTTATACCAATTTAAGGTTATGCCGTTTGGACTGAAAAATGCACCTGCAACATTCCAAAGGATGGTAAATCAAGTTCTGGCTGGGATGGAGGACTTCTGCATGGCATACCTGGATGATATTGCAGTATTCAGCCAATCCTGGGAAGAGCATGTTAACCACCTGGGACATGTTTTGCAGGCTCTGGGACAGGCCAATCTGACCATAAAGGCAAGTAAATGCCAGATTGGTCAGAGTAAAGTGGTCTACCTTGGGCATGAGGTAGGAGGTGGAGAAATAAGGCATTTGCTCAGTAAGATTGAAGCTGTGCAAAATTGGACAACACCAACTACTCAAACCCAGGTGAGAGCCTTCCTAGGCCTCACTGGGTATTACAGGAATTTCATAGAGAACTATGGGACCATAGCTTCTCCACTGAATGTAATCTCCTCTCCAAAATTGTAAGAAGGTCAAATGGAATGAGGAGTGCAATCGGGCCTTTGAAAACCTGAAGAAAGCTCTATGCCAAGCACCAGTATTGAGAGTTCCTGACTACCACCAAACTTTCATTGTGCAGACAGATGATTCTAATGTAGGTATAGGTGCAATCCTTAGCCAACTGGATGAGAAAGGTAGGGAGCACCCCATTTGCTTCATCAGCAGGAAGCTGAAGGATCCTGAGACAAGGTGGGCAACAATTGAAAGAGAATGTTTTGCTATTGTGTGGGCACTGAAGAAGTTTAGGCCTTACTTCTATGGTTCTACTTTTGTCATTCAGACTGACCACCAACCCTTGAGATGGTTGATGCAAATGAAGGGGGAAAACCCAAAACTACTGAGATGGTCAATCTGCCTGCAAGGGTTTGATTTCGCCATTGAGCACAGGTCAGGGTGTCACCACCAAAATGCTGATGGTCTCTCTAGGATGTATGTCATCGACTAGAGGCATGCGATTCATCCAGGAGTGGATTAAATCCTCCTGTCCCTTATTCTGGGGGGGAGGGGGCGAGTGTTAGGGAGAATTCTCTGTTAAGGCTAATTTCCCAAACTAGTGAGCCCCCCAGCAGCTTTGCTGGATTTTTTGGGGTTTATTTCTTCTCCTGCTAAGAGTGAGACTCTTTTTCTCCCACTCTTAGACATGATTTGAGATATCCTTTGACTTTGTGATGTGTTTTATGGGCTATGGGTTTTTGTACTCCATAGGGTTTCATGTGGTTTTTGGTAAGTGTGTTACACAGCACCCTCAGTGCAGTAACACAGGGGTGTCATAGTGACCCCCAAAATAGACTCCATACCCTGGGACTGACTACTGTCTCCCAGGGCACGTAAAGTCACCATTGACTTTACTAGTCTTACATTGGGAACAGAACCAGTACAAACCATCATATTGTGGAAGTACTGGTAGGGGTAATTAGATTGCCCCTGGGTCTGTTTTTCGAGGGGGCACAGTGCAGTCCCCCCTCGTCGAGTTTCTGGCTGGTGGCAGTGGTTACCACGCGAAATATTCCTTAAGAATATTTACTATGGGATTTTCCCATTCATTTTAAACGCACCACTTTTTGGTGCAATGTTAAAGATACCGCCGGGTTATTTATTTAATATTTATTCCCCGGTTGGGTCTTTTCGCCAGGACTCGGTTTTAAAATGGCGTTTGTGTTCGCCTCTGTAACTCCAACCCAAGTCGAGCCCTTTGTTCCACTTTTTGGCGGGCTTCTACACAGAAGCCTCCAAAAGTGGTGCCACTCTGTCTGGGTATACAGGATATGTGGGAGGGGGGCTTTAGGCACCCTGGACTGAGTTGCCTCGGCAACTCAAGTCGCACTCTTGTGTGATTGGCCCTGTGGTGAGCCACCCGGCTCACCACTTAGCATATTTGAGTGACAGTTGGGACTGATGAATGGGGGTGTTCTGCATAAAAGCAGGGCTTTGAGGACTGGGACTTCAGACGTCGCCACAGGACCAAAAGAATCCGAAGAGGGAGAAGCTGAGCCGACCTGCAACGACGACACCACCAGTGGAGCCCTGCTGAACCAACTCACCACTTCTTCCACGACAGAGGAGATCTTCCTCCCGAAGAGTCTTCTTCCTTTGACTGGTAGGGATAACCAGTTTGCCCGCCTTTTCGTCTTCCCGGACCATCTCGTGGCCACCTTGCCTGTGCCGAGCACCCCGGCAACCGGGATACCACGTTTTACCACTACCGCGAATAAAAGGGTAGTACCTTTTAACCGGAGAACTCCGCGGCTGGTTTCTTCCCTGGCAGTGCAACCACCTTCAGCTTTCCTCCACGTCGAGATCTCCTCTTCCTCTGGACGACGCCGCGACTTGCCTCCACTGCCAGGAACAACTGCCCCTACTGGAGGATCCTCTCCACTTTCAAGGTACTGTGTCCGCCTGGCCTCCCTCGCAACGGTCTGTGTGGGGTGTCTCGTAAATCCTCATCTTACCACTTGGGTTGGCCCTAGGCTGGCTAACTGAACTTTTCTGAGCTGAACTAATTCCTTTTTAAACTCTCTGCAAGACTATTCAAGCCTTTTAAACTGTGTGATTTTGGGCTCATTGGTGTTCTACTCTCTCCAAGAGGGAGCCTGGCCTCCGAACTTTTTGCTCACCAGTAGACCTTGACTTTCCTGCCTTTCTGAGTGCTTCTAAAGTATTGTGTTGTGTGCTGTTCCTAATTTC
Organism: Ambystoma mexicanum; assembly: GCF_040938575.1. Lineage (NCBI taxonomy): Eukaryota > Metazoa > Chordata > Amphibia > Caudata > Ambystomatidae > Ambystoma > Ambystoma mexicanum. Next base: position 197,290,472 of record NC_090927.1, on the reverse strand, counting down.
TGCCTTTTCCCTCCCTTTTTCTTAACTTATTGGAGTGCCATCTTTAGTTAAGCGCTCACCTCTGTCTGGAAATAAGTGGTGTTAACTAAGACTTGTCTAATAAGGAATAAGGGATGTATATATGTTAATAGTGACTGTGTTTTTGAACTTGCTTACAATAATAGTGCTAGAGTGTTTCTAAGTCTGTCTTTAAATAAATAATGATATAGTTGATACCAAAGCTCTGGTCAGTGTTTGCTTGTGCTACTGTATTTTGGTACCTATCTTGTATACTCTATATACTGTCTAACTCTTCTTGAGAGAAGTCTGGCTGCTCAGCCACAGCTACCAGGTAAATCTGGGTGGTACAGACTGCTATCAATTGGGTTTACTGCCAACACCTGTAGTCTTAAGCCTTTTGCAGTGGTCCCCAAGGGAACTGCACAGGTTTTTGCCTAACAGGGACCTGTTGTCGGGGAATTTTAGCGCCCCTCAAGGGCGAAGATCGTCGAAGTTTCCAGAAGGGGGGGATGGCAAGAAGCCCCCGATACAGCCCTCCCAGGCCATGGCTCAAGCCATGGAGGTCTCGTCCACAGACAACGAGGACCAGGAGTCCTTGCACACGGTCCTGGAGGACGTGGAAGAAGAGGACGACGAGGACACTGGGACGACGGCGCAGGGCCTAGTTTTCTGATCTCGCTATCTCAGCCGAGGGATGTGTCTCTGGACATTCTGTCGACCATTCACACCTTGGTGTCGGAGATCCAGAAAAGAATGCCACCGGGCCCGGTTCCAGTGGTCCCCCATGCCCCTGTTCAGACTCCATCAAAGAAGAGGAAGCATCATCCGATGCCCCCATTTCAGCATCCGCATTGGACCCCATCTCCCCCAGTATACCCGGACACGGGTACGGGCACGCATACGGCCATGACTACGGACGACGACGATATCATTGCAGTGGGCGGCAGGTCTCTACATTTGAATATGCCACCTAGAGCCTCCCCACTGGACGAGGTGGGGTCGTTCCACTCCATGATCGCTAGAGCCTCCAAGCTTTTTCAGCGTGTGCCCGAAGAAACCAAGAAAGAGGGTTTCTTGTACCAGAGGCGTGAGAGCAGAAGGAAGATAATCAGGGTGGTTCCTCTTCTAGACAATGTGTGGGAAGAGGACCTGGCTCTCATGAAGAACCTTTCAACGAGATAGACTGGAGAAGTAGTATTGGGTGCCGGACTGCGTACCCAAGAGCCTGAGGTCGCAAACATCGCCAGATTCGGTGGTATCGGTGGCTGCGAAGAAGCGGTTGACTAACCCGTCCTCGTCGTCTTCGGTCCCTCCTGACAGCGAGAGGAAGAAGGTGGACGCTGTGGGTAGGAAGGTGATTTACACCGTGGTGTCCACTATCAAGGCGGCCAATGCACTGGCAATCCTGGCCAGGTACGACAGGGAGCTGTGGTACAAGCTGGGCCTTATTCTAGAGTTCTCCCAGATGATAAGAGGATGGAGGCAATCGCCTTTTTCCAGGACAGTGAAGTTGCGTCTCATCACGACATTACAGTGGCGTTGGACGTCGCTGACACAGGGTTCCCGAAGATGGGGAACATTGTCTGCCTTCGTCGACAAGGCTGGATGATGACCACAAATTTCCGGCAGGATGTCCAGGCGAAGGTGTCGGACATGCCCTTCAACAGAGAGAACTTGTTTGGGAAGGTAGTCGATGAGTCCCTCCAGGCCATCAAGGCGGATACCGTGATGGCCCATCCCTTGGGCACTCTCCAACAGCAGCGCTCTTCTTTTTTATCCTCCGGGGGAAAGTCAAGCAGGTCTTCCAAAGGTTTCTCCTCTTTGTACCACCAGCCTTCCAGATCCACGACCCAGGAAGCCTACAGAGACCGTTCCCAGGCCTACAGTAGTGGAGGAAAGCGTCGCCATCGCAATCAGGGCAGGATGCTGGCTCCAAAACAGGCCTGAACAGGCTGGGACATTGGACCCCCACACGTGAAACCTGGTGGGCGGCCGGCTACAAGGTCCATCTGCGAGTAGAAGAAGATCACCACCGATAGATGGGTGCTGGACGCTCTAACCCAAGAACACGCTCTGGAGTATCCATGGATGTCTCCGGTGTCCCGTCTGAAGCAGCACATTCCTCAGCTCATGGAAGTGATGCGGGCCATGCTGCGAAAAGGGGCGATAGAGCTAGTTCCCCAGTGGCTCCGGGGCACCGGAGTCTATTCCATTTACTTTCTGGTCAAAAAGAAGACAGGGGGCTAGAGGCCCGTCCTAGACCTGCAACGTCTCAACAAATATTTAAACTCCCAAATGTTCAGGATGGTCACGTTGCAGCACGTGCTCGGCCAGCTGGAGGAAGGAGAGTTCTTGATGTCGCTGGACCTGGAGGACGCCTATTTCCACATCCCCATTCACATGAAACATCGAAAGTTTCTGCGTTTTGTAGTGCAAGTCCAGCACTTCCAGTTCAAGACCCTACCTTTTGGATTGAAGTTGGCCCCCAGTGTTCACAAAATTCCTGGCTTCCGGTGGCGGCCCATCTACGTCTGTCAGGTATACATATATACCCATACTTCGATGACTCTCAGCTGGGCACACTCGCAGGAGCTGGCTGTCAGACACACCAAGCCGACCATCCAGCTACTGACGATCTGGGATTCTCCATCAACTATCCAAATCCTGCTTGACACGATTGCAGAACGCGTTGTTCCTAGGAGCCAGACTCAATATGGTGTCCTGCCTAGTGTCTCCCTCGGAGGAGAGGGTAGCGGCCATTCAAGGGAAGGTGCATCGGCTGTTGTCGGTAAAGTAAGTGCAGGACTTGTGACATTGGGCTGTCAGACAAATGATGTTCCTCGTCCCTCTTCACCTAGCGGGAGTCAAGAACACCATTGCAGACTCCATCAGCAGGGACTTGTGCCCCTGTCACGAGTGGGAACTGCGGCAGGAACAGGTGGACTACATCTTCGTCAAGAGTTTTGCCAGCAGATTCCACCAACTGAGGAGCCTGGGGGGCGCCTTCTCCTTCCCGTGGGAAGGGCTGTTTCTGTACGCAAAGGAGGTGCAATCCTACATCACAACCCATGATCATTGAATCTGAGGGCTGAGGGCTTGGCTCCTGCAGCCCCAGAGTCTGGAGGATATGAGTTTCCAGCAGACTGCAGGGGGGTCCTCGCATGAGCCAGGGTGTCGTTGACCTTGAAGTGCTACGGTCACAAGTGGAAACTGTCATGGTCATGAAGTCAGAGGCACAGGCATGCAGGGGTCGCATGCACAGGAGACCTGGGTGGACGCTGTCCTGGTGCCTTTGGCGCCAGGCTCATGAACAAAAGTAAACAAGAACATCCATTTAACACCAAAAAGCTTTTATTATGGACATAGCACTTCAGATACATTAGCCTTGAACATTCCATCCATTAAGCAGGATGCATTAACCTTGAACATTCCATCCATTAAGCATCCCAAAGTGTATTCTTGGGTGTGGCTGCTAATGGATTGCCTTTGCATGTGCTCACTCTCTAGGAGTGGCAGGGTGTGGCTGGTAAGCCGGCCTTAATGGGCGTGCACACAATCTCAGCTATATAAGCTGCCCCAATCCTCAAGACAGATGCTTCACGTCATTCTGCACTTGCAAGCAGCCTAACGCTCACCGTCGCCTGAGGTCAGACTTACCTTTGAAGATCATGCTTCCTGGACATCCTGCTTCCTGCAAGCATATTTACCAACTGGGGGAAGCTGTCCTTACCTGTACATCTCTTCGGGGAACCAAGTATTCATCTTTACACCTTCCGGAACGCCAAAATCTTCATCTTGGCACCGCAGCACGACACGCTCCATCGTCGACAGCAGCGCCTGCAAGGAAAAAAAGAAGACAAGGTTAGACATTGAAAAAACAGTCAGTTCAAGGTTGCGCTTCGCCATACTTCACGCTTTTCCTTATCACTTACCTGCTGTCGAACATTGCGGTAGCATCCATCTTCCATCCGGCCGCTTCTCGCGTCTCACAGCTGCATTGAGGCCGCATTTCCATCTAAGGGAAGAAAACAGAAGAGAGACATTATTGAGGGCATATATAGGAGCAACATATAAAGACATTAATCAGAATGAACAGCATCACAAGAGCTCAAGAAAGACTTACCAATCATAAGGAGAAGCATAGTTGCAGCTGGACTGGACTAATTCTTATCAGGGATCAGTGAAGGAACTAGATCCCATTCGACGCGCCCTTGCCAGAAGTAGCAAGACTTATCTTCCATAATTCACAGGTGAGCTTTATGGGCTGGCATATGCTCACAGAAACCATACTTTGTGGTGAAGGGTTCGAGTGGTACAACAATCACAGATTGGCGCACTCACACACTGTTATCTCCACGCAGGAGCAGTATCACCACGTACCACCGCTCACAGCTTTTCTACTGAGGGAGAGGCCTGAAGGGGGTGATTCAAGTTCAGGGAGGGCTGCAACCGTGCCCCAATGCCACCGCAGAGACCAGGTGACCGTAACAGAAGTGTTTAGTTACATGGTGCCGGTCACAGAAAATTACCCCTGGAGGGTCACGTCCCCACAGATCCTGCCGTTCTTGCTATCCTTGGCGAAGGCCGGTCTGGCGCACACCTCCATCAAGGTGCATCTGGCGGCCATCTCCTGCTACACCATATCAACAGGAAGATCGTCGCTTTGATCCCATTGACGTGTCAAGATTTCTCAAAGGACTTTAGAGATCTTTCCCGCCGGTGAAGGTTCCTGCCCCGGCGTGGGAACTCAACGTGGTGCTGACGAGGCTCATGGGGGCCCTCTTTGATCCTCTGTAACAAGCTCCACCCAAATTCCTCTTGTGGAAGACAGCTTTCCTAGTGCCCATCACCTCTGCCAGGAGGATAGGTGAGATCCAGCCCCTATACTGCAAACAGCCATACCTGAAATTTCACTAATCAAGGGTGGTGGTACGTACGCACCCCTCCTTTGTGTCGAAGGTGCTATTGGAATTCCACCTCAACGAGCCTTTGGCGTTGCCTGTTTTTTTCCCGAAACATTCATCGCCGGGCAGAAAGGGCCTTGCATTTCCTGGACATTGCTCGTGCCCTAAAGTTCTACGTCACATGCACGAAGAATTTTCGGAAAACTTCACAGCTGTTAGAAAACTTTGGTCCTGTGAACCATGGGAAGGCTTTGTCCAAGACTTCCATTTCAAGATGGCTCTCCGGCTGCATCAGGCACTGTCATCGATTGGCTAACCGACTGCTGCCCGGCTGTCTGAGAGCTCACTCCACCAGAGCTATTGCTGCGACGATGGCGTTCCTGTCTGGTGTCTGACACAAAGAGAGGGGGGGGGAAGTGTCCCAAAAGCAGTGATGGAAAGGGACTGTAAACTAAGCAAAACTAATAAGGTCCATACTGCTATAAATTCAATTTGAAAATTGCTTATATAATGAATTATTTAGTTGCTCTACCAAAAGGTATCACTGAACCACTGAATTTGGGCTACTGCAGACTCAGAAAGCAATCAGGGTAGTCTCTAATTGAAAACAATGAACATATGTATTTTGCCAGAAAACATCATAAATGAGAAGTGCATGAATAACTAAGAAAATAAATATGCTGATCTATTGGTTTAGACAGTTAAAAATTGAAAATGCACAAACAGAAATGATAATACTCTTGCTTCAAAAATTGCAAGAAAGCAGACAGAAACTGCAAAAACTAAGTGGTGGCGTAAAAATGAGCCAACACTCTCTCATTTGGCTTATGTTCAACCAATACAAAAATTATTTAAATAACAAAGTTGAATTATTCAATATTCTTCCTTTTACTGACAGGTCTGCCTACGTGTATGTGTCAGAAAGTAGCAATGATAGATACCAACAAATTAAATAGACATCTTGAACACGTTTCGGCAAAAAAGCCACCTGTCTTGGCAAATGGTTCCAAAACATGATTAGGGTTGCCTTCCTCCGGGCGAGATAACACACAACAACTGGACCCTGTGGAGAAGCAGACACAAACAGAAATAAAAATAAATAATATTAAAGAGATTCTACCAAGATTGCTTAGAGAGACAGTTAGAAGCCAAGGGGCACAAAAGTTACCAGTGCAAGGGACTGTGGATGAGTGGAGATAACTAGGCGCAATACTGGCCGGGGACCGGTCCGAAGCGTCTGGGTAATAGGGCCCGAGGTGACCCACAGCAGTGCTATGTCATCAAAAGGCGGGAAAGCGTTGGAGAACACACTCCCTAAAAAATGAATAGAATTAAAGACACAATTGTTTGAAGATTATACTAGAACAAGGGTTCCAACAAAGAGGAGTGCTAAGGAGTTATGAAACTACCTGTCAGTCAGAATGGCTGGAAAAATAATTGTTGGTATAACGTTTCTCAGCGTTTTTCGGAAACCCTTGTTCTAGTATAATCTTCAAACAATTGTCACCTCAATGTCTCTCTAAGCAATCTTGGTAGAATCTCTTTAATATTATTTATTTTTATTTCTGTTTGTGCCTGCTTCCCCACAGAGTCCAGTTGTTGTGTGTTATCTCGCCCTGAGGAAGGCAACTCTAATCATGTTTTTGGAATCATTTGCCAAGACAGGTGGCATTTTTGCCGAAACCTTTTCAAGATGTCTATTTAATTTGTTGATACCTATCATTGCTAGTTTCTGACACATACACGTAGGCAGACCTGTCAGTAAAAGGAAGAATATTGAATAATTCAACTTCGTTATTTAAATAATTTTTGTATTGGTTGAACATAAACCAAATGAGTGTGTTGGCTCATTTTTAGGCCACCACTTAGTTTTTGCAGTTTCTGTCTGCTTTCTTGCAATTTTTGAAGCAAGAGTATTATCATTTCTGTTTGTGCATTTTCAATTTTTAACTGTCTAAACCAATAGATCAGCATATTTATTTTCTTAGTTATTCATGCACTTCTCATTTATGATGTTTTCTGGCAAAATAAATGTTTATTGTTTTCAATTAGAGACTACACTGATTGCTTTCTGAGTCTGCAGTAGCCCAAATTCAGTGGTTCAGTGATACCTTTTGGTACACCAACTAAATAATTCATTATATAAGCAATTTTCAAATTGAATTTATAGCAGTATGGAGCTTATTGGTTTTGCTTAGTTCCTGTCTGGTGTGCCTCTGCTCGACATCTGCAGGGCTGCTACGTGGAGGCCCACTCACACCTTCACGAGATTTTACTGTGTTGACAGGGATTCCAGGGTGGAGTGCTACGCAACCTGTTTGCTTGAGGTGAGTCTGTTCCAGGGGTAAGTGTAATTGCTTCTGTTGAGCCTTGTCAACTCCCGTGGTTGTGTAATGTTGTACTGCTATGTATTTGTTATTCATGAGCATGTGAATCCATGCCAGACCTTATGCTGGAGAAGGAACAAGTTACTTACCTGTAACTTTACTCCAGCATGCGTCTGGCATGGATTCAAATGCAAACGCTCCCTCCGGCCCCTCTGCAGCTCTTCTTGGTCATACTGCCACTTTCTGTTTACCAAATCTGAAGATGGCTGCCAGAGTATGGGCTTAGGGAGAGGTCTGTCATTGGATGGGGTCAGTATGACCCAGAGGACTGTGATTGGTTTAAAGGAGAAATACAGTTTGTAAGTGAAAGTGAAACTGTTTTTTCTTTTACCGAGGATTCCCAGCCTGACAACAGGGAATATTCATGAGCATGTGAATCCATGCCAGACCCTATGATGGAGAACAATAGTTACAGGTAAGTAACGTGTTCCTTATAGAGACAAGCCTATAGTGAAGGAGACCAGCGATAATCAAGGTGTGATAAGACCAGAGAAGTCATTAAGAGTTAGCAGCTGGGAAAGAGAGAAAGGGACAAGCTTTACGAATAGTATAGAGAGGATAGCAACAAGAGTGAGACACATAGGCAATTTGGCCATGGAAAGAAAGGGAAGTCGAAGATAACTCGAAGATTGCAAGCATAATGACTAATAGGAATAGTGGAGGGTGTGAAGAAATGGAAGCAGGAAAGGTGATGGAAGAAAGAGAGGATGCAGGAAATAGCAGAGTTTCTGTTGTTGGATGCATTACAATCAATAAAATATGAATGCATCCAAGACTGGATGGCTGAAAGACAGGAAGAGATTGTTGAATGAAGAAAGTACGTAAACGTGAAGGAGACAAAGATGTGTGCGTTGTGGGCATACAAATGACAGGACAAGCAGAACAAAGTAATAATGGAGCCAAGTGAGCAAGAACAGCGAGACAAGAGAAGGGGACCAAGAACAGAACCTTGCGGGGCACCATGCAATGCACGTAATCAACTAGGACCATTTTAAGATGATGCTCCTTTTGATAAGTGAAGAAGTGGCTTTCATGACAGAATCCAGTTGCTGCTCGTCCTGAACCTGGTAGCGGAGTGCTTCATCGGAGCGAACACATGGGCTTGCTATTATAGATCCGTTTTAAAAGATTTAGCAGTGGCCCCCTTATTGGTCCTGATGAGACTGCCATCTTCGTTGCAAATTGGCAGCCTTAGATGAACGACAGATGAACCTTTTTAAGCCAAATCTCTCCCTAGACAATTGTGCCCCAGTGCAATGTTCACTTGGCTACTGAAACTACCATTCCAATGTGCACGTTTATTTGGGACCCATACGTCACCCTATCTTGGCTCTTTCAGGAGTCTTCTTCCCCCTACTCTGCACTGGACGGCTTCCCTTCTTCAAGGAGAAATCATTTTAGTGTGGGGCGCGCGGGGAGGGAGGCACTCTACACCCCACATTTACCTTTATGCAATAATATCCAAGTATATGGTCTGTACTTCAGGTCATTTTAAGTTGGTAACAACATATTTATTATCTGTTTAATAAAGCATGTTCTTGAACCTATATATATAGAAGAACGAAGAACGTGTGTTTGTGTGCGCATGTGTGCAACAGTCACAAATGACAATTTCTTTTGTGCCGGACTAACTGCCTAATGCCTACGTTAAAGTATACATTCCTTGTAACCCATATTGCATGTATATATGCTATGCAACTCTGTACCTAAGAAAATGCGCCCAGATACCTTCGGGCTCAGTGCGCTATATAAGCAAATAAAACAAACAAACTAGTACGGGGGCGGGGGTGTTTTGGTACAGTGAAAGAACATTTGTTTAATAGCACTGGTCAAACTTACTAGCTGCCCAGTGAAGTAACTCATTAAACTGGCCCACACTAGCATGTTAGGGCTGCACTTCCGCCGTTGTCCTATATGTAGGTGCAAACCTGTCAAGTACAAAATATGGAATAAAATGCATAGTTTTGTTTCCCCACCCATCCTCTTTTCAAGTCCCGCTAACGTTGTTAACCCCTTCGCCCCTTAATGCTTACTTTGCATTAATGCAAACACGTTTAACGCATTGAAAACATGTTTGTTTACATTAAAAACAAGGGCCTTCAGAGATTTACGAACCCGACTTGACAGGCAGGGCCGAAACCAAGCCAGAGGCCTGCTTTCTTAGTTCTGCAAGCCTCCGTGCCTGTGCTGCTGACTGGGTGCAGATTGTGTTTGCGGACCCTGTGTAGTGCTGCCGCACGCTACTTCACACCATTGCTGCTTGCTGTTGCAACTGTCCACAGCCGCAACGTTCTGCCTGCCCACACATAAAAAACAATGTTCTTTCCTGTGTGCATGTTATTATATTCTGCCCTCTTGGAAAGTGGTAAAGTAACATGGATAGGTAAACATACTGCACGCCAAATGCTGATACATTGTTAACATATCTGTGACAAGAAACCTGCGAACGGATTGCCACAACAGATCACTCGAAAAGCCTAGTAAGCGCTTATGCCCTGTTCACATGTTGCTAGTCCATCTTTTCCAGTCCTCTTCATTACTGCTGTGATACTTTGTGGCAATGGATTAGAAAGAATGAGTTAAGTAGCTGATATTATGCAAAGTTAATATCACTTTTTCTTTTATGGTATGATAAATGTAATACTGAGATGGCAACTCATCGGGCAATGTGAGTCGGTCTGAGATGAATTGCTCTTCAGTTACAAACTCTTCATCTATCCGCACAGGTAGACATGAGTGGCCATAGCACAGTTCTTTAACCTATTGACCCAGTACTGCTTAATTTGCGGGGGTGTTTCCCTGGACTGAGACTCGGGCTTATTTCTGTGCACCAGAAATTCTTGTCTCAGACTTAGTTCAATTATGATGCATTATTTTGACAACTTTACTTTTTTTAACTGCCAGTCAGTCCTAGACATACAATTAGTTTATATGACATTGGCAGTACTGCTGCAGCCGCATGGGCAGCTCTGGTGGGCAGCTCACTAGTTCAGCGAGCATGCGGGCATGCACCTATATATGTGCCAGTGTCAGTATGAAACTGGCATTGCTGCACCTTGGTAGGTGGACCACTCAGCAGGCACTTGCAGGGCTTTGCTAAGCTGGGCACTTCCCATATTCCTTCTGCTACACAACCAGCATGGGGTGCACCAACACGCAGGTGGGAGCTATTGTACACTGACATATACTGACACGTGACTGATCAATACCGCACCATCACCAGGGCTATAAGTGGGCCAGCCACAGCATCTGGCACTGAGAGAACAAGAACAAAACTGTCTCCCGTCAACAGCACCACCAGAAAGCCAAGACCAGAGAATGGGCCACTGGCACAGAAGAGTGCCTTTGCTGAATGTCGACCTATAGAAGATAAACTTTCTGGGGAGGTTGACAGACACTTTCAATAATGATCATGTTTGCATTTGTCTATCATTTTACTATAAGAAGAAAGCACTTTTGATCAGTTTTCGGTGGTAAGACTGTCAATTGTTCCATTTGCCGCCTAGAAAATCAGCATGAATTGATAACGAGGAAGACATAGTTAAAAATGTGGTGTCTCATTAAAAGAAACACTGTTATCTCACCCCTAATGAGCTGGTATGAATTAAAGCTGTAACCCCAGATATATTGAAACTCAGCAGCAACAGTGGGTGGGGGCAGCAGTGGGCGCCAAACAGCCGCCCAAATTGGCAAAGGCATGCTAGAAAATGTTCTGACTCTGGTACTTATCTGTTTGCAAATTGAGCACTATATTGACTGATTTAGCGAGTCGGGAAGTTTGAATACAATAAGGAGTTAGGCAAGATAGAGGGGTTTGACGGGACACAGACCGGTTTTTATCTACACCGTGCCCAGGAAGTTGAGGCAGCCATTTGCTATTGAACGAATTGGCTAAACAGATAATTATAATTTTGCAGAGAGGTGTAAAAGCTCTATGCAATTCCCCTGCCTCACTCCCACCTCCAGAGTTACACTCTTCTTTGCTGTCAGGGTTCCACAACCATATCTGTATCTTCTTTTTTGGTCTTATTTATTTACTTATTGGATATTTATAAGGCGCCTATACAACTGATAGTGTTTCAAGGTGCCACAAGGCAAAAGGGAAGGTAACTAGCGAGAAAATAAGACCGTAACAATGACAATACATAAATGATAAAACAAGCATCGGTCCTACTAGGACTTGCGACATTCAGAAATATCGTATTTTTTTACCAAACAATAAACAGTGACATGAAGCATGCCCCCCTGTAATATTTTTGTTTACAGTGCCAGTTCCACTTGATCATCTTGTAAAGTTACTTCAGTCGTTTTCAGAATAGGGTACCCACACACTTTATAAAAAAATCTGAGACAGAATAGAGAATGCACCCTTTTTTAATGTGAGAAATACTTTGATTGTCATAGTAATGAAGAGATTAATCATACTACCTTTTTTTCCCTAATCCTCTTGCTTCTAGGGCCGAGACAACCTAAAGGATCTGAAACCGTTCATATAAATTGGGCATGACACGGAAACTCGCACTGCAGCTAGATTGCCTTTGATGTAGCCACTTCCCAGTGTGAGAAACCCAAGGGTTTCTCACTTAATAGTCCCTGGGGATATCTCTCTCAGGTGGCCAGGGCACGGCCATCGCCTTTGGATCCAGACCCTGGGGGTGGACCAGTGCGGGAGGAACACTTGGGTGAGGGATCTTCGGGGAGTGGGGCAGCCAGTGGTGAGACGCGGTACCCCCCTTTTCCCATGCCCATACCCTATCCTATTATATAGGATTCTCCAACACCTCAACTCACCCCCCCTTTCTACACAAACACTGGGCCGAGGAAGAGGGCGACTGAGAGTAAAGAGGCTAACAATTAAATATCTCATTGGACATGTCCCGTTAATCAGCTAAGGCAAAGTCAGACACTTGACCATAATCACATACATCTGATACCCATTAGCTCCCCCGACACAGATAAAAAGCAGAACATAAAGACACACTCCGAGCAAGGTGGAACACGAGAATGGGCAGATCTTCCGGGGAGAAGGCGAACCCACTGGAGAAGGACGACCGATCGAGCGACTAGAGTGAAGGGTAGGGAAACCCTGAAGATTCCTGCAGGAGGTCGTTGCCTCTGGGAAACTGTGAAGAATACACGGAGAAAGCCACATCCCAGACAAGAAGAAACCTGCATTGTGTTTCAAGGATGCCAGTGACCGTCCCGGGTGACCGACAGAGTTGGGGAGGCGAGGCCAAGCCTGTGGTATCAACCTTGACTCGTGAATCATAGCCGCAAAGATAAGAAAGGAATGCACACATGCCGGTAAGATAGCTCAGCGGGTTGAGCGCTCGCTGCTGCGATCTGAACGTGATCTGCAGGTCGCAGGTTCGAATCCCGGCAAGGCCAACTCAGCCTTTCATCCTTCAGAGGTCGATAAATGAGTACCAGTTTCGGTTGGGTGATATAGTATGTAAATATGTGCTCTATGAAGCGCTTTGGATTAAGGCGCTATATAAATAACACATCATTATTATCATTATCATTTAGCAAAAGGCATGAAAGGCAGGTTTGTGTCAAGGAAAGATTGAAGCTGCAACAGTGTATCTTACAATTAAAGGTTGCATGCATTCTGATGAGATGCGAAAGAAAGCAAACCAGCAGCAAACTTCTAAGTTACTAATAACTGTGAAACTAGTGATACAGAGTCGCGGATGGGTCCGGCGAGAAGAAGTAGCCCATTCAAAAGTCTCAGCAAAATGTTGGATGTCTTGTTATAAAGTGACGAAGTGAAAGCACTTTGAAATGCGCAATGGTCAAGATTAACCCTGGCGAAAGGGGAAGTTTAAAGGTCATTGATTTAAGAGAAAGATTTCTTTTAACTTTCCTGGTTGTAGTATGGAACTACCAAGAGACACTGGGGCAAATAACATAAGGGAGAGCTAAAGTGAAAGTCAAAGTCTATGGAAAAAGCCTTGCACATTCGAAAGTCTTCAATATCAATGAAAGGTCTGAGCCCGGCTGAGAGAGACCTGGAATATAAGATAAAGTTAGCGAAACGGAACCTCTAACGAATGTGAATGGAGCTTGGGGAAGGGAAACCCTGCAAGTGCTGTGATTGTGAGGTCCGGGCCCAACTGAGGGAGATCTACGTTGAATCAGGTGACTTTTTGGTTGAAAGGTGAAAGGGCTGTTGGTGAATTGGAAACAAGTGACTTTAACATGGAAGGCCAAACGGGCCTCGACCCACGTTTTGAGCCGCCTTTTCTTTTTAATAACCTGAGCCAGTGTGTGTCATCCTGTTTACAGGGGCCGCCTTACTCCATGCTGTCCAACTGAGGGAGGAGAGCTGACTCAGCCGCCTTGATCCTTTATGGTATAACACAGACTTTTCTTTGCATACACATTTCCCTTTACACACTTTCTGAATAAGAGATAGGTTTTGTTAGTATAGGCCATTTTGATTTGGCAAAGACTTACTAGGACTGTGTTTTCTTTGTTTGATGGTAGAGACTACTCCCATCATAGCTATAGGGCTAATTAGGAGTTTTTCTAAACCCTAAGGATTTAATAAAGATTTTGAAGCGTGTAACTCTTGTGTCAGTGTCATACTTGTGATGCCATGCCTCCCTTACGTATGGTGGCAGTTATTGGGATGCAACTCAAACAATTTCCCACTGAGTTCAGGGTTATCAGCACACTGCCGCCTTCTAACTGTCCACCAGCTAATTTGTGTAATGTAACTGTTTAAAGCCTCCCGTGCAAGATCTGGATGACAAACAAGAGTCCAGAAGGGAGCTCAGGTTTACAGAGTGAAGTCAGCAGTGCTTTCAGATTAAAATATTGCAAGTAGGCTGCCACTTCTCATTAAATAGCAAATAATGGATGCACATGTTTACAGAATTTACCAACCGAGATGGCCTCTATCATCTGCAGACTAGGCCGCCTAATTTTCCATCTTTATGATATGTGATATGAGATGATTTGGTATTTGTATCGCGCCTCTACGCAAGTGTTTCTAGGCGCCACAAGACGGGGAGGGGAAACAGAGGAATGACAAGGACAACCGGTTTTACTAGGCCTTGTGACAATCTGATCGTGCAAGTGCAAAACGAGAAGTGCAGGGGAGAGTGTGCGGGGGTGGGGTGCAGGGAGGGCATAAAGGTGAAGTACGGCCAGGGCAGCAGGGGTCAGAGTAAGTGCCAGGACAGCAAAGGACTACACAGGTGCAGTCCCAGACTGGGAGCGCTGGGTAGGACAGGAGGCAGTGCAGGGTGATTGGTCGGGGAGGCATGGTACTCTGTATGACTCTGAGGGCCCCCACCCCACGCAGCCAGTCAGGATGAGCAGACAGATAGATTAGCAGGGGAGAGGGAGAGAGAAGGAAGAGGAGAAAAGGAAGGTCTTGAGCAGCTTCCCGAACTTCAGGTGGTCCAGCTCAGCTCAAGTCTGAGAGTGGCAGGAAGGCAATTCCAGATGGAGGCACCTACATAGGAGAGATCTACCTCCCACCCTCTGCTTGGAGAAGCTTCTGATCCGCAGAGAGTTTGAAGTAGGTGAGCAGAGGGCTCTAAAAGAAAGGTATTTAGGAAGAGAGAGTTGGATATAGTAAGGGCCACAGCCCCAGAAGGCCTTGTGGATGATGCAGAGGGTCTTGAACTTGATCCTCGCAGCCACCGGGAGCCAGTGGAGATATTTCAGAGCTGGAGAGATGCGGCCCCTGGGTTTGAGGCCAAATATAGTTGTCATTTAACCATTTTCTTGATCCCTTGCAAAAGGGTCCCACACCGGGAACCTCCAACTATGTTAACTGGTAATCAAGAGTGACCCTTAGTGGGCTTCTCCCCTCTGATCAGGATAATGTAGGTGCTCTGGGCTTTGATCTTTCTAGTGGAGATGGTGTGTCTTCTAATCATCTGCCATCTCCCGTGCATTTTTCCTACCGAGGGTGGGGCTTCCGGATAGTTAAACCAGCCACTGCACTATGTAGATGATGAGTCTCCATACCCCCTCAATGCAGCCTCTGCATCGCCCCTTGAGCCTGCCCGTGGACTGACATTGGGCTGGACCATAAAACATCTCATCAAGCATAGAGGGAGACTCAACTGATATAGGAGAGAGACCCTCTGAGATGCCATCAAATATCTCTTCGAAGTTCACCAACCTTTACTGTCGGTTTGCAGCCAGTATGGGAAGGTTTTTTGAGTCTTCTGCCCTGCCTTTCAGCTGCTACTCTCTGATATTTCTCCAGAGAGTCTTGGAGCGTCTTTCCTGGCTCAAAAGTTGGAAGGTGAAACAGTAGTTACACAATGTGTCATGACAGCATAAGAAGATTGGGATACATAGGTAATGGCAGGGGAGGTGGTGTGGCCGGGTTAGGTATTGGGGAAAAACTGCTTAAACTATATTTTAGATGATGAATCCAGGTTTTCTGTTTGTACTGGAGCCTCAGGGGCAGGCTGGGAGGCAGAGGTACAGGCTGCTTCAGGCACTTTGATGGATGTTTATTCTTCTGGAGTTTTTGCTCACGCATAGTCATGCCCCAAACGTATGAATATATTTAATCTAATATATGATATTGTAATAATGTGTTTGTGTATTGTATTGTAGTCATTGTTTATATAGTGCCATTATGGGTGAGATCTATGAGGCGGCCTAAGATCATTGTGTTCATTTGGCCAAGATTAGGACTTAGGGGGGCTGGCTAGGCTCCAGTAAGCAACCCAAGAGGTCAGGCATGTGGGCGTGTGCTGCGGGAGGTCTTAACAGAGTGCTAGTTCAGGAAACGATGTGTGTCAAGCTAGACCACATTTTTTCATTGGTTGTTGCTGTATTCTAATGGCAGAGGTGTTGAGGCAAGTCTGGTGTTTCAGTGTAAAACCATTATGTGACCAGCTAGACCGAATTTGACATAGTCGTAGCTGCCTTCTAGAGTGCGTGGATGGATAGCCGTGCCTGCGGTGGATGTCCACCGAAGTGGTGCGTTTACACATTGCTTAAGCTCAGATGATGCTCCTCTTCGATGTTGCTGTGTCATCCAATCTTCTGTGGAGCAGAAAGCCAACTACCCTGGGCACTATAGACAGGGTACCCTGCTAGTCTACCAATGACTGGTTGACATGGAACATCTTGTCAGAGGGGGCAGACAGGCTATCATAGAAACTAGGCCAATGGTATTCTCTGATTACAATAGACAGGTTACCTTTAAAGTCTGACTACATATCTCCCATGTTCCATAAACGCTAACCAAGCAATCCAACTAGCACGCTGTCAAGGATGTCTGCCTGCAATCACTGTGAGATACACTAGGTGGCTAAATTAAAGTGTTATAGGTGCAATTGTGGGTTACCAGTATATATCTTTAGGAACCCTGGACTGGCTAAACAAGGTAGGCATAAATGCTTCAAGTGTACCACATGTGTTAACTTGCATGTGCTTTCTTCTAGTTGGAATGCCAGTTTACCGACATGTCTAGTTGTAACCCCCATGGCTGTCCCCACAGTTATTCCAAGCGCAGTAATATAAAACTAACAGGTCCAGCTCCAAGGCCCCGAGCAGTGGCAAGCTATACTGACAGATCTCTTAGCACAGAAGGGGCAATCCTGATATATCTTCCCACACATGTCCTGCCCCCAAAATCCATCTGAGTGCAACACATTTCCTTACCCCCAAATCCATCAAAGTGACTCAAGTAAATGGAGAAACACCTACAAAGCCTACATTTCAGACACAGCTGTAAAAAGAAAACACCGAAATTTGTGGCACAGCTGTAAATAGAAAACACCTAAATTTGAGATACTTAAGCAGTGGGAGGAAATGCCTAGATGTGAGAGACAGCAGTAAATAGAGAGCACCTAAATTTGAGATACTTAAGCAGTGGGAGGAAACGCCTAGATGTGAGAGACAGCAGTAAATAGAGAGCACCTAAATTTGAGATAATTGAGCAGTGGGAGGAAACGCCTAGATTTAAGAGACAGCTGTAAATAGAGAACACCTACATTTGAGATAATTGAGCAATGGGAGGAAACGCCTAGATTTGAGACACAGCAGTGATTGGAAAAAACATATAGGAAACATATACACTACATGGTGCTGGCAACCATGAACATAACAAGGAACCCTCTAACCCATAAACTAAGCTGACACAGAGTTTACTTGGTACAGGTTGCAGAGATCTTTTAATAGAACCATGAAAAAGAATACAGATATTTGTACTTGGTCCACTTAAGATGGGCAATTATTTTCCACATTTCAAGAGCCTTAACTTGTGAATACTATGGGAGGAAAACCTCTTGAAATGAATAGAGCAGAATGAGCGCAGTGCGCATCTGCCGACCTCATTACTGCCCATTCTAGAGGCTTGATGGCAATGTTCTCACGATCACAACAATGTCCAAGTGCACTTCACAAGTGCAGTTTAATGGTATGCAAAGGCAGATGGCGCCAGCATAACAGGTTCAATAATGTCACAAACCACATGGATATCTCAAACTATGGCTAAGACATCTCTTCAATAGATGAAAAAACAGACACAGGACCAGGGCTTTAGCTAATCATACGTTGCCAAGCATTAAAAACACATTAACAAATATCGCCTTTGTCCTTTATTTTTTTACATTGGATCTCTCGTATGCTTAAACTGAGTACATAAGTTACACATGTGTTAGCCATATTTAATATTCACAACAAATATAAAAACCCTGATTTAAAAAAAGAAGAAAAAGCACTGATCAAGGATCCAACATAGGTAAACTCTTTTCTCCAGGCCATAGCACTTGGATCCAATGTTATGGAGGTATAAGTTGCAGCTATTTTTTAAAAAAAGGCGTCAGCTAAACCCCTCCACAATAGAATGGTGTGTGTGTGTGTGTGTGCATGCATGCTTGTCCGTGTGTCTTTTGTATATTCACTTGGCCTGAACCTTGCTTGTCAGTACCGGACACTGCTTTGCTCCTACCAAGTCCACCTTCTAGCATGGAAGAGATCATGAGGCGCCCAGCAGTGAAAAAGGGTGGCAATTGCTCCCCAGAAACTTAAAAACTATTTAATAAAGTCCCTAGTCTGATGAGCACTATTGGACCTGAAGGCCAATATCAGGCAGGCAATGGAGAATGGTAACATTTTTTTATTTCTGGATCATGACATAAACGTGCATGTGATTGATCGCTCCTTGTGGATCACTCATACCCGCTTGCTCTGTTGATCCTGGGTCTAGCAAAGACTGTTCTCCGTCCATCAAGAATGTTGCATTTCTGTCTCCAGGAACACTGTGAGGGCATGGATGGGTATTCTGGGGTGTTGAAAGGGTCCTTTTCTGCATGCAAGTCAACATTCCAGCCATCAGGCTTTTCTTCTAAGAAGAAGCTAGGTTCCACGACCCACAGTTTCTCATGTGGTGAATAAGGTTTGTGGTAGGCTCTGGATTTTTGGGCGGTCTCATACTCCAAAGAACAGGCCCAAAACGTTGTGCATGATGTGAGTACCGGTACATTTCTGGGTGGGTCATTGCTATTAGATTGAGCACCTGCAGATAGTATTGAATGCCCAGCAAATTATAACTCATCTGGAATATGGCGTTATTCATGGTAAGCGGTGGCCTTACCTGGCAAATGCTGGGTCATCTGGGAATTTGATTGCAAAACCAGGTACATTGTAGCATTGGGTAGACTACCTAAACATATGATGGCAATAGTGAGCGAATGTTCTGAACATCAAGGCATGTGATGGCAGTGTGATGTCAACGCCTGCAATATTATGTCAGTACCTGAGTATATCATTGCAATAGCTGGCAAATGGTTTGAGTTTCTGTCCATACAATTGCAATATTGGTTAACGGAGAAAGCATGTTCAAGTAACTAAAGCAAAAAGGTGTTGAGTTTGGGAATGCGTATTAAGGCACAGCATCCCTCTTGCCGCTTTCATCTTGCGAGGTGAAGAACATCGAGCACAGTACACATAGTAGACCACACCTTGCCCCAAACAAACTCGAGATGGTCACCTCTCCAAACTGCCTCATTGACCTAATGCACAACTCCATGTAGCAGCAAGTTATTCTGAGACAGAGCACAGCACCATGGTCTGGCCATGAATCCATAGGGAGATGTAACACAAGATCAGCTCAAGCATCTGGCCAAATGCTTCTAGATCTTGGGTTCCGCTCTGCCCAGTAACTTCAGCACACTGCAAGTTAGCTTCTGTTAGTAATATTCTGAATACTCTTAGTAGGATGCGATGGTAAAGAAGTGTGTTGTTTTATGTCCTGTGACTTCATTGCTTGTCCCTTTCTGTTCTAGGTGTTGGCACCAGGAATTATTACAGAAAGATTGGCTACGAACTGGAAGGTCCGTACATGGTGAAAAGGTTGGACTGAACAAGAAGCCGGCAGCGTCCCCCCAGCCCCAACTACAGACTAACTGTTGCCAAGAGGATGCTCAATTAATGCGGGCATAAGATATTCGAATTCAATTTGGAGGATGGTATTTTCTGTACAACTGTACGATCTCCGTAGGATTCATGTACCTTCATCATACCACTGGAGAGACTTTTATTGGAGAAAAAGTGCAATGCTGTGCAACAGGACAATCCATGATCAAAAAGCAAAGCCGCTGTTGGAAGCCACCGCACTTCCACATGTGTTCACTCACTGTCTTTTACACAATAAAAGCCATGTTGGCGAGAACCTGGGCGAATCTAGAAAGAGGCTGGTTAGGCCTTGTTAGTAGGCAAAGCAAACAGAGTTGCGCTGTCATTTTTTGCGGCACTTTAGCGATGCTCACTAATTTAAAGTTATTTGGGAGGTTGCCTCTATCGTGGCCAGATGACTCCATGCAACCAGGTCTCCCCCTTCTGTTCCTGGGCTTCCCCATTACAAATTGAGATCAGGTGCTCGAGTAAAAAGTACAATTAAGGTTAACCCGGACTACAGCCCCCAGAATCCATCAGTATGTTAAATGGAAGTCTCAAACTGTAAGAGGGCTGTCCCTGTGACTTGGAGTCATCTGGTCACCCTAGTAGCACCCTACATCTGACTGCACAATGAAACCAAACGCCTCTTTCATCCTTAACTTGAATCCTCGTGTTTGGTAGGTTGCATCTCTAAATGGTCAATGTTATGCTTGACGAATTGCCAAAGAGTACCCCTTCTTGTCGGTTTGTCCTTATTATTGCAACATAACTCACTTATCGCTTCCTTAGGCAACTCTTTTTTTTTAAACCCTTTTCCCTTTGTCCATTTTTCCCTTTTTCCCCCCACCTTTGCGGTAACCCTCTCTATCTGTCGACGTCCTGTCATGGAAGTGTCGTCAGTGCATATTTGTCATGTATGTACTTGCCTTTGGTGAGTGCACGCAGGGAAGGTGTACTGTGCTCCTTGTGGCCCACTTGCTTCTTTCTCTGTGGTTTTGTTACCAGTGCAGTGTCACGTGGGGGGATAGCGGCCGGCCGGAAGTGGTCCCACGTGTGGATTTGTATTGAAATGGAGACTATTCCCCTAGCATGGCCCATGAGGAGGCAACACATATTGGCAGAGCCTTCCCGACTGACACTGCAATGCACTGGTGGAAGGCAACCAAAAGACATGAAGGATTTATTATTTCTTTATTTCTTTTCGGGAGCTAGCTTTCTTGCATTCGCCATTGTATGTATACCCATGGAAGAACGTATTTTCCTCTTTAGGAAATAGAATAGAACAAGCAAACATCTGCTGTTTGAACCAGCGCCCTGGCTTTCTCTAGGCTGTAAGAAATCCCGCCGTGGCAGAATGTGTTAACCTTCCCTTGCAGACTTTTAGAACCTTAATGCACAGGACAAGCTGCTGTGAGAAAATAAGTGACCTGCCACTGAGATGAATGCTTTGGGCGCTGGTGTCTGTCGCTTCAGCCATCAAATGTCCACAGAGGCGGCCGCCTTCGCAAGACATGCCGCCAAGCTGTCAGTTTTGTGTTCTATGCAAAGGAAACATTTCATAGGATGACTTCTTAAATGGCAGCTTATGTTTCTTTTGGTCGGTAGCTAAAGAAAAAAATGTTTTGACAGTAACATGCAAAATAAAGTTTGGGGTTTCTTTTTATGATCGGCTACTGTTTGCAATGAGGATCTTTTAGAGAGTTGATTTCTTTTCCACTTCTTACCCTTCTCCTTTTACTAGAGCCACACAGAGAGCACACAGGTTCAGCTGGTCACATGTCCAGAAGAAGCCACATCAGGAATAACCTTCGTACAACTGTGCATGATGCTGTCATGGTTATAAACCCAACTTAAGTTCATTCTAAACAAACCCCCATCTTCCCGTGATTCATGCATCACGGACCCCTGTGACATTCTTTTGGCCTGTGGCGCCATGTTGTTCTGCTCA
Organism: Ambystoma mexicanum; assembly: GCF_040938575.1. NCBI lineage: Eukaryota > Metazoa > Chordata > Amphibia > Caudata > Ambystomatidae > Ambystoma > Ambystoma mexicanum. The sequence continues at coordinate 197,268,849 of NC_090927.1, read as the reverse complement.
AGCTCTTGGCAGGGTGTTGGGGGATCACAGTCACAGCTCTCGGATGGATGCAGTCCTACCTTCAGGGACCACGGCAGGCAAACATGAATTGAGTCCGCTGGTTCCTGCAAGGTAAATGTTGCATAGAGAGTGACTAGGGATCTTTCATTCCACCTCTACCGTGAAACATCTTTTTGCTGCTGTCTATGTACAAGTTAGTTTGGATTTCCACCAGTACCACTAGACGTCTAGGCCATGTCTGCTTCTGGAAGAAGGAACATCTCTTCCTTAATCGCTGAAACATTGGTTCTGATGCTGAATGAATCCAAGGAGAACGTCATTCCGTGATGGTATTATCAAAGTTACCACCTTCCAAGCCTTCTTGCTTCTCATATATCCTACCCTTACCACAAATCAGCCGCCACGTGTTGCTGACCGGATCCATGTAATGGCTGAATTATTGCACAGTAATTCACCCTCGCCTCCCTAGAAAGCTCATTGATGGCTTCTAATGAGTACAGCATTAGAGGACCAGATTTTCTTTCAACATGAAAAAGCAAAATAAAATGAAACCCAGATTTAAAACCATTCCATTGGGTCTTGATACATGTCAGGACTGAATTTAAATTATTTGTGTATCTTGTGCAATTTGAACAAGGGCCCAGGGCACTTGCAGAACCATCCTTTGCCCAATTGACAGCCAGAAACCTACAGCTGAGGAAAACTCGATCCAAAAACCAACCGAACTTCAATCAGAAGAAAATGGGTAATGGCTTCAGAGTAGCGAGCCCAGGCTTTCAAATATCACCAAACCTTCGTTCCGAATACAGCCACAAACTGGCTCTTCAGGTAAGTTATTCCAGCTGAACATGGTTTCAACTATTGATTTTATTTTTTTATAAGCTTTAATTTCATTTATAACCAATTCTTAACATTCCAATTATATAGTAACTGACTGGGCTACCACCCAATCTCGTGACATCTTTACTTCCAGGTGTAGTTCGTTTTTAGACAACAAAGGACAACACATCAAACTGAGCTTACAACCAAACATAAAAGACGTTGACATGCAGTTTGTAGGGTGTTTCAACAATCCACTATTCCTTTTGGACCCATCTCCCCTTTATCTCTTGACGCCCAACCATAGTCTCACTGGGCCCCCTCCTATTATTCAGCATATCGAAAAAAGGTTTTTTCAAAAGCGGGGGTTCATGAAAACATTGTTCTCTTTCCTGAACGCATTACTGGAATGGTCACCACACTTTCATATATTTCTGAAAACTGTTGTTCGCTAATGCGGTTGTTTGTTCAACTACTGACTTTTTTTTTTTAACCATATTTATTTTTGGTTCGAAGGCATATAAACGATTACAACCTAGCATTTGACAACATTAAACTCCTATGCTCTACATTTTACTTATGTTCATGTCTTACAGATTGTTAGAATTCGCATTACCGCCAAAGATTTCCCAATTCTCTCCCTCCCTCCTCCCCCCTACTCACCCACTTCTTTTTATTAACCTCTCACCCTCTGTAAGATCCTCCCCCACCAACTTTAAGTATTATTTTACATTTCAGAGTCACGACTATTTAGAGTTTTCTTCCCCCTCTTAACATTAACGTCTCATTGTCTTTGTTTTTTGGGAGAGTTCAAGTTACATGTGTGTTTCGGAGCAAGCAGGGTTTGAAGAAAAAGGCTTCTCTGTCCTGTTCATGTTCATGAAATGGATTCCATGTAGTTAAGAATCTTAGGTATTTACCAGTACTGATGGCACATATCTTCTCCATAGCCATCACCCCCCAGATCTTAACCCACCAGCATGCTGAGATTGGGCCTTCTTTGTTTTTCCAATTTTGTTCAAGAGTCATTCTGGCTGCTGATAGTAGATGGGTGATAAGCTTGGCTGTTGCTCCTGACATTGCGTATTTCCCTTCTATAGGGACTCCTAAGAGAATTGTCTTCGGGGATCTCGGCAGATCCACCCCTGAAATGTCTTTTATGTAGCTTAGTATTTCCTTCCTGTAGGCAACTGCTTTAGGACACGTCCACCACATGTGGAACAGCTCTCCCTTCTCACTGCAGTTCCTCCAACAGTTTGGTGAATAAGACTTTGTAATTTTGTGAATGCGGTTCGGGGACATATACCATCTGAGGCATAATTAGTACGCAGATTCCTTTATTGTGGTGCATATGGAGGTGCTGTGTGCACGTGTTCATATTTGGTACCATTCCTCCTCCGTTAGTGACTCTTGCATGTCTCTTTCGAAATTCATTTTATATGCGAGATGGTTGGTTGGCTGGTCATTGGAGAGGAGTTTGTAGAGTCTAGAGACCCCCTTCGTCCATGTAGCCTTCTTGAAGAGACAGTTCTATGCCTGATGGCGCTTTCATGCCCGCCTTCTTCACCGTTGGGTGGGTAATCCAGTGCCTAATTTGCGCATATCTATAGCGTTCATTTTCCCCTATATTGAATTTCAACCGGCAATCTGTGAAGAGCAATGGCGCGCCGTCTTTGTACATGTCTTTCAGATGCGTTGTTTCTGCCCCTGAGCAGCCCACCCAATATCCTCGCTGGAGACCCGGTGTGAAATCTGGGTTGCCCATCAGTGGCGTATATGGACCCAATCCACACAGAATGCGTTTCTTTTTCCGGGCTTTGTCCCATTTTAGTAGAGACCATTTCGTCATTTCCAGTAAGGCTTCTCTGTTTCGGTTTTCTTTTCTCAGGCTCAGAAGGGCTATTAGGGGAACCGTTGAAGCTGTTTGTTCAATTCTGCACCATCCTTTATGATCCTCTGGTTTCACCCAACTCAGCATTGGTGCTAATTGTACAGCCAAAATGTATCTGTCCATTTCTGGAACACCCAAACCGCCAAGCAGAGGGGAGCACATTAGGATTCGTTTCTGGATTCTAGATTTCTTATTATGCCATATAAATTTGAATACCGCGTCTTGCAGCTCTCGGATCTTGGCTGGTGATATTGGCACTGGCAGTGAGCTTACTACATAGAGGAGACGGGGGAGAATTGCCATTTTGACCGCTGTGATGCGGGCGAACCATGACAGCTCCTGGGAGTTCCATCTGCGCATGTTTTCCTGGAGTTGTTTCCACAGCGGAATTATGTTTGTCTGATATAGTTTGTGTGGATCACTGGCAAGGTGAATTCCTAAATATTCCAGTTTTCTTTCCACCCAGCACATCGGAAATGATCTCTCCAATGTCTCGATATCTTCTCTCCTTGCTGTTATGTTCATAGCTTTTGATTTGGAGAAATATATTGAGAACCCCGAGACCTGTCTGAATTCCTCCAACTGGGTCATAGCTCTGGGCATTGTATTTTTTGGGTCTCCATGAAGAGCATGATGTCATCCGCATATAGGGCTATTTTGTGGGTTTCCTGACCTATTGTAACTCCCTTGATACTGACGTTGTAGTGGATCTGCATTGCACATGGTTCCATTGTCATTGCAAAAATCAGAGGTGAGAGAAGGCAGCCCAGTCGTGTGCCCCTTCTGATCTCCACGAATTCTGTGCCCTGACTATTGATCCCGAAGCTTGTCGATGGATGCTGGTAGTTGGCGAGCACCATTTTCGTAAATTCTGGACCACAACCAAACCGCTCCAAAATCAGACTCAGATAGCCCCAGTCCATGCTGTCGAAGGCCCGGGTGGCATCTAGAGCTGCTACAGCAAATGATTGTTGTGTACGTCGCCCAGCATCTATGACGTCTACTACCCTTCTGACGTTGTCTTGTGTGCGTCTATCGGCGATGAACCCTGCTTGGTCATCCTGTATTATGTTTGGTAGGATTTCCATTAGGCGAGTCGCTAAAATATTAGTGTAGATTTTTACATCTGTGTTCAGCAATGCTATAGGCCGATAGCTTGCACAGTTTTTGGGATCTTTGCCTGGCTTTCGAGGTAGTATAGTTATGGACTTCCCCATATCTTGCGTAACATTTCCCTCTTCTCTAATTGTATTGAATAGTTTCGACAACGGACCTAGCAATTGTGTACGGAATGTCTTGTAATAGCCATTGCCAAAACCATCTGGGCCTGGAGTCTTATTTGCTGGTAGTGCTGTGATAGCATCGCTGATTTCTTGGGCCATAATTGGTTTCCCAAGATTGGTTCTGTCTTTCTCTGCAATTTGGGGCAGCCGGAGAGAGTTGATATAGGCGAGTTGATGTTCTGAGTCTAGATTTTCCCTCTTTAATAGCTCCACGCGAAACCGTTTCATTATTTCCTTTTTATCAGGCTCTGCTGTGAGGGGTTTCCCATGGGAGTCATTTAGCTGCACTATGCAATTCCGGGTTTTTTGTTTTCTCAGTTTTGCTGCCAGGAATCGATTAGCCTTGCCCCCATGTATATAGTAGGATTGTTTTGTTTTTAGCAGCGACTGGGATACCTGATCCGCCGTATGATTCTCCAGTTGAGCTCTGATTTTCCGTAGTGCACTTAAGTCTTGTGTCCAACACAAGACTTGAGCCCCGAGTCTTGTGTTGGACTTCTGCTGCTTTCACCTCTTTTTCTAGTTGGTTTGTCACTATTGCTCTTTCGCGGTGGTATGCCGCTGCTTGTGACATGAATTCTCCCCTGATCACTGACTTTCCTGCGTCCCATATTACCCCCCAGGCCGTTTCTTTGAAGTAGTTGTTGATGGCAGTCTCCATATGGGGTCTTACTGCAATGTCTTTTAGGAGGATTTCGTTTAATCTCCAAGGTGGTTTTACTCTGTTCCCTTCCACCCCCCAGTCCACACCCACCATCACCGGTGCATCGTCTGAGTGATATTCCACTCCATTTTCTACTTCCGTTATTTGCGGAACTAATGATGTGGATACTAGGATCATATCTATCCTGGAGGGTTCGAGGTGAACAGCTGAGTAGTGGGTGTACTCTCTTCGGTCTCCATGGAAGAATCGCCAGGTTTCAATCACTCCTAATTCTCTGTAAAACCAGCCCAGGGCTTGTCTGTTTTTCTGATCAGTGGTTGCTGGGGGAAGTGTCTCTTATCCAGCATCGGGTCCATAACGCAGTTGAAGTCCCCACCTACTATCAGTTGGCCCTCACACCAGCTGCCAAGTCTGCCCAGCAGATCCGTTATGAACACATCTTGGCGGCTATTCGGAGCGTAAATTGCTATAATTGTGTACAATTTCCCTTTTATCAGCCCTTTGAGCCCCAAGTATCTGCCCTCTTTGTCTTTGCGAGATTGTAGTTTTTTAAAGTCTAGGGCCCTCCCAATTAGTATAGCTTCTCCTCTTTTTTCTCACCGCTTGAAACAAAATATTGTTGTTGAAAGCTCCGACTGGTCATGCGCTTCTCGTCTTTAGGGAGGAGGTGTGTCTCCTGCAGGAGCCCAATCGCTGTCTGCATTTATTTCAGCCTGTCTAGTATCGCCCGTCGTTTTATTGGTGAGTTCAGGCCCTGTACGTTCAGAGATATAACTCTTGACTCAGCCATTTTGGTATAGGAGAGGGTTGCGCTGTTACAAGCTGGGATTGAGCTGCGTCCGTGCCTTTCACATTTACATTTTGGTACCCTAGGGCTCGGGCTTGCGCTGTTAATGTGGTTCTTGATTCATTTTGCCTTTCTGCCGCCTTCCAGTTCTCCCACTCAATACTCACCTTCTGGGTGTGCTGTTCCTTCTCCTCCGTGTAGGTTTTGTAAGTTTCGATGTGTTGTAGACCTCTATCATCGTTCTGCTGCTGTTCATTCCCTGGTTAGCTGCTTCTCCAATCGGCCTTCCGCATCTCGTCATTCCTGGCTCTGTTGCTGGATTTTGGGCTTCTCTGTTTTTTTGGATTTACGCTTTTTCTCAATTGACCATTCCCATGGTTTACCCGCAGTGTCTAGAGGATTAGGATGCAATCAGTCGTTCCTGAACTACTTCTAGCTGCAGGATTGCACAGCCCTCCTCACAAGTAGTAATCTTCTGCTGTTTGCCCTCCCACATAAATGAGAGGCCGAAAGGGTGAGTCCATCTGTATCATATCTGTTTTGCTTGTAGTACCTTTGTTATTGGCTGTATCATTCCGTATTTGGCCTACTCGATGTATACAATCAAAGCTGATTTGGTCTGATTGAGTTTCCGGCAGAAGACTACTGAAGCACAGTTGCATTGTATCTTTAAGGTCACAGTCCTGGATCGTTTCGGGGAGGCCTTTGACCCTGATGTTGGATCTTCTTGAGCGGTTTTCAAGGTCTTTTGCTTGTAGTTCTAAGTTGGTTGTTGCGCCAGCCAGCTGTTCCAGGAGGACACTGTTCTGGTTAGATTCTTGTGCCACAGTTGATAATCCATGTTCGACTATATCTACTCTGTTTCACAGGTCCGTCATTTCTCTGCTTACTTCCTGGAGAGAAGATTTCAATTCTTCTTTCATCTGTTCCAGCTGATTGTGGAACGAGTTCGTGAGTCGGGCTTCCATCCCCTTCAGACAGTTCAAGAGTTCCTCTTTATCTGACGACATTGTGGGTGGTGGTGTTTCTACTCTACGTTCAACCGGTAGAGGGGGTGACTGACTCTCCACTCGTCGACTCTGACCCCAGCACTTTTCAATTTGGCCCACTTGAATTTTGGCTTGGATTCTTGGTTTTGACTGTCCAGTTCTTCCTCTGACCCCTGGCATCAGGGCTGTTCCGTCGGGAGCAGTCAGTGCTACTCGGAAGCCGAGGGGATGACTCCTTGAATCCAAGCGTACGCTTCCTTCACCGCTTAGAGCTCGTAGGTCCGTGACGTGCTTCCTGGTTTTTCTTGTGGTCTTTTGTTGCCTTCTCTTGGTCGACTGAGTGTCTTAAGGTCACGTTTGCTTGCAGGTCTTGTAGTGACTTCGGAGGAGTGTTATAACCCATGCCCTCCGCACGTCGGATTTCTGTGCGTGACTGTCACGTAGCAGAGGCCAAGTTTATCGTATTACTAAGCCTGTGAAGGTAACAGAGGGAGTATTTGACCCAGCTCACCCATCTCATGTGTAGATCGCAATCTCTGTAGGGGGATACCCTCCAACTGTGCACACAGACTGCTCGCACCCAGTGCACACGGTCGATGACAGATGCGGAAGAGCCCCCACACTAGGACCCACCCCTGGGTCGGGTTGTGATGTTGCCTGCTAGACACGTGGGTAGAAGGGACTAGCACGTACTTCTAGGTAACTGCGGCCAGTGACTACTGCTCCTTTGGAAGCAATCGGCTTGCTCGACCCAGTTTCACACACTGTAGTTCTGAGAATTAGAGTGCCGACACTGACTTGGAGGCGCAGTTTCTGTGATTTTATGTGGATGTTTGGTTGGACTGCAACGGGGGGTTCGGGCAGCGTAGTCAAGCAGACTACAGGCTTGATTTCGATGTCTATTGCAGCGTTCAGCCTCAGGTCGATAGCGTTTGTAGATGACTACTTGTTACCAACATTCCCTTGTTTACAATGCACTCATACGCAATTAGTAGTCGGGATCCCCGCAGCACCCATGCAGCGGGGCACCCGACCACAGCGTGGCTTCCCGGGCGTGTGGGATATGTCTCCTCTGGTGATGCAGTTTTCCCCGGTCCCCCTCTGAGCTGGGGGGGTAAGGGTGGTTGCAGGTGTTTGGTAGACCTGTCTGCAATGGGTTGGCAGGGTTTAGGGAGACGCTGGATAAGTTTGCTCAAAAAGAAGAGCTCAGGCTCCAAGCAAGCGTGCCTTCTGTTGACCAGGATACTGGCACTTTCTTGTTCATGAGGATGACCCACTGTTTAGCTGCGATGATTGCGCAATTTTGATTCTGTGTGCCCATGTGTTTAATTTCTCTGCTTATTCTTTATCCGGGCAGACACGGGGGGTTCCCAGACGTTGGTCTCTTTGAGCTTGTGCTACCACACATCCCAGCCTGATCCCAGAGGGCGTCTGGGTCATCTTATCACTTTCCCTTTTTCAAATGCTTTTTCAAATGCTGGCGTTCCGCCGCTACACCCATCTATGAGCAGCCACCTGTGATGGGTACTGAGTTCCCACTAGGACCGCAGAACGTTAATATGCGTCGGCGTAATAACAGAGCTACTATGGTGTGAGGAGGTCTCTGCCTGTCTCAAGGACGAGGCTTTGCCAGGGAGGGGGAGTCCTGGGTGTTTTGTTTTGAGGAAGCTGCGGTGACCCTGATGTGAAAGCGCACTACGTGTCTCTCTCACGCTCTACCAACAGTAATCACTGCTCCAGCCTCAGTGGTCCGAGCTGGAGGGGAGGGTTCTCCGACCCACGGGTGCTGTGTGGTTATTCAGTCTTCTCGGGGGGGGGGGGGGTCTGGACTGTAAAGACTGGGAGACCCCCTGTGTGGGAGCTGAGTTCTGAAGGCTTTCTCACAGTCTCTCCGGGGCCGCACAATGGAGTCTAGAGTCTAGAATATTGGCTCTCCCCTGGCTGTGTGGAGGTTAGGCTACCTCCCTCTTGTGGAGTGGGACCCCATCCAGGGAGCGTCTGCATTCTTCTTCAATGGTCTTTGATGGGGTTTGCACGGTCTTGCGCCCATGTGGCGGGTTAGTGCCATCCACCCAAGAGGGTTCCCCCTTTCTATGGGGTGCGCCCCTTTGCTTGTTGGAGTTCTTCAGATGAGCATTCAGGGAGGGGGGTGGCCGCCCGGAGGACGCCTGTAGTATTGTCTATTGCTGGGCCTGTTGCAAATTCGGGGGTGAGGTGGCCTCCGTGCGCCGGGACGCCCCCCCAGCCCCTCTTACTTGTTATATGCTCTGCTGGTGTGCCACAGCACCGCTCCCGGACACTAGCACCAAGGGCGACGATTGGAGCCCCTCTGCAGCGCAGTGCGGAGCTGCCAAATTGCCCAGGGGTGCTGGTGTGTATTGTCTGCAGAGGAAGCTCTAGATGCAGGCGATTGTCTCTTAGCGCTGACACCCTCAGTGGGGCGGCACGGTGGCAGCCATTGTTGCTCCCAATGCCCCACCCCGTTTTCATACCGCATTCGTCTCTCACTCCTGCCAAACTACCCTCCTCCCCCAGTAACCCACCCCCATCCACCCAAAGGATAGGCAAAGACCAGTAGGAGGAGTGGGAAGAAAAATTGCCACAGCAAACTTTATTACACATAAAGTCAGGAGTTATCTTACAGGTGTTCCGTTCACGCTCAGGATTTTCTGCGCTGAGAGCAAGCAACTATCCCCCCCCGCCCCTTCGGGTCCCTGGGGGACCTGACGCGGGCGCCCAGTCCCTTCCTCAGCAGTCCCTCTCTACCCTTTGGCCATTTCATTTCTTTATTTTGCAATTTCTTTTCATTTTCTTTCCCCAACGCTATTTCAGTGCAATTGCTATTCCGTGCTTTACTTTCATTACATTTCCCATTTCCGCTTAGGCTCCCTCAAAAGGATGCGTTCCGGTCTCATTTTACTTTTGCTCCCTTTCCCCTGGATTCCCTCTTCCCGTTTCCCCAGGTTGGCTTATTGATCCCGGTTAACTTTCTCTCCCCAAACAGGTCTTCCTCCTTCTTTTTTCTGACATCCTACCAGGGAGCCCCTCTCCCCCCCTCAAACGAGACCCCGATCCGCCCTATCTCTCCCTGCCGCCTTAGTCCCATCCCCCCCGGCCCCCATCGCGCCCTCCTGTTCTAGAGAACCCCCTCCATCAAGCGCTACCTATCCCCCAGAGCCCAGCATCCTTCTTATCCCCATCCTCTTCCCCTGCCTATCGCTAAGGAGGGGTCCACCCCAACTAACCCCCCTGCTCCTCCTGGCCCCTACCCCCGCACTCCAAGGCCCCCCCCTCCCCCAAGTTTCTTTTAGATCTCCTTAAGCTGCCAATCACAAAGGGCCCCCTTCTCTGGAGCCCCCCCCCTATCCTCCCCCAATCTCCCTGGGGCCCCCCTTCCACTCAGTTACCAACGTACTTGCCGGAGCCCCGTTCACAGTGCCAAGTTTTCAATTCACCCCCCCCCCCCCCGTTGCTGACTTCATTGTTCCTTTCCAATTTTCAGTTTCCAACGATGCACTTCACTTTCCAATTTTCAGTTTCCAACGATGCATTTCCCATTTCCCCCACCCACTTTTGGAGTTGGAAAGGTCTTCCAAGCCCCCTAACCCTCCCCATTCACGTGGGCCTCCCCTGAGTCTAATACTCCTGGGCGCCGTTCTTAATAAACTGATGGCTGTGCAGTTCCCCTTGTGGTATCCGCCAGTACTTTCTAACGGGAACACCAGGTAACATCCGCTGGGCTTGTCTGCAAGAGAAAACATCACACATCAGTACAACCTTGTAAAGAGGGAGGGCGGGAGGGCAACGTAGGCGAGAGCCGGCAAAGAGAGACCCTGCGACCTTTCCCAGGGTATTTAAGCCCAATGGGCGCGCAAGGTGATGACGTCACCTGCCCCTCCACCCCCCTCCAGGGGGTACGATGCGTGGCTCACCACCCCCTCCCCATGACTCCTCGAGCCACCATGCCTCGTGAGGCAGTCGGCACTAAGGGGGGCCCCCGTCGAGGGGCCCTCCTTCGTAGGGCGCGGGAGCCCGTCGTAGCGCCGACACCCTCAGTGGGGCGGCACGGTGGCAGCCATTGTTGCTCCCAATGCCCCCCCCCCGTTTTCATACCGCATTCGTCTCTCACTCCTGCCAAACTACCCTCCTCCCCCAGTAACCCACCCCCATCCACCCAAAGGATAGGCAAAGACCAGTAGGATGAGTGGGAAGAAAAATTGCCACAGCAAACTTTATTACACATAAAGTCAGGAGTTATCTTACAGGTGTTCCGTTCACGCTCAGGATTTTCTGCGCTGAGAGCAAGCAACTATCCCCCCCCGCCCCTTCGGGTCCCTGGGGGACCTGACACGGGCGCCCAGTCCCTTCCTCAGCAGTCCCTCTCTACCCTTTGGCCATTTCATTTCTTTATTTTGCAATTTCTTTTCATTTTCTTTCCCCAACGCTATTTCAGTGCAATTGCTATTCCGTGCTTTACTTTCATTACATTTCCCATTTCCGCTTAGGCTCCTTCAAAAGGATGCGTTCCGGTCTCATTTTACTTTTGCTCCCTTTCCCCTGGATTCCCTCTTCCCGTTTCCCCAGGTTGGCTTATTGATCCCGGTTAACTTTCTCTCCCCAAACAGGTCTTCCTCCTTCTTTTTTCTGACATCCTACCAGGGAGCCCCTCTCCCCCCCTCAAACGAGACCCCGATCCGCCCTATCTCTCCCTGCCGCCTTAGTCCCATCCCCCCCGGCCCCCATCGCGCCCTCCTGTTCTAGAGAACCCCCTCCATCAAGCGCTACCTATCCCCCAGAGGCCAGCATCCTTCTTATCCCCATCCTCTTCCCCTGCCTATCGCTAAGGAGGGGTCCACCCCAACTAACCCCCCTGCTCCTCCTGGCCCCTACCCCCGCACTCCAAGGCCCCCCCTCCCCCAAGTTTCTTTTAGATCTCCTTAAGCTGCCAATCACAAAGGGCCCCCTTCTCTGGAGCCCCCCCTATCCTCCCCCAATCTCCCTGGGGCCCCCTTCCCCTCAGTTACCAACGTACTTGCCGGAGCCCCGTTCACAGTGCCAAGTTTTCAATTCACCCCCCCCCCGTTGCTGACTTCATTGTTCCTTTCCAATTTTCAGTTTCCAACGATGCACTTCACTTTCCAATTTTCAGTTTCCAACGATGCATTTCCCATTCACGTGGGCCTCCCCTGAGTCTAATACTCCTGGGCGCCGTTCTTAATAAACTGATGGCTGTGCAGTTCCCCTTGTGGTATCCGCCAGTACTTTCTAACGGGAACACCAGGTAACATCCGCTGGGCTTGTCTGCCAGAGACCAGTCGCTGCGACCGGTGTCACTGCCACGACTCACAGTGGGCCACCGGCCGCAGTGAGTTCCCCCTCATGCACCTGGTCGCCTTAGCTCAGGAATCCCCAGTTAACTAACAATGATGCGCCTTTCCCCCCGTGCATTCCATCCGCAACAGGTACGCCGGCCCTCCGGCTAACAACCGGTGGCGTGATGACTTGTGTCCCAGCCTTCCCCGCTGGAGCTCTTCCCGACTGTTTGCTGCTTACATGGGCTCCACCGCAAGAGGGCCAACTGCCTGGCAGCGGCGTGCCAAAAGAGGTCTTCCCTTGACCGTTCTGTTTCATAATTTCCAATTTGGGAGGGGGACGTTTCGGGCCCCAAACGGCTTCCTTCCTTAGCAAAACCCACCTCGACACTCCCCCGCCCCCCCCACCGCTGTTCAATTGCAACCCATCCCCTGCAGAGCATCCTTTAGGTTGTACACCATCACCCTTACCCCCACTTCGGATAAGTGAACTTTGTCCTCCCCGAAGCAACCCAGAGTTTTCAGACTAATCAAGGCATGCTTGACCCATTGAAAGCCCCTGCTGATTAGGAATTTCCCATTTTGACATTCAGTTTTCGCCTCGATTCCTCAATGCCACCCTGGGAATGCGCCCCCCTCCACGTCTGCCTGGGTATGATCTCTGACCATGCCACTGTTGTGTCCCGGAAACTGTTCCCAATTTGGGTGAGCCCTGCCCTCATCCCCGCCAATACTCCCTTCCCCCCCTGGCCACCAGGTCGTTTCCCCCAGGTGGATCACTATTGTGTCCGGGCGGCCGTAGCGCCATCTGCAATCGTCTAGCACCCCCCACAACTCGTCCCATCTCATCCCTCCTCTGGATACCCAGTGCATTTGCGTCCGCACGAAACCCATGCGCATATCATTGTATTCCTTTTCCACACCCCTTGCTGCCCGCGCCACGAATGAGTGGCCGATGACCCACACCGACTTGCGACCTGTGGAGAGATAATGATGCGGGTTGGTGAATTGTTGCGTCCTTGCCCCGCCCCAGGCTTCACAGCCCCCTCCCCCCCTGTCCTGCCAAACCTACATGCTTTCCGGCCTTATGTAGAGTTTGTACTTGTCTGATTGCCACCTTCCAATCCTTTTTATGCTCGCCTCCCCCAGTCCTTCCTGGAATGCTGTGGTGGCCGCCCCTATACGACAAGAGTGAGGCGTGTAGCGCCCGGTGATGCCCCCAATGCCTGCCAGTGCCGAAGCCATTACTTTCCTGAATTGGAATTGCGTGAGGGGGGAGCCCTCCTCGTGTAGGAACAAGTAACCGGGGCCCCCTTTTCTGGTCCCCAAGAATGCACCCATGGACATGACAGGGCAGTGTTCCTCTACCCCCAAACCGCCCAGCACCAGGTTTCTTCCAACGCCCCGCTGGTCCGTTTTTGAGCTCCTTATCCTCACCCTCAGTTCTCCCTCCGAGATGCTTATATCGCTCCTCCGCAACGCTTTGAATTCCCGATCCTGCTTTGAGCGGGCGATCAATTCGCTGGGGCGTAGGGCATCAAAAAAGGCTAAAGTGAAGCAAGCTCTGAAGAGAGTACGCTCATACTGGGAGTAGCATATTAAGTTGACACGGGAGAGCATCAGCTTCAACAGCTCGAAATGGATAGGACGTCTATCATCCCTGTTGGGGGTTTCCTCCCTGTCCCATCCTCTCAAAGCCACCCTGACTAGGAAGCCCTTGGTTGGGTCGCTGCCGCCCCCCAACTGGCTATGGAAGGCGATAGCGCATAAGTGCCCTGAGAGCCAAGATTTTGCCTTGTGGTTCCTCCTGGCCCATAGTACGAATTGTTGAACCTTGGCCTCCCCGAGGCCGTTGTCCCCGTCCCCCGTGATCCTCAAAAATGTCTCAAAACCCCTGTTGTATCTCTCCCTTGACCCCCCTGAAAGTGCCCTGGCTGCTAATGCCCTCATACCCGTTTCCAGGTCACTAGGCTCCACCACTCGCTGTTGAACGGTACCATGTCCTTGTTCGCCCCTGGATGTGCTTTCTGAAATCGACCCATCCGCAGCAACGAACCCCCCGCCCCGCACTGCCCGCCGTTTGCACCGTATTTAAATTCCAATATTCACCCTCTAACCTCCCTCTTCACCCTATCTTATCTAACATTTCCCCTGCGTTGACTTTTAGAGGCCGCCTGGTGATCACCTGGACCCCCGCCCAATTCCCTTACAATTAAGGCAACGTCCACCTGAAAATAATTACGGGCCCCACCACCACAAACCTATATAAGCGAGTCTGAGACCCTATTACCCGCATCGCCCCAAGGGACATCCTATTTGCCATCCCCGTCTCCGCGCTGCGGTACATTTGCTTTCCTGATTCCCCGCATGCTATTCCAATTATTCCTGAGACTCCCCCCCCCCCCACTGCACGCAGTTTACACGTTCCAAGCACCAGTATTCGACCTATACAATGTGAACATTATCCCCAGCAACGCATCAGGCCCTCCTCCCCACGTCTCAGCCATTAGCTGAATTGCGGCAAGTGGCGACCGCGCAAGGAATGCCCAGCTGCCCCCAGTGACCCAAGGCATATCTGATACCAAAAGACCCGTCTGCCCGCTGAGGTTTGGTTACCATAGCGGCCATTTCCGGGTCCTATCCAAGGTGCAGGCATAAATGCGCCCCATATGCCGGCATCACTTGACACGGTATAACTTCCATAATTGCTGTGTATCATTAATGGGCCAGCCGCATTGCAAATGCTTTCCCTGTCCTCCTGCAATAATCTAAAATTGCTATTGATGCATAAGGCATCTCAACCATTATATTCGAAATTAAAATACCCGTGGTAATCCACAGGACCGCGGAAAGGAAGGCTAGATAATCACTTCAAGTGAGTAAACACTTCAGTGAAACGTTGCCGCCAAATTAGAAACCGTGCGTGCCATCTAAGATCCATGCATTAAAACCAACCACAGGGATAAAACCACTTTTATCCCGTTTGTGTGCCTGGCACTCCACTGCTGCACTATCTGATGCGGGCACCTATGCCAAACCATGCTAAATAATTGCTGCCGCCTGGGAACCGAGCGGCGCATCGGTGCTAAAGCGCAGGAATGCAAGATTAATTTTTTTTATTTTTTTTTTATACACACTCCTACCCATGAAGCCCTCTCAGCCTACTGTCCCGCCTGATAAATTTGGGCCCCCCAAAGCAAACCCGGCACCTCGGGCATTGCGCCTAATCCAAACGAGGCCACCTCGAAAACGATGCCCACCACAACGCCATCAACCCCCAAAGCCCTACCACAATTGCATGTCCAACAGTCTAGGCCTGTGCTGTTCTGCGTTTTCAAACCATCCCTTACTACACGGGAGGCTGCCCCGCCTTCCCAATGCCCCGACGCATTCTCTTTCTTAAGATAAACAAAATTTAAAACCTCTCCCTACATTTCTATACATTGCCCAAGCCACTTCGCCATGACCGCATACATTTCTATACATTGCCCAAGTACCCCATCACCTTGACCTAGCCCCTGACCCCCCCCTCCTTTAGCCCTACCGCGGAGCGCCCTAACCATAACTCCTCACGCAACGACCCTGCGAGGCAAGAAACAACCCCCCATGAAAGGCAAGTAACCCACCCGAAATAACCCATGAACCGAACCCCAGCTGGCCCATGTGCGCGCGTAAATGGCCAACCACCACCGATGACCCCCCACCAAGCCTTGTCAGGCGTCTCGTTCTGAGTGCTGAGCATGCCACCTCCCAATGTAGCAAACTCCATGCCACCGCGAGGCCCAACTTCCAAAATCCCAATAAACAATCCCATTAAAATAAAACGAAACGTGCCCTTTAAAATTACCCTTCTTGTTCCCAATCTATCATCGAGGATCTGGCCTCTAAAACCTTTGATCCCAGATCTCCTCTCGGACAATGACATGGGGGTGGGGGGTGGGGGGGTGGGCGGCCAGAGAGTGGCTGGGGAAAGCACCTATGAAACAACTTGCGTTCGAAACATGAGTAGCCCTTAACGCTCGTCGGATGCGGTTGGTTACATAAAACCTGCTTTGTAAAATTACACGTACGTCCTGAACTGGCACAGCAATCCCCTGCACCACTAGCCCCGAGTTCACAGATGCCAGGGCAGGTGGCCATGTGGTATACAACACCATACCTGCCGCAGTACAACTAACACAACTCCCGGCCATCCGCCCACACACCATATTGCACAGAACGCTGACAGTGATGCACGGACTCCATGACCTATACTAAAACCAACCCCCTGCAGATTGTAATACTGAAAACCCCCAGCTCACATGCTACGCCACAAGCCGGTGCCACCGTGCCAAGGTTAACCCCCTGAAAGTAACCCTTCCTTTTCTCAAAAGGGGGGCTTGCTAGCGCCGTTTGCGGCGTTTCAAGTGCCACTCCGTATATTCATGCCAGTAACAACAGTAAGTACAAAACCAAGGCTTTGCGCAGTGTGCATTATTTTAGCGCTAGGAATTGTTCCCCACAGTGCGTGGCGCTCATTTATCTCCTACCTACCCCGAAAATGCCAGAAGACCTTTCAACCTACGTTTCCTCTAGCACCCTCGTCTCCGTGCTATCCATACCTCCACCATCAGCAACACTGCGAGACTTGAAACGACCCCACATGAGCATATGCAACACACATGAAACAACCCACAAACTGCACCCCTGCTGCTACCTGTGCGCACATCGCGGATTTGAACCCTCCAAAATCATGAATCATGGTGCCTGGGAACTGCCCGCAAATTACCCCCATGCAAAGCCCTGTCCCCGCACCGTGGACATCCCGTGAAAAGCTCCACCCGACGGCCAAATAGCCCTCCTGAAACATCCTCCCTCCATCTCACTTGCTAACCGATCCCCATTCATTCTTTGGCCCTGTGTTCAGAATCAACGTAATGTTGCGTTGTAAAATGCTTATTTTCTGCTAGCCTCAAGGACTGAAACACTTGTGCATTGTGTGTCATACACGCACCACAACGAAATAGTTTAGGAGCCGCAACCTGTTGCATCGTCGCCAAGCCAGCACGACCCACGAAAGGCATGCCTTCCACTCGAGGCACCCCCATCTCCCCTCCGTACACGACCATGGAAGAAGCGATGGTTTCAGCCAAACCCAGCCTTAAACTTTTTTTTTTTTTTCGCCTCGTATGAACCCCCAAGAAGCGCGCCAAGTGGTCCTCCATGACTGCTGCCCTTTTGATGCCGTGACCCAACCAAACCGCCCCCCCCCTTCGCTCCGCCTCCGCAACAAGCAGTGCTTCTACTATCGCCCATTCCCGTACTGTCCCCTTTGCTGCGCCGCCACCCCAGACCAGGAACGTTTTGTTCCGTTAATAGTTAATAGACATAAAGGATGCCCTGGGCGCGTGTTTAGCCACTACATTGTGTTTTGAAAACGGCATTGCATCGAGGCAAAACCACCCCGGGGATGGCGGACCGGGAAGGACAACCATTCTTTATTGTAGAGCTTTGAGCTTTGAGCTTTTCGCGAAATAACCCACTTCTCCCAGCAAAGGGCATGTTGCATATTCGCAGCAACTAGCAGTGCAGAATTAAAAGCAGAATGTTCTCAATCCAACATTGCTATCCCTAAAACCGCAAGTCCTTTAGCCCACCAGCAGGTAACTGTAGCTCCTCGGTGCGACCGTGCAGTTCCTCATGGCACCGCATCGTTCGTTGCCCCCCACCTAAACATTTCCCATCAAAACAAGTTTTCTTGGGGGCTGAAATGGATTAGATAAGATCCACCTCTTATAAATGAAATACCAACCGTCCACATTAGAAAAGCACGGATGCGTACTGACAAATTGCATACTTTACCCAATAAGCTGAGGACACACGAGCGGTGCAGGCCCTAAAATACCTTGCATCCATTTTAATTGTACCCACTTTGCCCATACTCCGAAAATCGAATAACATCCAGCCACCACCCCTTACTGACAGTGCTGCATTTACATATGCGGGAAAATTGCTGCCATATCATGCTATGAACTACCATCCTCCGCCCAGGGTACAACCCTTAGCCTGCATCGCCCCTCACTGCGCACCGTCGCCCCCTTTCAAAGCAAAATGTTCTGATTGCACATTGGGGCCCCGACAGCATCGTACCCACGGCAAGCACTGGCCAATTCAACTCGTGGTAAACCGCACCACATATTTGTCGAGCCCTTGTGTACTGGCGTGTTTTAAAACCCCCATATCCCTTTCATGTTCCCCGACAGAGTGGTACGCATCCATTCGTCGCCTAAAACCTGGCCCCCTCAGCCTGACGCCATTGCCCACGAGGGATGCCTCGACCCCGCCATCCCAGTCCAAACCATGTAATTATTTGCCCACACTCACGTGCACTTTCAATGCCCGATATATTTTGCCAATATAACTGTTGATGTGTCCTAGCCGCGTCTCCTGGATTTCCCATGTTAATAGACAATGTATATAAATTAACGATCGCACCTCCCCGCTTATGCCTCGAGAATAAACAACCCCCTTGTGTTGGGGCCCCCACCATAAAAGGAAACGCAATCCTTCTATACCGATGACCCATCGGATGCCCCACTGCACGTCCCCGGCGGGAGGCGACTGCATTATCTAGGGCCTTTGTGTGCCTCCCCCATATGCTCGCCCTCCTCCGCCAAATCCACGACCCTTCCCGGCAGCATGAGACCCCACAGCCCCCACCCCGTGCTTGCCCTACCTACTGTAAAACACATGCTTACTTGCTGTGCTGCGTTCCGCTGACCTCTGCGTCCCATCTGCCGCCTACCTTGCAGCCGCGACCTCGGCCCCCGCATTCAGCCATCATGTCCATAACCTAGACGTACCTGTATTTCCGCACGACCCGACCGCACCAACACGTTGTGTAGCCCTCCTTCCGGAACCACGATACTCCTGCCACCCGAACTCTGCAACTTCTCTGTGCTGGCTGGAACAGGAAGCTCTCCCTGCACAACGGACTCGAACACCTTCCTCACACGAATCGCCCCAGCAAACCGCAAGCAGCAGCAACAATGCAACGTAGGCGAGAGCCGGCAAAGAGAGACCCTGCGACCTTTCCCAGGGTATTTAAGCCCAATGGGCGCGCGAGGTGATGACGTCACCTGCCCCTCCACCCCCCTCCAGGGGGTACGATGCGTGGCTCACCACCCCCTCCCCCATGACTCCTCGAGCCACCATGCCTCGTGAGGCAGTCGGCACTAAGGGGGGCCCCCGCCGAGGGGCCCTCCTTCGTAGGGCGCGGGAGCCCGTCGTTCCCCACGGTCCAGGGGTTGGCCTCCCAGCGTCACCCGCTCACCGGCCGCAGGACGGTTGCAGTGCTAGTCTGCCCGGCCCCTCCGATCAGATGTCAGCAGGCTGGGTGAGCAGCGAAGGTTGGCGGTCCGATCAGCTGGTCGGGAGGGCCCCGAGCGCGCTCCTCAGCAGTTCGGGGATGTTTGGTGCTCCGTAATGTTCGGTCTCACCCCGCAGCTCAGGTGTAGGTTAGGAGATTTTGGCGGGCTCACGCAGGGACAGTTAGTGGAAGGTGGTCACCGTTCTGTAACTCAGAGATTCCCACACCGATTTTTATGCAGCGAAGTTCTGATGGATCCTGTTGATGTAGTTTTAGTTGATCTTCATTCGAGCTGCTGCGTTTTTAACGAAATCTGCATCCTTCTTGTGATTCCGTCCCTGTTCGATCGGGAGCACCTCTAGTCTGCGGCCATCTTGCTCCGCGCCCCCTAGCAACGCCTCGTTATTACCCGATTTCTAAAAGCCTCGGTAAAATAAACCTTTAAGCAGTTTGTCATTTATCTTTGGGGTGTTACCACAGATTTGATGGTGTTGCTGTCTCACCAAACGGCCTACAGGCTCAACTATTGACTTTTAATACCAGCTGCACCTACCAAGTATTGCTAAATAGGAGACCTAACTCATATTGTGCCCTTTCTCAAACCGCCTTCAACATACTTATGGTATTCCTTTCCTCAGATATGAACTCTGATTTCAAAAAGTGTTCCCTTAACTACAAGAAGATGCTCCCACCTCTGTGTTAGGTTCCAAAGAGAGAACAACTCTGGCTAGGACAACATGTATCCCACCCAAGGGTAGTAGCTTATCAAAATATGTATGTATTGTGACATAGTGGTAATGGATCAATCAAAACCAGAAAATAATTTGTTAATATATCACTGCTTGTATTCCAGAGCCCTGACACTAAAGAGAAAAATAACAAACAGGGAAAAGACAACATGTAACTAGCCATAAATATTTAGGATGACTTCTCAACTGTATCAGTCTTGTACCCCTTCTCATATCTTAGAGACCAGGGCTAAATAACAGGCATGCTTCCCAGTGTTTGCCAGCAATGGGTCGTGAATCCTGCCTCAGCGGTGGGCAACATAGGTCACCCTCACTCTGGGTGGAATTGCTTTCTTGTCTCCTGACTTTATTGGCTGGGTTCCTTTTCTGCTTGAGTATAATGCATACTTTGCTGCTTGAGTCTCTCTCATGTAGTCTCGGATCCGGAAGAAGACCTGCCTGTCACGCTCACCTGCTCTCCACGGGGGTGTCGCACGAAGCTGCATGAATGACGTCTCCCCTTGCGTTGCACACGGCTGAGTGATGATGCTTGCACGCGTCTTCTCCCTCACTATCACTTTCCAGGAAGC
This sequence comes from Ambystoma mexicanum, assembly GCF_040938575.1. Lineage (NCBI taxonomy): Eukaryota > Metazoa > Chordata > Amphibia > Caudata > Ambystomatidae > Ambystoma > Ambystoma mexicanum. The sequence goes on along the minus strand of NC_090927.1, from coordinate 197,248,438 downwards.
GTTTGTCTAAAATGTCGAAACGAGATATTAGCCAGCCGTGAGGAGCGGGTTTGGCCCCCACCTCCCGTAACAACCTAGTGCCCCTCTCTGTTTATGCCTCACCTTGGATTTTTTAATGGTGGGCTCTCCGTCCTGCAATCTCTAGCAGGGGCGCGGTATGTTCAGCCTCTTCCCTGGATCAAGTTGCTTCACTGATCCTGCTGGGCTGTAAAAGAGTCTTGAATAGCTTGACTCAGTAGGTAAGTCTCTATGCCAATAGATGCTTGGTATAGTTTGCTTAATGTCCTTATTGCCCAAGTTCTCACTTTAGTTCTTAATTTCTTTCAGGCGCGGCCTTGGGCGGTTTTCTGATGAAGATTTGCCTCTTCCTACGACGCTGAGCAGATTTCCTGCGGGTGAGTATTAGCGCAAGTGCATGGCGCTGAATGTCTTTTAAATGATTTTTTTCCCGTGCGCGACTAACCTGCTGTTCTTTTCTTTTTCTTCAATGCAGGTGCGGCGTGGCTCAGGGGCGGCGATTGGATGAACTGCTTCAATGGAATCGTAGAAGAAAGCAGCCTCCGTGTGAGTATTGGCTCTTCATGCAAATGCCTTCCTTTCTGCAGGTGCGAAGATCCGGAGAGCAGCTTAAGGTGCTGCCTTTCGGATGGACTGCTTCAGGTAAGGCTTCAATCGCTGTTCTTATTCCTTTTCTTTTCCTTCTTCACAGGTGCCGATGGATCGTGACAGCGTGGCTGTTGAAGATCGAGTACGGGAGCTGAGCAGACACGGTGAGCATTATGCTGCAGGAGTGCAGAATAACGCAAAGCGTGTTCTGTCTGTAGGGTGTGGTTTAAATAGCCTTGCAAGTAGTTCCAGGTAAAGTAGTCCCTCCAGCCTCACCCTGCACTAGTAATCCCAGGTAAAGTAGTCCCTCAGCCACACCCAGGGTAGGCTGGATGTCTCAGCCCCATTAGGCTGCGCTGTATGCAGTCCCATGCAGTTTACCACCAGATAGAATACTATGAGCCTGGCGCCAACGGCGCCAGGACTGAGACCAGGAAGTCCTAAGGCAACCTTTTGTCGCTTTATAAGCCGTTATGAGTGCCAGTAACTGGGGTAGGCCCGTCGGCTCCTGATGTTTGGGAGTATGCACCATGACACTGCCGACATGACTGTATCTGCTGTTGGGTTTGAGCCCACCGAGGTCTTTTTAAGCGTCAATAGGCTAACTTCCGTAAATATCTCCACCTTCCGACTTCAGGGTCCTGGCTCAATTACCTATCATCTCACTCACCTCAATGGTGTACCTAACGGGACCTTTACTTGTATCTCTTCATCTCCTTCCTGGCCCCATCTTCCACCTGCCCCTACTCAACCTTTCACTGAATGCTCGTTCATCCACCCACCGTAGGGTCACCCATTCCAGTCTTTGGGTTCATCCTATACTAAATTTCCAACATAGCTCTTCTCTGGATTTACTGTCCCCCATTCCCACATTTGAAATTCCTCCTTGCCTCCTATTTTCTATTTGCACTTGACTTTACTCCCCTCATGATGCAATTCGTCATCTCTCAACTCACTCTCCTTTAGTACTCTCCTGATGTTTATCCTCACCTTCAATCTCCTCTCCCCTTCTGATGCTTCTCTTCTTCCTTTTTCCAACTGCCTCCTCTCAACTTCACCTCATTTCTCACTTTCTTCCTCCCTTCATCTCCTGGCCTCCTGCTCTTGCTCCATCTGCTCTCTCCTCCAGCTTCCTTCAAACACACACCTTCTCCAAACACCCACAACCTCTCTCAATTCTCATTTCTCATTTATAGGATCTGGGATTCACTATGCTCCATGGGTTTCAGGTGTGAACTGCTATGCATGTTACTTTCTCATTGGATAAGCTATGGCAGCGCACAGGTCTCTGGCAACCCAGGAGACTTGGGCTCTGCCTTCCCAGGCACCACATAGTGAGTTGACTTAGCCTCCATCTTCGATCGGGATAACCTGTGCATGGGAGAACAGTACTGCCTAGAAGCTTAAGCTCCACGATCATCTGCCCGTTTTCCCGCTCGTGTGTCCCTGCTGCTGAGTGATGGGTCTCTGCATGGCCCCACTATGCTTATTGAATGTTTTAGCGTATTTGTATTTTGTATTTGTTTATTATTTGATAATGCACACAAAAACCCAGGGGTAGCCGGGCGCAGCAGGTACAAGGTTACTTAAGCTTAGGTTGCATACAGGGAATAAAAGTATAAGAGCATAACAATACAGTACATAAATGCAGTTGGAGATGAAGAAGCTAGCATATTACAGTGTAAGAGGAGTATACAAAAAGGTAAGAGGGTAAGCGCAGAAAAAGTCATGGGCAAGGATTCAGGAGTATCATGGCCGTGTTAGTTGTCGTTGGACCAGAGCCAGTTTTTTACCTTACATCGGAAGTTGGTATAGGGTAGGTTATCCCTTAACGCTGTAGGCAATGCGTTCCATGCCTGGGCAGCTCTGACCAGGAAGCTAACTCCGCCCGCTTTGGATCGTCTAAATCTAGGGGTTTCTAGCAGGAGGTGGTTAGTAGCCCTAGTGTGGTGTCTGGACGATTTTCTGGTCAGTTTGGACGAAATGTAGGGGGGTGCTGAGTTGTTGAGCCCTTTGTGGGTGAGCGACAGTGTCTTGAGGAGGATTCGGTCGCTGATTTTGAGCCAGTGGTGGTCTTTCCTGATGTTGGATATATGTTCTCTGCGGGGTATGTCAAGGGCTGCCCTAAGAGCGTTATTTTGAAGGATTTGTATTTTATTTATTATAGCTTTATTGGCTCCTACATAGAGGGCATTGCAATAATCCAGCTTGGACATTACTAATGCGGTAGCTAGTGTGATGCGGCTAGTTTTGGAAAGGTTCGGTCTGCAGGTCCTGATTAATTTACAGGTGTACGCTGTAGACGATGTCAGGGAATTAACTTGTTTTTTGAGGGATAGAGTGGAATCAAGGTAAAAGCCTAGAGTTTTTACCTCAGATGCCACCTTGATTATGTTGCCATCTATGTTGAAGTTGCTGTAATTGGGACTCTGTTTTTTTAGGTTGGAGTCGGAGCCCAAGATCAGTATCTCTGTTTTGTCGTCATTTAGACAGAGGCCGTGGGAGGCCATCCATGCCTGAATGAGGAGGTCAATTTTGTTTACTAGAGCTGTGTCTTCGACAAAGTTGCCAGATAGTGGTATGAGAATCTGCGTATCGTCCGCATAATTAGTGTAGGTTACCCCTAATCTATCAAGTTTGTTGAAGAGTGGCTTAGTAAATATATTATACATTGTCGGGGAGACACATGAGCCTTGTGGGACACCACAAGTGATATGGATTGGGTCCGCTGCCGCTATGGGGGAGAACACTCTCATCGTACGGTTAGCTAGGAAGGACTGTACCCATGCTATTTAATTTAATTTTACATTTATAAAGCGCTCACACAGCACCACTTGAGAAGTGGGCGGCAGACGCTAAGTGGTTGCATAAAACTGCATGATCCATCAGGTCAAAGGCCGCTGATAGGTCAAGGAGGAGGAGCATAGCTGTAGTACCTTTGTCCTTCAACTCGTCGATTTGTGTCTTGAGGTCGATAAGGGCCGTTTCAGTACCGTGAAGTGGTCTGAAGCCAGATTGCCGTGATCCTAATAGTTGGTGTGTCTCCAAGTAATTTTGGATTTGGAGGTAGGCTACTCTATCGATGATTTTAAGGAGAAATGGGACCGTAGTAATGGGCCTATAATTAGTGGGGATAGCTGGGTCAAGGGTCTGTTTTTTGAGTAGGGGCAGTACCCACAATTCTTTAAGGTTGGTGGGTACCGTGCTCGTATTGAAGGAGGCGTTGATAAGTTTCGAGATGAAGGGTGCTAAATCTCTGGCAGCGTCCTTGATAATTTGCGCAGGGCAGCTGTCGCCTTGGCAGTTTGATGGTTTAAGGGATAGAATGACCTTTTCAGTTTCCAATATGGAGATATAAGTAAATCTGAAGGGTTCACAGTTGCTTTGGGTGGATGCGCCCGGTATTTCTTTCCGTTGGGTGGTATGATTTTCGCTAGGGCTCAGGGAGGCTTTTTTCTTAGCGATTTTGGATTGAAGGGTTGTAATTTTATTTGCTAGGGCATTTTGGATGCTCGTGCACCAGGATTTGTCCTTGGGGACATTATCTATAGGGGCAATTGGATTGTCCAATTCTCGGAGAATAGTGAAGAGCTCTTTGGTATTCGAGTTGGCTTTACGGATTCTCTCATTGAATGAATCTTTTTTCGTTTGAATTATTTCCTTCTTGTAACTTTTGGCAAAGTTGGCAAGTGTAGTTTTGTTGTCGACAGAGGGGGTATGCCTCCAGATAGCTTGGAGTTTTTAGAGGCGCATTTTTTTGAGTTGGGGAGTGGACCAGGAGTTGAGGTGAGCTTCGCGTTTACTTTTATGAAGTTTGATAGGGGCAATCAAGTCTAGCGGTTTGGTCATAGAATTGTTAAATGACTCAACTAACTTGCTAGGGTTGTATTCAATGGAGCTGGTGGTGAGAGCTGGTAGGAGCAATGGGAGTAATTTTTTAGCCGTGATTTCTTTTTTGCTTCTCGTTGGAATGGGAGGTGCTATTTTATTCTTATTAAGTTTGGGCGGCTCGATGCTGGCTGTAAAGCATATGAGATGGTGGTCCGTCAATATTTGCGGTAGAATACTAGAGATGGTGATGTCGCAGTTATGGTTAGCTATCCAGTCTAGTGTGCGTCCTTTTGTGTGTGTAGGAGCTAGGACGTTTTGGGTAATGTTGTGATTGACTAAAATGGATTGGATAGATTGGGCTTGTTTGTCTTCAGCGTCATTAAAGCCCAGGTTGAAATCACCTATTAAGAGGAGCTGGGTGGTGTCTTTAATGCTGTTCGTGAGGAGACTAGATAGGTCTTCCTCAAAATTGCCTAAGGGGCCTGGTGGTCTGTACACTAGAAGTATTGTTAGTGTGCTATTGTTTGAGATAGGTATTTTAGCTGAGAGAAGTTTGCATGAGTGACTGCTGGGTGTGGGGTGAGTCTAGCAGCTAGCTGAGTTTTGGTTATGAGGGCCAGGCCGCCTCCTCTAGTGTTAGGCCGGTCGACTCTTAAGATATTGTAGTTGTCCGGTATGGCAGTCATGAGGGCCGGGCCGGCCGCATCATGGAGCCAGGTTTCAGAAACAGCAAGGATATCTAAGTTATCCATACAGTATATCAGCTATTTCAGTGTTGTGTGCTATAAGAGACCTAGCATTAATAAGGGCTCCTGATAATGTAGGAGTAGTAGTGGTATCTTTAGCCGATCCAGGATTAAGGTAGTTTGGTCTCCTCTGTTTGTAGTATAGGTCACCTGGTGGTTTGGGGCGATTTGTCATCGCTGAGGCTAGGAAGTTAGGCTTAATGACGGTAGTGGTACGTGTAGGTACAGGTGGACTAGTTCTTTTATTTTTGATGTCATAGATTTGTGGTAGCCTAGCTCTAAGTCGCAAGTTTCTCTCTTGCAGGTTGAGGGGGGTGAGGTTGGTGAGGGCAATTATTGTGGTGATGATTAGAATAGTCCAGGCTAGGGACCAAGATGTAAATAGGAGGCAGGTCTGGAAGGTACGCATGTTTGGTAAAAGGACACAGTGACAGGTATATTGGGCTAGCCCAGTCGGGCCTGAGATACAATTATGCTAATGCTTGGCACCAGGGTTTGACAGTTTTTAGTCAGGGCTAGTATGCCTATATGGTTCAGGGGGCACAATTAAGCAGGAGTGCACAGGGCGACATCTAAGTTTAGTCGTCTATAATACAGGCAGGAGGCACACTACAATACACATGGCAACACCTAGATTTGAATCAACACAGGGCATCACAGGGCAGCACAATTAAACTAATATGCACAGGAGAGGACAGATACCTAAGTACCTGGATTCAATTGTAGCAAAGGGAGACAAAAGGCTATAAGTTAAGAATGCAGGTGGGCACAATTTCAATGCCTAATCCAAGGACACCTAGGTTCGATTTTAGCACAGAGCGCCGAAAGGCAGTACATTACAAATGCAAGCGAGCACAACTTCAATATATAAATCAAAGATGCCTAGGTGCGATTTTAGCACAGGGCGCCAAAAGGCATTTTTTAGATTCACCTGGGCTGAGGCTCCAACCTCTTTTACTTCGTTCTTATATAGTTATGCTAATCCGGTATTGCAGTATGTCGGATACCCATAAAAAGATATGAGTATGTTGTGTCTTAATGTGGTAGCCTCTGCTTCCTGTCAGGGCATTCCATGATCCTGGCATTGTGGGGTTTGCCAGCTAATCCCCTCACCTCTGCCTCTGGGTCCAGCATCACAGCGCCAGTGTTGACATCCAAACCCCTTAGTCATCCCAATCATTACTGCAAGGAGCAAACAGGATTTATTTCACAATATGCCGAGTTTTGAAAAAGTGGTAATTTGACAGTGTTGCTGCTATACAAAACAATGTAATCACGTTCTCAGAGATATGTATTTAAACTGCAAGTCACCGTTTTGAAATCTTCAAGCACAGATTTGCTTTTGAAGGTTGTTAAAAAAGGTGAGTGACTGACTGCAGACTAGAGTGATGTACAGTAAAACTAATGCAGCACCGATGGAAAAGTTACAATTGCCCTCAGCTGGAACCGGAGCTCAGTTAACGTATAGCTTGTCTGTTGGGGAGCTTGAGGCTAGTCTAGGAGAAGAAACATTAAGGTGAAGGTGGCGCCGACATCTCTCCTAGAGCCCAGCTGAACGTATATTTGGCAAACATAGAATGTTGTTTGTGTAGCAATTTATTTAACGATGAGTAATGGCAGAATATTCATTTTCTTTCCACATCTTTTAATTCATTCCCTAACCATAATATTACCCTCTGTTTTACTGCTAAAGTGTATGGTTTTCACACTAATCTACTGGCCTCCCTGCTTTCCCTTCTCCGGTCATGTGATTTATCTGACTCGTTAGATCTAATTCTTAGAACAGTTGTAGGAGTATATTTGGCTTTGATGCAGCTCCTCCCAGTTGTTTGTTCTTTTGTTCTGGTTACATTGTTTTCTTGTAAAAACTGTGGACGGTATATGTAACTTGTATGCATCAATGGCATAGGCCCATCTTTTATATGTGTTTACAAAAAAGGAGAATGGGGATGGGGTTAAGAAGGGCTGCCCCCAGAACTCTGCTTCACTCTTTGTTTGAGTGCACGAGAAAGTTCATATTCTAATGGATTGTGTCCTCCCTTGGATTCCTCATTTGAGATTCTTCTGAGATATTTCCCTATGCTTTTGCAGATCTCCAAAACATTTTTTCGAAAGCAGGCGGCGCTATACAGCATTGGCATCAAGATCCCTCAGCATGTTTTGTTTGCAAGGACAAACGTAGCTTCGGTATGAGAAGCTCACATCGCGCCCCATATGTTCAGTTCCTCTTTTCAGCATGCTTAGCGCACTTATCCAGCCATTCAATTACACCTCAGATATTTTCTCTTGCCGTGTATCGAAACGCTCAACGTTTTCTTCACAAAATGTCAACCCTGAAACTTTGCGGTTTCAAATATTGTGAGGATTGCGACTCCAAGACGTTAATTGCGGAGCCTTAGAGAATCTGTCTTTGGTGTATAGCTATCGACCACCAAGTCACTGACTGCGGTTAGTTCCAGTCAATGACGCCTAAAGCATGGAAATAGCAGACATAGCAGCCAAGTCTAGGCTGTTCAACAGAAGAGTTGCCTGGTACCACACCCTCTAAAAGAAAGTCCTTTAATAGGTAGTATCTCTGTGGCCGAAAAGACCATAGGGAGGCCCAAGAAAAGGACCAAAACCCATAGTAAAACATTGCACTCCAGGAGCGACACCTATCGTTCTTCTTTATCTTTATCGAAGAAGAAGAAAAGAAAACACAGACACTCAATCTGGACAGATTGCTTGTCTGACAAACATCGGGTCCCATCCAAGCCTGCATCGGCAGAAAAATTTGAAGAGTTTATACAGAAAAAGACAGACATGTTTGAATTCGGAGTATGATAAATATTCTGACCCCAGCGCACCTGTCAAGCCTAGCTGAGACTCAGAAAAACATCAATCCTGCATGCGTAAGAGCCTGGTTGTTAAGGCTACCTCAAGGAATTATTGCACATCATTGCCACTGTTGACCATCTGTGCCCCTTCATCCATCAAAGCCATATGTGCGTCCACCTCAAGGGACCCAACAACATCAAGCAATCCTTTGACATCAATGCATGCTCCTCAGTCGAGGGCTGGTTGTAGGCGGTCATACACCTTCCTCCCGTCCCTTTTCCTCCATACTGTATGGGCGTCCCTCGCTAGGAACAGGAGACGAAACCTTTTTTCCAGAAAAATCATCTTCCGCTTTCACCAGCACTCCTGGGTTAGGCGTCTGGCCTAGTAATTCCACGCACTTTTCCCCGGATAAGTACTTTTGTCTTCTTTTTTCTTGACTTTAATCAGGTACCTCTGTCCTCTGGCACCACGCTCCTCCCCGGCGCATGTCAACGTCAGCAGGTGTCCAGCCTGCGAGAGGCTCTTCCCTATGTCCGACCCCCACACTCTCTGCCACCTTGGCCCCAACCACGGCTGGGTGGGCTGCTCCGCGTGCGACCCACTGACCCCACACGCTTTGAAGAACAGACTAGCCAGGTGGTGGGAGCTTTTCGGAAGGTTGCCTCCAGAGGACCTGAAGGAATTCGTCAAGCACAAGTCCAGGCCCAAGGTAGGGGCACTGTTTTCATCCGCACCCCGCAAAGGCGACTCCTTCCCCAGGAAGCGCACGAACGGGAGGGACCTCTCGGGTCCTAGTACCAGTGCAGGCACGGAGGCTGATTCAGCTACCGGCCACCAGGCCAAGGGGTCGCGAGATCCTACCAGTGACTCTACTGAGGAACTGCAAGGTTCTACTACCGGGTGTCTACCTGAGGGGCTCCGCCCTAATACCGGACCGATGTCTGAAGGGGCACCTGTATGCAGCACTACCTGCAGGGGCGCAGGAGACACATAAAATCTAGGGGGAACAGGGGACATCTTTGGGGCTTTGCCTTATTTATTTGTGTTTTAGTCAAAGAACTCAACTTTTCACAAAATAAGAATTAAAATAGCAGTACGTATTAAATTACAAATATCACTGTATAAAACAAGAGAAAAGAAAACAGAAGAAAATTAAAGGATGCAGCAGCAAAGAACATGTCTTTGTATGTTGCATTTCTAGATTTTTCATCTGACTATGAGCTCATGGTAAGAGAGAGGAAATAACAATTACTTCCAGTGGCCCACAGCTAGGACGCCAGCTTGTTAAGAGGCAGATCACCTGTTGAAGCCTTTTCTACCAACTACAAGTTGCTCGTTTTTTGGTGTGGGGCAAGGAGACATGTGTGTCTCTTGGAATGGAAAGATGGGGGTTTCAAAGAAAGAGGAAATCTTGTTTGTACCTCTGAGTAAGCCCTGTTATGGAAGTAGAGGGACCAAGTGTGTGATGTTGCTGCTTTGACTGTCCTCCAGGGGTGGGTGGGGGGACAGCAAACAAGGAGGATGAGCGATTGCAAGCCCACCCCCTTATAAGCACTCAGGTCCCCGGCCGGATGTGTCGGACCCATGGGATGCCTAGTAGGTGGGGTGTATGTAAAACCACACATACACATAGCGCCCCTGCGAGGGCCAGGCCAGCCTCTCACGATGAGTCTGGTCCCTCTTATTCCATCTCATGCCTGCTTCAGAACCTAGCCTTTCTTTGCCTTTGTTATTCTGAATGCAGAGCTGGACTCTGTTCCTTTCTCGTTTAACATTTGCTGCAAAGCCTGATCTATTTGATTCTCTCATATGTTACTGGGACGGCAGAGCATGGGTCCTCTTCCCTGTTACATTATTCAAAGAGCCCCCCTGGCCTTTCTTTGCCTCTCCCTTGCCTCACTGCTTGCTTGCTTAATACATACCTCCTTGCTTGAACACTCAACATATTCTCCCTAACACAGCAAATGTAGTTGCAGTCTGTTGTAACTTCTATTTGTTCCGTGTCTTGAATTGGCCTCTTATTTCCGCTTTTCTGTCTGCAGTGGAAAGGCATTTGCCAGTAACTGCCATGATGGTTCTACCTGGCCATAAGAGGGCAACAGCTAGCCAATATTGGAAGAACAAGGGCATATTATGCCAGAGGCTGGCAACTGCCTTCCTAATGCCTACACAAGAGACAAAACTCTTGCCTTTGTTTCTAACAGTAATTCAGTGGATGAAGAAACGCGAGAGCACACATATTGCTTATAAAGGAAGGGGATGATGTCGTACTTGGTTAAGACATTTTGATCACACCAGGAGCTAATTTCCAGCTGCAATTAAGGGATTACCTTTTAGACTTCTGGCTTTAAATAACGTTAGTATCACCTGGAAAGCACAGAGGTTGCTCAACAGGGTTCTACGTTATTTCGCCGCTGTATTTTTCCTGGATCCGTGGGTATGGATGATTGGAGGGCATTCTTGCCCTGTTTTGGAGCCTGGCCCCTACAGCCATGATGGGGGGAGGGGCCAATTTCTTTTGGTTGTACGTACCCTTTGAGGGTGGGCAGACATTGCCTCCTGCTTTAGCCCACTAATAGCTCTGTTTTGCAACTTTATCACACATACCTGTCAGGTGGCATGTAACTCAATGCTACTAATGTTATCAGCCTCAGAAGTCTGGAATCCTTTGCCACATCAACTAGGGTACAGCCTTGCCACCTGAGACTTACCCATGTCTGAGTCGGCATCTGTCACCCTGTGGGGAAGACACACACAGAAAGAGCAGGGCAAAGTGCCCTTATGGGTTTTTCACACTTCTTCCTCAGGGTGGGCACAATTCACTCCGCAGAGAAAGTGGCACATGCTGGGCAACATTCTCCCACTTTGACAATGTCACCCAAAGTGCGAAATTGGCCATTTGAAATACCTCTGTTGATTTATTATTGCGCAATCCACACTGATGGGTTTCAGCACCTGCTTAACGCGAGATGGCAATTAAGGGCATTTGCCAACGCACTCAAGAAGCACAGGGCACACTCTTACCAGCGACATGCAATGCTCACTCATTCTGATCACAAATTGGCATTTATCTGGGGTCATGTTAAATGTATTTATGTATTTATTACATGTGTAGCATCACGCAAAACCCCAAGCATCAAGCCGCGAAGTAAACTGCATGGAGTGGACCACTTCCATTGGCGCACATTTTTACTTTTCCGCCACAAAATGGAAGATTTTAGCGTAAAAGGTAGGTGAAATCACATTGCTTTTCCATTTTGGAAGAGTGTAAATACCTCACGCAATTAGCGATTGCTGGCGGAATTGACAATGGCTTCCTCTGGACTCCGCCCGCTTTTACCAGATTTCATTTCCAAGCAGATCCCAGAGGAGTCCCTTTCCTTATTTCCAGCATGAGAATCCATGCTGGCAGTAAGGCCGCATTTGTCTGCTGGAGCGGGAAATACAAGGGGTCCTGGTGTGTCCACACGGCTCCCGAACTCCACCCAGAAAATGCACGAAAATCTGGCCAATTAGAAAAAGCGACAGTAATAGTGTTTTCCACAACTTTTTCTGAACCAATTGACCTGGAAAATGCTGTGTTGCATTGGAAGCTGAATACATTCACTCTATTATCCCACCGGAAGATTAAGCCAGGTGCTGAACACAGGTGTTACATATTCCTGTGCACAATCTGCATTTGGAGAATTAACTAACTGAGCTACCTTACAAATGATATCTCCTCTGGGGCTTTACCGTCTTAACCCCTTAACTGCCATGGGTATTTCCCCCCAGTGCCAAGGCCTTTTTTGGTGATTTCGGTATGTCACCATTCAATCCCTTATAACTTCTTTGTTACATGAGGTATCTCGGAGAAAGGTGGCCCCTTTTTTCCCACATGTAGGCGGTCATAACGCCACCCAGGAATCCTAGTTTGCTGTAGGGGGGGTGAGAGAAAATAACCAAAAAGGAGAACATTTGTTTTTCTTTTCAAAACATGCCAATAAAATGATGTACAAAGAAGCCTGTGGTGTTTTCGTTGTAAGAGCTAGGAACAAATGGTTTGCTGTGCTGGATTTGCCATTTTCCAGGCTTTCAAGAACAGATTGAGTGGAAACCAAAATAACATATTTTGATATGCTAATCAGCTGTTCTGTGAGAGGCAGGCGATTTTGGAGTTTTTTGTCCAATAGGACATGCGTGGACGGAATGGAAGAAAAGGGTAGGAAAGCTGAATGGGAAGCCAGAAAGGCATACATTTCTGAAAAGCAGACAATATTCTAAGTTTAGGAAGGGGTGATTTGCACAGGTCAGGCAACTATGTAGGGAAAGATTCCATAGTTTGGGGGGAAATCGGGAAAATGACAGAAAAAACCCCACAATTTCCGCACATTTCACTCTGGTCACCAACCGAAACACGCAGCCAACAACACATGGCCTACCTTCCCGCATTCCCACATGTTTCCCGATGAAAATGGTACCTCACATGTGTGGGTGCACCTACCTGGGTGCAAAGGGAAAACCCTAAAACAATGGTAACCCCAAGTCTTCGCACAGCAGATTTTCAGGAATTTTGCTCATGTGGATTACCTACAGATTTGGGCCCAGCGTGTCGAAGGCACGAAGGAAAACGGGGAACCACATGCATTTCCGAAAAGAAGACGCCAGTGGGAATCTACAGAGGTCTGACTTGCGTGAATCGCCCCGTAATTTATGACCCACAATCCCTGACAAAGTCTGAAATTTAGTGGAAAAAACTCAATTTTCACTTTGTCTGGGAATGTGGGTAATACATTCTGGGGCGATTCAATCAAGTTGAACCTCTGTGGATTCCCACGGGTGTCTTCTTTTCGGAAATGCATGGGGTATCCTGTTTTCCTTCGTGGCTTCGACACCCTAGGCCCAAATCTGTAGGTTGCCTCCCCAAACCCTTTGGGGGTTACCAGTGGATTAGCCTTTTCCCTTTGCGACCAGGTAGGTGCATCCATACATGTGAGGTACAGTTTTTGTCGGGACACCTGTGGGAACGCAGGATGGTAGGACATGTGTTGTTGGCGGCGTGTTTCAGTGGGTGGCCAGAGTGAAATGTCTGAAAATTGTGTTTTTTCCACCAAATTTCAGAGACATTTCCCTCTGCCCACCCACTGAAATACGCTGCCAACAACAGATGTTCTACGTTCCCACAGGTGTCCCGCCGGAAATGGTACCTCACATGTGTGGATGCACCTACCTCGGCTCAAAGGGAAAAGGCTAACACACTGATTACCCCAAGCCTTACGGCAAAGCAGATTTTGCTCATGTGGACGACCTACAGATTTGGGCCTAGGGTGTCGAAGACACCAAGTTAAACAGAGAAACCTGAGCATTTCCGACAAGAAGACACCCGTGGGCACCCCCTTTTCCACTAAAAACATCCATGGTGCTTTAGTGACCCCCACACCCACACAAAACAAGTTATCATTTTTTTATTTTTGTTTTTGTATTGCCTCTTTCCTGGGGGAAAATTGTGCTAGCAATCTGCCCCCCAGGGAGGGCTACATGAGATGCCCCCCATCCATTTGGGGTGGGGGAGAGGGCCACCCCCCTTTCCACTAAAAACATCCATGGTGGTTCAATGGCCCCCCACACCCACCCAAAACAAGTTATTTGTTTTATTTTTGTTTTGCCCCTTTCCTAGGGGCAGATGGGCACATGTGTGGGGCCATCTGCCCCCCGGGGGGGCAAAACGTACTGGCCCAGGCTTGGGGGGGGTTACTTTGCCAATATTTGCAGTGGCCCCCCTCCCGACCCCAAATGGATGGGGGCATCTCATGTACCCCTTCCTAGGGGCAGAAATCTGCCCCAGGGAAGGCTACATAAGGTGCCCCCATCCACTTAGGGTGGGGGGAGAGGGCCACCACCCCTTTCAAACACAAAAAATACTAGTGGGCCCCCCAAACCCCTCCCATAACAAGTTATAATATATATATATTTGTTTTACCCTTCCCTAGGGGCAGATGGCACATGTGTGTGACCATCTGCCCCCATGGGGGTGGCAAAACGTACTGCCCCAGGCTTTGGGGGGTGGGGTGGCTCTGCCAATATTTTCAGTTGTCTCTCCCCTCACCTCAAATGGATGGGGGCATCTCATGTACCCCTTCCTAGGGGCAGAAATCTGCCGCCAGGGAGGGCTACATAAGGTGCCCCTCATCCACTTAGGGTGGGGGGGAGGGCCGTCCCCCTTTCAAACACAAAAAATCCTGTTGGTCTAGTGGGCCCCCCTGCCCCACCACCCCCACCCAAAACAAGTTATATATATTTTTGTTTTGCCCTTCCCTAGGGGCAGATAGGCACATGTGTGTTGCCATCTGCCCCTGGGGGGTGGGGGGGTCAAAACGTACTGCCCCAGCCTTGGGAGGGGTGGCTCTGCCAATATTTGCAGTGGCCTCTCCCCCCAACCCCAAATGGATGGAGGACATCTCATGTAGCCTTCCTAGAGGCAGAAATCTGCCCCCATGGAGGGCTACATAAGGTGCCCCCCATCCACTTAGGGTGGGGGGGAGAGGGCCACCCCCCTTGCAAAAATCCCTGGTGGCTTGTGGTCCCACCTGAACCCACCCCACCCAAAACTACCTTTAAAAAAAAAAGAAGAATCTTTTATTTTTATTTTCCCCCCTTCCCTGGGGGCAGATGATCACCCATCTGCCCCCAGGGTATTGCCCCCATGCTTTGGGGGCCCTCCCCCACTTCAAAAACGGATTCCTGCACGACACACCAAACACATATTCTGGGAGGGATAAATGACATTACATCCCCCCACTTAAAATTGTGGGGGGGATTTGTCCCCCCCGTGCCCCCCATGTCCTACGCCCATGACTACCAGCACCACAGCCAAGGGCGCTCCACCTACCAAGCACCGTTCTGAGGTGCAGGGTAGGCCTCCGCTTGCACCGGCAAGAGTCCTGGAGGAGGTGGGCCCAACTCGGCAAGTGTCAAGACGCAGGCACGTGGCCCGCAGCCTGATAAAATGGCCGCTGGGACAGACAAAATGATGGCTTGCCCCCACACCATCCCCCTTTGGGGACCAGGTAGGGGAACAAGTTTCCAGGTGGGACTGGTCATCGCCTGGCACATGGCCCATGGCATATCCTTCAGCTTTGCAGGGCAGATACACCCCGCATACAGCAAGACAGAGTGTGCCGAGGTCACAACAGTCTTAGGGCCTCGCGCCCATTCCAGCTACACCAAGCACGCTGCTGGCCTGTGTGGACAAGTTTTTTGAAAAATGGCCGACTCTCAAGAGGTATCCGCAGATGGGCGTCATCCTCAAGGGTATCATCAGGGACATGCACCCTCCGGTATTGCCGCTAGCACTCACGGCCACCATGCCCTTGGGTCCAGCTCCACCGGTCCTAATGCAGCCTCCGCTGCCCACGCCAGTCCCCATGACACCGGCTCCCATGCCTGTGCCTGTATCAGCAGCCACTGCTCCGCTACCACAGCAGCCTCAGGCAGTCCTAATGCAGGCACCCTGCCCACATCAATCCTCCAGCTGCTCCTGACCAGCAGGACACACTGGTGGACACAGACAAAGAGGATGACCCCGACACATTTATCTGCCAAGGCATTTCATGAACGCCTAGCGGGCGTGGCAGAGTATCTGGGTATTCCGCAACCAGAGGTGGAGCAACCGGAGGCAGGGGTACTGGTGGAGGTTCTGACTCTACGCTCCATGGCCAGAACCGGAATACCTATGCAGAAGGACGTTGTTGCTCTTGCAAAAAAGGGATGGCTCAAGGCACACTCCACACAGCCTACCAATAGGCGCTTCAACGCCAAGTATAGGCAAATGAAAGGGGACTCCCTCTTGCTCTTGGCACACCCCCATCCACATTCCTCTGTGATTGCGGCAGCCTCATTATACTCTAAGCCACAGTCGTCCTCAGCTACTTCAGTCTCGGCATTCCTGGGTAAGGAGGAGAAACTCCTGGAGGCATATGGAAAGCAAATCTATTCAAACGCTTTCCTTCATCTGTGACAATCCAATGCAGATGCCATGCTGGCTCTGTTCAAGCAGAGGCTCTGGTGAGAGATTGCCGATTTCCTTCGGAGCTCCCTGTGCAGAGGCAGGTGTGCGTCAAGGCTGGGCATGGCGGAATCCAAAATAGTAGCGCACAACATAATGCAGTCCACAGTGGCTTACATTGACACCTCAGTGCATGCCATATGTATTACTACCGACATGAGAAGGCCGGCCTGTCTACGGGCTACAAAGTTCAACCCCGATGTCCAGGAGCATATTCTGGATCTTCTTTTTCCGCCAAGTCCTTATCAATCCTCACTAAGACCACCCCCAATGCTTGCAGCCAGGTGCACCGGCGCTCAGACAAGGGTCGGTCCTTCAGGGGCTTCCAGGAGAGACAGTCCAGACAACTGCACAGATCCCTAACGCAGCACAGGCGAAAGCAGCACAAGGCGGCTCACAAGGGCTTTTCCAGTCCCCCTCCTCAGCCCCAGGCTCAGATGGCAAAAATACATGACACAACCATCCAGATCCACAAGTCTCCGGTGGGGAGCTGGCTTTCCCTTCACGCCCATCGCTGGCGGTCAATGTTCACAAAACCATGGATCCTCTCGGTAGTATCCACAGGCTTTCGGCTTCCTATTCCTCCTCCTTCTTCTCTCCCCTCCCCTCCGCTCCCACAGATTGGTTAAACAACTCTTTTGGTGGAAATTTGCTCGCTCGTAGAGAGTCAGGCAGTGGAGGAAGTCCTAGCCCCTCAGCGGGGTCTGGGCTTCTATTCACGGATGTTCGCCATACACAAGAAGAACCAGGCTGGCCTGAGAGTTATGTTGGACCTTTCCACCTTGAACCTTTCCCTGCCTCTAGCTGAGATGTTGGGTACGGGAGACTGGATGTGCTCCCTGGATCTGAATGAGGCTTACCTGCACGTCCCGATCTGGCAACCCCATCGGTCCTTCCTGAGGTTCAGGATCATGGGTTTTCATTTACAATACAAGGTTTTGCCCTTTGGCATCAATTCGGCCCCCAGGGTCTTAACAAGACTTATGGACACAATGACAGCCCTCCTTAGGGCTCATGGTCACCACATCTACCTGTATCTAGACTGGCTTGTCAGGGAGAGCTCTCCGGAGGCAGTCCAGCACACCGCCTCCGCCCTCATGAATGCACTTCACGAGCTGGGATTCTCCATCAATCTCAAGAAGTGGTGGTCGGATCCCACACAGAGTCTTAACTAGCTCGAGTTGATGGCCATCTGGCTAGCTCTCAAAGCCTTCCTCCCGATGCTCAGCGGCAAGGCGATCCTCATTCAGACATCAACAAGAAGGGTGGCACCAGGACCCCCCCCGTGCACTCTAGCAGTCAGCATTTGGGAGTGGGCTCTGGAAAACAACATAGATTTTACAAGGAGCTTGGAGCGATGCTAGCAGGAGCCAGTACAAAAGCAAGTGGACCAGGTTTTGCCAGTGTGCGGAATCGAAAGAGGTCGCTCCGTTGACCTGCACAACGTTCTATCCTTCTCTCCACACCTCACATACTCGGGGGGTGGGGAGGTTACAAGTAGACACGTGCTGCACCTATCTGGCGGCCATCGGAACCTACATGAGCTCGGAAGCGGAGGTATTTTCATCCACTAATCCAGTGGTTAAAAAGCTCTTGGCGAGCCTGACCATGCTTTACCCGCCTATCAACAAGTATCATCCCATGTGGGACCTCAACATGGTCTTGGGCGCCCTGGCTCATAAACCATACAAACCTATGCCATCCGTGGACATCAAGCTAGTCACCATTAAGACGGCCCTTCTGGTGGGCTTCACCTCGGTACGCCCTATCAGTGATATCCAGGCTCTGGTAGCTTCGGAGCCTTATACTACTTTTCATAAGGACAAGGTGGTGCTTAGAACTCACTCCACATTCCTACCTAAGGTTGTCTCCTCGTTCCACTTGAATGAGGGAATAGCGCTACCTATGTTCTTTCCGGGCTCTCAGGATGACGCTCATAGGGTATTGCACTGTCTAGACGTGAGGCGTACGCTGAGATACTACCTGGACAGGACCAAGAGTTTCCCGCAATTCAGATGCCCTCTTTGTCACCTTTGGTGGGTCAAAGCCCATCAGTCAAGCCTACAAGGCTTCAATAGCAAGGTGGATGGTTACGGGCATCAAGGAGGCGTACGAGGGGCAGCACAAACCTCTACCAGCAAATATGCATGCCAATGCAGTCGTGGCTAAAGCAGGTTATCAGCAAGGCAGCCACTTGAGCTACGCCCTCGGCCATCTGCAAGCACTACTGCTTGGATGCCGGCTCCAGGTCAGACGTGGCATTTGTTCAGGCAGTGTTAAGGAACTTGTTTTATTATGGAGGGACAACTCTCCACCCTGGGGCTACATTCAGTTGTAATCGCCCATGTAGTATGGCGGAAAGGAGATGAGGCAGAGGAGTAATTATAAGTTACTCACCGTAATGACTAACATACTCCTAGTCCATAGTCCCCTTTCCTCCATACGTGCCACCACCCCCCCCCCGCTCATAAAACTGGTGTCATTAGACAATGTTAATATTCCCCGTCGTCAGGCTGGGAACCCTCGATAAAAGACAAAAGTTTCACTTTCACTTACAAACTGCATTTCGCCTTTAAACAAATCACTGTCCTCTTGGTCATACTGCCCCATCCAATGACGGCCCTCTCCCTAAGCCCCTCAGCCATCTTCATATTTGTACTGCATGCTTCAGTGTTGGGAGTCCTCGAATTTGCTCTGCGAGCTACTTCTATGTTTTTGTGTGTGTTCTACAGAAAAAGGTTCTATTATTGTTCCAAAAGAGCCTATGAGCTCTTTTCTACATCTGCCGACAGCAGGGTGACTGTGAATTTCAGCACCACTCAAGGGCGAAGATCATCGAAGATTCCAGAAGGCCATCGGGCCTACTATGCGCCCTTCGACCATGACAGTGGAGGAGAAGGAGGAGAGAAGGTACCTCCTCAAGCCCTGCACCAAATGCAGGTTACGGAATGTGTTTGTTGAAGACAAGCACTCGCAAGTCTCTACTGCCTGCACCCAGACCATAAGGCGATGGAGTGCGAGATATGCCTCAGGTTCTCCAAGAAGACGACGAGGTACAGGCACAGTAGACTGGTGGCGTGGCAGAACACAAAGGCCTCTGCCCCGTGCTCAGAGTCCACCGGGTTCGCTGCAGAAGCGGGTCCCAAGGTGGACAGGGCGCGATCGACATTACCCTCTGCCTCCATTGCCAGCTGGCAATCGTGCTCCTCTTCGAAAAGGAAATTGCCTAACCCGGCTAAACTGCGGGAGAAGCCAGAGAAGCCACGGATGGCGGAAAGAAGGCTGATCAGCCCAATCAGCGCAGGATAAGACTTTGTCGACGATAGAGTTGGTGGCAGCTGCTATCATGACGGCTGATGGAGCTGACGCGGTCAAGGTAGCACCCGCAGCTCAGAACGTATCCCTGGCCCCAGGGTGCGACACCACTGTAGTGACTTTTGCAAAGCCTGGTGGCACACCAGAAGGGAGTACACCAGCTCAGGCCCCGACTCAAGCCCCACGGACGACAAGGACGAGGAGTCCTTGCACACGGCCCGCAAGGACGTGGAAGAGGACAGCGACGACGGCACGGGGCCTAGTGTTCCAATTCTGCCAGTTCAGCCGAGGGATGTATCTCGGGACTTTCTGTCGCCCCTGCACACCTTTGTGTCAGAGATCCAGAAGAGGATGCCACCGGGCCCAGTTCCAGTGGTCCCCCAGATCACCGTTCAGCCTCCAACGAGGAAGAGGAAGTGTCGTCCAATGCCCCGTTTCAGCCTCCTCATCCTTGTCTGGCCCCTTCTCCCCCAGCAGACTCAGACACGGCTATGGGGATGGATACGGCCACGACTACGGACAGCTAGTATACAATTGCAGAGGACGTTGAGTCTCCGCAATTGGATGCGCCACCTAGGGCGTCCCCACCAGACGAGGTGGGGTCGTTTCACTCCATGGTCACCCGATCCTCCAAGCTATTCAGGCTGTGCCCGAAGAAACCAGAAAGGGAGGTTTCTTGTACCAGCGGCGCAAGGCCAAGAGGAAGGAAGTTATGGTGGTGCCCCTTCTAGACGACTTGTGGAAAGAAGACCTGGCCCTCATGAAGAAAGCTTGCAGGGCGCCGGCCAAAGGGGATAGGCTAGAGAAGTAGTTTTGGGTGCTGGACTCTGCTCCCAAGTGTCTGAGGTTGCAACCATCGCCAGATTCAGTGCTATTGGAGGCCGCAAGGAAACGGTCAGATGACCCGTCCATGTCGACTTCGGTCCTTCAGTACAGCAGGGGGAAGAAGATGGATGCCATGGGAAGGAAGGTGATTTACCTTGCGGCGTCCACTATTAAGGCGGCCAGCGCACTGGCTATCCTAGCCAGGTACGACAGGGAGCTGTGGTACAAAGTGGGGCCTATTCTGAAGTTTCTTCCTGATGATAAGAAGATGGAGGCAATCGCTCTTTTCCGGGAGGGAGATGTAGCATCTGATCATACCATGGCAGTGGCGTTGGATGTTGCCAACACGGGGTTCCGGCAGATGGGGAATGGTGTCTGCCTTCGTCAACAAGGCTGGATGAAGGCCACAAATTTCTGCCATGAGGTCCAGATGAAGGTGTTGGATATGCCCTTCAACAGAGAGAACTTGTTTGGGAAGTCCCTATAGGCCATCAAGGTGGATACGGAGACGGCCCATTCCCTGGGTACTCTCCAACAGCAGTGCTCTTCTTTTCGCTCCTCCAGGATAAAATCAAGCAGGTCTTCCACGGGTTTCTCCTCTTCGTACCATCAGCCCTCCAGATCCACAACTCGGGAAGCCTACAGAGGCCATTCCCAGGCCTATGGTACCGGAGGACAGCATCGCCCTTGCCTGCAGGGCAGGACGCTGGCTCTGAAACAGACCTGAACTGGGCGGGACACCGGGCCCCACCCGTGCCTCCCGGTGGGCGGCCGGTTGGCGAAGTTCATCAGCGAGTGGAAAAAGATCGCCACTGACAGATGGGTGCTGGACACTCTCACCCACGTGTACACCCTGGAGTTTCCACAGAGGTGTCCGGGGATCCCTCCTATTACCCGTCAGGAAAGGCACATCCCTCAGCTCCAGGAAGAGGTACCGGCCATGCTCCGAAAAAGGGGCAATAGAGCTAGTTCCCAAACAGATTCAGGGCTCTGAGTCTATTCCAGATACTATCTGGTTGGAAAGAAGACAGGGACTGGAGGCCCATCCTAGGCCTGCGGCATCTCAACAAATACTTGAAATCCCAAAAGTTCAGGATGGTCACGTTGCAGCACATGCTCAGCCAACTGGAGCAAGGAAACTTCCTGACATCGCTGAACCTGGAGGATGCCTATTTCCACATCCCCATTCACAAGAAACATCGAAGGTTTCTGTATTTCATGTTGCAGGATCATCACTACCAGTTCAAGGCTCTGCCTTTCGGATTGAAGTCGGCCCCCAGAGTGTTCACAAAATGTTTGCCACCGGTGGCGGCCATCTATGACTACAGGGCATACACATATACCCATACCTCAATGACTGGCTCATCCGGGCCCACTTGCAAGAGTTGGCCATCGGACACACAGAGGCAACCGTCCACCTACTGACGGATCTGGGATTCTCCATCAACTATCCAAAGGCCTGCTTTATATCATCACAGAACAAACTGTTCTTGGAAGGCAGACTCAATACAGTGTCCTGCCTGGCATCACCCTCAGAGGAGAGGGTAGCAGCCATTCAAGGGAAGGTGCAGCGTCTGCTGACGATGAAGACAGCCATGGTGCAGAACATCAAGTCGTTGCTCGGCATGACGTCGTCCTCCATCTACCTTATCTAACTCTGCAGGTTGCACATGCAACCTCTTCAGGAATTCCTGGGCGCTCGCTGGATACAAGTGTCCGGAAGCTTCACGGACAAGATTCCGCTCGATGAGGAATGCCGTCAGGTGATAGAGTGGTGGGGTGTCCTGGAGCTACGGGCAGTGTTCCGGGCCCTAGAGTCGTTTCTACCGCTTCTGAAGGGTAAGGTGGCGAGGATCTTCACGGACAACACCACCACCATGTTCTACATCAGGAAACGGGGGCACTCGATACCCAGCGCTATCCAAGGAAGCATGGGACTTGTGGCACTGGGCCATCGGACAAGAGAAGTTCCTCGTCACCTGGCGGGAGTCAAGAACACTATTTCAGACTAAGCAGGAAATTGCGCTCCTGCCACAGGTGGGAACTTCGGCAGGACCAGGTGGACCGCATCTTCGTCAATTGGGGCAGGCCCCAGAACGATCTGTTTGCGACGGCAAACTCCAAATGCCAGAGGTTTGCCAACAGATTCCACCAACCGAGGAGCCTGGGGGACGTGTTCTCCTTCCCGTGGGAAGGGATGTGTTTCTGTACGTGTTTCCTCCGTTGCCTCTTCTGCTATGTTTCATCAGCACACTCAAACAATGCCAATGCAGGATGATACTCGTTTCCCCGGTGTGGCTGAAGCAGATTTGTTAGCAGGACCTTCTCAGCCTGTCAGCGTCACCTCCAGTCAATATGCCAGGGGTTCCAGATCTTCACAACAAAGAAGGAGGCGCGATCCTTCATCACAATTCCAAGGTCACTGAACCTGAGTGCTTGGCTCTTGCAGCACTAGTGTTTGGAGGATATGAGAGCCTGGGGACTGCAAGGAGGTCCTCGCCAAGGCCATGATGTCATCGACTTTGAAGTTCTATGGCCACAAGTAGAAGCAGTTCGCTACATGGTGCCGGGCTCAGAAGATGACCCCGCTGAGGGTCATGGCCCCGCAGATTCTTCCATACTTGCTATCGTTGGCCAAGGCCGGAATGGCGCACGCCTCACTGGGTGTTGCTCGTGCCTTGAAATTCTATGTGACGCGCACAAAGAGTTTTCGAAAGACTTCTCAACAGTTTGTGAACTTTGGTCCTGTGAACTATGAGATGGCATTGTCCAAGGCTTCCATTTCAAGGTGGCTCTCCGACTGCATCACGCACTGTCATCGGTTGGCGAACCTACTGCTGCCCAGCCGTCTGAGAGCCTACTCCACCAGAGCGATTGCTGCGACGACATCATTCCTGTCTGGTGTGACCCTACTGGACATCTCCAGAACTGCTACATGGAGGTCCATGCACACCTTCACAAAATTCTACTGTGTCGACAGGGAGTCCAGGGAGGAGTCCAGAGTGGGCCAAGCAGTGCTATGCAACCTGTTTGCTTGAGGTGAGTCTGTTCCAGAGGTAAGAGTTAATTGCTTCTGTTGAGCCTTGCCACCTCCCACGGTTCAGTAATGTTGTACTGCTATGTATTCGTTGTTCATGAGCATGTGAATCCATGCCAGACCCCATGCTGGAGAAGGAAGAAGTTACTTACCTGTAACTATTGTTCTCCAGCATGGGTCTGGCATGAATTCACATGCAAACCGTCCCTCCCACCCCTCTATGGCTATTCTTGGTCAGACTGCCACTTCAGGTGCTTACCAAATCTGTATATGGCTGCCATTGGATGGGTCAGTATGACCCAGAAGACAGCAATTGGTTTAAAGGAGAAATACAGTTTCCCAACATGACAATAGGGAATATTCATGAGCACATGAATCCATGCCAGACCTATGCTGGAGAACAATAGTTATAGGTAAGTAACTTGTTGATGATGGTGACCAAATACCCTTCAGATTCGACCGTTATGAGGTTATGGCCATGGTCTCAGAATGCTTGGGACAGGGGTTCTATTACCATGGAGGTCACGGATACCATGGAAACCTTACTGATATTCTAGGTAAAGGTCCTCCGAAGGAACTGGTTCTACATTTTCATGCATCACTAAAAGATCCTCTACTAGCGATATGGAAAAAAACACATACAGCGCCTGCTATGCACAAGGACCCTGTTAATAAATACAGACCTGCCTCTGCAGACCATGATTTTCTCTCCAAGCACCGTATCACAGAAAGTATAGTGACTCATGCTGCCATTTTTGCAGGAAGAACAAGTGCTTATTCATCCCTACACCCAGACAGTGGTGATAAAAGATATGATGCATTATCTAAAAAGGTTTTTTTAATTATCAGGCAGCATGGCCCTCGAAGCTCTTAATGCATCCTGTTCCCATGCCAAATATACTCGCACCATCTGGGCTATAATCTCAGTGGCAGCAGAACACATCCCAGAAGGGGCAATGAGAGAGGGATTCTACCATTTAATATCAGATGGTAAGGAGGCAGCATGCCAGTCTCTTCAATCAGGCCCAGATGCGGCAGACAGTGTAGGTAGAGCCAATAGATTCTCCTGGTTACACAAATTTGTTTTTGCAGTTGACATTCAAGCCAGGCTACAAGACATGCCCTTTGATGGCACATACCTGTTTAGCCCTAAAGCAGACAGCAGACTACAGTCTGGAGGAGCTAAAGACTTCAAAAGCAGCAGCTAAATCACTAGATGATGTAATAGGTCAGCAACGACCTCAAACATCTTAACAAGGATGGGGAAATAAACCATGTTGCTATTTCTCCCTCAAAGAGATAGAGGTCAAGATACCCATAAACAAGGACAAAGAAAGTTTTCTCACCCAGCAAAAGCCAGAGGAAGAACATCTTCCCAGACATGTTTCATCTATCCCATTGGCCGCACCCACAGCACCAAAACAACTCTGAAGAATATTTCCACCTATTGCCAGTAGGGGAAATATTAGCCTTTTATTCTGAAGAATAGTGCCATATTGCTTCAGACGTTTGGATGCTCCAAGTTTTACCACATGGCTACTTTCTTCTTTCCAAGAAAGGCCCTCGGATTGCCCTTCATCAACATGCCTGTTTCAATCTCCAGACCCGCTGCTTCAGCAGGAGATTTCTTTCCTGCTGAAGAAAGATGCCATAGAATTGGTGCTTTCAGCTAAAAGAAACCAGGGATGGTACTCATCTTACTTCCTGATACCTAAAGGGAAGGGGGACTGCAGCTATTTTGGATCTTGGGCACTTGAACAAGTTCCTCAGGAAAGACAAATTCAAGATGGCAACACTCTTGCAGACCCTCCAAGCTCTATTGATCGACTATTCGTTGGTGTGACTCGATCTTCAGGGCGCTTACTTTCATGTACACATAAATCCCAAACGCAAGAAGTATGTGAGGTTTGTGTCATTGGCAGTGCCCACTATCAGTTTCGAGTTCTACCTTTTGGGCACCTCCGCCCGATGATCCGCACCAAGTTGGTGGCAGCCAGTCTAAGGAGAGGGGGAATCCACGTCTTTCCCTACCTAGACAATTGCATGCTCCCCAGAAAAGGGTCAGGAACTTGTCAACAGCACCTGACACTTATTACACAAACGGGGCTTCTCCCTCAAGTACGATGAACTGGAGAATATGTGAGGGTTGCACTTCAGACTTCTTGGAGAGTTCCTGGACTCCTTGAGAAAGGCTTTCCCCCCTGCCCTAGATCAGAGCTCTACACATCCAGCAGATGGTCACAAAATTCCAACGCGCCCACACATTGCCGGCCATGGAGTTCCTACAGCTTCTAGGTTTCATGGCATCCTGCGTTTTTCTAGTGTCAGAGGCTCAAAGGAGGTTACTACAAATCTCAGTAGTGTGACAGGTCAGAAAAAGGACGTGGACTCTTGTAAGGCAGTTGTCAGTGAATGTCTTAAGAGAACGTCCAAGCTAACCCCAACTGACCCTATCACTATCATAAGAACTAAAGACAGTGGAATGACTCCCTTCTCCAGGGTTTTGGCTTCTTGGAAAGTTCTGTTCAATAGCTGATTTTCAAATAGCCTCTTGTGACTTCTTTGATCAGTTCATACAGTTCCCTCAGCACTTCTTTGTGCTTTTGTTTCTTCTCAAAACAGGGTTTCGCTGACGCTAAACTGATATCTTCTCCCTTGTGAATGGTTTCCGTTTGCTTATCACTCTACTCTTTAGTTTTTCTACAAAGAGTTATTCTTCCCTTTTCCCACTGTAAGGTCCAACCTTTCTGTTTCTCTCTAGAGATTCTCTTCCTTTCTACAAGGTACAAGACCTTTGTTCTCTGTATTGAATCTGTCTTTTGACATATATATCAGTTCATCCATCGCAGGCTTTTATCTTCTATCTTCGCTCTCTTTCTTAATACTGTTTTCTTTGACGAGTACGATAATCATCCACGTCTCTCACTTTCATTGTTACACTCTCAGTATCTTGACTGGGATGAGTATGAATACTCCCTTTGATGAATCATTAGATGTCATTACTTCTCCCCAAGGGGGAACACCTTCTCATGAGGTCAAGGATGTGAGGCAGCTATCGGATAGTGCCCCTGGGGGTGGTATAATGAGTCAGGGACCCCCGTGTGCAGAAGGAGAACCATCTAAAGGTGTAGCCCTTAGAGAAACATCTCAGCCCTACACACTCTAGCCTCTTCTTCCTCTGATAATCTCTTTCTAGAAACTAGGGCTATATGGTGTTGTGAAGTAGATTACCTCAAGGTCCTGGAATGTACTGAGACGAAGATGAACATTAGACACATAGCTAACCCAAGTACTTCGACAAGGTGGGACACTTGAGCAATGAAGAACAATGCTACGAAAGAACTACAGCGCTACAGACTTCCGCTGAAGCGTGGTCCTGCTTGCGTGATAAAAACCAAAGAAGGACTGCCTGCAAGGGAGACGCAGCCAACCAGGATGGGAGACCCTGAAGCCCGGGAATCAGGAAGGCTACGTGGAGAAGGCCAGGAAAAAGCAGGGAGCAGCCCGCTCCCAGAGTCAAGAGGACAACGGGACTCCTTCACGCAGCTGCTTAAAGACAGTATCGGGAGGCTGGCAGACGGTGACGTGAATGTAAGACGCAGCGTCCATACCATAACTCCAAGGGCCGGGCAGGAGATCTGCAAGGCAAACGAATCGAGACGCAGAGAAGCCTGCACAACACTCTGAGCAGGAATTGGACTCCAAGAAGAACCAGCCATGCATCTTGTGTGCAGACAAAGTAATGGGTGAGGCGCAGGGACCAGTAGGGGCTGAAAGGTGCAGGAGGCACAAATCCTGTGCCGAGATAACGAGCAGTACTATCTTCTTCGTCTTAGTACTTGGCAAGCGAGGCAGCCAAGGGAGCATAAAGAGAGGGGGAGGGCAACCTGGGTCGAGGACCCAATCAAAGCTAGTGATATGAGTCATCTTGGTTCTGGCAGTACTTGGCAGGGAAATGAACCTAGTGGGCCAAGTCAAAGGAGAAGAGAAACAAGGGTCGGGTACCAAACCCAATAGAATGATACGAGTCATCTTCCTTGTGGCAGTACTTAATGTGAAGAAAGAGAGAACCTAGGGTTGTGGACCCTCACAGCACTCAGAGCTGGGTGTCTTAGGTGTTATAAGTGTGAAACCTAATGAGGAGAAGACATGGGGAAAGGGAGTAATTCCCCCCTGCTTCTAGGAGATTGTGTCATAACTACCAGAAGAAGGGAGTCAATCACCTGGTAACATGGACCAGGAGGAAGGTCCAACAAGCCTGGGGAAGTGAGTCATTCCCTCAGGCTAATTTGAGACAGAACAAGCACCAGGGGCAGGGAGGCATTCACCTGGCTTATGAAGTAACTGTAATATTTGAACTTTATCACCTGGGGAAGGGAATCGTCCCACCAGGCCTATTATTTGGAACTTTGTGACCTGGGGAAGGGAGTCATTCTGCCAAGTTTGAAACTGACCACTAGGAGAAGAGAGGCAATCTGCTTGCCCACCAAGGAGAGGTTATGTGGAACTTGGATAATAACCCAGGAGAAGGGGGCATTCTTTTGGGATCAGCACAGTGCTTCGTTATTTATTACTTTATATTGTAAGGGCAAAAAGTAGGGTTTTCTTGACACAGGACAGTGGACACTTTTGCTTTAACAGACATCCCGACAGTCACCTTAGATCTTAAGTTGAGGGAGTGATACCACTCTTAGAAATAGATAAAGATAGGTTGTCTCTTGCTTTATTTATGTGAATAAGTCTTTAGCCCCACATATGCCACCTTTGTGTCAGAGTCCTTCTTCTGCACCCTTACATCCCATAATGATTCTCAACCACTTCTCTTGATCTCACTGTTATAGCCTCGTTATCTAGACTGGGATGAGTATGAAGAGTCCCATAACCATTCTCCGTCTCCCTCCCGGGTCTCCCATCATCCATGTTACCTGGCACCCTCAGGGATAACGTCACTGGGGTTTTTCTTTTTGCAGGTTTGTCTTTCCCGTTCATCTGTCCGACTTCCTTTCTTCCTTCGTATCTTCCTCTAGGATGACTTTCCGGTATCCCACGTACCAGGACATTGCGCGGTTCCATCCGCATAATGGTTTCAGCATAGTCGGTCCACAACTTGCTGCTTCTCGCTCTCAAGCTTCGAGGACACTGCACATCCAGTTCTCTGGTTTCGTCTCAGCACTGGTTTGTGGGTTTCTTGGAGTTCATAGTCTCCTTCTCTCTTAAGTGCGACGTAGCCATGGGCCTTCCCTGTCATACATCCGTCTCCCTGTCTCACGGCCTGCTGTGGTCTCTCGCCTCATTACTTCCTCCTCCTCGTCTCAGTTAAATGGTGTTTTCCATTTAAAGGGATATTCACAGTTTCTGGTTTACAATACCACGTACTTGTTCTTTCTTTATATACGTCCTTGTAATGTATGCCTAAAGAGGTAATGATGGAAGGATCTTTCACAGGAACGAGAGTCCTTGTCCTGACAAGGAGTCGTCGTCTACTGGTGAGGTCCGGCTTGCCTGTACCCCGAGGGATGGTGTTGCATAGCAGGATCACCTCCCTAGCCTCACTAGGAGGGGTCGCCCCATTGAGGAGAAGGGACAAATTCCTGCGTTTCGTCACAGTGGTCACAGTTTTCAAACTGTATGACCCTACCTACTCAAGGCCTCCTTGAAAGGTTGGGATGCACATCTGAATGAGCGGACTCTGAGTGGCTTTTGTTTCCCGCCTGAGAAAAAACTCAACATAAACCTGTCAGAGCTGAAGGCCATCAGACTGGCACTAATAGCATGTTTGCCTTTGGTTCTGGAGAAGACTTTCCTGATTATGATGGACAACATGGTGGCAATGCACTACCTCAATGAGCTAGGGGGTGTGCCCTTGTGCAGGTAGGCAATGCAGCTCTGGCATTGAGTATTGCAGAACGTTATCTCCTTGTTGGCAGTTCACCTTGCTGGGATGGAGAATGGTACTTGATTCAAATGTCTTTTTTAAAAACCAAAAAAAAAACGATTTAGAAAGACTGCATGGAGCAGTCTTTCAAAATCAAAATATCATGCCACTGTCACAAACAAGGGCGCACAGGGGCTGGCCGCCGCGGCCAGGCCAGAAGGAGGAAGACGGGGGTGAATCGGGCAAGTGGACATCTGTGTGTTTGTGTGTATGTTGACGGAATATGTTTGTAGCATGTTGGGGGGAAAAAGGGGAGTATGTTAACGTTTGTCCTTGTGTGTGTGTCTGTGATGGTAGGGGTTTAGCCTAATGTATTTGGTGGGAAATGGGAAGGGGAGCAATTGATGTTTTGTGATGAAAACCCACATTTGAAGGTGGCAGGGTGGGGGATCGGGTGAAAATGGAATTCAAGTGGGCACTCCTCCTCCCCCGAAATAATGATTTATTTCAAATATGGAAGGCCACACCAAATCGGTTGAAAAAATCCATCTTTTTGGTTTGCGGCCTTCAACATTAAAAATAAATCACATAGAACCATGGAGAACAAAATGGCCGACTCCCTAAGTAGGCAGGGCTTAGTCTCCCATGAGTGTGAGTTGTGTTAGGAAGTGCTTTTGATGATATTCACCTTCTGGGGAAGCCCCCAAGTGGATCTGTTTGCATCTATTTCCAACAGAAAGTGCAACCTGTTCTGTTCAAGGGAGATTCCCTCGAGGGTAGCACTGGGGGACGCATTTGTGTTGGACTGGAACTTTCCACATCTATATGCGTTCCGGCCAATTCCTTTCATCCTTGAAGTCCTCAGGAGGATGAGGTCGTTTGGGATAACCATGATCCTTTTTGCTCTGGATTGTGTTAGGAGGGCATGGCAACTGGACCTTCTAGATATGGCCATCTGCCCTCCATATTGTCCGCCTCAAAGAATCAACCTACTCTTGCAAGAGAGAGAGAGAGGCCTGCTTCTCAACTCATTCCCCCCCCACCCCCAGGTGTCAAAACCCTCTGCCTTCAAGCCTGACTTCCGGAAAAGTTAAGGCTCAAGACTGGGATATATGTGAAGACGTCATGGCAGTGTTACCATCTGCCAGAAGGCTGTGTAAGGAAGGCATGGTATCAAAGTACAGACACAAGTGATCACAGTTCAAGGGTGTTTATTAAACTGTATAATGGGTAAAGTAAATGCCCAATCTAAACCTAAATCTAAGATGGGAGCAAGCTACGACCATCAAATAATAATAATAATAATAGAGTGCTGGTGGAGTCTAGTCAAATAAAATGGGCCTATACTAAAAAAAACCTATTCCCAATCCTTACAGTTATGCTACAAAATAGTGTGGAATAATGTTCACAAGAAAAGAAAGAAATGTTCTCAGAATGATAAGTCGGGATGGTATAGATGGGGTCTCACCCACGTTTTTTAGCACAGGACAAGGTGGGACTCTTGAGCACTGCACACTCCTGGGCTTCCCCAGCACGAGTTTATCATTTCATTCCAAAATATCAGAGCCTTCTGTGGCCAAGTCTTTCACACAAAGTCTCTTGCCTCAGAGGACCTGATGTGCCATAAACAGCAAAAACAAATATTCCTTTCAGTATCTTCACGTCGGATGATTTCTCTCCACACTTGGATTCCCCTCAACCGGGCTCCGATCCTTCTTGCAACGTGAACCTCCCTCAGTCGAGTTCACTACGACCTTTCATTCAAAATATCAGCAACTTGTAACATTCAAGAGTCTCAATGTCTTTTTAAACAAACATTCACTGTGGACATCCCTCAGCCGGACTTGCTAACAAAGGTGTCATCAATAACTATAGCAATGGCGCCATTAACAAAGTTATATGCGGCACTAAATGACACCTTAAAAGACCAAACTACGCTGTTGGCAATGGCCCATACAAAACTATCATTCACGGAGGGGTTCATAACCAGTGCAGAGCTGCAGAAAAAAGAACGGTTCCACATACAGTAAACAATCTAATAGCATTGAACCAGAGAATTGTGCAGTATTGTCAAAGGGAGTCACTAAGGATCAGTCTTCCCAGAAAGCACCAGGCACCAAGGAACCGGTGGATCTGTTAAACAGCGAAAGTGCACAAGTGGGGCCCAAATCCTGCGCCCCGGTCGCCGTCATAGTCAGGGTTTGGGGGGGCTTCAACAGCAGGATTTGGGCAGCGCCGACTCCAACTCTGAACCGAATACTCAAACCTCTACTCTACGAAAAAACCTAGCAGGTTCTAAAAGTAAAGAATTTCGGATATTTGAGCAAAAAAGGAAGAAGAAAAAACTGCAGCCCTATGTGTTTCTAAAAATCTAACAAAACCTTTGTATTGTCCACCAAAGTCAAAATCCTCCCGGGGTCCACTGAAGCTCCAACCAGTCCCGGAATACCTTGGTAGAAATGGCTCAGACGGGCAAGATCTTACCCCAGTTTTGGCATCTGGCCCTTCAATCTCGTCTGCTGATAAAGCAGATCTTACTGCGGTCTTGGAGAGCAGAGATGAAGAAGCGGTTGACTTATCTGATCAAAACCTTATGAACCTGTCTGTATATTCATTGAAGGAAGCAACAGTAGACTGGGACCTGCGGCCTTTTCCAGGAACGCTTTCGTCATTACAGACCTTGTCCGCCAAAACTGTGAAGGTAAACACGATAGCTGGGACATCTTCTCCACAGTTCTTGACCTTGGAAGAAAGAAGGAAGATACTTCTTTTAAAACACCACCCAGCCGCGAGCTTCCTGAAAAAGATCCCCGTAGAGAAGGTATGAACTCTCTAGTGGGGTTAACCAACGACGTCGAGGACAATGTAAAAGCTAGGAGCGTGGCTCAGAGAAACCCTGATGTGAACTGCCAGCACCCCACTTGGATTGTTCTAGACAGAGGGATGGTGCAACAGGGAGTTGGCGACCGAGACCGATAAACGGTCCCTCTTGGCCAGAACTAGCAAAATCATGGTCTGCTCTGAAGGGGAGGGCCACTGGGCCGGTCAACCGCTCGCAAGCAGTGTGGGGAATGGCAGAATCAAACAATTCAGTGAAATTGGAGAGAATTGTGGATCAAGATGCCGCTCTCATAATGAACAGTAAGAGCTTTGTCGACCTACTGCTCTGCATACCAAACCTCCGCCAAGTCCTCTCTTCTGATCTGAAGATAATTGAATTTGTTGATGAAATTTGCAAGGATTGTGTCTACTTACACATACCATCACCAGTGGTCAAGGTAATGCTATTAGGAGCAGCAGAACGTTTCTTAATTCTGGGCTTCGATATTACTCTGGTAAAAGAAACAAATGGGGACAAGATAGAACAAGGACATTGATAAAAGACAAATACTGCAAAAAAACAGCTTGAGGGGGTGAGGTCGACCAACGAAAATGGGGCAAAATAATTTAAAGTCTGCAGACCCCATAATATAACAAAGAACGTTAGAAACCAAGCAGCCACGAGATACACTTTCCAAACTGAAAAATACAGCTCATCGCACCTTTTGGTCCGAGAGATAACAAACTTTAGCATCACCAATCAGGACGAAAATGCTTCAGAGTCTAAAAGAGATATCTCAGTGCCCTCGTCGAATGTGGCAAGTAACCTTGATAGCTATTCATGGTCACGGATATTGGGGGCTTTGGCAGGCGGGAAGAGCTCATAGATGCCAGAGAGGAAACCAGCAGGCGGCTGAAGATGGCATCATGGAACACGAGAGGTTTTAAACACCTTACCTCAAAGGTTATAGTCAATTTAGGTGATTATGACCTCTTGTGTTTCAAGAAGACCTGGTTGATGCAAAAACCATGTTTAGATGGATTCAAACTATTTCTAAGCCCAGCTGCCAAGGGGGCGAAGGGAAGACCCTCCTCGGGTCTCTTGACTGCTGTTAGAACAGGGGCAGGCCTGAAACTGACTGAGCTGTTTATGTCCAAAATTTGTTTGTGCAGGTAATCATCACTGAGTGGACTCCTGCGCCTGGCAATTATAAACTTATACTGGAATCCGATGGCCATTACGACCAAGGCCTTTTTGAACCTTGCAGAAAGATTGATTGATGATGCCTATATCCATCATGAAGCCACAAATATCTTGTTTGGCGATCTAAACGCAACTGGTATGTTGGGACTTGGTACCTCCGTTGGTGATCTTAACCAAACCCCTTCATCCCTAAGAGGATCAGCTTGGAAAACTCTAAAGGCACAAAGACATGCAATTTTTAAATGACCACATGGTGGGTGATATTCTACCACGCATGACCTGGGCAAGAGATGGAAAAAAGGCTGTACTCGATTACATCCTTGTCTTGGGAGCTTTCCTGCCTGCACGCCATTCCTTTACAATAATTGCTACAAATTATAGTGATTACGATCTCTTGCAAATGTCTTGGGAAGCAAAACCCCCAGGGCCTGTGCATAAATGGGCACAACTTGTAGAGGACTTTAATGAAGGAAGGAAATTAAGGATGCCAAAAACCACGATCAGGAAGTTATTGGAGAAATTCTCTGATGACCATCAGGAGGCCAAGTCATTGGAAGCAGTTTCCAAGGTGGATTATACCCCTAGATTGAGGTGTTTTTTCACCAAAAACAAAGGAAGAACCAAAGGTGAGTTAGCAACATTACATTCTTTCGACGCATTGGTGGTGGAAAAAAGAAAAATAATGAGGCGGACAAAACACAGAGCTGGCCCACAAATGTGCCAGAGGACATCCTCAAAGCAAAAATAGCTGCCCTGGAATATAAAAACTGGTTACATGACCACAGACAACAGGACTCCGAGACTATGTTAAAAACGAGCAAGAGACTTTTGGTCCCTTATAAACATTTGTTCATGGAATGTAAGGCTATCTCAAACCAACAACATCCAGGAAGAAGTCTGGATATCTCACTTTTGTAAACTATATGAAGAGAAGAGGATTCCAACTACCATCAAGACTTATGAGAAAGCATCTTATTGGAATGTCCAGCATGGCTGGGACCACATAATGACAAAGCTGCAGAAACGTTCAGGCTCCCGTGCTCCTGGCTCAGACGGCGTCACCAACGCAATGTTAAAATAACATCCGGAGGAATGGGCCAGGTTCCTCAAACTTCTCTTTTAATGAATGACCAACACCCATACCATCCCGGGCTCTTGGAGGTGAGCAATAGTGGTTCCGATCTTCAAGAGGGGCAACAGGGAAGACCCTAAGAAACTATAAACCCAATCGCCCTTCTTGATGTAATCGGTAAAATCTTTGGCTCAAACGGGCGTCAGGCGGGAGAGGGATTGGAACTGGAGCTAACACCTTGATTCTAAGTATCCTAAAGGGAAGGGCATGGGAAAGCAAGACAAGGATCTGCTTGGCTTTCGTCAATCTTGTCCAGGTGTTCGATCAGGTAGACCAGAAACATCTGTGGGATAAACTGCAAAGACTGAACTGCCCGACACCCACCTTGGACCCTCTGATGGCTCTTCATTCAAATACCACAATGGGAATAAGATTAAATCTATCTGGTCTACTGTCTGCAAAACCTGAAACATCTAGAGGGCTAAATCAGGGTTGCCCGCCCGCACCAGAACTTTTTTTATTTTGTTTTGGCAGACATTGGTTTATCACTCGACATGGTGGGAGGTTTTCCTCCTTGCTTTGGTGGGATTCATCTTAGCAGGCTCCTCTATGGGGACGGCCTAGTCTTAATAGATCAAACGCCGGTGGGCCTTCAGCGGCAGCTAGATCAACTAAGAAAATACGTAGAGGAAAACGACTTCCAGATTAACACGAAGAAAACAAAGATCTTGCTGTTAGAAAGAACTAGGGAAAAACAAACTCCAAACATAACACCTTCGAATGGCACCTTGGCCAAACAAAGATTGAGCAGGTGTCAGCATTTTAATATCTGGGAACCATGATCAATAATGGCAATGTCGAAACCCCGATGGTGGATTCCGTCCATAGCAAGGCCAAAGCTTTGGCGAGCCAAGCCACCAGAGTAATTATGAATTATGGACGCTTCACACTGGTGCTGGTTTTAAACTTTTTTCACAATTAAAGTTGTTCCAACCCTCTTGTACATTCTGCGAAGAGAACTAGGTACCCTCTCTCTAATGGCAACAGTGGAATGGAAGAGACTGACATTTTATGGGAAATGTCTCGGGTGCTCGAGGCCGGCACTCTTTTTGCTTACATACAACGAAATGGGTAAATGCACCAACGGGCCATTGAAGGACTGGGTGGATGCTAACAATCTCAAGTTGAAGCATATTGGATGTACTATGGAGGATCTATTGACTAACCCGTGCAGAGTAAAAACAAAACTGTACGAGCTTGATTGCATCACAACCATGGAAAAAGTTTGATCATACAAATTGCATGGGCAGCTGGATCATGAAGTAAGAAAGTTGAGTACTTTACTGGAATATCTGGGGAAATTCCTGAATAAACAACTTAGAAACCAATTCCTATGGATTAGTCTGAAGTTGCTTCCAAATAATGAGATAATTACCTCACGGTCTCCATCACAAGCAAAAGTAAACAAGTCAGTGTTGAATTTGCTCTGAGATTGGTCAAGTGGAGACCTTGAAGCATATGCTGCTGTTTTGGCCAGGGTTGACCAAGGTTAGAACTCTATATTTTGGTTCGTTGATCCGGGCCTTCTCATCATTGTGTCTGGAGGAATGGTGGGGCACCTTGACAAACAGCGATATGGTCTCTCAAGTCTGGTCAGTTGTCAACTTTCCGAACAAGGTCCTTGTAACATACAACCCGCAATGTAATCCTATGAACTGATGACCCTAAACCTTTCTGTGACTTGGTGTAAGCCAGTCAGACTATATAATTTGAACCATGTGGGATGGAATAGCTGAAATGTAATTTGTAAACATTTTTTTTTGTTTAACAAACTAATCCAAAATTAAAATAAAATAAAGGAATAAGGCTCAAAATAAAGTTCTTTCGTCTGAATTCTTTCCAGCTAAGTGGCTCTACCACTTTAGAAAACCATTTAACTAAAAGGAAAAGCAGAGGCTTTGTACAATAGCCTCATCAGGGCTTCTGCCTGGTCCAACTTATACTTGACTTGTTCTAAGTCTTCAATGTTCCTTTTTCTCAGCAGAATAGTCTTTCCAGACTTTGTATCAAGTTATGGGTTTCCATCTCTTGGTGCAAACATTTTCAATCTGCCCGCATTACTTGGAAATAAAAACATTTCCATCTTCGAGGCGTTGGGACGCTCCAAAGTCCTGTTATTAGTTATTTCACATAGGGTCGGCTGGCCACCGTGGTTTGTCAGACCTTTGTAACTTCTGTGGCTTTTTCAGCCCTAATTCAAAGGGTTCATGTGTCTTTCTTTTCCCCTTAGATGAGGTATTCGTACACTCTGGATTCTAATGCTCCCGTAACCTTGATAGCTTTTCCAGACGTTATTCATAATGTTTGTATCCCTCTTACTCCCCCTTTAATAGCGTATTTGTAGACTCTGGTTTCTCAGGCTCCCCCCCTAACCTTGATGGCTTTCACCGCTGTTATTGACAATGTTTGTACCTTGTCGAGGTATGTTCCCCATAAGGTTTCTCAGGCTCCAGAAACCTTGTCGATCTTCGTAGCCTTTGCTCAATGTCTTTGTACCTCTCAGCGGTACATTCTCCATTGGGTTTTTCAGGCTCCTGAAACCTCACCTGCTTTCCTCGTGGCTACTTGTCTCAGTAGCTACGGTCCGACTTGTGCAGAGCTCGGGACCCGGGCTCCCTCAAATGATCTGGTCTCGGCATCTGTTACCAACCTACCAACCCACCACAGCTCATTCATGGTCGTGCCACTAGACGGAACAGGGTTATTTTCCATCTCTGCCTCTTCTCTGACCTCGGCTCCTCAATCAAGTAGAAATTCCAACCTTCTGGCATTCAGCTAGTGTTTAGCTCGCCCGCCTAGGATTGTTCCTCCAACAGATTACAAATCGCCCTTCCAATCTGCCCCTCAAGTAAAGAGTTCTTTCTATTTCTCTCACTTTCAATGTCTCTTACTAATCAAGCCTTTTACAAAAATGGATTCCCTAATGTTGCTGAGCATGGGTAAAAAAAACAATTGAACTGAGGTCATGGGGCATGGTATGAGCTACTTATACTGAAGTCGTGTCCATCCTTGACGATGACGCGTGGCAAGGTCCTCAACACCAATGTCGCACAACACTTCCTGCTATCAAAAGATTTCCAAGATCTGCTAAAGCAGGAAGAGTATATCTAAGATGGCAAATCCTTGGGAGGAACATCCATCAGAAAGAACATTTCCGAAATAATTTGTTGTTGTGATGCTTCGTAATACTATAGCAAAACACAAGAGGTGATGACTGGAAGGTTTAGAATTAATCCTAACCTCTGGCATTGCTCTGGGCAACCCTCCAGACCATCGTTCTTCACCGGCCAAGCCATTACAAAAGGGGGAAGCCCATAAGCAAATCAAGCTTTTGGTATGCCCAGACGTGGGTCCTGTGCCTGCTGGTCCTAGAAACCCAAGCTGCTCCTCACTGATGATGTCCAGTAAGGCTGAAGCATGTCTGGGGATGCTTGTGGTCTCGTGCAGAAGAAACGTGACCTAGCAGTTCAAACTGCACAACCCCTTTGGGGGTGGGACCAAGCCTGATTTGCATATGGTTTTTCCCCTTTCGTAATGGCTTGGCAGGCGAAGAACGATGGTCTGGAGTGTTGCCCAGATCAATGCAAGCGGTTGTAGTTTATTATAAAACTTCCCCCCATCGCCTTTTTTGTTTTGCTATTGTCTCCCGAGTGGGACAGTTATGCCCAGCCCAGGTGTGGGTCCCATGCCTGCTGGGCCTAGAGACCCAAGCTACTCCTCAATGATGGCACCCAATAAGGCCGAAACATGTCTAGGGATGCTTGTAGTCTCGTGCAATAGGGATGTGACCTAACAGTTGGGGCTAGACTGCCCCTTTAGCAGTGGGACCAAGTCTGATTTGCATATGGTCTTTCTCCTTTTGTAATGGCTTTGCAGGCGACGAACAATGATCTGGTGGGTTGCCCAGAACAATGCCAGCGGTTAAGATTTATTATAAACCTTTCACCGATCACCTCTTTTGTTTTGCTAGCTTCATAATACTATATCAGAAAAATGTGATTAAACAAGTCGTTTCATGCATGATTATCATTTAAAACATTGAAAAAAATCAAGAGTGGTAACTTGGAGAACAGCAACATACTTGTAAAAATAGTTACAATCTTCCCTACAATGAGTCCTTAAATTGACTTCTGTGGGGAGCCATTTTAAAATGAATCTTTGCCTCTCTGCAGTAAATGTTAGAGTATCAAGAATAGAATGATGCTAGCAATGCTGACGTGTTTCTTCTGTATTGGTGACATCTTCACCTCCTCTCCCAAACCTGCCCACTCTCCTAGGTATTTCACCTCTTGTAGTTCTTCCCTTCGTATCCCTTTTCCTCCTGCACCAGAGTCTCCTGTTTTGTCATTTCAAACATGTCTCCAACCTCCCCATGACATCCCTTATATCACCAACCACCTCACCCCACGGATCCAGAGTACTTCCCTGTAAGAATCATGCCTTTTTATATATTAGTGGGGCCGCATGCAAATCAGTTATTGATATATGAGGTTCGGCTGACTTTTACTGGGATTGGTTTGCTTGATTTGCACCAGGTTATACCATTGTTTGTTGTTATTGTTTGTGTGTGGCTTTGCAGACCAAACATGAAATCGACTAGTCGGCCATCTTGGAGGTTAGTTTTTGCATGGTTGTAGCCTCATCCTGAAGCTCTGTGAGAGACTACGGTGTGAGTGCCCTGAGTGTTGTTGGTTAGCACCCGCATACTATGCAGCTCCCAGCCTGTGGGTGCCTGCACGAATGGACCCAGCTTCTTGACAGTTCCTTTTAGCAAACTGTTTGTTGACATTAAAATCGGTTTGTCCACAAGACCAACTGTTCCCGTTTGTGAGCAGTTTCCATGAGGGCACCTTTTTCAACAGAGTATCCTACCTTTGTCCATGTCACCTTTTTGAACAGCTGCCTTGTTGATAGCCCAGATACTGTCTTAAGCACTTTGGGGAAACATCTCTTTGCTAATAGATGGAGCGTGTACCTCACCCTACTGTGATATTCATTCTGGGTTGGTTTAGAGAACTCTTTACAAAGGATTGTGTTGGTAATAAGTATGTTCTCTTCTTGATCCCTACAGCTATAGCCCTGCAAGGTTTCTAATCATTCTTCATAAGGAGGGGAGAGACAAGGTTTTAGGCTTTGTAATACTGTAGAAATATTGGGGTGTCATACCTTTGTGGTTGTTAATGGACCTGTAGTGGGCATAATTTATCAGACTGGTGATCTACTGGAAAGCCTAGTAGATCCACTGTTTACTTTCTAATTTGCCTGCGACTTGAAGTGGTTGGTGGTACTTGATAGTCACATCCCTTTGATGGCTTCTCACCTATGTTGCACTTCTCACCTATGTTGCTTTGGTGCGGTACAGGTCAACCCTTCTCAGGCGGCCGGATCGTACATTGTCTCTGCAAGACACACAATATCTTGTTGTTCTGATGGTGTTTGTAATGAGTACTTGTATGCAGCTATTTGTACCCTCTTGTGCTGGCCCTGTGCTATGAAACAGGTGAAATCACCTTTCAAGATAGATGAAGAGAGAATCTGTACTTCACTGAATGGCCATGTTGGACCAATCATTCTTTTTTTTGTTTAGATATTTTTATTGATTTTCGGTATAAGAACAATGCAACAATTAACAATTTGTACAACTTAATTAAAACTTTCAAATCTCAACTATTCTTTAACATTTCATGTCTTCAACATAAATATCAGCATTGAATAATATAGTGTACAATGTATAATTTCTCGGTTCATTCATTTGGTGTGTAATGAAAAAAAGAAAAGAAAAAAAAATTTAGTTCACTAAGTTGAGTTCATTGGGTCAATTATCTCTCTTTTAACCAGATTAAACCATAAATGTATTGGGGGGTGGGAGGTGTCAAAATTCATAAACACAGTTACTGCTGCTGCGTCTCCACCACCCCAAGTGGGTAAATACAAAGTTAATGTGACCATGGGCAATGCAAGAATTCAAAAGTGCTTTAAGAGTTGTGGTTGGAAATACATATGTTCCTTATCAGAAACAAAATCTAGAAAGGGGCGCCATACTTTCCGATATCTCGAGAGTTTCCCCTCCATTACTGCTGTAAGTTTTTCTAAGCCTAGCAATTCCCATAATTTTAGCCACCAGTATGCTAGATGTGGGCCCTCTATTGTTTTCCAAAATCTAGCCCTAGTGATACGGGCAGCCACTAATAAGTGGGAGATTAGGCTTGCTTTGTGTCCCGACATCAGAAAGGTCCCCTAGTAAGAACACTCTAGGGTCCATAGGGAGAAGAGAGCCCGTGATTTCCTTGATTCTAGATCACACCTCCAGCCAATATGATTGAATAATCCGGAACTAGAGATCTGTGTTTGAAGTATAAAGATTTTGATCCATCTGTTTTTTCAGCAAAGCGTTATAGAGACATGGCCTTCTATTTATGCAAATCTCCTTCTCCAGCTGTTAGGAATGCTTTGTTGCCCATGCGTTTTAATTTATGTCCTACCTGTGAAATTCAAGCCCGTAGGAAAGAATTCCCAATGCGAATCTTCAGGATGCCGTTTTTGCAATAATGCAACAACTATTGAAACTTTGGAGCATGTTATTGTGGACTGTCCTGAACTTATGAACTTAAGACAAAGTCACTTTAGTAAACATTTGCCTTACTTTAGCCAGATGAGACATGAGCATAGATGGCTTGCTATTTCCCCTACCAACTGTATGAGCATAAGACTGGCCACA
Source organism: Ambystoma mexicanum (assembly GCF_040938575.1). NCBI lineage: Eukaryota > Metazoa > Chordata > Amphibia > Caudata > Ambystomatidae > Ambystoma > Ambystoma mexicanum. The sequence goes on along the minus strand of NC_090927.1, from coordinate 197,207,465 downwards.
ATTAACTTTCTGCGAGCCTTAAATCTATTAAATAGTTCGATTCCTAACGATATCTGCTATATGGAACAGTGATTGTCATACTTGTTCGTTGCCTTATCAATCGTTTAATAATGCAAAACCCAACTGTAACTATTAGTATTAGAAGTGATGGTATGACATTTGGGGTGATCTGTAAGGTCTTATGATTGCATGTTTTGTAATTCACTGTGTTTTATATGTAAACCTTTTGATAAATTCATTAAATAAAAAAATAATAATAAAAAAAATAAATAAATAATCCGGCAATGCCACCACATGTGAACCATGTCTCCTCGTTCGCCACACCCATGCCAGCATGTGTCCGGATATTCTGGGTTAATGGAGTGAAGTCTGCTGGGGGGGGGGGGAGTACCATCTAAAACAAATTTTGATGGCATTTTCTTTTATTTGGGTGCAGCGGGAGCTGGTCTGGGGGCGGTGCCAGATTCGCTGCCAAGACTCGTCTGAGATCTCTAGGCCCAGTTCTCTCTCCCAAGTTTTCATATATGGGAGCTTCTCCTCTATGGAGGCCCTTTCCAGGAGTTTATAACATAGCGACATCGTATGGGATTGATGACCTTCAAGGATTTTCAATTCTATGCCAAGGTAGGTTCTTTGGGCTGCTCGGCAGATGTCCATATTAGTGAGTCAATGGTGCAGTTGTATGTATCAAAGGCGTTCCGTCTCTGGGAGACCAAACTTTTCTTTGCATGCCTGGAAAGTCAATGGTTCCTGGTCTACGTATAGATCTCTCAGGCACAGCGGTTTGTCTCGACGCCAGGGTCGGTACGCTGCAGGCGCAAGGCCTGGAGTGAAAGCAGGATTTTGGGTGATAGGAGACAGTGGCCCTAGTCCTAATAGGATACCCCTCTGTGATCGTGCTTTATCCCAACACCTCAGGGTGGACAAGGTGGTTGGCAATATTCCAGTTTTAAAATTAAGCGCTTCTTTCTGAAGAAATGAGAGATGAGCCAAAAGTAGTGCGGCAGTCACTTGTTCTATCTCTAGCCATTTGGGAGGGTCTGGGGAGTCCCTCCATGAAAGCATTCTGGCCACCTGCGCAGCTCTGTGGTAACGTGATAGTGAGGGAAGACCTAGACCTCCTAACATTCTCCCCCTTGTCAAGAGTTTACCAGGGATACGTGGCTGCTTCTTCTTCCAGATAAACTGGTATATCTCCTTTTGGAGATTTATAAGGTCAAATTCTGGGATGATTATTGGCAAAGAGTGAAAGGCGTATAATAATTTCGGGAGAAGTGTCATTTTAACCGCATTAATACGGCCTAGCCACAAAATTTCCTGGGAGTCCCATCGCTGTAACCAATCATTCTTGATGGTGATCTTTATTTAGTTTAATTGTTTCATCTGTTTATCAGTCAATAATTGACGTTTCACAACAAACAAAATTCATACAATAGTAATACAAACAATAAAAGAGACACTTATTAAACAATTAACAAAACATACTTAATCTCATAATACAAAACTTGCATTTCCGCATAAATAAATAAACAGGTAAAATATTTAAAAAAGAAAAGGTAAAAAAGTCCCTCTTTCAGTAATTCCATTCTCCAACTAGACTTCAAATCGGTAAATAGTAGGAATCTCACTCAGAATAATATCAGACAAGGACATCAAGCTTAGAAGAAACACAGTTATCGTTAGATGAGGGGTTCAATATCTTTTAGCAATCTTAACACCTCCAATGATAGGAATGTTTATTTCCCCTCCCAGAGACGATCCCAACATTCATCAGTAGTCTGTTCTGCACAAAACGTGGAAAACGATCCACCCTGTATTTTCTTGTCCCCGAGAAAACCATTAACAAGTGCTTCACATTTTGTTCCTCTTGGAGATCACACAAATTACATGCCCCATCCGTTTTTGGCCCCTTGTTTTATAGTCTCGGGAGCTCTCTAGTCACTACTAGATTCATACGAAATCTTAAAGTTTAAAACGCCAAGTTTGACTAGGAAACCTTCTGAGATAGCCGGGCGTATATCTTAAGGGTTTATCTAACGGCTTGAGAATATGGAAGCTTGTCATGTTAATGAACGAGGCTCTAGTCTTAATCCAATCGTTCACAGCTACCCTTTTCTTTACCTTCATTGGATTTTCAGTCAGGTCTTTCTCAGACATACAGCTATTCAATAGCTGATCCTGTACATCATGCTTCAATTAATTCAAAAACATATTGGTGTTATTTTCCATGCAATGTTTATATCCACATAGAATTTTTTTTGCAGTACCACGATAGATTTAAACAGAGTGATCCTTTCCCATGCAGCATGAGAGTGTAATGACTGGAGACCGAGTCCATATTCCTTCCTCAATATGTGTCCAGTTGATCTTCAAAGCTATGTTGTCTATTTCAATACCATATATTAAAGAGGTATCACTTTCCCTCTATAACATTTTATTAGACGCAAGAGGCTGAATTTACAGTATTTATGTTGAATTTTCCATTTGACTTGTTAGTTGGGTTACTTTCCCACTTATATGCAACTCTCATGTTTGCATGGATGGATTGGACGGGATCATGAAGCCAAATATTTGATTTCTTTTACAAATGGGAGTCTTCATTCTTCTAACATCCACTTACATTTCCTACCACCTCCCTTCTTGGTCTGGTTAAATGCCATGACATCTGTTTTGTCCGGGTTGATTACAAGATCATTCTCCCTGGCATAACTTGCAAAGGCTGATCTTTATCCATAGACTGCCATCAGCATGGCTCAGTTAATTGTTCACTTCTGAAGCTGTATGCAACCTGAAGCACAGCATCCTATCTCAACAGCATTTAATACCAGTGAGTTGGACAATAAAATATCAGCACAGTGCTTATAAATTGAAGGAATGTGGTATGAATCGATTCATGTAACATTAAAAAAGTGTGGGTTAATATATGGTGGGCATTGTGGGTGCATATATCACCCCAGAAGGTATTGGCTCAATGTCACAGTCCTTGTTTTCCAAACAGGGACAAGTCCGTTTATGAATCCACCACTCTTCAAACAATATGGCATCAACTTCCTTTTCCTAGCTCTAATAAGTATTAACTCACACCAAAGAACTGTCTGTATCCCTTTAAAATATATATCTACTCAGGGGGCAACGTGCTCGCCTTGGAAACAAGACGACACAGAGCGCCACAGGTTCAATCCCCGGGTCCACGCTTCGAAACCTCTGGGTATTAAGCGTTATAAATAACCTATTATATCATATCTTCCCTTGTTAACCTGAAATTGAGTATCCGCTGCTTCTCTAACTGCATTGCAAAGCATGTGTTGCCCTGCTGGCCTGACAGCTGGCATTGCTGTTCTTCTGAGAGCCCCATTCCCTGCTATAAGATTCATCAGCAGCCTGCCAACTAGTGCTATGGTGAAGGAAGTCTGAGGGCACACAGTTGGTGCTGACACGTGGCCGATACTTTCCTACATTCCCTGGGATGTGTGTCGCATAAGTAGCATATTCAGCATATCTTCTGCATAGAGGGCTGTGTCTAGGTAGGTGTCATGGACGCCTGGTTAGGATTCTACCTCAGGGCCTTCAGTGCTGTGGCCCAGGCAGGAATTACACCCTTGCATTAATGAAAAGGTCTGTATCAGAAGAAGGTTAGTCAGGCAGCGCTCCACTCAATACACAAAGGGGGTAATTCATAGAATCCAGCACACAAGTGGCGCACGTGGCTGGCGCACAGTGTGCGCATGTGACAATCTGCGCCAGCCGTGTGCGCTAAAATCCATTTCCGCACACAGCGTATTCATGGATTTTAACATCCAAAACCAGCCGTGGCACAGAGTGGCGAAGCGACCCTGCAGCAGCGCCAGTTATGCCCCCAAACCCTCTCCGTGCGTCATGCACAGCGCACAAATCCCGTACATGGCACACAGGCCCCCAACCACGAAAACGCCTGTAAAACTCCCCGGCCACCCCTCCGAATACATGTACACCCCGGCACAGGGAGTTTCACACGCGATTGGCCCTGTGTGAGCGGGGTACGTGTATTACTGGGGTTCGCTGGAAGTTTCACACGCGATTGGCCCTGTGCGAGTGGGTTACGTGTATAACTGGGGTTCGTGGGAAATTCCACACACGATTAGCCCTGTGCGAGCGGGGTACGTGTATTGCTGGGGTTCGCGGGGAGTTTCACACGCGATTGGCCCTGTGCGAGTGGGGTACGTGTATTTCTGGGGTGCACATGAAGTTTCACATGCGATTTTGCTGTCAGAGCTGGGTATGTGTATTTCGGGGGTGTGCATGAAGTTTCACATGCGGTTGGCCCTGTGCGAGCGGGGTATGTGTATTTCGGGGGTGCGCGTGAAGTTTCACACGCGATTTCGCTGTCAGAGCGGGGTACGTGTATTTTGGGAGTGCGTGGGGAGTCCCACATGTAAATTGGCAGTGTGGGTCCTCCCAGGTGTCCCCTCTACCCCCTCCACGGCCCCTGCAGGCAGCCCACACCACAGGGGACTACCCTGCACCCCTGGTCATGTCCCGCAGGCAGCCCATCCACAATGGGCATGCCCCCCCAGCCAAGCCACATGTCACATTGCAATATGATCACCAACTCATGTCCCCCAGCACCCGCACCCCCCAGCAGTGAGGGGCACCTGCCTGCAGGCCCCCACTCATGTCCACCAGCACCCCCACCCCCTGGCAGTGAGGGTCACCTGCCAGCAGGCCCCCACTCATGTCCCCCTGCACCCCCAACCCCCAGCAGTGAGGGGCACCTGCCAGCAGGCCCCCACTCATGTCCCCCAGCACCCCCACCCCCCAGCAATGAGTGGCACCTGCCAGCAGGCCCCCACTCATGTCCCTCAGCACCCCCACACCCCAGCAGTGAGGGGCACCTGCCAGCAGGCCCCCACTCATGTCCCCCAGCACCTCCACCACCCAGCAGTGAGGGGCACCTGCCAGCAGGCCCCCGCTCATGTACCCTAGGACCCCACCCCCCAGCAGTGAGGGGCACCAGCCAGCAGTCCCCCACTCATGTCCCACCCATGTCCCCCAGGACCCCCACCCCCCCAGTAGTGAGGGGCACCTGCCAGCAGGGCCCCACTCATGTCCCCCGGCACCCCCGCCCCCCAGCAGTGAGGGGCACCTGCCAGCAGGCCCCCGCTCATGTCCCCCCACATGAAATAAAGAGGCACAATCATAGCCCACTTCTACACCAAAATACCACAGCATGCCACCCCATTCTTGAGACGCAATGATTTCCCAATCAACCCCACACTGACATGCCTATCTCAAGACACAAACCAAAATTCAACTATGTACATCAACACATGTCTGTCACACACACACACACACACACTGGTTGGCATTGATTGTGTAAACCACATTTTCAAATGCATTAACCCAATGAGCGAATCCCACACATGGAACTAAAATATCAAAATGTATTATGTACAAAAATAAAGCAATGAAATGAAAGCATAACAAAATAGCAAACATGAAATGAAAAGCAGGTGCAAAAGATGAGTAAATGAAAAGTATAACCAATCCAAAGAAATCCGAAAGAAAAATAGTCCACACTCTCCCTCCACCAACGCAAATCCAAAGGAAATGTAAAAAGTAAAACCCATTGATCCATGGTGAAATCAAAAGAAAAAGTTCAAATAAATCCATTGTCCAACTATCTACAATCCATTGTCAAGGGTCCATGAGCCCAACGAAAGAAATTAAACCTACCTAAGAAACTACCTAATAAAAAAACTATATACAAATGTGTGTGACCTAGTCCATTCACCACAAATCAAAGGAAAAGGAAAAGGAAACCGAACTCTAAAAACTATTTACAATGGCAGCGGGCTAGTCCGACGACTCACTTCCCGATTTCCCGGGCCAGGGCATCATCGAACTCCTGCTCGATGTCCCGGAGGCGGTCCTCTTCCATGGCCCCGAGGGTTCACAGGGACGATGACATGTGGACCTCCAACTCCCTGCGAATTGCCTCGAAGCACTCGGCCCGCCTCAGAGCCCTCCGCATGGAGTTCTCCGCCCTGACCATTGTGAGCCGTGCCTCTTCCGCCCACTGCCGCTCAGCATCTATGGCCTGGCCCAACCGCAGCCACACGGAAAACACTTCCAATCCTGGGTCCTCCTGCCCTCTGGCCGATGCCTGCCCCTCTGATGTTGAAGGCCCCGAGCCATCATGGCTCCCACCTTGTTGCTGCTCCTGCTGTGCCTGTGCCCTGGCTCTTGCTGCCTGCACGTCCTCCTCCGGCTGGGTTGCAGTTGTTGAGGTGGCCACCCCTGCTGGACGTCCGACTCCCGACTGTGGCAGGGATGTGTCCTCCATCAGCCTGGCCGCAGTGTCAGAGGCAGCTCCACAGGGTACCCAGGTGATACATGGGTGGGAAGATGGCATGGAGGATGACTGGTGCATAGGGGGTTCAGGTTAGGAGGGGATCGGAACAAGGTCCAGCAAACGGAGGAAGCCGGCCCTGGTGACCCGTCCCAGTAGGTCAAGGCGGTCAACGAGGCATTTGAGATGACGTGCAGTGTCCTCACGAAAACACTGCAGGTCACCTTGCATGCCCCGTTGACGCAACGCCATCCCACTCAGGACAGGCTCAACCCGGTCCTGGATAACCACGTCCGCAGGGAGAGGAAGGCCAGTTGTTGTAAGAGGATCCCCTCCCTGAAAACGGGTCTGGACGTAGACATCCCTGCTGGTGTGGGATGATGCAGTCACAGGATCGGGGACAGGATTACACACAGGCACCTCCATGGCGGCCTGTGCTGCCTCCTGTCCCGGCCCTTGCACTGAACCAATAGCACCAGTGGAATCCCCACCTCCAGACCCCGTGTCTGTCCCTTCCACGGACTCTGTGCCATCTTCCTCCGTCAGACCCTGTGGGATCTCAGCTGCCCCTTCTGCTGCCGAGGAGTCCAACTCCGACCTCCGCCTCTTGAACCTACCCTCGGCAGCTGCGGCCTGGGATGCGGCACCGGACTCCTCACTCCCTGACGAGATGACAACCTGGGAGGGGAGCCGGGCCTTGCGGCTCCGGCTGGTGGTGCGATCCCTGCTGCCTTGCTCCACAGCACCCTCTCTGCCCTCTTCATCAGTTGACGCTGCAGGCAGGGAGAGATAGGACACAGGCATCAGGGCACTGTACAATGGACTGATACACACGACAGTTGCACATGAGTGGCAGTGTCAAACTTCAGACATGGCATCACAATCCCCAACACACGTCACTGTCATGATGCCTACCCCCAGGCATCCGGACCAAGCCAATCAGCCCCGGGAGCAGGCATCTAGACATTTAGTAAAACCTCAGCAGCCCCGGCTAGGGGCTTTCTGGGTTCAGTCCTGGCGCCTTAGTCGCCAGGCTCATAGTAGGAATCAGTCCTGGCGCCTAAGGCGCCAGGCTCATAGTCATTACTTACCTCAGGCAGACCATGCAGCAAATGACTCCAATCCAACATGAGCCTGAAAGGGACTATTTTTCTACAGGGACTATTTTTTACTCGGGTGTGGTTCTAGGGACTTCTTACCTGGGACTTCTTTTGAGGCTATTTAAACCACACCCGACCAGCAACACATGCTTCGCGTTATTCTGCATCCAGCAGCGTAACACTCACCGTGCCTGCAGCCTGCATCCAGTCTTCTGCCACGCCCGCCTCGAATCCAGAGCTCCTAAAACAAAGAAGAAAGAAAAGGACAAGGTTAGAAAACGAACTTATTTCTATTCCACACCTCATTCTGGATCCATCTTGTCTCCGGACCTGTAAAGAACATCGTCTCTGCACGCGCCGCACCTCCAGCTGCAGCGCTGCGCCATACTCACCAGTCTTCACAGCATCCTTCGGGTCGGCGCTGCCTCCATCATTTCTTCGCCGAACTTCGGCACCTAGGAGACAAAAGAAAACCACAAGGTGAGCCGAGGGAACCAACAAATATAATTCTTACCACCATAGACTTACCTGATTTACCACCGGAGGCATCCTTTTGTGACTCTCCATATTTTCACGTGCTGCATCTGTAAAGAGAGACAAAACAACACGTTTTCCTCGTGCAACGTTTACCGGACAGCGCCGGGTAATACAGACTCTTACCTGAGTGCCACCAGCTGCCACAAGAGCATCTTTCCACGAGCCAGCTGCAGGACAAGAAAGGAAGGGGGGGAACAAGAGTAAACATCGGACATATTGAACTCTATGAACTTATTACTTATTGGTCCTCACCAGGAACCTCAGAGTCAATACTCTCCGGAACTCTCCCGAGCCTTCAAACCAGTGGAGTAACTGGAATCGACGCGCCCCTACAAATCCACGCAGGATGGAGAGCTCATCTTTCAAGAATATACGGTGAGATTGCTGTGAGGGCATTTCGGAGGTGATTAGTTGGGGAGGACTGTGGGGTTGCCCTCACTTGAATTCACAAGTAGCTAAATCCATCTCTCTTTTGCAGGAGAATATTTCTACGGGTTAAGCAGACAAGATTAGGAGGGCAGATCCAGTCAGTCATCGCTGCACTACGCATCACGTGGGTGGAGACCGCAGCTGTCTGGGTCCGACCGACGCCCCTGTGGGAGCCAGGTGAGCGTAACAGTCATTTCAACTCACACACATGAGCAATTCCACAGCAATATTTCACCAGGCAGCACCATCCATACACATACAACAGCATGAGCAGCCAAAGGTGGGCCTGACATCACATGAAACACGGGGAGTGCACAAGACATGCACACACGCCACCACACTTACATGCATGTGTACATCTCCACCAACTGTCGCAGTGATGAGATTGCCATCCATGTCACATCTGGCATTCAGCCTTCTACATATCAGTGTCACATGCATCCATGTTGCATCACAGTTGCACACTTGTCAAATACACACACATGGACATGTACACAGTGCAGATGCATGCAGCTGGAACCAACATCCATGTGTGACACCACAACCATGCCAACGTACATACACAGTAATTCAAACATGTGTGCTCCCACATCTGCATTTGGCCTGCATGCTTACCCACACATACACCATCCATGTGTCTCACACATGAGGACTTGCATGTGTCAGCCTCAGGCCCCTGTACATACACATCCATACATGGCCCTACAAAAACACATGTGCAACCTGCACTACTGGCACACCACGACACGCACAGGGTCCAATCAGTATGCATGTACACTTACCGCTCGACTCCAGACGGGTCTGCCTCTCAAGGACCTAGACGTGTAGTGCTGGGCATATGCATTCCAGGACCCTCATTTGTTGGTCGTACAGGTGGCCCTGGCACCCCTTGGCATCCGCTGCCTTCAAGAGGCGCCGGGCCTTGTCGAGGGTCCTGGACCTGAAGTCCTCCCAGCGCTTCTTGTCATGCTTGATGATGCAGACTGCCACCCCCTCCTCGTTGATGGCATTCACGATGTCCATCCAGATCCTGGTCCGTCCTTCATAGTCGGTGCGAGAACTTCCAAAGAGGGCATCATACTGCCCCAGGACTTGCTCCACCAGGACACCAACTTCCCTACCACTGAAGCTGGTGGCCTTCTGCCTCTCTGGCTGGGGGTTGCCAGTGGTGCCAGATGGTGGTGTGCCCGACATGGCAACCCCAGAGGCAGGTGTGGGTGGGAACTGGGTCCTGGGGCTGGGCTGTGGAGCGATGGTATCCCAGTCGGGAGTTTTCGGTTCCAGCAGGGGTTGTCACAACAACTGCACCCCTGCAGATGGCTGATGTGCAGGCAGCAAATAGCAGGGCACGTGGGCAGCAGGCAGGCAGGCAGCAGCAGATGTCATGTGGGAGCATGCTCGGGGCTCTGGGGGGCAGTAATTCGGCCTTCTGGGCAGGAGCGTGGTCTTCCGTGTGTTGTTGCGTGGCCAGCTTGATACGGAGTGATTTGGCACGTGAAAAAATTGCACGTCTGTGTGTAATTCGAGGAAAGGCCCTTAGCGTCTAAGCGCGTCTGTGACGTTACGCGCGCAGGTGTTTCCCTTCGTGACGTGGGCATAGTGGTTCAGTGCGCGTGAAAAAACTGCACGTCCGCATGTGAATGCGTGTTATCCGAGGAAAGGGCCTAAGCGTAAGTGACGTGACACACGCGGGCGTTTCCCTCAGCACGGGTTAAAGGTGAGCGGGGCCAGCAGTTCGCTGTACGTGCCTTTCGTGGTGACCAAGGTGTGTTGCTGCTTCGTGTTGTTTCGTGCGCCATCACAACTTCACAGCGGATCGAGGACGTGTCTCTTCTTTTGGTGGGGGTATTGGCTACGCGTGTTTTTCATTATCACGCTAGTCAGACGTTGAGTCGCGCACAGTATTTTTCCCACTGCGGGTGCACCTGTGTATCGCACCCATTTTCGAGGTCATAGTAGCCTGCGTGTCCCATGCATACGCGTTTTTCGTGTTACTGGGTGCCACCGCGTACTGCGGGAAGTTGATTACATGCACGTAGGCTGCAGGGTTGCGTGCACGGTTTTACTACAGTTTTGGGGTGCCTGAGCATTGTGTGACCCGTCACTACATCACCGGGGTCACATACAGCCTTGCAGGTGCAGGGGGCTGTTAACATCTTGCATCCCACCCCCTTCACCCCAATTGCCCAGGACAATTGTGGTGTACAACTCCCATTGGCACTCCTCCATCTGTGCCGGCACTACTCCATCTGTGCCATAGTTGGGAGGCCACCAAAGGTGAGGGGCGCCTCAGCTGGGCGTCCTCCTCGTGGCGGGCATCGTCAGGGATGTAGCTGGGGTGACCAGGGAGTAGGGGGACTCCAGGGTGTCCAGGGTGGCTGCAGAGGGAGAAGAGGCAGGGGTGCGCCACTTGAGCACGATGTTGTGCCATATGTCGGTGCAGTCTTGCCACCACCCTTAGTGGTTCCGGGAGATGCAGCTTCTACATCTGGCACTGGCACCCCTGTGACCCGGCAGTCTGTTTCATCGACTGCCACGGGCTCAAGGGTAGTGGTAGCTGCAGGTGCAGCTGTGGACACCACCACCCAGGCTCAGGGTCTGCCAGCGCAGGCTGCGTTGGCACTTGAAGAGCCCTTGGAAGATTTCCAACAGGCTAGGAGGGAAACTGTAGGTGCACGCAGGGCTGCCCTGACCAAGACACGTGTCCCTGGGGCAGTAATGTCATCTGATGCCCCGACCAGCCAGGTGTTGGCAAGTGCAGGGGCAGATGCAGCCAACAACACCCCGGTTCTGAGTCTGCCAACCAGGACAGTCGCGGTCAATGACCCTGCCACAGGGGATGTTGCTGCACAGGGTCCATTAGAGGCCACCCAGCTGCCACTGACGCAAGTCAGGCCTTTGGTTGACTCTCCACCTGCCACTCCCTTGGCTCAATCCATCGGTGCTACTGGCCATAGTGATCAGGGCGGCATTTGCCAGCCAGGGTCTGCGCCACAATCCAAGAGGAGGAATGTTGCACCTGCAGCACAGGCTGGGAACCCACACACAGCCACGACCTCCAGCATGTCGAGGAAGAAGCCTTTCTGCAACCAGGAACTGGACTACCTTGTGGACTACGTGCTGGGCCACAGCCATGACATGCTAGTGGGTCCTAATTGTCAGACTACGGCTGCCCACCGTGATACCCACTGGAAGCAAGTTGCAGAACATGTGAGTGCATTCGGCCATGAGGTGCGCACGGCGCAAGAGTGCAAAAAGCATTGGAATGACCTCCTACGCAGCGCTAAGGCTAAGCGTGCCTCAAATTACAACTTGACTCTGGTGACTGGCAGTGGGCCTGCACCTGAGGAGGAAGACCTCACTCCGCATGAGTCACTCGTTGCGGAGTTCATACCATCTGAATCGGTCGAAGGAGTGGGAGAGATGCCGGACTTTGATGCCCAGTCCAGTGAGTGTTGCTGCGTGTTTGTTGTGGACATGTGTGTTTTACTTGTGTGATGTGTTGTGCATGACTGCCACTACATGTCACGTGTACATGGTTCTCATGTGCAAGTAACGCAATGCATCCCTGATGCATGTCTGCTCTGCTGGATGGTGGACATGTGGAGCGGACGGGGACTGTCCGCATCACCGCTATTGCACCCTGCTCACATGCTGGTCACCAGGATGCCCCTCAAGTCCATGTTCCAGCTCACTGGCCCTTCTGCATGTAGCATGGGGTGACCTTCCTCTCAGCCCAGGGACTATGTCATAGCATGACTGACGTGCATGTGTCCTCTGCCTGCATGCGGGTACTCCATGTAGGCATGCTTCCTTGCCCCTTCACCCCCCCTCTGCACCCCAATTCCACCTTAACACTGGTATGCTTCAATTCTGCCGTTGAGTACTTCCCTGTTCATGCGTCCGGTGTACATGCTAACTTGCAGCAGCCAATCTGCCAGACATATGCTGTGTGGTACATCCTTTCTACTTGATGAAGGGTGTCTCACTTGGACTGTGCAGAGGTCAGATGCCCCGCAGGGACATGAGTGCCCATTCATGCTCCATGTGCATTCCACTCATGCCCCTATGTGCCCTTGACTGGATGATCATTGTAGTAGGAGTCCAGGGGGACCTACATTGCATGGCATTTCATCAGCCTTCCCATTTCCACTGTGGCTCAGTCCTGCGTCACACACATGTTTAGGGTGTGACAGCCTGTGTGGGTCACAGGCCTCAGCCTGTTTAATGGCCAATGACTCTGTCCAACTGGTGTAGTGTCTTCTTCACACGTGGGTGTATTCCGGAGGTTTCATCATGTGTCCTGCTTACTGTCCCATCATCATTTGCTGTGCTGTCACTTTACTCACATGATGCAGTTGATGCTAGTCAACACTGTCTGTCAATACACAGGTCTATGTTCAGCCTTTTCATACCATGCTAGGCATCCCTGCATTTGCACTTGGGGGGAGGTGTGTTTTGCTTGTAGACATGCTACCCATTGAATGCACATTGCACGTGATGCCTGAAGTTGACCTTGCACTGCCTTCACATTTTCTGACACACATCATGAAGTTCTTGTACATGTAGATAGTGAGTAACGTATATATTTGCTGAACTGCATCGGCCCACTTCAGTGCAAACTGACACCTTTCGACATGCCTAATCACAGAAGCAATTTCAAGTTGACCCAGCATGCATGGCAGGTTCTATTTTGTGTGTGACATGTCTGCATGATGTGTTTGGTGTCTGTGTGTGTGTTGTGTGCTTCTAACATGTGTAGTGACCTTTTTTCTCTCTACTTTTCAGATGATGGCGCAATGGAGCCAGAGGATGGTGTTGTCATGCCAGGCACAGGGTTGTCATCACTACAGCAGCCCGTCACAAGTGAGGGTTGTGGGGTGGTAGGCCACGAAAACCCACATGTGCTACAGTCCATCTTGTCTCTGGCTGGCAATGAGTCCAGCCCTGATGACCACTCTGACGTCCATGTCGAGTTGGATGAGCATCAGGTCCATATGTCAGGGGTGAGTGATTCTGATGTGGACACTCCTCTGTCCGCGACACCTGCACTGAGGGGTCAGACAGTCTTGGGACCTCTGCCTGTGGTGGACCGGGAAGCAGGGTCACCCTCCACACCAGTCACTGATGTGCCTGGGCCATCACGTCGACGGGGGCATGTAGTCGTGCAGCCGCGGGCGGTGCCGAAACAACGAGGACACCAAGTCCTTGGGTCCCGCAGGGGTCAAGCCCAGCAACGCGGTCACCGCGCGCAACCGCAGTATACTGAGTGGGAGCAAGACATGACTGCCAATTCTGAACAGCAGGGGGCAGCAATGGAGAACATCGCTGAGAGCATGGAGCGTGTGGCCCAATCCGTGCTCCCCCTGCTAGCCAGGTGCTTCTCCAGCAGCAGGCGGCATGGTCCACGGCCCGCTCGCTCAGGCTGGGCATGGCGGCCTCAGACAGGGCACGCCAGGCTGAAATGTCATCTCTGCATAAAGTAATTGCTGCTCACGCAGAGGCACACATGGAGGCCCTGAGGCAAGAGTATGCTTCCCTCAGATCCACTCTGGGTGTCCTTCTGATGTCCCAGAGGGAGCGGGCAGAGGAGAGGTTTGCGCAGCTTGAGCGTACCATCTCGGCTGAGCTACATGCTTGCCAGGAGGTGCAGCAGTTGTCCAGCCAGGCCTTGCAGGAGGAACTCCGTGTTACACGTGCTTCCTTGCAAGAGGAAGCACGTGTATCACGGGAGGTTCTGCATGCAGACCTATGTATGATCGCCGCACAGAACCAGGCTCACCCGTCCGGCAGACTTGCTGCCGAGGAGGGGCAAGCTGCGGCTAGGCATAGTCAGGCTCCTGTGCCACGTCCTCCTTTCCAGGAAGAGCCAGACTCGGACGACAATCTATCTCCCACATAGGCCGGGCTGTGCAGGCGTTGAGCCCACAGAGGTTTTTTTTTTTGCTCAGGGTGTGCGTCACACACAATGGCTATTCACTATGCTGTGCGCTGAGCAGTGTGTTGCATGAGGTGGGCACGGCACACAGAAGCTGCAGTGTTCATTTTGCAATGCACAATGTGCATGTAGACAGGCATTCATTGTTATGGTACAACTACAACTGTTGGAATGCATTTGGGTATGACTTCTTTTGGGTGGGAGGTTGTTGGTCAGTCATTTCATCTGATTCCATGTCAGGCATCATTGTGTGATGCCACTTTACATTTTTCACATGTCAATGTGTACCTTATTGGTACTGTGTTGGTGTATAGCTATTGCTTGCCATGTCATGTTGTGGTTTGGGAGGGTTTGGGTGACATAGCAGTGATAGTCATGGCCTGTTATGTAGGTCTGTGTGATTCACACCTTGCATGTGTGCCTTTTGGTCACACAGGATTGCTTATGTTTAAGTAGCTAGGGATGCACACAATGTGGCACTTGCATGGCAACCTTCTCAGGGTGGTAAGGTTGTGACAGTTGACTGTCTCTTTGTCATCATCGATTGTCACCTGGTATGTGCCAGGCCTGTGTGCACTCCGCAGGGGTGGGAGTTTAGGTGAAAAATGTGGCCGCAAGCTGGGGCCGGGCTGCCTCGCCACCTGCCCTGTCCCCTCCCATGGGCAGTGCCTGTGGTTGGGGGTGTGGGGGCACCACCATGTCCACCTGTACGCCCTGCCGTGTTGCAACATTGTGCAGGACACATGCTGCCACAATGATCCTGCACACTACCGGGGTGCATAGAGTAGCTGCCCGCCAGAGCGGTCAAGGGAGCGGAAGCGTGAGTTGAGCACTCCTAATATGCGCTCCACTATGGCCCTGGTTGCAATATGGGCAGCGTTGTATCTTACCTGGGGTGGTGTGGGGGTGTTCCGGATTGGCGGCATCATGTGGTTGCTCAGAGGGTAGGCACTGTCCCCTGGAGAGGTGATGATGGTTGTGATTATTGGGGTTTGTGTATTTGTGTGTGTGTGACATGCATGCATGTGCACAGGCATTTGTACTCACCTAGGAGCCATGTGTCGCCATGCTGGCCAGCTTCCAGTGCCCGGCTCAGGGCGGACATTCTGTATATGAAATTGTCATGGGTGGAGCCAGGGTAGTTTGCATAGACAGAGGTGATGATTCCCTTTGCATCGCATAGCACCTGCACGTTGATGGAATGCCAGTGCTTGCGGTTTCGGTAGATGTGCTCAGTGGCCCTAGGTGGACGTATGGCCACATGGGTGCAATCTATGGCACCAAGCACTTTGGGGAAGTGTGCCACCCTGTAAAAGTCCTGGACAACGGCCTGCCTTTCTGCGGGTGTTCTGTGCATGTATATGCGCCTGCGGATCGAGGGGCACGCTGTCATGATTGCCAACACCTGGTGTAGGCAGCGTGACTGCGTGGCCTGTGAGACCCCCCCACTATGGCAGTAGTCCGCTGAGATGACCCAGTGGCCAAAAAATGCAGGACATTGAGCACCTTCTCCAAGGGGCTCAATGCTTGGGAGCAGAGGGTTGGGGATGTAAGGTCATCTTCCTACTCCCTGACCAGGTCTAGGATGATACGAGGTGGAAACCTGTACCTGCCGTAAACCTGGTCATCAGGCATCCCAAAAAGGCTTGTCCGGGGTGAAAAAATGCGTACTCTGGCTATTCTCCTCCTCCTGCGGTGTCCCAAGATCAGTGCTGCTACAAATGGGGCATTCAGCCTAGCGGTATATACGTGTTTGTTGTTTGCGCGCCGGACGCTTCCACCTGCCTTCCTGTGGCAGATGCGTTGACGCCTATGCGCGTCTTTTGCCATGCGCAGGTTTCCTGTATTCGGATCCATGAATACGGGTTGTTCACGTGCGTGTGGTTGTACCGTGTAGTTCCCTGCAGTACTTCCCCAGTTACGCCTTCTTTTTCATGCGTTATTCCCCATTCCGCGTGTTACGCCCACTGTTCCGCCCACTTTTGTTGTGTGCGCCACGCTATGTGCGCTCTCGCTGTGCACGCCGTTTGATGACGTGTGCGCCTGCGTGCGCCACACACGGATTTGGCGCACAACCAGTGGTATACACGCGCAGCGCCTTCCTTGAATCGCAGGCGTGCACGTGTGCTTGCTTTCTCACGCTTGCTCCTGCTTGCGCTGGGATTTTCGGCGCACGTTTGTTCCATGAATCGGCCCCAAAGTGCCATCAGGCAGCAGCAAGGGACCCGTTTTGATGCAGTAGACTCTGGAGTACAGTGCTCACTCGTTCCCCTCTGTGTGCAGTTACAGCACCTAACATGCTCTCGACTTCAAGAGGAGCTGAGGGAGTAAAGAGGCTGCAAGAGGTGCCGCCAGGGTGGAGGAACATACTTCAGCCTCTTCTCCTATTAGCTGCCTCTCTGCTGGAATCATTATTTTTTGGTCAGTAACCACTGGATTTAAAGCACAGGACACATGTTTATTTTGAGTCCCTATCTGGAGGCCTCGGAACCCCTGATGCCAGTGTACATTTGCAGACCACTGCCCATCCCTCCTCCTCCCCGATCGATATTCCCATTTGGCAGCATGTCAACTTTTCAGCGCCTACATATGTTGGTGTAAATATTAGGGCGAAACCTGTCAATTAACGTACCCCATCTCAGCATGCATCACCAATAGAATGCTTTGTGATTGCCACCACTGTTGAAGTTAAGCAAACTTTAGTATCATCATTTTTAAAACAAATTGTTTTATTGTGTTGAGTTGTGTCAACTAACCTTGACAAATAGCAAACATATCACAGTCTAAGTATTTAAAAAAGATGGAAACATAAGTTTTGAAAGCAATTTTTCTGAATAAATAAAATTAGAAAATAAAGACATCCTCATAAAGCAGATTGCTGGAAAATCATAGTTCATAAAATATCAACAATTATTTCATCCCTTCTAAAACTTCATTTGGTTGCAAAAGCTTCAGATTCCTTAAAACCCCTACTACTGCAAGTGCCACAGAAGTGGGATAAACGATTCTAAAAGCTTTCAAGATCACAGCACTTCATATTTCTAACCAATTTACCCAAGAACACAGTACGTTGTTCCTGTTTAGGCTGGACAACAAGGTATCACGCCTTTTAAAGTTTCCTAAACATTGGCATCTTCACAGAACCTGCAGAGCGCTTCATCAGAAGATATCCTCTTTCCCCCTAGTAAAATGGTCTGTGTGAAAATAATGTCGGGTCTAAAATGCATAAAATCCACCTGGACCTACAGTCAGGAAAAATACACAGATAAGGTGAAAGTTGGACTAATTTCTTATTACCTTCCCATCGCTTTCGTATAGGGCACTTTGTACCCGACCAGGAATATATACAAGGTCATCCACCCCCAAATCAACGTCAGTTTAAAAAAACTCTTGGGCTTCTCCTCAAAGGGGAATAGTGTGTTCCTGTCGTGTGGCAAAAACCTGGGCAAGTTCTGTATACATAGACCCAACTGGAGGGTCCAAAACTTGATGAAACAACAGCAAATAATGCCATGTAGCCCTAACAAGAAGGGATTTGAGAGCCAACGCATAGCGTATGGCCGCCAGTGGAGCAAAATTGGGTATTCTAAAGACCCTACGCCAAACGATGGCTTCAAAACTTTCTAAGCACTCTATTGTCCCGAAGTACATAGTGTCAATGCCATACATCATCTTCAGAGCCACCTTGCCCTCATAGAATTTAACCATAGGCTCGACTGCGAATCCGCCATATCC
The DNA here is from genome assembly GCF_040938575.1 of Ambystoma mexicanum. Taxonomy (NCBI): domain Eukaryota; kingdom Metazoa; phylum Chordata; class Amphibia; order Caudata; family Ambystomatidae; genus Ambystoma; species Ambystoma mexicanum. The sequence goes on along the minus strand of NC_090927.1, from coordinate 197,189,398 downwards.
GGCATTATTCCAGATCATCTGCCCAGCAGGAGCCAGTGATGTATTCTTCAAAAATTCCATTAGGTTTGTTTTATTAGGTTTATCACAAATGGGAAAGCCTAAGTTCACTAAGCTGGGTACCTTCGGTAACGGTGTCTTATCTAAGACCTGTTTAAAAGACAATATTTTCTTAGATCTAGTGAAGCGAAAGATCCTGGATTTGGAAGGATTAATGTTCAGAAAATTGTCCGCTGTAAAACTAGCAACGTTTCTTTAGGGACTGCTGTAACCCCACCAAGGTAAAATCGAGTAGCAGGAAGTCACTGGCATTTGCCAAACATGGAATTATAAAATCTGCCAATTTAGGTGTAATAAAAGATTGTTTCATCAAATACCAGGTCAGATAAATACAAGTCAAACACACAAGTTGCCAAAATGCAGCCTTGTCTAAGACCTGATCGAGTTTAAATTCTCTCTGATAGATTCCCTCTGCATCAAGCCCTACTTAAATGTTAGAATTGTGATGTAGCGCTATAGAAAACTGCAGCAAACCTGCAAGTATGCCCCAACCTTCCAATTTTCTCTGTAGATGCTTTCACTTCACCAGGTCAAAATAGGCGAAGTAAGACCAATTGTTACAAAAAAGATAGACAAATGCTTTTTTTTGCACGTTCGATCCTGACAACATTTGAACAAAAAAAAAGTGCCGTTTTGTTTTCTGAATCCGGTTTGAAAAGATCTAGTATCATAATTGTACATGCCTCCCTTTGCCCTTGTCCTTTATGTAACACACCAAAATCATTTGATCTTAACATTGGTCTTCATTACAATTGTGCCGGTCCGGAAACAACGGTGGCGGTAAGCTCAGACCCGCTGGGTGGGATGGCACACGCCTGCAGAGTTTTCACAGGAACACTGGCACTGTTGTTAACGGTGCCAGTGTTCCGTGTCTCCCGTGCCAGCCCTTCCCATGGAGTCCTATGGGACTCCACGGGAATGATGACTAACAAAATAACTGGCACCTGACATCCTGGCGTGGACTTGGAATAGCCATGTGGCACCGGGAAGTCAGTTACCGGTAATTCTTTACTGGTCCGGCGGCAACCCGCCGGTAGTACCGGCAGGGTTACCGCCGTACCCGTAATGAGGCCCATTGTGTTCATGGTCCAGGCTCATGTACCCGTGGGAGGATCTGTAGAGTTGAGCTCTGGGTTCGGAGCTATATGGGGTGATTGTAGGAAGGACCAGTTGATGAGGTAGTGTGGGTTTTTGAGTAACTGTGCCATGATGAGTAGAAATGAGGGTCTTAGTAGGTTTATAACTTCCAGGTGTGCAATGGGTATCCTGGCTAGGTTTGAGGCTCTTTTTATTTAATCAGGGCCGTTTTCTGTGGTGTTTTTGAATGGTGCAGCATATTTTTATCTGGAAGGTCACAATGTCTGGTGAAGTTTGTGAGAGGCATAGGAAGGTTGGTCTTAGGGCACAGCTTCTGCTGGGGCATCTGCTTCTTGATGATTGCTCCTGCAGGGATTTAGTTCCTCACTTGAGTTGGATAATCTCTGGCAGCGTGCAGACTTTGGCTCTGTCTTGCCAGGTACCACGGAGTGAGATGACTTGACATCCATCTTTGATCGGGATAACGTATACATGGGAGTGCAGTACTGCCTGGAGCAGAATGCTCCGCAATCCTTACCCATTTTCCCGCTCTTGAGTCCCTGCTGGTGAGTGAGTGAGTCTCTACATGGCCCCCTCTATGCTTAATGAGTGTTAATGAGGTTGTCTAGATTCACTGGTCCACCTGAGCTGCAGCTCCAACCTCTTTTACTTTAGTCCAACCTCTTTTACTTTAGTCTTGTGCAGTTCTGCTAATCCAGGATTGCAGTATGTTAAATGCCCATAAAGGGATATGAGTATTTTGTGTCTTGATGTGTAGCCTCTGCCTCCTGTCTGGTCATTGTGCTGTTGGCCAGGGAATCCTCTCCGCTCTGCCTCTGTGTCCGGCATCACTGCGCCAATGGCGTCATCCAGTCCCTTAGCCATCGCAGCCATTACCGCAAGGGGAACGCAGTGGATTATGTCACAATAGGCAACAGAGAGTTTGGAAAAAGTGTTAATTTTACATTTTTGGTGGTATGCAAAACAATGTAACCACGCTCCGCAGAGATATGTTTGTAAACTGTAGATCACGTTTTTTAAATGTAGGCCGTTGAAGGAGAGGTTGAAACCAGAGAGGATAGGATGTCGCTGAAATGTTCAAATGAAGCTTGAACTGATGATCTGAAGCCCCTTAAAAGACGACCTCTCTAAGATTAGCACAAATTCAACAACTCTTCATAGCAAGTACAGGGCAAGATGCTGGGCATTATTTTTCATTGCGCTGTAAAGGGCTGTCGCCCAAGCACTGTGCATCATGGCAATGTTACAGAAGGCCATACAAGTGCATCCTTTCATGCTGGCAAGTTTGTGAAAGATCTACTGCGGTTACTGTCCCAGATGGCCTCAAGAACGCACCAACTCTCCAAGATAGTTCAAGGGATTTTATTGTATTTTTCTTCAAGGGCCTCCCTAAGGCTCGTCCCTCTGTCTTTCATCTACAGACAGGTGTACCCTCCCTATCCCTGGCATCCTTCAACCCTGGGATGGTCATTGGAGCTCAGTACCCCACTACTATCTAAGCTCTAGCTTACCTAATGTTGATGGACTAAAGACAGACTGCCTTATCTATCTAAATCTCCATTAGGGAATAATCTCGATAGACCCTATGCTATGTTCCTCAAGATTACTTAAACTGTGGATTTGGGGTGCCTTTCAGACACTCAGGCTCCACTTGGTCACACCTTCACAGGTCTACCTATTCCTCTCCCTATGTTTCGGTCACTCTCCCATGTCTTCTCCAACTCTCCTCCTTCTTCTTCCAACAACTGGCTTTTCTCTCTCTCCCTCACTTTCCTCTTCTGTCACTCCAATGTTCCTGTCTCATCAGCCTACCTCCACTCGTACACATTACTACTCTCGCACAACTCTCTTCTGCCTTGCCTCTTCTGTTCTCTTTCCACACCACCACTACCCTTCTCTCTACACTACTACTCCCTTCTCCACGCTACTCCATCTCTCTCCAAACCACCTCTCCGCCATACTACTCCCCCTCTCTCCACTCTACTACCCTGCTCTCGACAATACTACTCTCTCCTATTTGCTACTGCTTCTGTATCCAAGCCTTCTTCATCAACCACCCTACAGGGACTTCGCACAGGCACCATTCTTGCACCCTCTACTCCCCCACCTAAGATCATCACTCGTACATCATCCACGCTCACTGAAACTCTGGCACCGCTCGCATGCACCCACCCAGCAGCCTGGCCTCTTCAACACAATGAAAAATAATACCCAGCCGCTCCATGCACATGCCAAATCTTCTCCACGCTCTCCTGTTCCATCCGTCCTACGCCGGGGAAGTCTTAGTGACACAAAATTGATAAGGTTCATCTGACCGTTGGGATAGTCACCCCCAAGTGCTGCAATTCGCTGATTGGATAATCTGAAGCCCACGTGCTCCAAACCTTCTGCCTAATCTTTCTCAGCTGCAGCTATCAGCGCCTGGAACTCTCTGCTATTGGAAAATCTCTTAAAAACGACTTTCTTTACCTTGTTTACCAGTGAGCCTAAGTTTTCAGAACCTTTTATTTATTACTTTTGATATCCCTTATGTTTATTTTTCCTTTGTCTGTCTTTTACTTGTTTTTCATCATGTAATTTTTTTTTAGCATGTTCACATCTTTCACTGTAGAGTGCCCTTCTGGTCCTCGGATCCCTGGTTTACTTTATAAACAATGTAAACAAATACATTTAAATAAGTAATTCCTGGAGATCACAGACCAACCAAACGGAACTTGCAAAGAAATGGTGAAAAACCAATAGGCGAGTGAATAAGATGTAGTACAGACGTTCTGCCACGCACACAAAACCTACCGATGTTGCATCAGAAAAGAACAGAATCACTGTACTTGCGTCTCATTCTCTTGTGGTGTCTGTCCTTCTGACTCAGTGATAGCTCGAAACACCTAAAACATGAGTAAACGATAACCAGAAGGGAAAAGCTGTGTCCCACTGTTTATGAACAGATGCCACGCACTTTCCGTAAAGATTTTATCTTTATTATGGTATTTATTTATATCGCAGACCTAGCTTCCCGAAGCAACAGAGCGCTTTACAGAGGTATACAGATGCATAACGGAGCACTTTACAGAGGTGTACAACATTACAGATGCATAACAGAGCGCTTTACAGAGGTATACAGATGCATAACTGAGCACTTTACAGAGGTGTACAACATTACAGATGCATAACGGAGCGCTTTACAGAGGTATACAGATGCATAACGGAGCACTTTACAGAGGTGTACAACATTACAGATGCATAACAGAGCGCTTTACAGATGTATACAGATACATAACGGAGCACTTTACAGAGGTGTACAACATTACAGATGCATAACAGAGCGCTTTACAGAGGTATACAGATGCATACCGGAGCACTTTACAGAGGTATACACCAATACAGATGCATATTTCTTTATTTAAAAGAGTTGTTTGTAGTTTGATTAACAAACTTTTACAACATACAACTTTACAATACAACTTTAAAACATTTGTAGACATAGATATTTCATCATATATATACAATGTCCATACACAAGAAATACAGAACAGAAAAATACCCAACACTTAGAAAAATAAAGCAATTTACACAATATGAATAATAAGAATATGTTGATCACTCTAGAATCCATTTTTTTTTGTAATTCCCCAATAATAATCTTAAAAAGATTAGTGAGTGCCGATACAGATTTGCATGAATTACCCCACATCAATCTCATCCAACAACATTCACGTGCTCTTTGTGTGGAGCCCTGAAAAGCACCTCCCACTGTTGCGATACGATGAGTTTCAAAGTGAATGCAGTAAATTGTAAGATGTTTCAATGTTTCTTTTTGCCCTATTTGGTTACAAAAATGACATGCATCGGTCTCTTAAATTGCACAGTCTTTAGCCTATTTTGCTGTTTTCTCTCTCGTATGAATTTGGTTGCACTTGAATCTTAAATATAGGTCTCTTAATACATGACATGGAAATTTCAACAGATACAATCTACGAGGCATCCGTTTCGTTGCATACCGTGATGCCTCATAGTAAGGAACATCCCGTATCAAAGATAAGGAACATCCCGTCGAAAGAACGTTACAAGGTAAGAAGTAACTTGTTCTTCGAAGGGATTGGGCCTCATTAGGACCCTGGCGCTAATGGTTTAATGGCGCCGTAAAGAGTGTCAGCGCTGTTAAACCATTAGCGCCTGATTACAAGGTCCCTTAGCGGGTTGCAGGCTTTAACGCCTGCTTTTTGCAGGTGTTAAAATCCAACCCGCTAAGGGACCTTGGAGCTAATTATGGCAACCGTAATTTACAGTGCTGTAATTGGCGCCTTCCCCATCCCCAATATGCCCTATGGGGCGGAATGGGGAAGGGCAAATGGTGAATGGGGAATTACCGCCCCCGCCAACCTTGTGATGGGGGCGGTAATTCCGCCATCCACCATGCCGGAGTCCGGCATGGCAGCGCCTGGGTCGTAATGAGGCCCATTGTGTCCTCCGACGTATTACTTATCTTTGATAGACTCCCGTAGCAGTGGCATGTAATTGGAGGTGAGAGTAAGGATGTTATGTATCCCTTTAGGGATGGACCGAATGTAATACGGCCTTGCCAAATCTGGTCTCTTGACTAGTGGAGGAATCCAGGTTGTACAATTTTGTGAATGTATGTGCGGACGACCATGTGGCAGCCGCACATGTGTCTCTGACCGGTACCCCTCTTTGGAGGGCCGAAGAGGCTGCGATACCCCTGGTTGAATGAGCCCTAACATTTTGGGGTGGCTCTTTCCCTGCCAGTTTGTAACATTCCAGAATGGCCAAAATAATCCACCTGGAAATGGTTTGTTTTGTTATGGGTAGTCCCAACTTGTGACCTGAGTATCCTACAAACAGTTGGTCTGCTTGCCTGATCCTAGCCATTCTGCTGATGTAAAAGCTTAGAGCTCGCCTTGGGTCCAGCCTATGTAGCCTTTCTTCCTCTTTCCCCGGGTGGGGAGGAGGGTAGAACAAAGGTAAGGTAATTTTCTGAGTAATATGAAATTCAGAAACCACCTTTGGGAGGAAATTAGGCTTCACCTGTAGGACAACTTTGTCCTTCTGGAACATTGTATGTGGGGGTTTACAGGAGAGAGCGTGTAGCTCGCTCACCATCCTAGCAGATGTTAGTGCTACCAATAGGACAGTTTTAAGCGTGAGAAATCTCAGCGAACAAGAGTGAAGTGGTTTGAATGGAGTGCCCATTAGGAAGTTTAAGACTACATTTAAGTCCCATAAGGGAACTTGGAATGGTTTTGGAGAATAAACATTAGTTAATCCTTTGAGAAATTGTATCACTAGAGGTAGTTTGAAATACGATGGTTCCTCAGCAGTGCGCTTGAAGATTGAAAGCGATGCGAGATAGCCTTTTACAGTGCCAACTTGAAGGCCTGAGTTTGCCAAGTAGAGTAGAAACGATAACACCGTTGGTGTACCACATGAAAAAGGGTCGATATTCCCTTCTCTACACCAGCTGCAAAATTTGTTCCAACGGCAGCGTTATAAAGACTTTGTTGCTGGCCTTCTGGCCGAAAGCAACACCTCCATGACGTCATGAGGGAGATCCCAATCCTTGTACCTCACCCTTTCAGAAGCCAAGAGAGAAGGTTGAGGGTTCTGGTGTCTGAATGGAGAACCTGACCTCCCTTCTGCGAGGGAAGATTCTCTTTGTGTGGAAGACGGATTGGAGGGCAGATAGAAATATCTAAAAGGTCCCGGTACCACGTTCTCCTGGCCCAGTCTGGGGCAATTAGAATCATGGTTTTCTGGAATCTTCTCAACCTCCTGATCATTTGAGGAATAAGAGGGACTGGTGGAAACGCATAAAGGAGTGGAAACTCCCAGTCCACTACAAACGCGTCTCCTAGAGCTCCTCTCGGGGGAAATGCCCTTGAACAGAACAGATCGCACTTCCTGTTGGTGCTTGTGGCGAACAGATCCACCTGAGGGTTTCCCCAAAGGGCGAAGATCTCTTGAAGGACTTCCTGAGCTAGCTCCCACTCGTGGGAGACTGTGCTCTGCCTGCTCAGAGCGTCCGATGTCAAGTTCTTCTCTCCGGCTAGGTGGACTGCCGATAGAGAGATTCCTTCCTGAATTGCCCAAAACCAGAGCTGCATTGCCTCTCTGCACAGTGGTGGTGACCCTACACCTCCTCTTTTGTTGAGGTAGTGCATGGCCACCGTGTTGTCCATCATTATCGGGACATTTCTCCCCTGTACTGATGGCAGGAAAGCTTTTAGCGCTAGTCTGATCGCTCTCGGCTCCAATAGGTTGATGTGTAGTCTGGACTCCGATGGAGACCAACGACCGCTGATGGTCAAGTCGTTGGCATGGGCTCCCCACCCCGTGAGTGAGGCGTCTGTGACTACTGTTATCTCTGGCCATGGTTGCCAAAACAGTTCTCCTTTCAAGATGTTCTCTGGATAGGCCCACCATTGAAGGTCGCGGGCTACTTTGTCCGGAATCCGGAGGAGATCTGTCATTCTCCCTGAGAATTGCGACCACTGAGTTCTCAGTGCCCACTGAAGAGATCTCATTCTCAAGCAAGCCTCTGGCACAAGGAAGATGCAGGATGCCATGAGGCCTAGTAACCTCAAAAAGTCGAATGCTGGGAGACGTTGGGCATTTTGAAACTTGTTTACCATCTGCAGAATATCTTGAGCCCTCACCTCTGGTGGCGAGGCTTTTCCCAGGGAAGTGTCCAGGACCGCTCCAATGAACTGGAGTCTCTGTGATGGTATCATCTATCACTTCTTTAAATTGAGGGAGAAGCCCAGTTTGTGAAGGAAGTGGCAGACATAATCTAGCTGGGTCTGAGCTTGTTCCGAAGATACAGCCCTGATCAGCCAATCGTCCAGGTAGGGGTAGACATGGATCCCTTCCCTCCTTAGACTCGCAGCCACTCCCGACATTAGCTTGGTGAAGACCCTCTGGGCGGAGGTCAGCCCAAATGGCAGAACTCGAAATTGATAATGAGAGTCGCCAATTGCGAACCTCAGGTATTTCCTGTGTTTGAGATGGATTGGCACATGGAAATAAGCATCCTGAAGGTCCAGAGATACCAGCCAGTCCTGGAGCTGGAGGGCCTGAAGGATCTGAGAGACAGTTACCATCTTGAACTTGTCCTTCCTGAGGAACTTGTTCAACTCTCGTAAGTCAAGGATGGGTCTCAGTCCTCCGTCCTTCTTTGGTATGAGAAAGTAGGGGGAGTACCAGCCCTTGTTCCTGTCCGCTACAGGTACCGGTTCTATGGCACCTTTCTCTAGCAGGTCTATAATTTCCTGCAAGAGGAGCGAAACTGGAACTTTTAGAGAGCTGTTCCCCGGTGGATGACTGAGGGATGTGTAGAAAGGGTAGGCAGTAACCCTGGGCAACTGTCTCCAATGCCCAAGCATCTGATGTTATAGCCTGCCAATCCGTCAGATGGTGAGTTAACCTGCCCCCTACATGTGTCTTGTGTGGAAAGACCTCAGAGTGGTTTGGGGCGGCTGATGCAGATGCCGAGGGTAAAGAGGCACCTGCTGCGGCCTTAGTACTTTTGACCCATCCACCTCGGGTGGATCTCCTTTGGCCTCTTTGAGCCGGCTGTCCTCTGCCTTTCCCGAATGCAGAATAATAGCAAAATGACTTTTCTCTCCCAGAGGTTCCTGAGGGGCGAAAAGGAGTTTGGTGGATAGCAGCTCCTAAAGATTTTGCTGCTGCTTTAGATGTCTGAAACTTTTCCAGACTGTCATCAGCCTTTTTTCCGAATAATGAAGAGCCGTCAAAGGGCACATTCAAAAGTAAGTACATCTGGAGCAAAGCCAGACTTTCGCAACCACGCATGCCTGCGGATTGTTGTACTTGCCGCCATGGCCCTGCTGATACTGTCAGCGGAATCGATGCCAGTTTGAAGTGACTCGCACATGCATCTTTGCCATCTTTAATAATGTTAAGGAAGGCTTCCTTTTCCTCTCCTTCGGGTATGCAGTCAGCCGCTGATAAAGCACACTCCCACAATGTGTGACTGAACATGGCGAGCGTACAGGTGGCGTTGATGGACTTCAACACCATACTACAAGCAGAGAAGACTTTCTTTGCCATAGAATCGTACCTCTTGTCATCTCTATCCTGTGGGACAGTAGGGTAAGCGGTCCTGCTGCTTGATGAAGTTGCTGCTTGGACCACCAGGCTCTCTAGAGTCGGGTGTTTCGATAAGTATTCATGGTCAGCCGCAGCTACCCTTTACTTGGCTGATAATCTTTTATTGACAGCAGGGTTAACTTCAGGAGTTTCCCAATTAGATGCAATCTTTCTTTGTAAGGCTGTATGGAAGGGGACCACAGGATCCTCCTGTGGACCTTTGTCTAATATGTCTGTCAGGTCATCCTGTTGAAAAACAGGCGAAGGCGCAGACCAACCCATGAATTCAATAATTCTCGCCATCAGGGTTCCATAGGGTGTTTCGGCATGTTCTCCTGGGTCTGGCTTAACAAAGTCCACTTCTGGGGAAGTGTCCAGCCCACTTGCCTCATGTAATGACTCCTGTAGGTCTTTCAACCTTCTTTCCTCAGAGGTGAAATCCTCTGAAACAGGTAGTGTGGTCCTCTGCAACCCGAAGGTTTCCTGGTCAGAATATTCCCCTTCTTCATAAATTGAAGATAATCCAGGGTACTCTGACCTCTGAAATGGTATAAAACCCATTTCTAAGGCAGAAGGAGCCAAACTCTTCATTATTGGGCGAGAAAACATCGATGTCGACACCGATGTGACAGGCTTCGAAGGCGCCGAGAACAGCGTTGAGAAAACTGGAAGAGGCCTCGAAGAACTCGAGAGGATCGGGATCCTACTCGAGGATGTCGACGACGGTCTCGGCGTCGTGCCAGAGGCTCTTGGAATCACTGTTGGCTGTGGAGTAGCTGTGTTTTTTTCTTTCATCGGCGACAACGACGTCGATGGCGCCGATCCATGCGTCGAAGGGATCTTCGGCGTTGAAGACGGTGCCTTTTTACCCGATGGCCTGTGGCGCTCTCGGGTGGAATGTTTCACCGGGTGCTGCGACTCGTGGTGTTTTGATTTTTTGGGTTTTTCACCTGGGGTATCACCCTCAGCTGTCTTCGAGGGGGTCGAGGCTGCTTTCTCGAAGACGCTTAACATTTTCTTCCTGAATTCCTCCCACTCAGCCTGAGAGCTGTGTTTTGTGGGGCAGGAGACCCTTTCTGGGGAAACAGAAGACGATGAGGAAGGGGATCTTCGACGTCTCTTCTTTGAGTGTCTTGATCTCGACGAATGGTGGGAGCTACTACGAGATCTAGAATGGGAATGTTTTCGACGGCGAGGAGACGAATGCCTCGACTCAGCCGAAGAAGCTTTTGAGGAGGTTTTGACTGACTTACCTCTCTCGAGCTTCCCCTTGCGCTCCTTCAAGGCTTTCGCCGTCATGGACATGCAGTCCTCACACTCCAAACAATGGTGCTCGGGTCCCAAGCACCGCAAGCAGATTCTGTGTGGATCCGTTATCGACATTTTTTTTACTGCAGTCTCGACTTTTCTTGAAGCCGGATCGCAGCGTTGTCGATTCCGATGAAGATGCCATCGAGACGAGTTGGTATATTTGAGTAGATGTAGATTAGATTATCTGACTGAACTGAGCAACGATGTTCCGAGGCCCCACGAAGCGCGGAAAAACAGAACTGAGCAACGGACGCCGCGTGTGGCTATTTATGGGCATGGTGACGTCGGCGCCGATACGGTGGCCGTCGAGGGAGCAGCGCCCTCTACAGAAAAAATTTCCAAGGCCAGCAAGCTGGAAACGTATTATCAAAGATAAGGAATACGTCGGAGGACACAATCCCTTCGAATGGGTGATTACAAAAGCTTGCATCACAGATTTCAGAATCACTCTTCTGTCTTAATTTAGAGCCAACATTCTGCCCATCAAATGGCCAAGTACCTCAACATCTATAATGCCACAAATTGATAAAGAATAAACCCATATAAATCTTTTGTGGATTCGAACCTGTGATGCTCTGCTTCCAAGACACACGCTGCCCCTGAGCTATCCTCCTGGACGATGTAGCAAGCAAAATAAGAGCATAAAATGGGGGCATGGATCTGCAGATCAAAAATCCTAAATCATCCTGAACCCTTGGCAGTACAACAAGACTGAGCGTTGCAGTGTTCTTGCAACTTAGGGTGCAGTAACAGAACAGGTTTGGGCTCGTCACAACACAACGATGGGCACTTCTTCCGCCTGCACTTCTTTTCTGATGGTGCACGTGAGCATTTAGCAATGTCTATCTGCCTGGGGACAGCTGTTCCAAGAGATGGACCTAGGTCTTAATGAAGAAACGTCACCCCCAAACAAGGTTTTCAAAAGTTGGGCCACCTCGCTTGAAGGTGCATACTTTATCACATCGTGCAGTGCCTGATAATGGACCACAGCTGTAGATTCATCTTTCCATGGAGCCCCTGATTCGAAGTGGTCAGCACTAATCCCTATGAGAACAAATTGCTGCTGCATTGAGTAAAATCTCTACACATTCACCCAAATACTGCTTTATATTGGATAAGAATTGTGTTGTCTGCGGGCTGTCTTTTAATGTCCACAGTGCGGTACATAACAAGGCATTGCATCATTCGTTGAAAAAGAGCATACATGTCATTTTACCAGTATCTACACGGGAAACTATTTGTAACTGGCTTTGAGTTGGAGCCAGTTACATCACACATGTATGTGATGCCTACCCAGTGTCTTTCTTTGCAGGTGAAAGCTACTTACAGGCTGTGAAGCCCCTTTTAAGGATGCACGGTAAAGGAGACACACCCACACCTGCTGGAGGGGTGATCTGGAAAAGAGCTATTAGTGCCTAGGATGTTGCTGGACTGCATATCCTATCCTACAGTTTGTGTGATCCGGACAGTAAAATTAGTGGTTCAGATTAAGCTCTTTCTTTCCACTTTGGCTATGATGAAAATTATTCGAAATTTGACACCTTTTAACATCTCCAGCTATTAAGAGCTTGGCCTCAACGGGGCATTCTGGCAAATGGTAAAGGTGAGTGGGGTCCTGCTGACTTGGTGCAGAACAACTGAAGAAATGATGGAGCTCATTACAAGTGTGGTGGTATCTCAGCGGTAATACCACCAAACAGTATTACAGTTACTGCCATTTGGTCCGGTGGTATTACCTATGGCGGTATTACTGCTGTATTGCAAGTTGACGTTTGGTGGTGTAAATCCCAATTTTATGGAGTCCATAGGACCGCATTGGGGACTTTTGGCTGCATTACCTCCGGCGGAATTACCTGATGGTAAAACTGACATTTTTTGGCGGTAAAGTCCCTCCACTTTATCTCTAAAAATTGCCGATATTACCATGTGGTAATTTCACCCAAGGTAATACCGATCATACTTGATCTTTTTAATTTATTTAAATTTTGGTTGGTACTACTTGATATTGGTTTTTAAGTTGTAGATATGAAATAAGGCATGTGTAGGTTAGAAAGTCTGAGTGATAATAAATGAGAAACAAAAAAAAAGAGAGACTTTGTCCCAGCTCATGTCAATGGATGGCAAAGTGAGCGGTCCAACCCCTTCCAGAGATAGAGTAAAACCACATAGAGATATATGATGGACTCAATTGTATGGCTCTGCTCTGGGCATCAGCGTACACAATCTTATCGACTGTTGCAGGGCCACTTCTGACTGATCATTTTTAGCTGAAAAGTCTTCAAAAAGATGCTCCTCCAAATGCCACATCTGTTCCCAAATTCCTTCAGATTCAGGATATATGTAACCTCTGATTCCCTGGAGCGTGATTCCCTGGTACTCATTGTAATTGATGGTCTTTCAGAATGGTCTCTTGTGGATGGAGGTCAATCTAGTGTGGTGCTCAAACGCAAGAGGAAAAAAGGTTACATACTGACTGTGCCGTCATATTGCATGCGGTAGGGAAAAAGCAATTCATTATGAAAAATAATGCTAAAACTCCCGGGGAATTATTCATCGTCGAATTAGATTCACCGAATCAGCCCCCTATTAGATTTATGATCGTTTTTTGTCTAGTGCGATATAAATGTTTTTGGGAAGCTTCTATTAGAATATGCATTATGGGTTCAGCGGTGTGTAATGCGCACGCCTCTCTATGATCAATATGTGCCATTCAGGTCAGCCAACATTGACCCAAGCAGATGGATATCATTAAGCGTTTATTCCTTGGAAGAAGATTGCAAACGACTGCTATCTATTACCCTAATTTCACCTGCTTAACCTCATTCGTTGTGCTCAACTTTGTCACAAATGTCAATAATTCAGCAAAAAGATCGGCTCATAATGGCACATTTGCAAAGGTAATTAAAAAGAAAATGAAAGCACATTAAGCAAGATTTGTAAAGGTTGCTTGCGTTGATAACGAGATGAGAAACCGCTTCAAGACAAGGATTTTGTTACCATGATGTTGTTTGACCTACTGTTAGATCGTGTTTTGCAGTGGTCATTTTTCCAATTGGTTTGAAAGTTCCTGTTATTTGGTGGTATTACATGTGTGGAAGCATGTGGGAAATCTTATTGGATGGTTTTAGATCAACAATCTCGTCCAGAAAGACTTTCATGCTCAGAATGCATTATGTAGTATGCTATTTGTTAACGATTGATTCAGTTTAAGCAAATTCACTCCCATCATCGGAGTGCAGCGCAGAACAGCTGAGTTAATTTTAAGCAAGGGTTAATAAACATTTGCGCATGTAGAGCATATACTTTGAAATGCACAGTCGTATACTGTAGCCAATCTGTGCCCTAAAACAGCAGGCCCACTAAAATCTAGAACTAAAATGGCAGCCAAGTGTACCATCATCAGTCTTCCTAATTGCAGTCATTAGCCATCTATGTGCCAACTTCATACACCCATTCGTCTTTGTCTTTCACGTGTCATGCATATAGAACAGAATCCTAATAAGAAGTGCTAAGAAGCTTTCTCCTTTTTATTTTTCATTCTATTTTTCCCATATCGTGCTATCGGGTACCTCATTATTCCACCAGTGCACTAAAGGCTTTCTTTGCAAGTACTTCATTTTTCGTTGCTGTTCCTATGTTTATTCATTTATAGTGCGCGCCTGGCCCTTAGGCATCTGGGCGCAGAGCAGGCTACAGGTTACATCATACAGGACATCGATATACAGAAATAAAAAATATACAATAAACAGATATATACAAGTGACTGTGGCATCAATGCACATATATACAATAGATGGGATCCTTAGTTGCTGTTTCTAATTTAGGTGCGGTCGGCTGAGAGAGGTACCAGAAAACAGGGCAGGTCATTGGTCTAGGGAGTTCAGCCATTTCTTGGCGTTAGTCTTAAAGCAATGGAAGGGAGATATGGCTCTTAATGAGTCAGGGATGGAGTTCCATAGTTGTGCAAACTGGTCTGGAAAGCTAGCCCCTCCTGTATTTCTTAGGTTGAACTTGGGTATTCTGAGACTGTTGGGTTGTGCTGCTCTGATCAGTCGTATAGAGGTGTATTTTATAGATCTGTCTGTGAGGTATAGGGGAGCTTTGTTGGCCAGGCATTTATGAGTGAGGTTGAGTGATTTTAGCTTTATTCTGTCGTTTATGCAGAGCCAGTTAGTGTTACGTCACACGTGAGATATGTGCTGAGTTTTGGGTATGCCTAGAGCCGCTCTTAGGGAATTGTTTTGAATTGTTTGTAGTTTAGAGGAATTGCGTTTGCTGGTGCCTAGGTATAAGGCGTTGCAGTAGTCAACTTTGGATAGGATTAAGGCCCTTACAATTGTAATGCAGTTTACCGTGGACAGGAATGGTTTGTATGCGTAAATCAGTTTACATGTATAGTTGGTGTCAGAAGCTGTGGCGTTTATTTGCTTATTGAGGTTGAGGGCCGAGTCTAGATAGAAGCCCAGGGTTTTTACCTCCTTGGAGACTTCGATCTTGATTCCATCAATGGGGACGGAGTTATAAAGGCTAGAGAGTTTAGTCAATCTTTTAGGGGACCCAACAATTAAAAGCTCAGTTTTTTTCGTCATTGAAACTGGCCGTGGGTGGCCATCCAAGTTTGTATAATTAGATACATTTTGTTGATCATGGTTATGTCCTTCTCATAGTCACCTAGGATAGGGATGAGCATCTGGGTGTCATCAGCATAATTGGCATATAAGACACGCAGATTGTCAAGTATGTCGAATAGGGGTTCTATAAATATATTATACAGAGTTGGGGATACAAAGGAGCCTTCAGGTACTCTGCATGTAATAGGGACTGGGTCCACTGCGGAGGAGGGTGAGAAGACTTTCATGGATCTGTTGTCCAAGAATGAGCTTATCCAGGTGGTGGCTTCCTTAGAGAAATGGGCGGCAGTTTTAAGGTGATTGTACAGGACATTATGGTCGACAAGTTCAAATGCGGCAGACAAGTCTAACAGGAGAAGGATGGAGGCTTCGCCTTTGTCTTTCCGGTCGTCTAATTGATTCTTTAGGTCAATGAGGGCCTTCTCGGTCCCGTGTCTCAGCCTGAAGCCTGATTGGCGAGTGCCCAGTAGGTTGTTGATCTCCAGATAGGCTTGAATCTGGAGATAGGCAGCTTTATCAAGGATTTTGAGAAGAAAAGGTAAGGTTGTGATAGGCCTATAATTGGTGGGAGTGTTGGGATCTAGGTTAGTTTTTTTTTTAGTAGGGGTAGTACCCAGGAATCCTTGAGATTGATAGCTACTGAGCAAGATTTGAAGGAGGAGTTGATAAGTGTGGAGATGATTGGTGCCAGGTTTTTTGTGGCTTCTTTGATAATAGGTGCTGTACATGTGTCCCCCTGGCATTTAGACGGTTTTAGGGAAGAAATGATCTTTTCAGCCTCAGCGATTGAGATAGAGTTGAATTTAAATTGGAGACTAGGTATGGTTTGTATTTGGAGGAGGAGTCTTGCAGTATGGCTTCTTGTGTTTCTAAGGCAATCTTATGTAGGGTCGTTTTTTGACATTCATTTTTTCTTGGAGTAAGGTGATTTTGTTGCAAAGGGCATTTTGGATGTGTCTACACCAAGATTTGTTTATGATGCAAGAGTCCCTGGGGGTTTTCGGGGTTTCGAATTCCCTTAGAGAACATTTCTCTGGTGCTTGAGCTGGCTTTTTCTATTCTATCATTAAAGGTGTCTTTTTTAGTTTGGATGATTTCTTTTTTATACTTAGTGGTCAGGGAGGTGAGAAGGAGCTTGTTCTGAGCTGTCGGGTTGTTTTTCCATCTGGTCTCAGCGAGTCTTTTTTCGATGCGCAGGGCTTTTAGGCTGGGAGTAAATCATGTATTTAGGTGAGCTATAGGTTTCTCTTTGCTGAGTTTAAGTGGTGCAATAGAATCAATAGCTGAGTTAATGGTCTTATTATACAGATCAACCAGATCTGTAGGATTGGATAGTAGGTTTGCCGAGTTGGTGATAGGTCGTAGCAAGGGTAGGAGGTTGGGGGCTGTGATGTTTTTCCTGTTCCTAGTTAGGGCAGGTGGGGCCATGGGTCTCGCCAATTTGGTTTGAGGGCTGTCTTGGATGGTGAATGAGATCAGGTTGTGATCAGTCCACACGCATGGTTCTGTATTTGTTATGGAGGACAGGCAGTTGATGTCTGCGATCCAGTCCAGGGTGCGACTTTTTGAATGAGTCGGTCCGTTGTTCCTTAGTGTGAGACCTGCTTCTGCGATGGCATTAGATAGGATAGTGGCATTTGTGTCGTTAGGGTCATTCAGACCTAGGTTAAAGTCTCTGAGTAAGATAGTTTGGGAGCTGGGTTTGGTGTTAGTATTAAGGAGAGTCGTTATGTCTTCTTCGAAAGTCCATAGCGGGCCTGGGGGACGGTCTACCAGGTGCATGGAGACAATTCGGGAGGCAGATGATTGTAGTTTAACTGATAACAATTTTGTGGAGAGTAGGAAGGTAGATTCCATTTCTCTCGTGTCAAGGCTGGATTTGCATATGAATGCTATGCGTCCTTCTTTAGTGTTTCTCTGTCTTTTCTGATAATGGTGACATTATCTGGGACAGCTAGGACAAGGGCAGGGCCAGCTGCTTTGTGGAGGCAAGTCTCTGTGACAGCAAGGAAATTAAGCTGGTTGGTTGTAATGATTTCCGCGATTTCAGTGGCGTGGGCTACGAGAGATCTGGCATTGATAAGTGCCCTGCTGATTATGTGGGTTTCCTTAGTCTTTTTATTGGTAGGGATTTGTTGCGTGGGTGATGGATTATTGGGTTCCTGAGTGGGTTTAGAGTTATGTTTGCTGGTGCAAGGCTTGGGTTCTGAGGTCAGGTTGGTGAGACTGGAGCCTGGTCTGTGATTTCTCCAGTTAGTGGAGCAAGGTTGTTTTGGCTTAGGTTTACTTGCAAACAGATATGTGTAGGATCCTGACGATAGCTCAGTGCTGGAGCCTAAACCCAGAGACTAGGAAATGACAACAAACTAACTTTGTCCTGTCACGACAGAGGTATCAACAGACATTTCAAAATCACAGGTTTTAGAGGTGAAGTGTTTTGCTGTAAAAACAAAGGCATACTAAGAGATTTGGTAAGACTGTTCAAAACAGGACAGTCAATTCCGAGTATGACTTTTTGATGGACCATAGTCTACCAGTACTTCTCTCTACCCTTTAGGCTCTGTCCACCAGCAGCCAAGAGAGTCTCTCAGACATTTGGGTTTTGAGGTGTACAAACACATCTTTCTTGGCACTTGCATCAGTCGATGTTTCATCGCACTTGTAAGGAAAACACCTGTTCTTAAGTGGGAAGTTCCCCTCCCCACAGAAGCAATCCCACACCTTCAGCACTTAGTTCTGTGTGTCACATTCAGTGGGATCTTGGAACGACGAATGCTAACACTCTTCTATCCCCTCTGCAGTTCAGATGGCCCAGAACTGAACCAAGGCCAGCCTTAACTAGCTAGAGAGAAAAGGAGGACAGTAACTGGAGAGCCAGGTCCCTACTTACGTATTGTGGGAACAGCTGTAACAATTCACCAGACTCAAATTAATACTAATCACTGACTGGTGGATTGCTCAGTTTCCCAAACTGCAGGTGTGTAATCATACACAGTGTGGAGTTGCTGGTGGTGTGGCTCCAATGGGTCATGGTTTGCAGTGAGTGTCCTGTGAACTGCTGAAGGGAAAAGACAGATGACTATCTTGGAAAGAAACATGACTGGTATAAATGGTATGCAGTGATATAATTGCGGTGAAAATGTCACCTGTACAAAAAATTGTGGCGAAAATGCTGCGGTTTGACCTGTTAAAGGTGTACCCCATTACACCATTTAAGGGGAGCGGGAGTTGCGGGGGTGTCCCCTGCTCCTCTTAAATGGTATAATGGGTACAGGGGTTGCAGGGGTGTCCCACGCATCCTGTACATGGATTGCGGTGGCAAAACCAGAGCCTTTTTGCCACAATATTTTGTGTCCATGGCCATTTATGCCACAATTTTGAACACATGGAACTGTATAAATCTTCAGAAAGGGATTATCACAATGCTAGACTTCCTAGGAGGGACTCTGCTGTGCTTAGGGAAGGCTCTGCCAACAGGAACTGTGGTGATGAGCATGGCAGCGTGGAATAGGCTGCAGAAAATGGGACATACTGAGTGTGCAGGGGGCGTTGTATGACAAGCGGGAAAAGGGGAAGCCATGGGAGGTGCATGGCAGAGCTGGGGAACTGGAAGGGATCTAAATCTTGAGTAATCAAGGGAAACCGATTCTGAGAAAACTTCAGAAATACCAATACCATCATGATCTTTGCAAAGCATGATTCTACCATTACGCCCTGATTAGGAATGCAAGATGGCCACCATGGCCCGGAAGAACTTCCAACTTCCTGTGTCTAATTGAACCCACTGGCTGCCATCTTGGAATGGAGTAACCCTCCACAGCCTTTTATAGATTACTAGTGTTTCCTAGTTTCTAGCTTCTGTATCTCATAGATCCTCTAGGGTTTGCTTGTTCTCCGTGCCTATACTTGACATTGGGTTAGATGTTGGTGAACCTTGGGCAGGACCCCAGATGCCCAGGGACACCGGAAATAGAGCTGGGCTTATGCTAGTCTCAAGTTCTGCTACATCAGGGTTTAGCAGTGTGGGCTCAACTCCTCGATCAAATCCGTCTTCTGATGCAGATGCTACCATCTCCTCTTTTGGCTTCTTGTTGGTCTTGCCTGCTACTTTGTATTGGCCGTTAGACTGGACCTCTTTTCTTTCCTAATCGACGATTTGAAATGCACTACTCATCCCCACTCAACTGCCCTTTTCTCTGCTTTATCACTACCTCCTTCTTCTTGGTCTCTGTCATTACCACTTTTCCCGTAACACTGTACTGGCTGCTCTCTCCTCTTCTGCCTTGCTCTCCTCCTCTGTTGTTTCTCCTACCATCTCCATGTTCTTTACTTCACCCTGCTCCGACTTTTTCTCTTCCTCCATTTTTCTCCTACCTGATTGTTCATTACCCCTGCCTCTGGTTTTTCCTCTTTTAACTCCCCCTCCTCCATTGTTGTTCCTACTGCTCCTTGTTCTTCGTGTCCTCTGATTTTCTCCCCTCTTTCGCTGTTGTGTATTCTAACACATCACTTCCTTTCATTCACACTGGCTTTATATCATCCTCATTATCCTCCGGTGTCTCTCTCACCTTCCCTACCTCTTTTCCTCCACCATCCTCCTTGCTGCTCTGCACACACACACTCTCCAGCTCATTCTGACTCCTAGCTACAATGAACCGCTCACATCCAGGCCCCCTTTACAAGTAAGCAGGGCCTCATTTGATCCTAAGAATTGTGTAGTGACTGGCAACTGGGGCTTTGTATTGCACAAGCACTACAATTAGTTGTTTCACTCTTGAACTATGGAACCATCAATTGTGTTGCATTCCCTGGTGTCTGTCTGTGGTTTCATAGTGTGGGGCCGCCATCTTGTTTTTTATTCTTCTTTGAACTCCAAGCCTGAACACAGTCCTGCTACTGTGTGCCTTCCCTCTGTGGTAAGCACTCCGTAGGCGATTCTTTCTGCAGCTTTCCTCCACTGTGGCTCACAAACGTACATGAGGAGCTACAATACAGGCGAGTATATGGTGCAAAGAGTCTCTTTTGAAGCAAGATAATCTTTGCTACATGGTTGAGTCTGCTGCTGCAGTCCCACAAGTAGAGAAATTCTGCAATTTACAGCCAAATAGTCTTTTCCCCCCCTTCCAGTATCCCAGTTGGCCATTGTGTGATAGTAGACATTTTCACTGGCTCTTGTTTTAAGAAATAAAGATGGGGATTTCTCTTTGTTATCAGAGCCAACTTCTATTAGATTATGGCATCTATCTATTGAAATGAATTACCTTGCCTGTGCCTGGTAATGGTGGATGTGGGTGTCATGTGGGCTCTGAGTAATACTTGCTGTGTAATCATGGGCCCCATAAGGATACAGGGGGGACTGCTGGACCACTCGACCTTGTCCCAGACCTAAGACAAAGTACTGTCATTCTTGGCATGCACCTAATTCCTCTGCCCCTGTAAGAGATTATCATGTGTGCGAACAAGCCAATGCACTAAAGCCTGTAGGTCATGGCTCTCCTTTATGACGGCCTCAGTAGAGGAACTCAAAAACCCAACGGTACATTCTGCAGGCATTGGGTGACCAGCCAGGATGACTGCAGGCAGTGTTGGGGTGGTCAGAAAAGGTCCCAATGAGGAAGAGGGGTTCATGTTGCGCGTGCCATATTTGTGACTGGGGTGTGGCAAAGTTGGCGTGATTTTGCAATTTTATATGTATCCAGTGTAGTTAATGTGAATGAGATATGTGTTACTTTAAATGTTACTTGGTGTTTAAGTTGATACATTTTAGATTTTCACGCGCACAGAAAGATAAATGTCAAAATCGCCAATGAAATATAAACACAATCTAGATTAATTAATTTCCGCTTTATTTCGATAAAAAGAATTTACCATCAAAGCCAACACATACAGTATTTGGTCTAATCGGTACAATAAAATACATATTCCAAATGGTAATTCAGACAAAAGGACAAAAATGCTTGTGTGCATACAGTGCATAATGGTTTCAGTTGCAGCATGCATTAATCGTAAATGTCCATTCCTCTATTGAAGCCCCCTCCCCAGTCGAGCAGTAATTATTCAACACATAGATTAACATGGGTAATCGAACAAAGACAGGATGTAATTATAGTTAAGGAACAAGATTGCTCAGTTTGATTCTACTGTGGCAGGCCTGTATCAGAACCAGCCTGTGGTACACATGGCAAGGGGTACCTTAGCCTATCTAGATATGGGGTGATATGAAGTGCCAAGAAGCTGGGCAACCAGTACTTTCATAATGCGCATTCGGGGAAGGGGACTTGTTATGAAAAACCCACTGTGAAGAAGACACTTCATTATTAAACATGCATGCACACTGACATCCATACAAAGGGAATTTACAAATCTACATGTAGTGGGCTCTTTTCATAAATTGCTTAAGCTCTGCAGGCAGGGTTGTGAGATGAATTCTGAGCGACTGGGAAAAACTGGTTTTGCAGGGTTGGAGGCCGAAGGAGAGGTAATGATTAACCGAGCAGTTGGTCAGCCAACAAGCCGGCCAGGGTTTTTATGGTTTGGCAGTATTGCAGAATGAAGAGGCAATCTATTTAAGTACACAGGAGCTTGTTATATATTGTTCAGAGGGATCTGGCCATTTGCTTTTGACCAACATTAAACTTGGGGTGAAGTGACGCTCGAGGCCAGAGTGGCCGATACTTCATGGGTTTCGACTGTTTTCTCAGGATGTAATCAGAGGCCATGCATGTTGATTTGGTAGTCGTTTAGATTAGTGTGTTCTGAAGCAGCCAGCAAGTAGGGGTGGGTTAGATGGTTATCACAAGTTCAAAGGGAACCAAGTATTCTTCCTCTCCTCGTGTTGCTTCAAGTAATCATACAAACCATGTGCAATTACGTTTAGGGTTAGGTTTCAGGCCAGCTGGGACTTGTAATAAATTATGTTTGTATGTGAATATGTAACTATGTGATGATGTCACAACCTACCAAAGAGGGTGTGTTATACGCATGAACTGAAGATGGTAGTTAAGATTATTGTGACCAATGAGAACGGGGTAATTGGAGAAAGATTGGATTTCTTTTGTATAGGTCTTGACCAATCACATGTGGGGGCTGATTGTAATGCAATATATGGGAGTGTTTTAACTGTTGCAAAAATGTATATGTGTCAACTTGTGTGGTTCAGATAGAGTCTGGTTAGTTTGACTTTATAGAATCATCTAGCCCCTACCGGCTGATTGTACAATAAACTTGCTTTACGTACAAAGGTGCACTTGCTTCTTAAGTAGTTGCCCTTTCTTTCGGTAAAGGTGTTTAGAGGCCCGTCCCCAAATTTGACGAGCCAGCCAGGAGCCCAGGCTTTCTGAGATGTTTGGGGTCTCCTTTCTGCACAACTCGGCTGCAGCACCTCTCTGCGGGGTCCAGTTGTTATGCTCACCTGATATCCCCGGGGGCATCTGGAAGGCTCTGAGATCTGGAACCCTTGATGCGTAGTTGCCCAGTGCTGAATAATGAATCTGCAATTACAGAAGGGAGGATTTGTGTTAACTGTCTCTAATGGGTGGATCTACCACCTCCCTCTGACCGATTCCCTTCCCACTGGGTTCTTTTCTCACCTTAGTTATTTGTAAGGTCAGCTATCCGTCCTGCGTTTCTTGTGCAGGGGCACTTGATGTTTGTTGGCAAGCTGCCCGAGTTGCTTCACGGGTGCAGTACGCCTTCCTTGGGCCCAGGCCTGCTGTGACCCCGAATCTGCTGGTAGGCAGGTAGGTTTGTTAATTGTAAGTCTTTGTTCTGTTAATGGTGGGAATTTGTTAATGTCTTTATCTCCGTCTTTTCAGGTGTAAAGGTCTGGATGCTGGCATGCCGGATGGAGAGGCACGTTTTCTAGGTAAGAGAAAGCGTGAAGCGCATCGCCTTTATTGTCTTTTAAAGCTAACCTGTGTTTTCTTCTTCTCCTCACAGGCCGCTGTGGTGCTGCGAGTGGATGAGAGCGCAATGAAAAACAGACCCCCGGAATCCGTTAAGGTAAGTACAGCACTGTGTGGTTGTTTAATATTGAAAGCAAATCTGAATATGTCTCTTTTCCTTTGCAGATGTTGCTGTGGTGCTCCGGATGAAAGCATGGCATAGCGCAATGGAATTCAGGTAAGACTGATGGAATTCGATGTTTTGGAAGCGCGCGTTCTAATATTGTTTTTCCCTTTCTCGTTATTGCAGGTCGCAATGTTCAAGCAGCAGCTGTGGTAGCTTTGCTGGAAGTCCTTAAACTAGTACTCACAGGTGAGTGATGTTTCTTCTTCTCTTGGTTTCCACAGATTGCAGCCCAGTTGAGATGCTGAGTGCTGGATGGTGTTTTCTCAACTAAAACAGAATAATCTTGTTCTTGCAGGATTACAGGAAGATGCTGAAGACCAGGAGCTGGACACGGTGAGCATCACGCTGCGAATTGCAGTATAACACGAAGCGTGTTTTGCAGTCAGGGTGTGGTTTATATAGCCCAGGTAAAGTAGTACCAGGGAAAGTAGTTCCAGGCCTGCCACACCCAAAACACTAGACCGCATGGCTTGGTTCTTAGAACTAGAATGTGTGGGTGCTTCCGTGTTGGATTTAAAGGCCCATGTACATACATGTGACCTAGTTTGAACAGCTCTTCCTTCCTACATATGAGCCTGGTGCCAAAGGCGCTAGGACTGGCTACAGGAGCCCTTTTGCAGTGGTTTTAAGGCCCTCAGGGTTCTGGTGGGAGCCTGCTTGTGGCACAACTTGTGCCCCCTCACAGTGGTCATGACGCCAGTCTTCCATGCACGGTGAAAGAGAGAGGTTTACGGATGCCATATTGGTTAAAGGCATGTCTGATCCCCGGAGGCGTGGTACTGTGGTCCAGTTGTGCAGAGCAAATTGAAGGAGCACCACTTCGGAGCGCTTCGGGTTTTTGTGAGTGCATATTTGGAGGGTAAAGCAAGAGGGAAAATAGGGGGAAAAAGAGGGTTGCTTCTTTGATTTAAGGAGTTTGGTAAGGGTAGAATTGGAATGTGTGCATGGAGTTAGCTGGGAAGATTGAAAGGGTGAATGTTTTGAAGGGGTGAGTGAACTGTCTTGTGATATTAGTCCTTTGTATATATTTTTACCTAGTTTGTTATTTTAGAGATGTGAGGTGGTATCCCCACCAGCATGACCACAGTGAAGTGTGTCCTGAAACCCTTCAGTCTGATTGGCTGGAGCCCTCACCTAAGGGTGAGGTGGCATCTTATGGTAAGTCCACCCATAGATAACTTCCTGAAGTATACCCTTGGCACCCAGGGACGTCATTTCACCAAAATGCCAGGTGTAGCGGAAGAGACATCACACGACCCTTGACCCCCTGATGACATCACAGGAAGTGATGTCATTTGACCCCACCCCAAAGTGATATCGCAGGAAGCGATGGAACACGACCTTTCAGCGCTTTATACACAAAAAAATGTACACCCAATATCACCCAACCTGTTTTGGTACTCATTTTTCGACCTCAGAAGGATGAAAGACTGAGTTGTGGCATTTAAGAACAGACTAAATCAGAGACTCACCCCCGAAGTGTGCCTGAAATAAACCTTTGATGAGTCTAGCAATTATTGTATAGAATTCCAGAAAGACACATTATTTGGTATTCCTATTCTTTCTTATTTAGGGTCAGTGCTGAAAGTATTAGACTTGTGTCACTCCTGTTCTTATTTTTTATAAATTCTTCTTTTTTTTTAAGGGGCCTGTATAAGAAAGCCAGCAACTCTAGAAGTAAAGAGCCACATGGTGCTGGCCACAGCCCAGGAGCTTGTATTACAAAAAATAAAAAGTGTTTTATTTCGTTTTTTTTAAGACAGAGGTTGCAAGGGAGACCTCAGAGTTCGCAGTTGCAACCTCTGGCGACCCCTAAATGACGTCCCTGTTGGCACCATTCATTTTGTATTGACTGTGTGGATGAAGCCCTTACCTGCCTTTTTTGGTTAGTCGAAGTAGTGAAGGGTATCTTCCTGTAGTCAGGAAAAGATCGTGTTGTGGTAGAAAATACCGTACTAGTGATGATGGAGAGCGAGAGCAGTGGGGTTGTAGTAGAAAACATTGCTCGAGTGAAGGAGCTATCTTGGAGATAGTAGCTGGTGTGTGTTTTTTGGATAAAGATGCTGGGCCTCATCACGAGTTGGGTGGTATCCTGGCGTTATTACCATTGGGATACCGACAGGCTAATAATGTTACCGCCGCCCCGGGCACTATTAGTATTAGGAGTATTCCCCTTCCCCATTGGGTCTAATTTTCGGGCGCTAATCGCGCCTGAAAATAGGCGTTAAGTTGGTGCATTTAACCCCAGCTTGCAGCTGGGGGTAAATGCTGCCAGACTCGTGATTAAGCGGACCCTTAAATGCAGCAGTAATAGAGTTACTTCCGCAGTTAAGGGCTACCACCCAACTCGTGATGAGGTCAGATGACTTTTGTGTAAGAGTGAGAAGTAAAAATAAAGTAAATAGGTAAGCGAGGTGATTGCGGTGAAAATTAGTAATGTGAGTGATTGTGTGGGAAGTTTAAAACCGGGAACGGGAAATAAGGGGGATCTTTGGGTGGAAACTTTGTGCCGCAGGTTCGGCTTCATTGTACTTTTTTGTGAAATCATTTTGGGTCAATTGGGTTGGAGTATGGAGACTCTGTTGAATCATTTGTGTCAGGTACTTCCTGGCTATAAGGTGCAGATTTTAAAGTACCATCAGGAATGGCTGCAGGAAACTAAGGGTAAAATGCTCAATTTTTGTCCTACTGAGGGGACCTATGATAAGGGGTTATTGGAAAACCTGAATACTTTTTTAACTGTAAGGCACAAGTGTTCAAAGTTAGAGAAGCGGTTAAACATCTTAGAGCTATGGAGGATGTATGAGAAAGGCGCAAAGGCCCATAATGTTAAAATCTCAGAGGGAGAGCTAAAAAAGGAGGGTGCAGGAATTCCTTCTGCACTGCCCCGATATGGATGCTATCCTTTATCGCCCGCAGAAGGGTATACAGACCCTGAGTTCGAACCTCCATTTTCTCCAGTGGCCACTTGAGTGGTTGAGAGATGGACACACGTAACGTGTCCATCAGCTACAATTCCTAGAAAATGGGATATTGAAGAAAGTGGAAGGATAACTCCTTCCATGGTTAGGGCTGAAGAAAGGTTGAGAATGGAGAGAGGAAAGGGAATAACTCCCCCAATTGCTAGGTTAGACGGGAGATTAAGGGTGGAAGAACAAGAGATAGCCATAAGAGTAGATGCAAGTTTGAGAATGAGGGAGAAAGGGGAGACTGTTCCTTTTACTGCTAGGATAGAGGATAGGATGTGATTGGTAGTATAGACACAGAAGCGCTGAGGCTAGCGGACGAAGGGGTAGTGCTGTTACGACAGCAGAGAAGTGAAGAGTGGGAAGAAATGAATAGACAGGCAAAGGACGTAGATGAAGGAAGGTGGGAGGCATAGACAAGTTCTTGTTAGGTTGGATAAATCAGTTATCAAAGAGGTCAATGTGGACCTGGAGGACAGAAGTATTGCTATGAATACAGGATTCGAGTAGGGAGAACGGGAGCCGGCACCCTACAGGACTGCTGAGTATGCTTCCGTGCCTGTAGAAGTATCAGGGGAGTGATAACAGGAGTAGGGGACGAAGGTGAATGGGAATCGGCTGTTGAGCAGGGAGAGCAGTGTGTAGCAGCCCCACCTCCCACGCCAGTAGCAGTGACCGAGAGTACACCGTGGAGTTGTAGGACACGCTGTGGTACTTGCATGGCCGTAATAAGTAGCAGTGGAGAGATGGAGGAAGACCCAGTAAAAGTGGGTGTAACTCAGTTTCCGTTGCTCCAAAAGGGCAAGGGAAAGGCGTATTATGTCCCATGGTCACACATGGACCGGAATAATTTGATGATGAAACTCTCTTCGCTCAGTCGGGGGTGGGGAAGTGGATTTATGCATTAGAGAAACATACTGCCGATGTCATGTTGGCCAGAGGGGATATGATAGCTTATTCACGGCTCTAATGAGGGAACGATCAGATGCGCTTTGGAGGAGAGCACGGTAGCAGGGAGTTCAGCTGGATACAAATACCAATGATGGAGCAGCTTTTAATAATTACAGGGCACAGGTATGGGGGCCCTGCAGATTATGTATCCCTATGCATCTTATATAAATTCTATTCTAGCTAAAACAAAGAAGATAAGGGAGGGGATGCCTGTACATTCAACTTTGTTTCTTTATGGGGTAATGTTTTTTGTTGAGTTTGGTCTCGAGAATCAGAGATCAGACATGGCAGGTACTAATTGAGTTTTTGTTTCAGCCGGTTATGCCACGGTAGGTAAAACCAGTCACCATCGTTACGATTCTCTTAGAAGCAGTAGTTATCTAGAAGAACAGGGTGGTTCTCTCAGGCACCGATGAGGAAGGCGTAGAGTGGCGCACAGTTTTGTGCTTCCATCCGACCTTATTGCTAAGGGACGTGTCTGCCAAACAATTGTTCGAAGACACCTAAGAAACAGGACATATGGTTTTTGAGATTGGGGTGCCTTGCCACATAGCGGTAGAGCAAAGGGAAGTACCCCAGACCATGCTCATCGTTAGAAACATATCGCCACATTGGAAGGAGGATTTGGAAAAGGTTCTGGACCATTTATGGACCAGCAATCCTCATGATGGGGCTGCTAAAGAGTGTTGGAGCAGTGCAGATACAATTTAAACCTGGTGCGATATTACCACGGGTTAAGTAGTAACACACGTCTAGAGAGGTGGGCGAGGGAATTTATGTGGCGATTATGGCATTGTTGAAGCAAGGCATAATATAAACTTCTGTGTCCCCATGTAACACGGCCTTCGCATGGATTGTGTCCTCCCACGTATTTCTCATCTTATGATATCTTCGTTTCCAGCGTTAGCTGGTTTGGAAATGTATTTTCTCTCGGCAGAGGGCGCTGTGCGTCGAGACGGTCGACTCGATGTCCCTCAAGGGATTCCATCTCGGCTGACATCACCGTCGAGTATATATACCACATGCAGCGCCCGTTGGCTTCAGTTCCATTTGTCCACGAATGCGATTGCTTCGGGAATTACGGCGCACTTCAATTTTCTTTGAAAACGCATCAAAAATACCCTCGTCTTCAGCTCCGAATACTCAGAAGACAGGCTTCAAAAAGTGTCTAGAATGAGGCACCAAAATGTCCATCAAGGACCCGCATAAGATATGTATCTGGTGCCTGGGCGTCGAGCATGCAACCGACAACTGTCGATCCTGTCAGTCGATGACAGGTAAGGCCTTGAAAGAGCACAAAGCCAAACTGTCGGTGGGTAGGATGGTCCCCAAATCCCCACCCACTCCATCTAAATTTGAGTCATCCCATGATTCGAGAGATTCCTCTCCTCAGAGAAAACGATTTTGAAAAACGGTCAAACTCGAGGAGCAGACACTCCTCGTCGTCATCGAAAAAATCGAAGGGAAGGCACAGATCATCATCTTCTTCTTCCTCCTCACCTTCCCCCTCAGAAAGCAGCATAGTCTGCTCGACTAAATCTTCTTCCAAAGAGGAGTGCAAACTCTTTAGGAGTATGTGCAAAATCTTCGAGGATCAGCATCCTCCTCGAAGTTTAAGAAAAGTTGCCATGCTATGGTCGTTGACAAGCATGAGGCCAAGGCAAAACCCTGCATGCTCTCTAGCCGAGTCATAAGCCTAAGACTACAAATCGTTGAAGAAGCCATCAAGTTGAGGGTCAAGTCCCTCGAAGCACAAGCCCAAAGTCAAGCCGTCGACACCACTGACGCCGATACATAAAACATCAACGCCGATTGTACATTCTTCTATGCCTTTACCACAAAAAAGCCAGGAAAAGGTTTTTAAACCTTTACCTAAAAAAGGATTTCTTAAGATCCGTAACATCCATATATAAGGGCTATGAAATCTCTGATGATACCCATCCACGTGGTCTCCATTGGATACTCAAGTATCCAAAAAAACTAACATACCTGAATGCTTCATTTCAATCAGCTAGTGGGGTAGACACCTCCCCAGAACTAGATTTTGGGAAACCAGACCCAGCTGATCATGTAGATGCATCTTACAGAAGCTCAATGTACAGGGTAGTGGAATTTCTGGGATGGAGTAGACCAGCTCATGCTTTTGAACAAGACGACCTGACTCACATATTGGACAAAGGTACTCAATATGACCCTATATTGCCAATCCATGTGACACTGAACAAAAGGGTTGGGGCAAACTGGGAGGATCCAGAGTCCATCCCAGCAATAAACAAAAATGTAACAAAACAATACAGGCCATCCTGTACCGACCCTGGCTACCTATCAACACATCGAACTCTGCAAAGCCTAGTAGTACAAGTAGCTACATCTGCCTCCAAGCAAGCTGCATACACAACCATTCCTCCTGATAGGGATGACAACCGCATTGATTATTAGGCAAAGAAAGTGTTTTCTGCAGACAGCATTGCTTTAAAGTCTGCAAATTCCATGTGTGCCCTTGCAAAGTTTAAATTCACCCTGTGGGACTGCATAGCGATGGTAGCTGATCACATCCCTGAGGGTGAGGAAAGAGACAGCGTCATGAACCTCATAAGGGATGTCAAGGAGGCCATGTCTGAGTCTCCGCAATCAGGTCTGGACACTGATGACAGCATCAGCAGGGCCATGGCGGCAAGTACTGTCATACGCAGATTTGCATGGTTGAGGAAGTCAGGATTTGCACCTGATGTACAATACAAACTCCTTAACATGCCCTTTGATGGCTCCCATTTATTTGAAAATAAGGCTGATGAAAGCCTTGGAAATCTGCAGACCTCAAAGGCAGAGGCAAAGTCCTTAAGTGCGGCAGTCAGGCAGCCGCAGCCTTTTCACTCCAGAGGATTATCTTGGAGGGCCAGGTCTTTTCGCTACTACTCCTCAGTTCGAAGAACGAGAGGACAGGCTGGTCAAAGAAGACAGAGAAGATTCCCTCATGGTGGACGAGGGAGAGGTGCAAAGCCTGCCTAAGCAGCAGCGTCTTTACCATCAGCTGCTGCTTCAGCCGCCTCAAAACCAATCTGGGGTCTTGACTCACGACACCCCGATGGGAGGCAGACTATCACTGCATCTGAAAGAATGGGAGGTATTACTTCGGATGCATGGGCACTGGACACAGTAGCCCAGGATTACTGCCTCCCATTTATACAAAGACCTCAGTATCATCCACCGGGAAAGCATTCGCTAAATGTTCCAGATCCAGTCTTGTTGAGGGAATGTTGACCCTGCTAGAGAAAGGTGTTATATAACTAGTACCTGTGGTGGAGAGTAACAGAGGATGGTAATCTCCCTATTTCCTTTTCCCCAAGAAGGATGGAGGACTGTGTTTTCTGTGTAGTATAACCTGGGTATTTCACCAGTGTGCAACACCAGGTATCTCCGCTCTTATCCCGCTGCTGTACACCAATTTGTTAAGATGGATTTCTAAACTCTGACCTGGTGGGCAGAAGTTTAGGCGACCACCCTCGTTTAGTGGAACAGGGGAACCTTCTGGACAAACCAGACCAACCTGTGGTAGCTTGGCAAGCGGTCAAGACTATGGGGGTCATTACAAGGTTGGAGGTAATGGAAAAACGATGCCGGTAAAGGATTACCGGCACCGCATACCGCTCTGGGCTATTCCGACCCAAGAACCCGGTATTAGAGGCGCTGCTAATAACGTTGCCGTTAATAGCGGCATAGGCGCGGGCACACGGGCCTTCAGGCCGGCAATAACAGGATGCCGCTAATAGGAGGACATCACAAGTCAGGTGGACATGCAAATACCAGCATCATGGAGGCGCGAATACGGGATACCGGCATGGCGAAGCACCTGTAAACTGCTATGTGCAGTGTTCCCAACTGCCACAGGTGCACACAATCAGCACAGGTGGAGGCAATGGAGTCTGGGTCAGCACAAAAGGAGCACACCCACACACCACACCCCTTCCCACACCAAAATTATTCCACTAGTGGTAGCAATACTGGGGCTGGAGGACATGCTTGCATTGCCACACCAGCAACAACTACTACAAAAACAGCAGGCACCACAGTGGAGACGCAGGAGGAGAAGGAGGGTGAGACAGGCCCAGCATGCCCCACCAGTGCAGCCAGTGGTACCACACAGGCAGCCCCCAATCCCTCGCATCAGAGCCAGTCCATTCAACCTAACCCCTGAGCAGATCCACACCTTGACTGTCTGGACCGGGACACCATCACCACCATTGGGGACATGATACATGACAACATTATTAGCCTCATTGAACTACGCACTGCCATCCCCCCTCTACTGAAGGTAGTGTCGGTGATCCACTTCCTTGCCACAGGCACCTACCAGCACACAGTGGGGCACATGCATGGCATATCACAACCCTTATTTTCACGCATGCTGAACCAAGTGCTGGATGCCCTCCTGAAGCACACAAGGGAGTACATATCCCTACCACGGACTCCCCAGGAGATTTTTGATAGAAAAGTTGGCTTCCATGCACTGGTAGGCATGCCAAATTATATAGGTGGCCTCGACTGCACCCACGTGGAGTTGGTTGTCCCGCATGCCATGGAGGTGGTGTACCGCAATCGCAAGCAATACCACTCCATCAATGTGCAGATGTTATGTGACGCCAGCAAGATCATCACACATTGTTGTGCCCGACATCCCGGATCAACTCATGACTCAATGGTCCTGCGGAACTCCATGATACCACGCTACATGGAGCGACATGCAGGACGATGTGCCTGGCTGCTTGGTAAGTAGCATGACAGGCACATGGCAGTGAAATGGGCGGATAGATGCACACACCACCATGGTGTCATTGTTTTTGTGACAGCATGATGTGCACATCACAAAACACTGTGCCCCAAAGCATCCCAAACTGAACATGACAACCAAATCCCATAGCAATGAAGTGAGCTGCACACCTATCAACATTCCAAACTTAAATCCACCTCACATCCCAGAACACGTGCACCATCCATCCTCGTACCTCACCCACCGTAACACAATCCTGCAACAGGCTGTGAATATTCACTATGTAGCTGTCTGCAGCAAATCACCATACAGGACAAGCAGCCATGGGAGTGCACTGAACAAAACCACCAAAGGAATCCACTGCTTGTCACAGGGCCACCACCACCACCACAGAAGTGCAGCATGTCACCTTGGGAATAATCAGCGCTGAATGTCAAATAATGCAGAGTACTGCCAACTCTGCCAGTTAGAAAATCATACAGAACACTACACATCACATATTCAACACAAACACAGCGGTATGCGTCCACAATGCATGAGCAACATCAAGGCAGTATACACCGTGTATCTTCTTGAAGATGCAACCCACACCATAAATCCATGGCACAGAACACATAGAGGGCATGAGAAATGTGTGCATACAACCAGGGACATGTGCATGTGACCATCAATTATCTGCAGGCATGTGTGACAAGTACAGCTGTCCATCATGAATCGACTAACATATACCTTTAATTTCCTCTCATGCAGGTGATAGTGGCTATCCCTTGAAGCCGTGGCTCCTCACCCCTGTCCGAAACCCGCAGAACAGGCACGAGGAGGACTACAATCGTTCCCATACCTGTATCCGTGTGGTCATTGAGCAGACCTTTGGCCTGTTGAAGGTACGTTTTCGCTGCCTTAGCCGGTCGGGTGGGGCACTCCAATACAGGCATGAGAAGGTGGCCACGATCATCATGGCATGTGTCATGCTGCACAACATGTGTATCCGACGGAACATGCCCCTTCCCCCTGACATTGAACTGCATCCACCTGGTGATGATGATGGGGATGAAGATGTGGGCACACATTATCGCAGTGCCGATGCACAGGAGGGACAATCTGTGCGTCAGTCAGTTATTGCACAATATTTCTAACACATGGCTGCATAGGGTGATATGAAAGTGGGACAGAGGGCACTGGGTGTGGGAGTACATGTACACTATGCACTGTATATCAATAAATGACACATATGCAATAAGGAATGTCCAATCAAGATTTATTTTTACACAATGGGTGTATTGAACTGTCCAATTGAATTAAGTGCTCAAACCCTCCACCGTGCAAGGTGCACGCTGACCTACGTAGGGGGCTGGTTTGGGCAGAGCTGGATGAAGAAGGTGAAGTGGGAGAATGGGACAACACCCTCCCCCCAATCTCATCCAGACCATGGCCAAAAGGATCACGACGCAGACACCCCCCACGAGACGAGTTTGTCTATTTACCAGATGACGAAATACCCTGGTTCAGAAACGTACACATAAGAGGAGTATGCCGCCAGCACGCCCCGCACCAGCCCGCCCGGCTCAAACCGACGCCTGCAACATGGATGAGCTTGACTAAGAACAACAGCCACAAGTATCCACATCGTTAGAGATGCCATAACAACATAGCCAACTGCCAAGAACACACGTGCCACCATGCACACTGGTTACTCGCACACCAACCTACACGAAGAGCATACACAGTGCTATGACGTAGGTGACTGACACACCCACTGACGTGCATCGTTATTTTTCACATAGGCCTTTTCACAATACAGCAGAAACGCAAGACGCCTGAAGAGCTCGTGTATATGCTTGCTGACGCTTCTCCCGCCACCCACCCATATGACGACACCATCATGTATATCTAATACTGCTTGTGACGCCCTGTCAACCCGAGACTCCCATACCATGGATTATGTACCGCCACCAATATACTAGGCCCGGGTAGGCCACAAGCAAGAGTCACCCAGGCAAGAGCCTCACCATGAAAATCCTCTCAGAACAAGAGTACAAGTGCTGACCATGCAGAACGAGCCCCCAGCAAGAGCTCACAGCCAAGGCCACGATGTTGCAACTGGCATGCCGCGAGCCCAGCGCAGGGTTATACCTATAAAATGCCAAGCCCACAGAAGCGAAATACAAATCTAATGCTCATAATTCTACTCCAGCTACGGTCTCTCCACACGTGACCAAGCCGAACTGACAAGGTGCCAGGCTCACGAGGCAGAAAGCCACCTGGGTCCCACGTCTGGGACACATGTTGCAACAACGAAGCGGCAAGATGGACACCTACAGCGATGGGAACGACCCGCTCACAAGCCTATGAGCAGACCTGTCCGTTGCCTGCACAAACACATCGTTGCACATTGTTGCTAATGACAGGTACACCGCGAGCTGGGAACGACGATGGTCCCAGGCTTGGGGGCTCGTGGGAGAACCAATCGGAACACAGGGGGGCTCATCACTGACACCATTAGTGTTAGCCAATCACCAGGGGTCCCCTTGTAACGATTCTAAAGTAACAATTATTAGGGACAACCCAAGTGTACCACCTGACCCATCCTTACCCACTAATATCCTTCTCCATATGCTACCTATACTAACCCTACCACTCGGATAGCGCATCATACTGCTGTAAAAAGGGCCTGCGAGCCCCACTAAGAGTGAGAGTCTGATCGGACGCGTACGATCCGAGACCCATCCCTGCCGTTGTTAAAATGAACAGCAGAACCACCTTGCTCCTTGTGTGTGTCTCATACTCCTTTTGGGGACACGGGAGGAGTTGGGGCCTCCCCAGCCCGGAGGTCCGCGGACGGCTCTGCCGGCCCCCGGGATAATCACCCTGACAAGTTGGAGGCACCTCTGAGATCTGTTTTGATCTCTATCTCATCGAAACTTCATTCCAAGGCCCTTGCAGCGAGTGGCCCCCTCTGCCAATGCCCCCTTTTGAGGACTACAGGACCATCGCGGAACTGCGAGAAGACCAGACAGTGCAATCCGGATATTGGCCCTCGGGAGCCGGTTGAGAAGTATCCCGCCCGCGGTTGGCGAGTGTCCGGACATGGTCCAGACGAGGGGAGGTGGTGATCCGCTTGGAGGGGTGCACGCAGTCGAGCGGCCCCGCATCAAGGGAACTTGGTGAGTATGGCACACCCAACAAGCAATGTGACATTGTGATGGAGGGGGGAGGAATTGTAATAAGGGCGGCCGGTCGGGGTTATTACAGTGTGTTGCAAAGATTTGATTAATAAGTGTTGACAGACGGGTGAGCGGTAGCGGGACAGGCACGAGGGCCGTCTTCTACCGCGTCACAGAAGCAGGGTGGGTGGAGCCAGAAGGCACCACGTGTGGTTGTTCGTAGGCACGAATTGGTCTAGATAGTGGGCACCTGTAGAGGGGGTGTGTGGCTTTCCTATGAATTGGCATTTTTGATCAATGAATAGATGAGGATTCCTATTGATAGAGTGTTAAAGCTCGATAGATGACGTTTTCCCGTAGGAGGTAGCTAGATTGTTGCCGAGTGCAGAAGATAATTGGCTGGTTAAGCTCCCTGGCGAGGGGCGTATCACATGCGAGGCGACGCAGCGTGCACAGTCCGATTATAAGAGTTTATTGTTGGTTACCTTGTTCCAGGCGTAACAAGAAGACAGCTGTGGGGTTGAGGGGGACAAGGAGTTAAAACATATCGCGCGCTCTTTTAATGTTTTAAAAGTCTTACCGGTAATAGTTTGAAGAAGTTGGTGACGTCACCCGTAGGGCCTCCACAGGACACCTCGACCACATCGTGTTGTTCAAGGGTTGGTAGGGGAGTAAGTAAAGGGTAAGGGCGGTATAACAGAAGTGGGGAGGCCACGCACGGAGAACGCAGGCTACCCCCAAAATACAGGGAGGGTGAAAAGGGGGAAGGGACCGCGCACAGAGAGCGCCGAGGAAGGTGGGTGGAAAAGAGGGGAGTGGAAAAGGTGGGGCAGCTGTATAAGCACATCACACGGGGCACGCAGCCGCAGGGGGCTTTGTGCGCCGCGGCCGCAGGGGGCCGTACTAGTGGTATCAAAGGAGAAAAAATAAACAGAGGAAAAGGACTGTATATTTGTAACTACATTACCTTTCAGCAGACGGTCGGAAGTCCCCAATCTACGGGGGCAGGTAAAGAAGGTTGTTGCTGACGAGAGTTAACAGTATAGTATAGCAATGTCATACGGGTCGGGGTCTGGAGGGTGGGGGAACACTCTAACTACCCCCTCCAACATATTTGCAAGACGCTATCACCTCACAGGGAGAAACTTATCAAATATAGTATAGAATGGACACAAGGGACAGACAACAAAATGACACCATGGCCGCCTAACAGCAGTTTTGAACCATACGTCCAACACTCGCTGCTGACACACATACACAACACGTACAAGGGGAAGAAATTAGCTCATCACGTGGAGGTATTTAACTTGTGGAGGATGTTCCAGGGATCCCGGCCAGGAGCAACAGGAATGTTCACCATGGAAGGGACGACAGAAGAGAAAGGGAGCAAGGAAACAAAGGAGGGCAAAGAGATTAAGGAAGAAGAAGGGAACATGGGAGCGGCGACTAGTAACACACCATGCACTGAGAAGGACAAAAGGGAGGATAAAAGGTCTGGTACCGCGCATGAAGTAGAAGTAAAGAAAGAAGGGACAGAAGATATACCCCTAGCGAAAGTAGTGAAGAAGGAGAAAGGTGGGTTGTATCCAGTGACAGAGTTACGAGAAGCAGTGAGGCAACAATTGACGGCAGCTGAGGGGTACTCAAATCCTGCATACAGCCCTCCACCATATACCGCTACAGGTAGCTACCAGAGGGGGGAGGAGGTGACGAGCATGGTGGGTTCAAGTTGCACGCAGGCCCGCGCAAAAGGAGGAAAGAGAGGTGAGAAGCACATCGCGAAAATAGGACAAGACGAATGGATAGCAGCGCAGGTGCTTTTAAAGCTGCAAGGGACCTTAACAGGAGAAGAAGAAGATGTGGTGAGGAGAGTGCCTAAGGACGACAAAGGTAGCACTCAGACAGGGGGTGAGGTGAGTGACACGAGAGAAGGGGAACTGTCACAGGAAGAGGAGGAGATGTTGGAGGAAAGATTGGCTGAATTGAGGGATGCGCGGAGTGCACTGATTAGAAAGTTCGAGCAAGAGACACAAGGAAGGAGGAAGGAAAGGAAGGAGAGTAGGGAATGGCAGGAAAGGATGAAGGAGTGTACAGAAGAGAGGAAGAGAGGAAGAGGGAAGCGGAGAGGATGAAAGCAACAGCGGAGAGGGTGTCCCGAGCAGAGCAACGTGACATGAAGAGGAGGGAGGAAGTAAGGGAAAAGGAAATGGAACAATGGAAGAAGAAAATACTCTCTGAAAGCACCAGGAAATGTGAAGAGGGTAAAGTAATAGAAAGTATATTAAAAAGAGAAATGGGAGAGGAAGAGAGAGGAAGAAAGGATATTAGCAAGGATAAGTAGTGAAGTGATGGAGGAACTGAAAAAGAAGAGAGGAAATAGGCGGCGAGATAATGGCGAGGAAGGAAGAGAGTGGAGGTAGGAGAGTGGAGCACGGAATAAGAACATAAGCACGCCAGGACGCGGAAGTGGCTACAACATCAACGCAGGGGGCGGCAACTAGTGGAGGTGAACAGGGAGGAACGGATTTAATGGACTTAAACATGGTAACAGTGGGGGGAAAAAGAACAGAATGGGGGTTGTCGCTCATGGACGGATTCTGCAGCGAAGAAGAGGAGGGTGTGGGGAAAAGAGGAAGAAGTGGCAGTAGGGAGAGTTTAGATTAATTGTACCTCACACACGCTAACAGTGAATCACCATGGGCATGCAGGAAGAAGGAAGAGGAGAAGACAGGTAAAGAACAGGTAAGCGAGGTGGCCGGAGGAACAACGCACACAGTAACATCCACGCTATCACGCCCACCACGCCTACACCTGAACACACACCATACGTTGGCAGGCTCAGAGATCTCCCAGGACACAGGCAGGAGGAACGGACACACACGCCTGCGGTGAAACAAAAGGGTAATAGGAGAGGGAGGAGGAACGAAGGAGAAGATATGACAAGCAACGGTAATATAAATATGTCAACAGAGTTACCCGACACAGAGGAAGAGGACAAGTACACTGACATTACCCCACAGTCCCGGGGGGAACTGAGGGGTTACAATTTAATGCCACTTCTGGAAAGGGGAGGGGCCAGACCGCAATACAGCCTCTGGAAGCATGCTGATAAGGAGAATATAAAATGTAGGCTCCCATCCCTAGGCGGAGGAGCAGGGAAGTGGATATACGAGATGGAGAAACAAACTGCGGGACAGAAACTAGCAGTAGGAGATGTGAAGGGACTATTAATATCAATATTGGGGGATCCGGCAGATGACATTTTGAAAAGGGCAGGCTTCCCCGGAGTTACAATAACAGACACGTCACATGACGGGCACCATTTGCCAACTGCAGGCATGCATTATGGCAGGCCCTGAGGGTCCAGTACCCAGACACATCAGACATAGGAGCTATTACGCCACGCAAGATGCGCGAGAATGAAGATCCTGTTGATTACATCCAGGAGATTCAGGAGAAGTGGCGGTTGGAAACTAGGGAGAAATGGGATAAAACACCAGCCATTTTTTACCACATACTAGTACAAGGGCTCCCGGAGACAGTACAAAGACAGCTAAAGAAAATAGTGGGAATGGAAGCTAAAGCCTGGCCGAAAATACAACTAACAATAATGCATCACTGTAGAATGTGGCAAGAAAAGATGAAACAAAAGGAAGAAGATAGGAAGACAGAAGAGGCAAAGTTAGTGCAGAAAAAACTAACTAAATATACCATGGAAGGAGCACTAATAACTACACCAGTAGTAATGGCACCCACCCCCACACAACTGGTGGTTGCACGAGACACCACACAGCAACAAGTAACACCATTACCACAGCCAGCACAATTTATAACACAGCAAATGCCACCACCCCCACCATACACGGCTCCCGCAGGGGGAGGGTACATGTAATCAGGAAATGGACATTATAACAACTTCTGGGGATGGGGCGGCATGATGAGAGGGAGAGGGTATGGCCAACACGCACAGCAGCAAGGGGGAGGGTTCCGAAGTTACTACCCTAACGGGCAGCAAGGGTACCAAGACAATACAGGGAATTTCCCATGGCAGGCCAGGGAACCACCAGTATGTTGGATTTGTGGATTGGTGGGACACATGTCGCGCACATGTAGAATGAGGCCCACCCCACCGGCCTGGGGGGAACAGGGGCCGCAAGGACATATGGGGGAGCAACAGGTTTACCAGCAAAACCAAGGAATACAACAGAACAACCCACATGTCACCACAACAACCACAGCAACAGGTACAATACTACGCCGCACCACAACAACAGGTACAGACATACACATCACCACAGCAATAGATTGTAGTAACACAACAACACCAAGTGCAACCAGCACAGCAGCTCACCCAAATACAGGACAATAAAGTGTCAACCACTGATACACCACTACCACAAACACAGTTAGGAAGGGTAACCATATTGGGGCACAACCCTTACACTGGAGGCAGTCAGTCACTGTACGCACAATAGGACAGCCCACCGACATCTTTGATGTGTACCATCCTGTCGATAACACCTAACAGTGTGGAGGAACCATGCATACAGGTAGCGATAGGTGACAAAAAATGTTCCTTCCTTGTTGACACCGGGGCCACTAGGTCTTGCATTAGGGAGGGTACATTTAAAATGTCAGGCGAGGCCATGCACACTCAAGGATTCTCTGGGGCTCGAGGGTTGGTTCCCTTTACTGATAACATCTCCTTATCTATAGGAGATAATGATATGTCTGTCCCGCTCCTGTACTCGAAGGAGTTGCCAGTAAACATACTTGGGAGGGACATAATGAGCAGATTGAATATGACAATCTCCTTCACGGAGAACGGCATAATTTGCTCCACACCAGGAATAAACATGCTCACCGCACGACAAATACTGCAAGCCTACTGTGGCCAAACAGTAGCCAGGCCAGAGACACCAGCAAATGAATCGGAGGGGAAGATAATTTTAGTGAGCATCGAGAGCATCATGGCAACTGCAGATTACATCGCAGTACATGCCCAAGACAGGGAGGGGAGGGCCTGGAGAGCAGTAATAGCACTGGCTAAGGGGTGCAAGCTCACACAGGTGTCTGACGAGGAGCTCTTCTCAGAAAGCAAAGGAGAAGGAGAGATGGTGTTTATGATGAGTGTTGACATCTGGTTGAGAGTGACATACAAGCAAGTGGCACTAAAAATGGCAGTGGCACTAGAGGCACCTGCATCTAACCCAGTACCATTTTATGAGGAAGATATGGCTAAAGTTCCAGCATCACTGTGGACCACCAGTCCCTATGACGTGGGCTGCATAAAGAGCATTGGAGGAGTAAAAATAAAGTTGAAAAAGGGAGCAATATTACCTAGGGTGAAGCAGTACCCACTATCAAAAGAGGCAGATGAGGGCATATACTAAACTATAACAGCCCTGATAAACAATGGCATATTGGTACCATCAGAATCAACATGTAACACGGCCGTGTACCCAGTGCGCAAAGCTAAAGGAGGGTCTCGGCGTTTCATCCAGGACCTTAGGCCCTTGAATTACATTGTAGAGGCAGGGTACCCCATAGCAGCAAACCCAGCCACAATACTATGTGGAATACCAGCAGAGGCATCACGGTTCACTGTTTTTTTACCTCAAAAATGCATTTTTCTCGATACCTCTGCACCCAGATTCACAAGATTTCACAAGCCTCACATACAGGAATACAAAATGGAAACATACCAGGTTACCACAACGGTACTGCGAGTCACCCACAATCTTCAACAGGGTAATACAGATGGATTTGGGAAACATTGAAATGGAGAGCACGGTGCTGCAATATGTTGATGACATAATAATCTGCAGCACCACTGAAGAGAGGTGCAGGGAAGACTCAGTAGAAATGCTGACAGTGTTGGCTGAGAAGGGATACAAGGTGGACAAGGAAAAGTTACAGTACTGTCAGAAACAGGTACTATACATTGGCCAACTTATTTCCCAGCATGGAAGAAACATTGCACCACAAAGAGCACAAACCATAACCAACACACCACAACCACAAACTGTGCGGGAACTGCAGCAGTTCCTGGGCCTATGCAACTACTGCAGGGCATGGGTTTTTGATTACAGTTCATACATAGGACCCCTGCTCGAAGCACTGAGAGAAGCACAAAAAGGGGACAGAAGTTTGGGGTAGACAAGGGAAATGAAAGAGGCGTTTGATGAGTTAAAACACGCCATATCCACAGTGCCCGTACTAGCCACTCCAAATTATGAGCATCAATTTTTCACATTGCGACTCAGCAGTAATGAAGGCAGTACTAACTCAGAAAACAAGCATGGGACACAAGCCAATAGCTTTCTACAGCGGTCACTTGGACCCTGTGATGTTAGGTCATTTCCCTTGCAAACAGGGCCTCGCCGTCGCAGTATTTGCGGTGGAAAAATCATCATCATCATCATCAATCACAATGGGGTGCCCCACCACATTATTTGTGGAACATGCACTGTTTGCAATTTTAAACAAGGCCAAGTCCACACTGACCATACAGAGGGCATCAGTTTATGAGCTCATTTTATCCAGACCTGAATTGACAATTGTCAGATGCAGTAATGTAAACCCAGCCAGGTTCATAGCAGAAGTTGTTGAGGAAGGTGATTATGCCAACGATTGCACACAGACTATTGAAATGTACTTCGGCACAAGGAAGGTCGAGGAGGATGCCCTTAAGGGGGGTGAAATAATGTACATTGATGGGTCATCAACTATTGATCAGAGCGAAGGGGTAAGGAGGACAGGGGCAGCAGTAGTTAGAATGACGGAATATTTGATGTATGCCCCAGTGAAATGTGTCCAATTACCACAGCATTATTCGGCTCAGGCAGAGGAATTGGTCGCACTGATTTTGGCACTAAAAGAAAGTTTTGACAAAATAGTGACCATATACTCTGACAGTGCATATGTAACATCAACGGTGCACTCAGGATTAATAAAGTGGCAGAGAAGGGGATTTAGAATAGCTGATGGCACCCCGGTGCAACATGCCCTCTTACTAGCCGAATTGATTGAAGTAATTAACGATCCCCAAGAAATAGCTTTGGTTAAATGTCAGGCCCATACTAATGGAGATGAAAGGTAATGAAACAGCAGACACACATGCCAAACATGCTGCATATTTTGGCAAAATGTGGACTCCCCCAGAATCAGAGGCAGGCAGAGGGAGATCAATGGCAAGACAGATGTTGATGAAGGATGGGTACACCCATCTCCCTACAACCTAGATAATGGAGTTGCAGGCAGCTGCACCAATGGCAGAAAAGGAGCTATGGGTGAGAAGAGGGTGTACAATGTCCCTCACAGACGCACTGTGGCATCAAAATAATACTGGAAAGGTGGTTATGCCGCTGGCACTGTTGAACACAGCCCTGGCTCAGCTTCACCATCCGGCACATACAGGAAAGGAAGTGATTGCAGCACAAATTAAGGAAGCGTGGTTCTGTCCCGAGTTAAATTCTCATGTTGCAAATTTCATCAGCAAATGCCTCACATGCCAACAGTTTACGGCCGGTCACACGCTGCAAGTGATAAAGGGTACTATACCCCGGTCAGAAGGACCCTTCCTACACCTTCATATTGACTACGTTGATATGTACATGATTGTGGTGGTATGTCCATTTTTCAGATGGATTGAGGCTGGACCTTGCTCACACACGGATGCGTTCAGAGCAGCTAAATTTTTAGTGAGAGAGGTCTTCCCCAGGTGGGGTGTTTGCGAAGTGCTGCGGTCGGACAATGGCCCACACTTCGCAAACGAAATGTTTGAGCACATCACAGCTCTGCTTGACATCAAACACAAGTTTGCATGTGCATCATCCACAGGCTAATGGCGTCTGTGAACGCCTGAATGGCCTGTTAAAGGAGGAGATAGCCAAAATCCAGCAGACAACTAAGAAGAGTTGGTTGTACTGCCTTCCCCTGGCTCTATTTGAGCTGAGGAACAGGCCAGGATTTGATCACCACCTCACTCCCCACAAGGTGATGACTGGATGTCAGATGCGCCTTCCATTAACACCAACATCAAGAGCCTTCACTGACTATGAAAATACTGCAAATGTTTTTGGTGACGAAATGTATCAATATGTCTCTTCCTTGATTACTAGTGTCGCCTTTATCTCTCAACAGCTCGAGCGCACACGGGGCGGGTCGAAGAGCACCCAACAAGAAGACTCAAATGAGGAACAAGAAAAGCAAAAACTTTGCACTGTCGCGGAAGGAGATCACGTACTCCTCCGCAATTTCAATAGAAAGTGGAACGGCCCACGTTTCACTGGGCCCCACTTGGTAGAAGCAGTGGCTCCTAGAGCCGTTAAACTACACGATAAACGAGCTTGGAATCACCTTCACGATATAAAGCCCTACAACCATCAGACTCGCCCTTGCGTTGACGACAGGGCCATCACAAAACCAGCAACATCAGCAACGTCAGCGACAGATAAAGACACAGCAACTACAACAAAGGACAATTGTGACACTGCCACTGACCCTTCCCCAGCCACAAACACCGCCATAGACTTTGGGCAATCGCCCATAGCTCACCCCATGGTCACGAGATCACAAGGCAAACAAAGCTCTGCCCAGCCCAACCCCGCCCAGGCCACCACCGAATAAAGGACGTTGTATAACAAACTTGAATGTTACGCACACTTGTATGTTGTTCTTTTCTTTTTGTCTCGCACATGCAGATACCGCATATTATTGTATTGTTTAGAAAGTAAAGTAACTAACCTCGTGCTCTGCCCAGGAGTAAATGCTGCCCACAGATGATAACACCCCCGATGCCCTGTCGCATCAATTTGTATATCATATAAGGAGACCAAAGTATCTGAAAAGGAGAAGGGTACGCGTATACTACACCGCATTTGTTCTGGTCATACAACAATCATTTCCCCATCTCCACGAGCACCTGCCGGCTCTAAGAGATAG
Organism: Ambystoma mexicanum; assembly: GCF_040938575.1. Classification (NCBI taxonomy): domain Eukaryota; kingdom Metazoa; phylum Chordata; class Amphibia; order Caudata; family Ambystomatidae; genus Ambystoma; species Ambystoma mexicanum. The sequence continues at coordinate 197,145,312 of NC_090927.1, read as the reverse complement.
GTCACTAAGATTAGCGTGGGAACAGCTTTTCGCCTGGGCATTGAACGATTACCTGATAGGGAGAGCTTAATTAAGGAATACTAACAACAATAACGCACCCCTTCAGAATTTTCAGGCGGGTACCTTTAACGTCTCAAGAATAAGCTGCAGGACCGCAGCAAGGTAAGAGCAAAATGCCAGTGAGACTAGCTCCTGTAATAAAATTGGTAGGTGTGTTGGTGGTCACTGGTCTATTGGCTGCCTCTGCCTGGCAGAAAAACTATGCTTTGAATATTACGGCTGTACCCAAAACTAACCCACCCCCTCCCACGGCTGCAACAGGCACGGTGTCAGGTGGTACCAGTAGCCATACAAATAAGGGAAATAGAGTTAAACGCAGCACATATGCAGAAGATAAAGGTATGGATAATTACGTAACAGATTCAGCACACGTCTCAAACAACATGTGGTACCAGCACATGACCAAAATTGGTAAGCAGACAACTGAGGACAACTGCTATGTGAGCTCATTGAACCCATATGCCATGAGCGCATCAAGAACATTTGTAGCCACTGAAATACCAGCAAAAACAGTAAAATGTATAATATATCTGGCACTATTCCAAATGAAAGGACGATTCCAAGGGACGGTGGTGAGACTTCAATGGAAAACAAGAGACACATATCCATACGAAAACAATTTCCTCAAAACATACTTAAGCTACCATAAAAGCAGGCTACATGCTGAAGCCTTCAGATACATGACGGATGGCCCAGACAAAGGAGAAACAAAGAAAGTAACGCTAGAATACCTGCCGTGTGATTGGTATGCAACTGAAGTCCCTGGTGAACAAGGGTGCTTGGAAAGCCCTCTAATAACAATAACTGGGAAAATATATATGAACAATGAATGGGAAATAGGAGTGGTTGGGAGCAACATGATAACAAGAGAAAATATTACCACCATACAGAAGCACAACGACAGATGTTGGACTACATGGGGTAAATGTGTACCGATGCTGACGTGGATGGCGAAGGACGAAGATCCAATAAGCATACTACCACTGACTGCACCCACACTGTGCTACCAACACAAAGGTGATGTGGATGTGGGATACAACACCAACTGTGGAAGTACGGTAGCATTACCTGAGGGGGGTGCTGGCACGGCAGTTCTAATGCACCACTATTGGGCCTGCGGTGATAAAGCGTACCACACCTTGCCTCCATAATGGAATGGAGTATGCACCATGGTACACATCAACGTACCATCCCTGGTTGTGCCTCAGAAACATATCAACATGGCCAATTTCCCCAAGATGGACGAAGGGAACAAAAGGAAGAGGAGATCAGTGAAGATTGCAAAAGGTGACGAGAACAATAATAACGTATTGTCAAGAGCGAAAAGACAAGGGGAAGCACTAACGGGAAACTACCTGTGGGGAAGGTCAGAAACAGCGCTCACCTCCATTCCACCAGAACACAGACTATTTAGCAGAGCAGCAATGTTCTTTTCATCAATAATACACCCAGGACAACAAGCATATGCAAACGCAAAATGGCTTCAGATCACCCGGTGGGAGCTGATGATGACAATAAACTCGACTGTCAATGGATTCAACGCCATAAAAGAAGATCTACGAGCAGTGAGAATGGTAGCACTACAAAACAGGTATGTGCTGGATCTTCTCACGGCAATGGAAGGAGGAGTTTAGTTTGTGCAAAAATTGGACAATCATGTTGCATATTTACACTGCTAACGACGCAGATAATGGAACACTTACTGAAGCAGTATCACAACTGGCCCTGATGCACTCCAAAATGATGGAAGAGAGTAAAGGAGCAGAGAAAGATAACAGCTGCTTTTCATTTCTATGGTCATGGATGCCTTCATGGCTGTCAGATGGACTGAAATTAATAGTAGGAGTGATAATATTGGGTACAGCTGTGTTGATTGTGATAAAGTTCTGGAAAGCTAGAAAAGCACGTACAACAGACGAAATGATGGAGATGGTCGGCATGCATGCCTTACTACCGGCTGACGATGTCAAGCACACGGACATGATAATAAGGGAAAGAGAGAGGTTGTGCAAACAGATTCTTGACAACCACATGGATCCACCATCTGTGAAGGTAGAGAACCTAAGAAACCCGAGGAGCTATGTTGGAAGATGGGTATACTGCAAACCCGGCGGCAACTGCGTTTACATGTACTGGTCGTTCGAAGATCATGTCAACCACTATGGACACTTGACCGGAATAACTAAAGTATGGAGAGTGAAAGGAGATAAGAACAAGGATGAGTTTGTGGTTGACAAGTCGACCAGAGGGGGACTGAAGTGGGAGAATGGGACAACACCCTCCCCGCAATCTCATCCAGACCATGGCCAAGAGGATAACGACCCAGACACTCCCCACGAGACGAGTTCGTCTGTTTACCAGATGACAAAATACCCTGGTTCAGAAACTTACACATAAGAGGAGCATGCCCACCAGCACGGCCCGCACCAGCCCGCCCGGCTCAAGCCCGCGATATGGATGAGCTCGAATTAGAACAACAGCCACAAGTATCCACATCGTTAGAGATGCCATAACGACATAGCCAACTGCCAAGAACACACATGCCACCATGCACACTAGTTACTCACACACCAACCTACACGAAGAACATACACAGTGCTATGACGTAGGTGACTGACACACCCACTGACGTGCATCGTTGTTATTTTTCACATAGGCCTTTTCACAATACCGCAGAAACGCAAGACACCTGAAGAGCTCGTGTATATGCTTGCTGACGCTTCTCCCGCCACCCACCCATATGACGACACCATCATGTATATCTAATACTGCTTGTGACGCCCTGTCAACCCGAGACCCCCATACCATGGATTATGTACCGCCACCCATATACTAGGCCCGGGTAGGCTGCAAGCAAGAGTCACCCAGGCAAGAGCCTCGCCATGAAAATCCTCTCAGAACAAGAGTACAAGTGCTGACCATGCAGAACGTGCTCTCAGCAAGAGCTCACAGCCAAGGCCACGATGTTGCAAGTGGCATGCCGCGAGCCCAGCGCCAAGGTTATACCTGTAAAATGCCAAGCCCACAGAAGCGAAATACAAATCTAATGCTCGTAATTCTGCTCCAGCTACAGTCTCTCCACACGTGACCAAGCCGAACTGACAAGGTGCCAGGCTCACGAGGCAGAAAGCCGCCTGGGACCCACGTCTGGGACACAGGTTGCAACAACGAAGCGGCAAGATGGACACAGCTACAGCGATGGGAACGACCTGCTCACAAGCCTATGAGCAGACCTGTCCTTTGCCTGCACAAACTCATAGTTGCACATTGTTGCTAATGACAGGTACACCGCGAGCTGGGAACGACGATGGTCCCAGGCTTGGGGGCTCACAGGAGAACCAATCAGAACACAGGGTGGCTCATCGCTGACGCCATTAGTGTTAGCCAATCACCAGGGGTCCCCTTGTAACGATTCTAAAGTAACAATTATTAGGGACAACCCAAGTGTACCACCTGACCCATCCTTACCCACTAAGATCCTTCTCCATATGCTACCTATACTAACCCTACCACTCGGGGAACCAATCCAGAGTGGCGATAGGTTTTTTGCTAACTTTCCCAGGTGACGCGGATAGCGCGTCATACTGCTGTAAAAAGGGCCTGCGAGCCCCACTAAGAGTGAAAGTCTGAACGGACGCGTACGATCCGAGACCCATCCCTGCCGTTGTTATAATAAACAGCAGAACCACCTTGCTCCTTGTGTGTGTCTCATAATCCTTTTGGGGACACGGGAGGAGTTGGGGCCTCCCCAGCCCGGAGGTCCACGGACGGCTCTGCCGGCCCCCGGGATAATCACCCCGACAAAGGGGTGGCCGCTTGCTCCAGTCTGGCGGCAGGACGCTCCGCCTCCATGGAATCTGCAATGCGGGAGAGGACCTGCCTCAGTGCAGACACCTCCTCGCAGATTCTTGTGGTGCTTGCCTCAATGGCCTGCCTCAGGGAAGCAGTGCTGTCATGCCCCTCCTGCCTTGCCTGGGCACTGTCTGCAACAAATTGCCTCACTAGTGCTGTGAGCTCCTCCTGGCACTGCACTGTGTGTCCTATCTGCTGCACCCCCGCCTGTACACCAGTGGAGGGTGCATGTGTGACATCCCCAAATCCATGTGGCTTCTCTGTGGGACATGCTCCCTTGTACGGCCTTCCCTCCAGACTGCTCCGGTGTGGTCTCGTGGTAGGAGTAGACAGGTGTGACCTGGGGGGGTGGTGCGGGACTGGGTGTTGCAGGAAGGTCCGAGGAGTCGTCCTCGACAGGAACACACATCTGGCCCTGCCCATCATCGTCTGTCTGGGGTGCCGTAGCTGCCGCCTCCCCAACAGAGCTGTTCTCTGCAGAATGTGCCCCATCACCCACTGTCTCCTGTGCAGGTGACACAGGTGTTGTGGAGACTGTGGCAATGGGCTTAAGTGGCACCAGTGCCGTGGCATCCTGTGCTGTTTGCGACTTCAGTGCCTGTCGTGGCTTGGCTGGGGCTTTCGATGTGGAAGGCCTGTTGCCTTCTTCCCTGGCCCTCTTCCGGGGAGTAGTTGCCTGTGGGGGTGAGTCCCGGGTCTCGCTGTCAGGATCTGAACCTGTGGGGGACCAAGAGAGGGACGGCGTCAGTGATGGTTTGACAAGCATCATGCATAAATTGGTATTATTGCTCTTCTACACATTAGAGAGGATTAGGCAGTGGAGATTTGATGATCGCGAAGCTTGCTATATGGGTGGAGCATGCAGGCATCCGTCAGGGTCACTCATGTTGGGGCTGACGTATGGTATGTGACATGCATTTCCGTTGTGGGCTGCGTGCAGTGTGACTTATGCCATTTTCATATTTGTGTGGTGTGTGTCAGGTATGGCATTGCCATGCTGCATGCATGTGCATGTGTCTGTACTTCGGACGGCATCTAGGCAGGGATGTGTCAATATGTATGTATTTGGCCATGCATTGCCTCTTTGGACGGAAAAATTGGTGGACTATCATCATACTTAGCATTACAGTGTTTTCTTAGGACACGCACCTCCATCCGCCGATGAGGTGGCGCCATGCTCCATCTCGTCCACACCTTCTATGCCAATCGTGCTGGCGTAGATCTCCTCCCACTGGCTTAGCTTTATGGGTGAGCTAGGACCACCGCCAGTAGCAATGGGCTCCGGTTTGCGGACAGAATGTTCCTCACTCTCAGGCGCAGGTCGTCACATCACTTGCGGACATCCTTGATGGTGCAAGGGGTGTTGCCTACTGCACTGACTTTCTGGGCAACAAGTTGCCAGATCTCTTTCTTTTTTATCTGTGCCTCCCTCTTGAGGCAGCTTGCAAAGACAACCTCTGCATTGTCTGCTAGTGTCTCTGCCCGCATAGTTAGTTCATCCTAATTTAAGCACTCTTTGCGTTACCGGGAAGCTCCTTTTTTTACTGCCTTGGGAATGATGCTGGTGTTGAAGGTCGATATCTGTAGTCAGGAAAAGGCTCCAGGTCCTGTGTGGTGAGGATGGTAATGGATTGTGTTTTTCAAGATGGCCCCTGTGCTCTTTCCCGTTCCTGTGCGATGACGCTACTTCCAGTTCCGCTTATTTACTGGCACCGCTATTAGCGGTCACCGCTAATAGCAGTGCCCGCTAATGCCGTATCCATTGATGCCGGTCACGTTATTAAGAGGACGACGCCGGCGGATGTGCTGTCTGTGCTTTCCTTGATGCCGCTAAGGGGCATTTTTTGGACTTTAGCGGCATGCCGGTAATGTTGTTACCGGCATGCCACTAACCTCGTGCACGCGAACTAGTAATTGCCCTCTATTAGCGGGCTCTTTACTACACGGACACGGTATTTGCTCCCTGCCGGTAAGGACGGTTACTTACCTCCAACCTCGTAATGACCCCCTAAGTCGTAGCAGTCGTGAGAGTGATCAGAAGCCTACAAGGAGCACACACAGTAAAACTCCACAGATTACTCTTAGACAGATGTACATAAAAATACATTTATTACAGGTCTTTCTAATTAAACACGATTAAACCACAGTATCAAGAAAACAGTGAGTATCTTTTAAGGGATTCTCATGCGTAAAAACAGATGGATGTGCCAGGGGGCCACCGGTAAGTGATGAAAGTACTCCCTGACCCTCGACACAGTCAAACCAAACTTTGCCAGTTTAGTCCGCTTCGCTAGTAGGTTTCCCCCCTGCAGTTACAGGACGCTCTGACTTTCAGCGGCTGCAGGACGGGACAATTGTCCATGGCGGGACAGGAGCCCTTTCTCAGCTCTTGTAGAAAGGAGATGGATAGTTCCGGTGAAGCATGTCTCAGGGCACGGGGGGCAGGTCTGCACGCACTTACAGTGACAGTTGCCACAGCAAGCCGACATAGGGACCGCAAATGCTTGCAGCGTGGCACTCTCTCATAAATGGTGACCCAGAGGAGCTAGAACAACGGTGGGAGAGGGCCCAGGACCATATGCATGCGATTCCCAAAGTCTTGAGACTCAACTCGGGACTGCAGCATTCCTCTGCACTACCCTGGGTTTGAGCTGGTCAGTTCACTGGATGGCCCAGGAACACTTCCGAAGAGGCTCTTTGAGAGGGTAAGTAGGAGGTGCAGAGAGTAGTTGTTCCCACTACAAGGGTTGAAGCACCCTTGCAGGCCTTCTTGGTACGATGCAAAAGCAGGGGACCGACGTGACAACACCGGGGACAGGGTGCTAAACATTACTAGCAGGTCTTCGACGGTTCCTCGAGTCTGCTCCTTCATTAAGGATACTTGGCTCCTTCTATAGTTCAGTGTGAACTTCAGGTGATCGACCTGGAATGGATGCAGAGCTCCTTCTCTTATCCAAGATTCGTTTTGCGACCATGTCGTAGATAGCCAATGGAAGGTCTGATCTCTTGCATGCACACCAGGCGTGGGCCAATTGTGGCACACGGTCGTTCCAGTTATTCAGGCCTACCAGACATACTGGCAACAATAGTGTGGATTGGGACCAGAAAGTACCAACCCTCTTCCTGGGCACTAGCAGGAATCCTCATTGCTAAAGAGGTAAAAACGCTAGCCTTCTATCTTGATGCCACATCCAACTTATCCAAACAAGTAAAAATGACCGCCTTATCCACTGCTTATACAGGAAAGCTGATAAGGGCCTGTAGACCACTGTTGTCCACCGAAAGTTGTTTGATTTTAGCCAGAGCACTTACAGGGTCCAAACTAGACTACTGTAATGGCCTCTACTTAGGCGCTAACACGACTATAACCAACAACTCCAGATAATGCAGAACCAGGGGAGTTGCTAGGTCTACAAAAGACCTGGGGCTACGCTGATGTCTGAACTGTCGGGACTGGGGGCTAGCTAGACTTTTGGCTGTAGCTCCTGAGATTCTATCCGGGGCTACAACCAAAAGATCAGGGGCTATAGCCCCCTTACCCCCCCCCCCTAGCAACGCCCCTGTGCAGAACAATGCTCTTAGAGCCGCCTTGAACATACCTAGAAATGTGCACATCTCAGCCATCAGAAAACAATGCAACTGGTTGTCCATATAAGAAAAGATCAAACTTAAAACTCTGTTTTACTCACAAGGCACTAAACCTCACAGCCCCTCTGTATCTCACCGAAAGGTTCACTTTGAGCTCCTCATCCCGAATCACCAGATCCTCCAACAACCTTGGTCTAGTGGTCCCTAGATACAATCTGAAGAGAGCAGGTGGTTCGTTTCCCAGTCATGGCCGCTCAATTGTGGAACACTCTCCCGTCTGACATTAAATCCATCCAAGTGTTTGCTGTCTTCAGGAGGAATGCCATCCCATGGCTACTCAGCCAGCCCTGATATGATAGCTTCACTTGCTTCTTACCACTGAAATTGCAAATGTACTTCTCTACCCATATATGTATGTTCTTCTGTAACCTTATTCTTATTGTATGAGCGCCCAGATACCCCTGGGTCAGGTGCGCTATATAAATAAAATAAACAAACAAACAAACACAACAAAGATGCATTTTCGCGGGAGGCTGCATGCCCAAATAAGGAATACCCGGTCTCTCGACCTGGGGGAAGGACAAAGGGACAAAATGGCCAAAGGACAGAACAAAAGACTTTGTGGCACAGTCATTTTCGGCACTTACCACAGTCTTGGGCCAATCGCTGTATGGGCAATAAAAATGAAGTAAAAATACTTTAAAAGTAAACTGCTGCCACCAGTTCATCCTAGGCACATAAAACAAAAGGGCCCCTATGCGCAGTACTGTATGGTACTTGGCACATAGATAAAAAGTTACCATATGGCAACATAGTCAAAGACTAAGGGAAACTGTTTCCCAGTACTCGCAGCCTGGAGGACGTGTCCGTTTCCCCATAACAAATGAGCGAAAGCCCAGAGGAGTGCAGCTGAATGCTGTGCTCTACTGTAAAAAGTCAGGTTAGGTAAGCCAAACAAAAGCAAAAGGTTTGATGGGTTCATAAATGGAGGGAAAATTGCACCTAAGGGAAATCTTTCCTAACAGACCTCCTCTTCCTCGGCTCAGTGTTTGTGTGGAAAAGGGGGGATCTGGGAAGTTGCAATATCCTATAAAAGAGAATCGGACAGGGGTATTTGGAAAGGGGGGATACCATGTCTCGCCATCAGGCCTTCCTCCCCCCAACCCTGAGGACCCCTCATCCAGGTGATCTTCCGCACTTGTCCACCCCCAGGATCTGGATCAAAAGGTGATAGCCATGCCCTGGCCACCTGAGTAAAGGATCCCCGGGGTGGAGTCTACGCAGTGAAACACCCTCTGGTTTTTCACAAGTTATAGTCATTTCTTACGAGGTCCTGTGCTCTAATGTCATGGAGATGCAGCTGGATATCACACAACTACAAGTTATTGCACAAGAGAGCATTTTCCACGAGTCTTATAAATGATTTTATTCAAGATAGCATGAAATAGGACTATATGGTTTCTAGTATTTTCCAAACGTTTAACTTTTATGCACACATTGGATGGATGTCCAACCCCTTTCAATCTCTTGCAAAGGTGAATTCTCATTTTTTGTTTCTTGAATTTGGATTTACTCTGCAAATCTCAAAATAGGGAGTAAAATACCCCCACCTCAAAATCCTATCTGGAGCACTGGGGATAAGGGATAGATGTATTCCAGTATCTGGTCAGTTGGCTACTGTGGGGGCCCAGCGCAGAGGCAGAATCGTGCAACACTGATGCCACAGTAGCCCTGCTGAGCGGGATAGGGTTATATGTCAAAGAGCCCAAGTCACAGCTACATCTATCTGAGAATGTTCTCTTCTTAGGCAACCGTTTTTTTTTTTTTAACACACAGCCAGGACACATCTGTCCATCCAAGGAACAAACGTATCTGTAGTCTGCTGATCAGAGTGCAACTCCTCAGAACAAAGAGAACCTACACTATGCACAGCTTCATGTCCCTCTGGGGACCCATGCCTTCTTGTATATCAGTCTTGTCCTCCTCTGTGCACTTCACATGTGACCCGATCAGGAGACCGATCACCAGTGGGTCCAAGCAATGCCACAAGGGATAAAGAGATGTGCAAACTCTTTGCATCCAGGTTTCACTAGCAGTGGACCTTTAGGGGTGCTTTCTATGTGTACTGGGGGGTATGTCCTACTCTTTTCCTCCTCTACCCATGGTTTCATGATTCCTCAGCCTTCTTCCCTCATTGATCCAAGGAATAGAAGGGACAAAGGGACTATAATGAGGCTGATGGGCTTTAAGTTAAGTGTTTTTACAGCGTTGTCAGTGATTCCAAGCATGATAATGGGGAAGTATTCTAGCATTTTAATGTATGAAAAATTGCAACACAGGAGAACTACAGTTACAGGTATGAAACTAAACCTGAACTGTGCAGTGACCAAAATTGCATCTTTTCAATTTTGTTTTTGTAATTCATTGTATTGGTAAGGCTTTTTTCTGTTTAATGTATTGTCTAATTGAGAATGAATGGACATATACATGATTGATTGATACTGCCAATGGTTTTGTGTTTTGGTTTTTGCAAATAAATATGATTATTGGTCCTCGTTACAAGTCTGCTGGTCGGGAATAAAGGGTGCTGGTAGCAACGTACCGGCACCCATTCCACATCGGCAGACTACAACTGTGCCTGCAGGGGCCACTGTGCCTGGCAGGGTCTGCCCTGCCGAGCGCATCGGCCCCAGTAGGCACAGTTTTCACTGAAGCACCGGTGCCGTTGCTAACGGTGCCAGTTCTTCTGTCTCCACAATCCGATAGAGTCCTACAAGACTGGGAACGGGGACTTACGATTTCTGTCGCCTGAGATCCCGGGCTGCCGGGTCTTGTAATATCTCAGTGGAACTGTAATCGCAGGTGGCGGAAACAGTGTTACGGGGTTACCGCTAACATCGTAATGAGGCCCATTGTCTGGGAATAAAAATTCTACATTTGATAATCTCGCCTGTCCCATCTCTTGGCCCACCTTCACCCTTCTTTACCCTTTACCCTTCTTTAGACTAAAGTCTAGTTACACCCATGCAGGGTCACAATACGCTCTATTCACTGACAAGGTTTAAGCACCGTAAGACCGCTATGGTGGTGATGTGCGCAGTACAAATGCCTAATAACATAGCATCAAGAAAATCAAAACTAATAGTTGAGTATAATTTTTTACATGAATAAAATAGTTATCTTTTTTCACTAAATGTACAGTGTTAGAGACATTTGTTGAGGATTTTGTTTTATGATCATTTCGTATAAATTGTGGAAGTGTGCCCTTGAAAATACTTTTTGTGATATTAGATGACCTCACAGCCTTCATACTGAAGCAGAAAGCATAGAGGATTGCATAGTTATTGGACATTAGTGTTCACACTAGTTTCATTTGTGGTCTCACATATGCTCTGCAAAATACCAAAATGTCTGCCCTCTACACATCATGCTAAGACTGATGCTCTCGTCCCAGTGAAGACCCGGAAAATTAAGGCCTAAAAATGTACTGGTTTTGAGTCTCCAGCTACCATATTGGCCCACCTAGTTTTTCACACATTACTCTTTCTCTACAAGCTCTTTCAATTTCATAGTTACAAGATGGGCACTTTGGTTGCCACCTACACGTGGTAGATGACTTTCATCCGTTGCAATAGAGATTCAAGCTTCCTAAAATCACCTTGAAGACATTAGTCAGAGTCACTAGCAATAGAAAGTACATCTGTTCTACTGTACCCAGGCCTTTTGATGTGCAGAGTTTGAGGACGTATCCGTTGATACACACCTAAGGAATAGAATATTACTTCAGCATCAGGCTTACCCACCAACCCAATTTCTCCTTCTCACTGGGAACACAGATGTAGTATTGGCAGAATCCACACCCTGATCGTGACAGCTTGCGATTTTTGACAATGAAGTCCTTTTGTCTTTTCATCGACCGGCATATTGCTGCAGAGAAGAGGAGAGAGGTAAGGCCTTGCATCAACAGAAGACCTGACCTCTTTCCACACCTTTGCCCATTATTTCTCCCCCTAGAAAATGTTTCTTACCTTTTAAAAAGCACGGTGCACACTTTACCCTCATCTCCTGCCCACCTCTCAACAGCCTTACCTGCACCGCCCTCCCCGCATCGGATTGGTCTGTGAAAGGATCACAAGACCTGGAAGAGTAGCTTTAACCATGCGCCCCAGGGCAGCCTTGCCCACGCAGCTGGCGAAGGGTAGTGGATAAGGCAATTCCCTGTTTGCCTATTCACCTGGTGCCCTGAATTCTGCCACTTTGAGGTTTTGCCGATTTTCATCTGGCCCCTTTTGAATTTTGCCACCTTTAATTCTGCCACTGTGAATATTTGCTAATTGTTTTTTTTACCATCTTGAATTCTGGCACTGTGAGGTTCTGCCTTTGAATGTTATCAATTTGTATTTTGCCACCTGGAATTTTGTCACTGTGAGATTTTGGCAATTCGTACTTTGCCACCTTGACTTTTGCCAGTGTTTAAATTTCCCAGTTGTTTTATGCTACCTTTCTGTATTTTCCCACAGGGCTATTGTTGGGTTTCGCTCCATTTTAAATGTTGCTGCTGTTTTATATCACCTCTCTGCATTGTTCCCCACACGGACATTGTTGGGTTTGGTCATTTTAAATTTCGCCGCTGTTGTGTGCCAAATTTGATGCTGGAAATGCATTGGAGGGACAGGACCTCCATGTCCTTGTCCTGTACTCCCTTATCATGTGTGTTCTGTGTTATTTACTGCACATGGGTGCAGTTGGGACACATATCAGTGCAGCTTTTCCTCTTTTTGGTTGTGGTGAACAGAGACCCTTGAGATACCCTTATGGCACCCATAGGTCGGGGTACAACCCTTTACCCCTAGTGTATGTTTATGGGCACATTTGTGTTGCCCACAGAGTAGGGTATGGGATGGTGGCAGCTCCACACTGAATGTGACAGGTGCTCTGAGTATCCTCTATTTTGGGATACCTAGGCCCTGCCAAAGGAATCAGTGAATTCCTGATGGCCCCTGGGGCCTCTTGGTTTCTATTGCCTATTACCCTGTTTTCCCAAAGTCCTCGGAAGCCCTACTCTGTCCCTCCCCTGACTAACTATTGGGTGGAAGAACCATATATGGTATTGTGGAGAAGTCCAGGCCAGACTGGTTGGAGCCTTCCCAGTAACTGTTTGTTGTGGGTACACCCTTGGGGTGGTACTTAGGTGAATAGAGTGTGTGACCAATCTGTTTTTATATTATGGGTGTCTGGTTTCTGTGTGTGTGACACAAAGAATTAGACGGCCCTGCCTGAAACGGACATGAATGCAGTGTTGTGTGCTGAAAGTTTGGGTGCTTGCCCCAATCCACATTCCTTGTTATGGGTGTCTGGGTGGAATTGAATGGCCTGAATGTCTATGAGCCTGATTGGCTGCCTGCCTGCATGAATGCCCTTCTGTGTGATTGGCTGACTGCGCCTGGCTCAGCGAGAGTGAATAATGGAGAGATGTGTATATCTGGGGACCTCTCACTTAGCAATTTGATCAGAAACTGAAGTTGAAACTTGAAGCTCATACTTGAAGCGCAGCTGGAAGAAGAGGAATTGCTGCTGCATTTCCTTTGACGAAATCTAAAAGCTGTCGAGTCTGTTGAGGACTGATCCGAGAGAGGACCTGGATAGGAGGCCTCTCTCCGAGATACAAGGGACAATCGTGCAAAAAGCTGCTCTCCATCGCGGCACCTTGGAAGCCAGTCCCGAAAGGCTGTCGGCCGGAGAAGGTTTCCGCTGAGAATCCTGAAGAGAAGCACCAGGACCTCGAGGCTGTCTAAGTCTTTTGTCGTCGACTGGGGTTTGTAAGATTTCCGTACCACTGGAAGGCAGTCGAAGCGTGTCGCACAGAAGCGGGGATACCTTGACGCAGTGCTGCTCGGCGACCGGAGCCGCAAAGCTCCACCTTGCTTAAGAACATTTGAACAAGGGCTCCCTTGCCATCACTGTCGACCACTTTGTCGACCGGAGAAAGTTGAGGTTGCCGGCTACCGAGGAAAGTCCGCCAGTGCGTTTCCCGTCACCCGAAGCCAACAAAGAAGCTGACGGAGTGAAGATCCGAGGTCCAGCCCATGGTCAAGTCCCCATCGCCGGAGGTATCCCGAGGTACGTGCTGTGGCTGCAGCACCGACAGGCCAGAGGACCACCGAAGCAGCTCCCGACGCCCACTGCTGGGCCTACATCCATCACAGAGTCTTCTTTGTGGCGCTGAACACTTTGCATCGAGGTGGACTGCACACCTGATATTCCCAGGACTTCCTCAAACAATCGCAGAAGAGCACCCCAAAGATCAAAGCTGCTGTCTCGACACCAGTGTTCCACATTTTTTTGAGGACTCTCAACGCCCTGTGGCTCCTGCTTTAAAGGGAGTCCACCCTCAATGGATCCGTCAATGAACCGTCGAAGAAACTCTTCTATGTCAGGTACATTGGGATAGTTGAACTTTTTGACCAGGAAACAAGACTGATTAAACATGTATGGACTGGGCTTGTTAATACTTGTATTACAGGTTGCCCAGGTGGGGGGATCCTCACTCAGAATTGTGTCTTAGCAGCAAATGAAGCATTCTACCATTGTTCAACCTAACTTGCCTTCCTTCCTATGATCTATGCTGTTACCCCTTGTTACATGATTTGTATGCTACATAATAACTGTCAGCGGTTAATGCATTTTAGGTATCTACCAGATAGACATTGTATATATTTGCTATATTAGAATCACCAGAGTACAAATTCTGTTAGTGATTTATGTATATATCCCTGAACCTTATTTTTATATAAAGAACTGTATTAGCACGTAACATAGTGTGTGGACATTCCTTTGTGGAGGCTTGGGGACTCACTGTACTTAAGAACCAGCCTGCATCACCGCCTGAGAGCTTAAGCCTTGGTTGCTCGTCCATACGCTACCATATAGAGAACCTTGGCTTGTCTGCTATGTGCCTCTACTCTGCCATATAGAGGGAAGAAGTACAGATACCCCCCTCCAGTCTTTACACCAACTCTGTGCATTTATCCCACAGGGACATTGTTGGGGGTTTACTTCATTTGAAATCTCGCTGCTGTTTTGTTTAACCACAGTGCACTTTTTCACAGGGATTTTAATGTGGGTTTGCATCCTTGAGTCTCGCTGGCGTTTCATTCTACCACTCTCAAATTGTCTTTGCAGGGATTTATGCTTTAGTCTTGCATCCCTTATTCCTCCTCACTGCAATTTTCTACACAATACTCCTTATAAGGGGTCTGTTTGCACTCCCAATCCCAAAGGTGCGGACCCCACACTTGACTGCGGTTGCTGCTCTGCTCCTGCATTCTTACACTTCCCTCCCTTAGGGCAAAGGGTGCAGTTTACCCACTATACCAAGCATCTCCAAATTTAGAGGTACACTGTGGTGCACCAGAAACTCATCCACCCCCTCATGCAGTCCCCACCCCTACATGTCACCTCTCCCTCCTCCTCCTGGCCCTCCTAAGAGGGCACATCTCACTGCCCCAGTCATCTGCGACCCCCCCCTGCATTGCTCACTCATACCTCCCACCTGACTTACCTAGGCCACCTTCCCAACACCCGTCCTTCAACCAGACCCGTTCCTCTCCAGGCCTCTCTACTACCACCCCTCACGCATTCCATCCTCTCATCCACACCACCATGACCGACGCTTTGCATCCCTAAACTGTGTCTGGGCAATCCTAGCTACCACTCCCACTCAGCCGCCCCTCCAACCCTCACACATACACGTTGCCCCCCAGAACTTCCTAAAAAAATTACACACTATGCCCACCCAAGCACACTTCATACTACACACCTCACCCTATATCTCTTAAACAGTCACATCCTCCCAAAGACCACCCAACCTAGTGAAATCCCTCTTCAACCTGCTGAATAACACACCTGGCCAGGACACCAGACACCATTGCCCTTGTTCCTCTAAAGTCAGACCCCAGACTCCTTCACCAACTCTAGAAGACTATCACCGGACCTCTTCTTCATGACAGGAAACAAGACTGAATTCCCCAATCGCAGCCCTGCATATGCTCCCACCCCCTCTCACCTCAGTATCCACTCACCCCTCACTCCTCAGAACAGAGTCTCCATTTCTCACCCCCAAACATATTGCCATTAACTAGAGGACTCCAACTTTGTGAGTGCTCTTCACACACACACCTACAACACACTCAGACATGATTGCCACTCCCCCAAATGGAGACAATCAACCCCTCCCTAAGAAACATCACACATTCTAACAATTCTCAGCCACAGTACCGTCCACTCCGGCAGACCCTGCTACACAACCCAGTCACAAAGGGGAGCGCACCCTGTGAACACCTGTCACTTCTCGGGCAACTAACACAGCAACATCCTTCTCCCACCCTTACTTTTACACCAACCATACCCCTTCCTCCTGGTAGATCCCACTCCTGCCTCCCATCTCGTCGCCTGAATCATCCTCGGCCCTTCACATCAAACACTGAACCTAGCAATGGAATAAGCTGCATCATGATCAATGCCACATCTGTTGCAAAAAAACTACACAACATTTACGACCTAATTTCTTTTGAATGGCCCTGATATCCTCTTCAACACAGAAACCTGGTTCTCTCTCTAGACTTCCGGCCCACTGCACACAAGGCCTTGCCCCCAGGCTACACTCTTATGGTGCATAACAGAACCAGCAGGGCAGGGGGCATTGCTATCCTGTAGAAACCCTACCTCTCCATTTCACACTCAGGGCAACAAGCCTGTAACTCAAACTGCATGTTGTGGGATTGTGTGAAGGTCCGTGTGTTTTGGAATGATATCGGTGTTATCTGTGAGAATGTCTTGCGTGTGACAATTGATTTTAATTTTGAGACATTAATTCTGGGGAATGATTCCATTTTGGAAGATCTTACGCTGTGCCAGAAAAAATGGTTCTTGAGAGGAGCTGCAATGGGTAAAAAGATTATCCTTAGAAATTGGAAGTCAGGTGCTACATTAGACAAAGAGCTGTGGCTGACTGAGTTGGGGAATTTGGCAGCTATGGAGGAACGACTGTATAGAAAACAAGGCAAAATCGGTTTGTTTCTTAAGATTTGGGGAACGTTTTTAGAACTATGTTGATCTGATCTTGTAGGTAATGAGATGTGAACATGGGGTTGGGTGGGTTTGGGTCCTGAAAATTTGTTGTTTATTTACTGTTTATGTGATTCTGTATATAATGTTAAAGTATTGTGTGTTGATGTATTCTTCTTTGTATTGTAAATACATTTTTCAAAAAAAAAAAAAAACTGCAAATCCCTCCTGGTGAAATCTCTCCTGCCACCCTCACACAGTCACAGCTTCCTGCTCATATATAGACACCTGGGCTACAACAGATGCTTTGCAGAAAATCATAGAGACACTTTAGCAGCCATTTTGGTTTCTCACCACTTCCTCACTCTGGTAGGGGACTTCAACATCTGGTTCAATGTCCCACATAACCCTATGACATGATCGCTTCTGGACAAACTGGCTATCCTACATCTGACAAAACTAGTATCAGGACCTACCCATTCTGCAGGCCATACATTAGATCCAATCTTCAGCTCTCCTTAACTCATCACCCCTCTTCTGCCTCGCCCACTAGTCTGGACAGACCATGCAGCCATCTTCTTAGCTCTCTTGACTGTAGAACCTCCATTCTTCCGTGACAGCCCCTGGGCCACTAACCCACCTACCACTATGGAAGAAAATCAAAGTAACTCCAGACCTGGCAGATTCTCTTCTGGCCTCCCGGACCTCCCAACCACTTCAGTCGGACCAGATCTCCATCCACCACTTTGATCGATGGCTCTCTGAAGCTCTTAGCCCACTCCCCCTATCAGATACTTCTCTAACAGACAGATCCTCTCCCCTAGATGGTTCACATTATCCTCTCTCATAGCTCTAAAATCCCAGAACCTCATCTTCGATGCAGCTGGTGCGAAGGCTGTCACTGCAGAATAGAATAACCTATGCCCAAAAGCTGAAAGCCTACAGTGCAGAAATACCCAAAAAATTAAATTATTGGAATAGATCACCAATGACCCAAACACCTGTAGGGAACTCCACAAGCTTATCGCTGAATTCAAGGCCCCGGTATGCGCTGCCTCCTTCCCCTCCATTCCCCCTCCCACACCCAAACACTCTGTGACTCCCTCTCAGACCACTTCCACAACAGAGCCCCTGAAAGAAACCTTGCCATTTTCACTATAAAATAGCATCGCTCACGTCCCACCCCACAGCATCCATGAATGTGTTTTCTGATCTGCCCTGCACCCGCTCGCTCTTTTCTTCCTTCTCTCCTATCTGACCACCCTGAATTTCTAAAGCTACTTTCTAGCAGCCACCACTCAGGCTCCCCATGAGACCCCTGTCCTCCTACTCTTCTTGAATAAATCATATCTTCAACCTCCACCGACAACATTGCATGATCCATTATTAACTCATCTGTCACCTCAGGGACCATCCCGGCAGAATGCAAGACCTCGTACATCAACCCCATACTAAAAACAAAACACCCTCGACCCCCTTCTGCAGATCATCGACAGACCTATCTCAAACAACCAATTAATAGCGAAACTAACAGAACAGCCTACATCAAGCTGTGCCTTTTTACACTCACCAACCACCTCCTAGGCCCCGCCCAATCGGGCTTCAGACCCCTAAGAGGAACTGAAGCGTGCCTAGCCTCTATCTGGGATGATCTCAAAAGAACCTCAGACTGGGAAGGTTGAGCCGCACTAATTCTTCTCGACCTCTCAGCAGCCTTCAACACCACTGACCACCTAACCCTCATGGACAGAGTGCACTCTCTCGGCATGAGGGATGCAGCTCTGAAGTGGATTTCCTCTTTCCTCTCCAACAGATCCCAAATAATACACATGCCTACCGACTCCCGACTCCACGCCCTGTTACACACGGAATGTCACAGGACGCCTCTCCCTCTCTCCCTCCTGCTCTTTAACCTCTATCTGATCCCTCTGCCCACTCTCATCAAATCTCCTGGCCTGTATTACTCAAATTGACACCCAAATTGTCGTCAATATCCCAAAGGGCCCTTCCGCCACCTCCCAGGACCTTACATTCATTCCTCACAGAAATCAAGCACTGGATAACTGCTAACCACCTCCTTCTCAACCCCAGACAAACTGAGATCATGATCTGTGGGAAGACTGCCCCTTTCTCCCAACTACCTCATGGCCACACTCACTAGGATCACCCCCAACACAGTAAAAAACCTCGGATGCCCTATGGATTCAGACCTGACACTATCACATCACATCATCTCAGTGGCAAAATCTTGCCACTTACAATTACACATTCTCTGACTCATCTTCTCCTACTTGACCTTCCCACACATATTCTTCATGATTGTGGCTATCTTCCTCTCACGTTTAAACTATGCTAACATCCTATATGTAGTGGGCCCATAGACACAACTTAGAAAGCTCCAACGGGTACAAAACACTGCAGCAAGGCTCTTTCTTGCTGTAGGCCCTAGAGAACACATCACACCAGCCCTCCATGTCTTCACGAGCTGCCGATTGGGCAAACATCCGCCTTCAAGGCAATGTGCATCACCCACCGAGCACTGCGTAACACAGGACCAGAATATCTGCAACACAAACTCACACCCCAAAGGCCCACCAGAAACCTTAGATCTGGCTCACCTTTCCTCCTGATCATCCCAGTCACAAAATCGATTTCAATAGGGGATCTTCTTTTTCAGTCCAAGCTCCTACTATCTGGACCTCCATTCCATTTAGCATCCATGGCATAGACGATCACCTCAATTTGAGGAACTCTCTCAAACCTGGCTCTATCCCTCTGCATCCTGACTGACCTAGTTCACCTCCTGACTGAACTATCAGGGGCACCGGATGACTCAACAAGGCTGCAGGGAAAGGACTCCATTCTAACCTTCTTATACGAGCTGAATAACCTCCTGGTAAAAACATATCAGCCTTGATTCACTGGTATGTATAGCATTCCACCACAATGGAACATAGCTGTTTCCCTCCTGGGGCACAGCGACCCACCCACATATATCTGCAACAATCACTACTCAACTTCACAACACACATCACCTCTGCCAATCGAATGTACCTGAATCCCACGAACAAATTTGGTCCAGCGTTACACATAATCAGCCATCTTGACTCACCTACTCTCCTGAAAGTGTATCGCAGCACCCAGTCGCTATCCAGATCTCCATGTGTCGCTATCTGGGACTTAGCCACCCCTACCTGCCTTGGTACTGGCTCAAAGTGCACATACGTCTAAGAATCCAACTCCAAGTATTACATCTCAGATCTTGGTCCTCCAATGGCGTTCAACCCAAAGTGCTTTAAGGCAATAACAATGGCAGTAGGCGCTATACAAATGCCATATCACGTAACATAACTTTGAGGTTTTGCCAATTTGTATTTTGCCACTGAGGTTTTGTCTTTGAAATTTTGCAAATTCATAATTTGCCATCTTGAATTTTGCCATTGTGTGGTTTTACCAGTTAGTACTTTGCCACCTTGAATTCTGCCACTGTGGGCTTTTGCCAATTTGTTTATTGCCACTGTGAGGTTTTACCTCTTACTTGTGCAGATTTGTATTTTGGCACCTTGTATTTTGCCACTGTGAGGTTTTTCTAATTAGGATTTTGTCATTGTGAGGTTTTGCCAATCTGTATTTTGCAACTCAACTGTGAGGTTTTGCCACTGAATTCTGCAAATTCTTTTTTTGCCATCTTGAATTTTGCCACAGTGGGGTTTTGCCAATTTGGATTTTTGCAACCTGGAATTTTAACACTGTGAGGTTCTGCCTTTCAATGTTGTATTTTGTCAAATTGTATTTTACCACCTTGAATTTTACTACTGTGAGGTTTTTCAATTAGTATTTTGCCACATTGAGGTTTTTTGCCAATTAGTATTTTTGCCACCTTGAACGTTGTCACTCTTGAGGTTTTATCACTTGTGATCAGGCCATCGTTACTTTTGCCAACTTGAATTTTGAATTCTGTTTAAACTTTGCTGCTCTTGAATATTGCAGCTTCTGAATCTTGGCACTTTGAACCCTGCCATCCTAATGCCTACTGTCTCGGAATCTGGCTACCTTGAATCTTACACTGCTATTAACTCTGCCACTTTGAATCCTACCACTTTAACTTTCAACATTGAATCTTATGCCACATTGAGTCATTCCACATTGAATTCTGTCAGTTTGAATGCTGCCATCTGGAATTGCAACTTTGAATCCCAACACATTGAGAGCTAGCTTTCTGAATCTATCAGTTAACTTTTGAAACTTGGAATCCTGTCACCCCATCTCCACCGTTGTAAGACCAACCACTTCAACTGTTGCCACTGTTGATTTCTGAAGATTTCATAACCACGAGGGTTAGTGACCACGAGCCAACCACCACAGGGGAGCTTCCATCCCTGGAAACCTAATCTTTATTGCTGTGAGTCCAGCCGCCCTAAACTTTACCATCGCTAATTTCAGAGAACTTCGCACCACGAGGGCAAGTGACCATGAGACAACCACCACAGCAAAACTACCTGGGCATCCAATTTTTATCACTGTGAGTTCTGCTGCCCCAAACCTGAATACTGTGAACTTCAATGAATCTTACCAACACAAGCCTTTCACTGCAAGACAACTACGACAGGAGGGCGTTTGCTCCTGGGAACAATTGACAGTATGAGAGCTTGACAAAAGCGAGCCTCGGAACTGCGATCCTTTAACCACAGTGAGGTATTCCCCACTGTGAATCTTGGGTAACGCAGGCTTTCGTATCGTAACTCCCCCACATTGTTGCATAGCCACACTAATAGCAGCCAACGAGAACTACCGCTCAGATAGCTCGCCGCACAGCTATTCCCATGCACCAATAGATCTCCAACCCACATTAGAGACAACTACAGCTACACCCCGTTAAAAAAAGGACAAATGAACGAGAATGGAAATCAGAACAAGAAAAACAAGACACCACTCTGAACAACAGCAACCCCCAACCAGAATTTACAACACCCATAAATAATCACCAACCTCTACTGAACAAACAAAAATCCCAGACAAAGATGAGACCAAAAACAAACCTTACTATTCTCCCCAGTGCAAACCACCCGCCCCAAAACAAAGAACCTGTCAATGCAGAAAATTGACACCAAAACACACATTTAAGAACCAGAGCAAAACTGGAATCCTTCACTGCCAACTCTCCTTTCATAACTAGAGATTGGAGAAACTGTCACTTAGACAACCAAATACATTGCTACAACGACACAAAACAGAGAGGCCCACTGTGCTACCTCCTAGAACTCCTCAACGAAGGGACAGATGATACAACCACACATCCATAAACAAACAGTCCCACCCAACAGAAAATCAAATAGCTGATGCACCACATACCCAGTGAGCCACTTGACAAAACTGCCAAAAAAGAAGAACCCAAAAGGCACACACTACACTGAAGCCTAATCAACGTATGATCTATGTCAAAGCACAAACCAGAAATCTATGACCACATAAGTCAAAGAAGCACCAACGCCCTCTTCCTCACAGAACCATGGCTATATGGCAACTACAAAGTAATCGCTCATGAAGCCATACCTGACAACTACAAATGAACACAACCTAACAGAGAAAACAGAAGAGGAGAAGGAATTGCTTTGGCACACAGAAACGGTATAGGATGATTTTACCATAAACAAATGGTTGCAATGACCAAAAGTTCTAAAAATGCTACCACCAAAGGTTCGAACACCAAAGGTTTGAACCTTTGGTCGTAGCATTGAAAAAAAATATCAGGGGCTGCAGGGGTGTCCTCTGCATCGCCCTGCTCACTCCACTTCATGGTATAGTGAGCATGGGTTGCGGGGGACACCCCTGCAGCCTTCTGTTTAAAAAGAAAAAAGGACCCTGCAGCGCTGGTTCCCGATCACGGAAGTGAAAGGGAACTGGCGATGCAGGAACCCAGCGTGAAGATGAAGGTAAGGGGGGTTTGTTTATGTTGGGGGTGTGGGTGGGGGTGTGCTGAGGGTGTGGGTGAGGGGGTGTTATGGGTGTGTTGTGTGTGTGGGTGTGGGTATGTATGTGTTTTGCCCGTGGGAGATTCAGCTGCGGGCAAATCAATTGGATTCCACAGAAACCACATCAACTTTACATTCCTACCCTCAACAGACAAGACAACAGACAACCTCAAATTCAACCAACAATTCAACTTACTCGCTCACGTACAACCCAAATTTGCCACAATACTCATGACACCATAGCCAATCTAGCCGTAAATCACAACATAATTCTAGGCGATTTCAACATCTGGTTTGAAAGAGAAAATGAAACCACAACATTCTCCCTCAGCGCCCTTCTAGAATCTCTCCACCTCAAACACCTCAAACAAACAGAGCTGGACACACCCTTGATGCAGTCTTCCGCAGGGACGGACTCTCAAATGCCGCCCCACCAGTACCAATCATCTGGAGCGACCATCACATGATCCCATTCATTGTCAGAATACAAAGCCGCACGATGCCTACAAACTTGTTACAAACTTGTTAGGCCAATTGACCCCCTTACAACTCTTCAAATCCACATTTAAAAAAACACAGCAAGGAGGAACTGAGAGAACTAAAGAAAACTAACCATAAACTGGAAAAAAGATGGAAGAAAAACTACAACCAATCGGAAAAAATTAACTACCAAAGACAAATTCGCCAATTTCTGAAAGCCAAGAAATCACACTATGCCGCAAGGATCCAATCGCAACAAACCCAGGGCCGGTGCTATCAATAGGCAAGGTTGGGCGCTTGCCTACCTATAATGTGAAAATGTTAGAGCAGCAAATGCTGCTGAAGGCAAAAACCACTTATACATTTTTTGTACACATATATTTATTCTTCTCTCTCGCGAGTCGTGAGGTGGCCGGCATACTCAGCACTGTCTGCGCAGCAGGTACCGTGAGGTTTGGGTCGGGACTCAGGTGTGGTGTGCTGTGCCGTGCGCAGGGCCTCAGGTCACACCTGCGCATGACTGAGGCTTGTGCAAATGTTGTTCTTCTCTTCTGGACGGGCATCTGGTCTGGACCGTCTTTGGCCCGCCCTGCACACAAGCTGCAGCCTGCCTCTCAGGGTGGTAGACCTGCCTGCTGAGAAAAGATTAAGACACACACACAGCACAGGCAGGTGAGGGGTGCCCTATTGTTGTAATTGTTCTGCCTCTCCATCTCGGGGTGACAGTAGCCGTACTGGGTGGAATAGAGAGAAAATGTATGGAAACCGGAAGGGAGGATGAGTGTATACATGTATGTCTGTGTCATTGTGACTCCTGTGGCCTCGGCCGTAAATTAGCTGGGGTCCGCTGGACCATTTTCCAGGTCACAGGTCAGCAGGGAGAGCTGCACTGCTAAGGGCAGGTACCAGGGACGATGTTCAAAATGCCTGCATTGCATATAGCTGTCAATACTGCTTTCCTATCCAATAACAGCCGAGGAAAGCAGAAACTGAGGGACACAGACACTGTGACTGTAACAATTCCATCTCTTTTCCTGTCGACATATGCTCATTGATCCATAGGAACCTTGTCTTTAATTTTTACAATGCTTCGAGACCTCTAGTCTTTGTGTGTGTGCGTGTGTGTGTGTGCGCACGTGTGTCTGTTTGTCCGTCCGGCCTTTCTTCCATCCATTTGGGCTTTGCCTTACATCACTGCACAGGTCCTGACACCCGGCCTGCTGCACTGTGCCTTGCAAGGCTAAGCATGGCAGACAGACACAGATCTCAAGTTAACTCAGTCCTGTTATGTGCAGCCCATTAGTCTCCTGCTCTCATATGCTTTCCTTTAGTCCTAAGTTGTTTGCAGTTTACCAAATGTTTGAGGTGTGTGAAGAATCCTGCAGATTCCTCACTGAAACCCTGCCTAAAGTCTCCTCCCAGGTGGCCAGGCCAGGAAGACAGACGATTCCTGATCCCAACCCTGGGGGTGGTGTACTGCGGTAGGATCACCTGGGTAGAGACAAGGCCTAGGGTGGTGAGGAGATTCTGTGGGATGAGACACAGTATTTTTCCTCTGATAGGGAGACTCTTACTGCTGTGCTAGATGTGTTTATGGCATATTGGCATTTTGATGTCTCTCAAACTCCTATTAAATCTAAGGTGGTGAACCCTATGGTTGTAACACCAAAGCGGGTTATACCAAAAGAAAGCCCCCTTTTGGTTTCTACAATTAAAGCCCTCCTCAATTCCAAGGGTACACTACGAGAGACTGTGGAAATTGTGTCTTCTCTAAACCATCTTCCTCTATAAATGTTGAAACCTAAAGCCCCTGTGTTAAAATTACTAAGGGAATTAAATCTACCCTTAAATATAATTAAGAAGTGGAAAAACCTAACTTTGATGAAGTAAACGGTATGTCCCAGAATCCTATAGGGACTGAGACGAGGAAGAGGGCTGAAGAGGCATGTAGATGTAGTAGTCAGTAAATAACACCAGTGAAAAGGGTCGGTCTTGTCTAGATGACTATCCCCGTGGATTCATTAACATAACATAGTAGTCATATCTGTTTCTTCAACAATTATTTTATATTTAAAGAAAGACCTACTGGTCTATTGGCACGCATAAAACATTGAACAAGTTACTTCTGGCTGGACATGGACATAATACATGTTCATTGTAAGTAATACATGTTCGAAAAGAGTTGTTTCGAATTTGTTAATACAGAATTACATTCAATGCATAACCACCTACTGTTATGAAGAACAGGGGTTAATACAATTCATACAGTTACTAAACAGAAGAATAGAACAACAAATAGAACCGTGTGTATACATGGCACACAGGGGGTACACAAAGTCTACACAGGTGTGTTCAGGCCCTAGTGGGCTACTGAATTAGTCTGTCTTGTACGGGCCTTCATCAGGACGACAAGGGAGTTGTGCAGGGAGCCTGTACGGTAAGTGTGCTACCTACAAAGTAGGAGACAAGGGATAGTTTAGGTCTTTCCAATTTATCAAGAAGGCAAGACAATATTTATTATTGCTCAATTAAAGTAGATTAATGTCCGATTCACAAAATGTCTTACCTTGCTGTGGCGTGGAGCTCTACACGGTTCAAATTTTTAATTGTAGATGGTGGTCTAAGCCTTGTTAGAGGTGCTCCTAGAAGGACTTCATATTATTCCTGCTTCAAGTACAACCTATGGATAAGATACTAGTATCATTATACGTCTATTGTGGACATAAATCATGTGAACAGGATATGTTGAGGGGCACCCACTCAGGGGGAGAGCTTACCTGTGCTTAACAGAGTCTGTTGTTCACGCAGTGGAAGTGGCGCGAAGAACCGCAGTAGTATAAACAGCTTGTAATGTCTGTGCAGTTGAAATGCCTGTCGATGTGAACAAACACAATGGGGAGTCTTATTGACTTGCTCAATAGTGAAGGTTGGTGTCTACATATATTGTGGTTAAAAAACAATCTGCAATCACCTTGAAGGCAGCAGATTCAGCAGATGATTAAGGGTCTGATCATTGTGATCTCTAAAATTCGAAAGTGAATTTTGCAAGGCGATGTAATTACCTATCGCGTTTCTTTGATGCTAAAGATCAACATTTTTCTGAGCGCTCGGCGCGCTGTCAGGAGACTATTACAGTCGGCACATAATCCGTCTGGAGGGTGTCTGCAAAAAAGACAATCCCTCATCAGATAATGGAATGGCATGACCGTGTGCTGATTCTGTATGTTGTCAGTTAGTCGATCGCTTACCTAGTTGCTAGCGAAGTAGTGCAGCAGCCGCACGGCGGTCTGTGTCCTGCAAAAGGAAGAATGGTCGTCATGGCGACCACTTGTTTATATACTTCGCGGCCATTTGAAAATTCTGATAGGGTCATGTGTTCTCAAAAC
This sequence comes from Ambystoma mexicanum, assembly GCF_040938575.1. Lineage (NCBI taxonomy): Eukaryota > Metazoa > Chordata > Amphibia > Caudata > Ambystomatidae > Ambystoma > Ambystoma mexicanum. The sequence goes on along the minus strand of NC_090927.1, from coordinate 197,118,908 downwards.
CTGTATTGCCGTGCCGGCACAGAGAAAGAAGTGGTGAGGGTAAAGTTTTCCACATGTGCGCTGAGTTGCTGTGATTGCAGAGATGTGACCGTGCTGAAGCTAGAGGCCTGTAGCAGAAGGCATGAAGGAGACTCCCAAGCAATGTGGCCGGATACCTGCAGAAAGGTGTGGGTTCTATGTGTGCCCAAAGCAGGAGTAGAAGTCGTGGAAGTTGGAAAGTGAAGCAGCCTGCAACCGCAGTGGTCCTGGAGCCGGTGAGTGAAGCTCAGCGTTCAGGTTCACACAATAAACATTTCTGGTAACTGTATCCAGCTCTAAAATAACCTGCGTATGCTTGTAAGTGAGTAAAAGCTGTTTGTTGTTCTAAAAACTTGCCTATCAATGTAAATGTAGCTCGCACACTACTAGTGAAAGCCGTAATGTTCGTGTAAGAGGTAATGCATATTATCTCCATTGTTGAACATTTCTTTCTGTTACCGGAGAGGTCGCTTGTTCTTAATTGAAGAGGGTACGCTTGTGAAAGCCATTCCAAAAGTTTAACGTTGATTTTTAACCAGAGTTACAAGTGAATACAACATCAAACGGAGGTTGCGTGTGGCCAATTGTGTTTCCTGAGAGAAGTCCAAAATCACCTCTGTGAGATTGACTGGGAATACAATTACTTGCAGTCCTTTAAGATTACATCTCAAGAGTGGTAAATAAGTTTCCCCTGTGAAGACTGAACCTTGTAACATACTGAACAATCATTCTTTATTACCAGATGTTATTATACAGACAAGGAGAACAAGCATTACTCAAGCCAAGAGGCAAACCCTTTCCATAGTGAAACAAAGCTTGTTTGAACCTATCCACCTAATTTATAAAGCTGTTAATGGTCCAGTAGCCCCTGATACAAGTATGACATTGTTACCTCAAGCTGAAAGAGTCGCACTACTGCTTCTGGAGCACAGAAGGTGTGAGTAAAACTGGCGAAGGGAGCTGGGTGCTTGTTAAGAATATTAAAGAAACAACCTGTAATGCTGAAGACTGCTGAAGCTGAGAGGAAGGCAGTCTTGGGGGAGAGGCAGTTTATACTTGTGGCAGTGAGACAGATGGAAGAGGCACAGTGCGTTGCTTACCTGTAGAGGTTGAAAGTCTTGCCAATACGTGCCAAATCATTCTTACATATAAGACTAAAGCAGAAGTACCTGAACTGTGGTGGTGTATAAAAACTGTCAGTAGATGTTACGTTGAAGTAGTGGTATACTGAGAGACAAAGGTGACTGTTCTCACAGTAACACAAGTAAAAGGGTGGTTCTTAAGAGGGAAGAAGCAACCCAAGGAGAAGCATCCTGACAAGTATACTGAATGTACTGCAGAGGCCCAAACTAAGTATAAAGTTGTAGAAGATGTTTTGTATCTATTCTTTGAACTCCTGGAAGGAAGAGAACCCAGATTACCATTGGTGCTATTTTGTTGACTGGAATTGGAAGGGGATCTTTTCAACCAAAGCTGGAGAATTGTTACCAGCGCATTTTTGCTTGATGAAATGTTTTTTTTCACTTGGAACTTACAAGAACTGGTTCAAGGTTTTACTTTTCATTTGAACATTTTGAAGCTCACTTTGAAACCCTGGGGAAGTGTTACGCTCACCTGGCTCCCACAGGGGTGTCGATCTGAACTGGACAGCTGCGGCCTCCAACATTGTGACGCATAGTGCCGAGATGACAGACTGGACTGGCACACCTAGCTTCATTTGCTTGTAGGAATATTCTTCTGCAAATGGAGAAAGGGAATTAACCACCTTTGGGGTTGAGCGTTAACCCTCCCCCACTCCCGCTGTTCTCCCAACTGATCACCTTTGATGTCCCCTCTTATAGTTTCACCTGATGATTTGGAAAGATGAGCTCTCCATCTTGCATTGAGCGCAGGGGCGCATTGATAACCAGTTGCTTCACTGGCTCGAAGGAATTGGTGAGTTCCAGAACAATATTGACTCTGAGATTCCCGGCAAGACGCCGTAAGTATGTAGTTCGTAAGAGTTCCTATGTCTGACTTTCACTCTTGTCCGATTCCTTGCAGGTTGCAGCTTGACCCTAGCGAAGAGTTCCTTGTGGCAACCGGTAATATTCAGGTAAGGAATTGTATTATCGAACACAGTTCGATAAAATAATGTCAATATGTAACCTGTTGCTTTCTCCCTTATTCAGGCGCTGAGAGAAAATATGAAGTCTCAGGGAATAATGCCTGCGGCGGTAAAATCAGGTAAGTCTATTGTGGTGAGGAGGTTTCCCTTTGTTTGTCCCTTTGTTTCACCTTGCTGCTCCTTTGTTTCCCCTTAGGGGCCGGGGTTCGGCGAGGATGCAGTGGAAGCTGCGCCGACCCGTGAAGAGGAATAGTACCCCCGGTGGTAAAATCAGGTAAATCTATGAGGGGTAACTAATATTGCCTCTGTGTATTCCCTTGGCTCACCTTGCTGTTCTTGTCTTCCCCTTAGGTGCCGGAGTGCGGCGGGAGCATGCAGAACGATGCGGTGGAATGTGAAGATGCTGCGAAGGCCAGTGAGTTCAGCGCGGCGCTGCTGCAGGCGAGGCGACGCGCATAAAATAACTTCTTTCTTCCAGTTCAAAGGCGCAATGTATCAGGAATTCAGGTAAGGATCAAAGGTATTGCTCTTGTGCTAACCTTTTCTCCTTCTCTCCCCTTTTTCTAGGAGCTCCGGACTCGAGGCGGGCGTGGCAGAAGACTGGAAGCAGACTTGCAGGCACGGTGAGCGTTACGCTGCTAGATGCAGAATAACGCGAAGCATGTGCTGCTCTTCGGGCGTGGTTTAAATAGCCTCAAAAAGTAGTCCCAGGTAAGTATTCCTCCCCAGCCCCACCCGAGTAAAAAATAGTCCTTTAGGTAAAGTAGTCCCTTCCAAGCCTCCTTTGGCTTGGAGCTCTTGCAGCATGGTCTGCATCAGGTGTGTTTGCAGCATGGTCTGCATCAGGTAAGTTTTAATCTATGAGCCTGGCGCCTATGGCGCCAGGACTGGCTCTCCATATGAGACTGGCGCCATAGGCGCCAGGACTGCATCCAAATAGCCCCTAGCAGGGGTTGTTGGGCTTGCTTAGTATAACTTGATGCCTGCTTCCGGGGTTGCTGGACTTGGTCTGGGTCCCCGGGGGTAGGCATCATGACAGGAAGGGATTTACCCAGGACAGGTGAAGGTCATCTAAATACTGTTTAACTATTGTTTGTTATCTTATGTTGTTTTATGATTACCTTTGAATGTTTTGTTGTTTAGAGTGAGGGCCATCTTACCTATGTTAGGAGTTGTCCCCTTTACCTTTAGACTAGGTAGGGGATTCCCTGCTGAAGAAGCGCGGCTAAGGGTTTACTTAAAAACTTTTACTTTAGTAAAATGTCTGATCTAGAGATCTAGATCTAGAGAAAAATATAAGCAGTTGTCTGCCTTGCATTACTGGCCCCTCACATGTGGCACTGCAGTTGAAAATGCAAGATAAGGGTGGGCACCACTTTTCTGTTTAAAATGTTCTTAATCTTAGAATTCTTCATAAGTTGTGTATATACTTTCTTGTTGCTTTGGCCTGGAGCTGCCAGAAAAGAAATGGTCCTATGACACAGGAACCACAAAAATATGATCGCAAAAAAACAACCACTCATTAGAAATGGCGCTCTGAAGGCGCTCTAAATTGGCTCCCATAGGAGCTGTAATTATTTGTTAAATTTGTTGTTATGAGTTTTATTCAGAAATTGGTGTTCTTTTTTAATCAAATTTCTGTCTTCATTTGCACATACTAAAAATAGAGACTGAAGCTTATCAAAACTCCAGCAACTGTTTAATGCACATTCCTGTGTCAACAATCTTTTTCTTGTAGCGAGTAGTGAGGCAAAAAAATAACAAAGGTCTATTATATGTACATATGCCAATGCATTTCGGTGTGCCCAGACACCATCTTCAGGGCTGTACAATATTCGACATTAATATTTTTTATCATATCACAAGTTGTTGTTACAAACATAATTTCAATATTTGAATTTCAACAAAGCATAAGATTCATTTCCAGAGAAATTTCAAATGTAGTTCAAATTTTCAAAAAGAAAGGTAACCTACCAATGCGTGCCAATAGTGTTCATAAATTGATGTCACCAACAATCGCGGTTAGGAAAAGAGAGAGAGTGTGTCAATTATGATTCAACTTTAGCTGTAAGTATAGTTAAAATTAAACAACTAGCGCGTGTTGCTGAATCCTACCTCTCTCTACTTGTTATTTTCACATAATAAATATCTATCAGCCTGTGAGCCATTTCTAGTTTTCCTGCAGATCCGATGCATAGAGCGCACTCACCTCTCGTTTCATAGCCCGTCCATCTCCGAGTGAAGCCGCGTGTGCTTCACTTTCTATTTATATGTTGTCATGCTGACCAAACGAGGCGTCATGTTCCCGCTAAGCTGCTGGAGCACGTACGCCTCGCGCCCCACCCCTCCGTTGTCACGGAGGTGTGGGAGTGTCACCATGACCCTGTGGACGTATCTGTGCTGTAGTGCGTATGAATCAGTAAAATGCTAAGCTGTGTTTAAGTTAAATGTATGTCAATCTGCATAAATCTGTGGGTGTGTCAAGAAAGCAATACATCTATGTTTAAGTCACGTGCAATGTAAATCTGCATGAATATGTGGGTGTATCAACTGCGCATCGCGTCTCTGTTCAAGACGCGTACAATGACAGTGAAATGCTGTATTGTCTTAAGGTAAATAGAGTAATAAGGAACCTATTTGTATAATGTGTGAAGTGCAACTACTACTTCCTGTGAATATTTTGTAGGAATGGTAATACTCAATTGGTATTAAATGTGTGGTACTTTCACTTCCATCTGTACTTATCTCAATTGAATCTCTCCAAAACGCGAAAAAATTATTAATAAAAAACATATAAATGAATATAAACATAAGATTCTGCTTTAACATAAGACTTGATCCTACAATCCACCATCTATTCTCTTTGCTTGGTTAGTATACTGTCAACAAGCGACATTGAAGGCCTCATGAAGTTAAACATAACACTCTATCTTCTTCGCTTGGTTTGATAAGTCAGCGGGATTAAAAACCAAATGCAGTTATAGATAGCACATGTAATTAATCTCTTCATTCAACCCCTTGGGCATCAGTGAGCTCATTCTGTCTATCCAGTATGTTTCCCATTGGTCTAGTCTTTTCTGAAGGTTTTCATATGGATCTCTTCTTTTCACAACTTCCAAAATCATAAATTTGATTTGTGCCAAATTGTGCTTTTTCTCTTGCCAATGTCTGGCTACCGCTGAAGTGACATTATGATTTCGTATACATGATCTATGCTCGTTCAACCTTGTTTTGGCTGCCCTCTGGGATTGGCTTATATAGTAAAGACCACTTGGGCATTTGATTGCATATATGATACTTTGTGAGTCACAGGTCGCAAAGCTTTTGAGTTTGATTTTCTCCCCTGTATACGGATGACTGACTTCCTTCTGCATGTATCCACAGTTACTGCAATTAAGGCAGGGGTAGGTTCCAATTCGATTTGTGTTTTTCTTTTTTGTGGAGGTCTTGTATTCACAAGTCTGTCTTTGAGGTTCTGACTTCGTTGGTAAGCAAAAGTGGGGATGTCTTAGAACAAGCGTTCCACTCTCTGGTTGCATGTAACTGTATTCCATTTCTTTTTAATTATTTCTTTTATTCGATTAATTTGTCTCGAATATCTTGATTCAAATACCATGGGTCGTGTTATGTCCATTTTCTTTTTTGGCTTGAGCAAGTCCTCTCTGTTTTGTGTGGCTGCTCTTGCCTCTGCAGTTTTTACTTCTTCTGTTGATATCCCCAGTCCAGGAATTTTTTGCCCATTTCGGCCACCTCATTTTGGTAATCAATTGGATCACTAACTATCTTTTTCACCCATAACATTTAGCTGTATGGTAAGTTTTTGATGAGACTTGGTTGGTGAAAACAAAGTCTTTGGAACAGGTTATTCCGATCTGTACTTTTCCGGAATACCGTTGTTTTGTATTTTGTATCCATCATAATGATCTTGACATCCAGGAAATGTATGGTAGTTTGTGAATATTCATGTGTAAATTGGATTCTTGGGTCTATACTGTTCAGATAATTCAGGAATTCCAGCAGTTGTGTTTCAGTGTTAGTCCACACTCCAAAGATATCATCAATGTACCTAATCCAAATGGCCAGGTCTTGTTTCCAAAGAGGATGTTGAAGTACATGTTCTGTTTCAAATTTATGCATAAAAGCATTCGCGTAGGATGGGGCCATGGTTGCCCCCATAGCGATTCCTGCAACCTGCAGATAGTATTGATCTTTGTAGCAGAAATATTAGTTATTACCGATGAATTCAAGCAGTGCCACGATGAACTCCTTTTGGGCTGGTATTTCTTCCTCTTGTAAAAGTACCCATTCAACTGCTTCTCTTCCAAGGTTGTGGGGAATCGACGTATATAGACTTTTGACATCTATAGTGAACATAATGTGGTTTGGATTATATGGTATCCTAAGTATTGTAAAAAGTGTGTCAAATCTTTTATGTAAGTACTGGTTTTTTTAATTAAGGGCTGCAGAAAGAAGTCTATGTACTTCCCTAACGGTTCCAGAATACTGTTAATTCCAGCCGCAATAGGTCTTCCTGGTGGCTTTATCAGGTCTTTGTGCACTTTAGGGAGTGTATAAAAATGAGATATTGGTGGATTTGTATTGGTTAAAAATGTCTTTGTGTTATGATTGATCCATTTTAGCTCTTCTGCTTTCTCTAATAGTTCTTCAAGATGAATCTTGATCTCACCTGTTGCATCTATGTCTAATTTTGCATACGTGTTGGTGTCATTAAGTTGCCTTTCGCACTCTTGTTCATAGTCGACGGTATTCAATAACACTAATCCTCCTCCTTTATCAGCTGATCTTATAGTGATGGATTCATCACTATATAGATTCTTGATGAGTTGAAAATCATGTGGTTTCATATTACGATAGCCTGAGTGCTTGAACTTAATTTTTTCAAGATCTCTTGTAACTTGCTTTTGGAAAATATCCACTGAAGGTACAGTGATGGGTGGAATAAAAGTACTTTTACTTCTAAATTCCTTAAAACAAGAATCATCTGCCTTTTCCGTATGGTCATTCTCGAGTTCACTAAAGAATACCTTGAGCTTCATTTTGCGTATGAGTTTGTATAGTTCTATCTTGGTGTCAAATAGCGTGCTGTTATTGGTTGGGACAAAACTCAGCCCTTTTTGTAAAGCTTGTTTCTCTTTTTCTGTCAAGATTCTAGAGGAGAGGTTAATTACTAACAGATTTCTTCTGTTGGAGCCTTGTCTTCGGCCCTTCTCTTTGCTTTTCTCGTCCCCCTTATTGTTCTCCTCTTCCTCTTTCTAAATAAGTTTGTCTTCCTTTGTTTGGTATTGCTGTTGTCTCTGTTCTTGAAGTGCTAGGAGTATTTTCTTCTTCTTGGTTTGTAGATTCTCTCTCTGTGTCAGTACCAGAGCTCGATGTTTCACTAGTGTTATTTTGTTTGGTTTTTCTTATTTGGGGTCCATATTTGTCCATCAAGCTATAACCTTCATCATTTAAGTAGTCATATGTATCCCTTCTGAACTTACACATTGTCTTTGTTTCCAGTTCGGTCTTGTATCCAGCTAATTTACTGTTGATGTCTTCTAGAATTGCATCTACTTCTTCTCTGTTCAAGGTTTTTACTAATTATTTCTCTATCTCCTGAATTTCGTTGTCTAGATCCTTAAGGTTATTGGCCAACTCTTGGATGGTAAGAAGAATTACATCCAGAGAGCACTTGTTTAATATAGCCTCCCACCTTTTCACATATTCCTTACTTTCTTTGCATAAGGTCGGACAAAGCTGTATTCGTAAACCTCTAGGTATTCGTTGACTTCTGTTATATCTTCCAAACGTGATTGTGTGTAGTTTGCGGTTGATCTCTTTGCGGATCAAGTACTCTAGTTGTTTGATTCTGCAAGCTGGATCTTGTTTATTTGTGCTGTTTGTATTAAATCCTGTGTCCTTAATTAGGCCAAGTATTTTGTCCGCCTCTTCAGTAGAGAAACCTAATGTCACCGCTTTTTTTGTCGTCAATGCTTCTGTGTCTGCAAATGACATGTTCTCTCTCAGTCTTCAATTATACTCGGAATGTCTAAAAAAATCTTAATTGCATGCCTCCAACTCAAAATGTGTTGAGGAAAAAAACAAAAATGCAAGATAGGGGTGGGCACCACTTTTCTGTTTCAGTTGAAACCATACATCAAAAAAGGGATGTACTGTACACAGATGTTATTTAATTATTTACTGTACCAGTGGAGTGGGAAATGAGGCTTTCTGTGTTTTTTTTGGCACCACCCCATCTTCCTTAGTGTTGTGGTCTCATCTCGGTTGTCCTCTGCAAGGGCCTTTCTGTCTTTCATCATGGAGACCTAATAAATTAAATAGCACTCCCATTTCAATAAACCTTTTCAGAAGAAGTTGCTATGTGGATCGTTGCTATGCCCAAAACGAGGATTTAAATGCACAGTGATTCTGCTTAAGTGGGAATCCTGTAAGTCAATCTGTGGAAAGGAAACTATTAGCCAGGTCTTTCTGGGGTGTATTCAACTAAGGGGCAGAGGGCTTGAAAGGAGGCAGAGTTGCAGAGAAGCATTCTGCCTTAACCCTCCAAGCTACCGTGTCTGCAGAAGCAATTCCTTCTATGCCGCTACTCAAGTGCTTGAAGACCTGTATTTTACTACATAATATAAAGCCCTTTTTCAAGCTTTGTGGCAGGAACAATGATCAAATGAGCGAAAGTAACTTCTGCCTTCTAATGAGTGTGTCACTGTTCTGGGTCGCTGTATTTGCAGACCGTCTGTTTGTCAGTATCTATAACTAAGCCTAAATACTCACTTTTTCTGTGTGTCTGTTCACAACGACCCTAAAACTGGGGCCAGACACAGGTGGCATGTTGCAAGGCACTTAACAAGACAGACGACAGTCACCCACTTAACAAGCTTTGTATGAATATGTGATTTTTTTTAAATGAGCTGAGAAGAAGGCAGATGGAGTGCAGTTTTGCAACCCAATCTATAGTATGCCATTTTATGCATTAGAGTCCTGGAGCTGCAACACACTATGCCCTTCAAGAATACATTTGTAGGATGAGACGTTCTCTCTGTTCCACATTAGAACCTTCAGTGTACATTTATCCTGAGCCAACGAGACAAGTGGCTCTGCCTGAGCAGTGTACACAGTCCTCCTCACTGATCTGCAGCCTGGCCTGTCAATGGGGACGCCTCCGTAACGAGGTGTCAAGCATTTTGCTATTTGGCATCATATTGGGTGAAATTCCTTATCATTGCTGAGATAAGTGATAAGTGTGAGAGGGACTTTTCTTTAGGTTTACTTATTTATTAGGCACACATTTCAATGGGCACTATGGCTCAAAGCAAAACTTATATGTGCCCTTTGTGTCTCCTCTCTCGAAAGGCCATGTTAGTTATGTTATAACGTGAGTGAGCGATGTTAGGTTTGTGTGCTTTCTTTTAGCATAAACATATCTTGTTAAGTCGCCTACTATTCCATGACTGCAAAGCACATTTTTTGTCACTGTTATCTATAATTATTGTGCCATAATACGTAGGCTTACTGGGCTATCATAATGCCTTGAGACTGCTTGACAATTATTTCATTAGAAAACATTAAATTAATTTAAAAAAACACATATGTTCGTATATCACACGCATTTGATAGTTCTTTCTAACTTAATAGCCAGCTGAGCAAGCAGGAATATGCAACCATGATCAGAAATAACAATATTACTTACCTTTTATTATAATATGTTTCCCAACTCGGCCATTGACAGAGAACATTACCATGCTGAGTCACTGCAGCTGCCAGCCCAACCTGTTGCACAGAGCCTGGCGAAAGGGCTTTACCCTCTGATGGTTGAATGTGGCTTGTCTGAAGTATGTGGCCTGTATCAGCAGCAGTCCATAGTGCCAAGCTCTACCAGGACACAAAGGTCCTCCTTGCACCCTTTTTGCCAATCTCAGCAGAGTGGCTCATGCCAGAATAGGCTTGTGGTCAACACTGAGATTTCTTTTTCCAGGGCATCTTAGTCCAGCAACTGTCAGCTGTTTCTCAATACCCTCCACCAGTAAACAAGTGGGCATAAATGTCACAATGCCTGGGTAGCATGTTGTAGGTACTCACTGAGCCATGTCATGGTGGTGCAGGTAATCCTATGTCATGGTGCTGCAGGTAGTCACAGCATTGCTTTTTTACAGTGACATGGCATTTTTACTGTCAAATCCAATAGGAGTAAGTTCTTATATGGTAATACTGGCATCTGCCTGCATATAGCCTGAATGTACAAGTACGGGCGCAGCCAGCATGAAAATGTTTTTTATATTGCATATATGTTCCCCCCACTGGGAATTTAGGAAAACTACAAGTCCCAGAATGCCATGAAAAAACAGTACTGGATGGCTTTTTTATATGGCCCTGGGGACCTGTCATGATCTCTGCTTCCAAAAGGTCAGGGTTTTCCCAACTCCCTTGGAAGCAGATCCATAACCCAGGTTCCGAGTGCCAACCAGTCCCAATTGGGACCTTTTGGACCCAGTCCTGGCGCCAGTGGCACCAGGCTCATAAATATGCCCAGTCCCAGGGCTGGAAGCGCCGGGCTCATAATGCTTGGGTGGACTTACCTGCAGCAGACCATGCTGCTTACTTGCCTGCCAGTTGAGCCTCTGATCCTCTTCTGTTTGGAACTACTTTTCCTGTTGGGTGGGGCAGGAGCCACTCCCTAGATTCAGAACACTGGAACTCTTCTGGAAAGCAGGAACTCTTTTCTTACCTAGGCGTGGCTGTGGAAGGAGACACCGAAGCACTACAGGAGGCTATTTAAACCACACCCGATGGATGAATCTTGCTTTGCGTTATTCTGCATCCTCTGCAGCAGAACGCCCATCGTGTCTTCTGCATCTGATCCTGGGCCTAAGGAAAAAGGCTTACCATCCTGAATCCAGTCTTCAGCAACACCTATAAAGACAAGAAAGAACAGGTTAGCATTACGGTCTTCAGTGACAGCTCTTCACTTACCTGGTCCATCGGCTGTCACCAACGCCTTGCGCTGCATTCCGGCATCTGAAAGACAAAGGCTTACCTACTCTTCGTGCGCTCCAGAGGTCTTCACACTGCATTCCGGCATCTGAAAGACAAAAGCTTACCAACTCTTCGCACGCTCCGGAGGCCTTTGGCGCTGCATCCCGCATCTGAAAGACAAAACAAGGTGCGTTTAAAGACATTGGGGAACTTTAATACTCACGTGCCATTACTCCTTTCCACATCTAACCCAGTGGGTATTCCGGCACCCTGCAGCCGCTCCGAACTTGTACCTGCAAAATAAAAAGACAGTTAGAGCGCATCGTGAAGCAGGCAACAAGCGCTTACTTACGTGCTTCCAGGCGCGTCTATTCATCACACTGGCTCCATCTTCAACTCACTTCAGCCCGTCATCCGCCATCGCCGGAACCCTGCAAAACAAGAAACATCATTACTAAAGACTTTAAAGACATTAGAATTACTCGAAACTTACCGTTCGTGCAGTAAACGACGGACAGCAGTCCTCTGAAGTCAAGAGGCCTGCTCCCCTTATCCAGTGAAGAAACTGGTTACAGCACCCTGCCCCGAGGCAGATGGAGAGCACGGCGTTCACGTACCTAAGGTGAGAGCGTTAACCTTTGGGGTTCTACAGGAGAAGAGAAAGGGAAGAAGAGAGAGACATTCAATAACCCAGTTCCTTAATCCCATATTTTCTATCTGCAGACATCTTACCCTTCGAGTCAGACATACAGTGCACAGAGGTCCAGCCCAAAGAGCCAGCCGTGTGTTACACATCACCTTTGAAGATACGGTATACGCCCAGTCAAGACTGGCGCCTCTACGGGAATCAGGTGAGCGTTACAGAACGCAAAGCCTACCACAAAACTCCCGTCCAGGCGCTATGGAAACCTCGGATACCGACCAGCTAGCCCAGTTACTTGGGGAACTAAGGGCAGAAGTGCATGCAGCCCATCAGGAAACGAACGCTCTAAGAAGGGAACTGATTATTTCCAAGGAGCGAACAGATGATCTCGCTAGACAATTGCTACAGTCACAAGCCGGACAGACCCCGTTACCCGCATCTGGGGGAAATCTTCCTTCTACATCCTCTATGAAACCAGTGCAGATCAACCTACCTGGGAATGTACCTCTGGCTCCGCCCGAACGATTTTCTGGTGACCCAAAGAGGTTTGCAGTATTTATCAATCAGTGCCGGTTGCATTTCTTATGCCGGCCAGCAGCCTTTCCAACTTATCAAGCTAAAGTAGCTTTCGTGCTTTCGTACCTTAGTGGCAATGCGGCAGACTGGTCGATCCCTCTAGTAAATCAAGATGATCCGGTCCTCCATGATTTTCAAGCTTTTCAGCTCAGTATGGAAAAACTGTTCGCAAGACATTCACAGGGGCAGGCCTTGGACAATGAGCTTCTTTCGTTGCGACAAGGTAATCAAGACCTTTTGGCTTATATTGCGTCTTTCAACAGACTGATAGTGGAAACTCAATGGCCTGAGGACAAAAGGATTACGCTGTTTTATAGAGGTCTATGTGGAGAGCTCAAAGATGTGTTAGCCCAAGTAGTGAATCCCCCACAAGATTGTTCGGACTATATAGACTTAGTCGTTCAAATAGATCACAGACTGCAGAACAGGAAGGCCGATCGTTCCAAGTTTGATTCTCGAGTATTTTCCAAACCGCCAACTCCTTCCAAAGGAGTAGACTCCGGGGAACCCATGCAAATAGGGGGTCTGAAAGGTCCTCTAACACAAAAGGAGCGGGAAAGGAGAAAACAGTTGCAATTATGCCTCTATTGCGGAAACTCAGGGCACTTTCTTCGAGACTGTCCGGTGAAACCTGCCAAGAAGGCAGTAGGAGCTGCAGTTACCAAAGTTACAAACTCTGAGCAGGGAAACGACCTCGCCCGACAAGAATAGAGGTCCTCTTGCCAAGCGTGAAAACCAGTTCCGTGACCTCGCATTTCGTGATACCTATGGTCCTCATTAGCCCTGATAATCCGGATCGATTACATGCAATTGAAGCTTACCTTGACAGCGGTGCCATCGGCAATTATGTGGATCATGAAATGGTTTTGAGGATGAATCTAACTCTTTGTCCCAAGGCTGTAAAGGACGTCATTACTACGGTGGATGGTACGGAGATAGCCTCCGGGCCAGTAACGCATACCACTCAAGAGGTGACGCTAGTAAGTCAAGATGGACACCATGAGAAGATCGTGTTCGATGTGATCAAGGCCCCTCAGTTTCAGATTATTCTAGGAATACCTTGGTTAGAGAAACACAATCCTCTGATCGATTGGCGAGCAAGAACGGTCCAGTTTCCAGAATGTGTCTCTACTTGTCACCCTCCACCTGGTGTTGCACTGGCAGCAATTTCTTCAGAGACTCCCCAGTTACCTCCCGAATACCTAGAATACCAAGATGTTTTCCGGAAGGATCAGGCTAACTCTCTACCTCCTCATAGGTCTTATGACTGCCAGATAGACCTGATACCTGGATCTACTCCTCCTTGTAGTAGAATTTATGCCCTCACCGAGCCTGAGAACCTTCACCTTCGACAATACCTGGATCAATACCTGGCAAATGGGTTTATTCGTCCTTCCAAGTCCCCTGCTTCTTTCGCTTTGTTCTTCGTTCCAAAAAAGGAAGGAGACCTTAGAACTTGTATAGATTATCGCTCCCTGAACCAGATCACCGTTAAGAATAGATATCCGTTACCTTTGATCCCTGAACTCCTGGACCAAGTCAGAAAAGCATGCATATATACAAAGCTGGATCTTAGAGGAGCTTACCACTTGGTACAAGTAAAAGAGGGCGATGAATGGAAGACGGCCTTCCGCACCAAGTATGGGCTATTTGAATATCAGGTCATGCCCTTCGGACTTTGCAATGCCCCGGCCGCCTTTCAATATTTTATGAACGATGTCCTCAGAGAGCTCATAGATGTGTGTGTTGTTGTTTACATTGACGACATCCTCGTTTATTCTTCATCGGAATCTGAACATCGGAAACACGTGAAAATGGTCCTCAAAAGATTGCGTCAACACAAACTTTTCGCTAAGTTGGAAAAATGTGTTTTCAACGTGACTGAAGTTGAATTCTTGGGATTCATATTATCACCTGGCGGAGTGCGTATGGATTCAAAGAAGGTCGATGCAGTTCTCAAATGGCCATCACCATCCTCCGTAAAAGGTGTGCAAAGCATGTTAGGCTTCGCTAACTTTTACCGCAGGTTTATCCCGAATTCTCTCGAATAGTCCAGCCCATCACTGCCTTGTTAAAGAAAAACAAACGTTTTGAATGGTCTACCGAGGCGGAACAAGCTTTCCAGGATTTGAAGACTAAATTTATCTCTGCACCAATCTTAAAACACCCTCGCCCCGAACTCCCCTACATCGTGGAAACTGATGCTTCAAGCCTTGCCATGGGGGCAGTTCTATCACAAAAGGACCCGGTAACCAATCAGTTGCATCCCGTGGCATTTTGGTCCCGCAAATTCTCGCCTCCTGAAATCAATTACACGATTACTGACAAGGAACTTCTGGCTATCAAGTCTGCCTTTAAGGCTTGGCGGCATTATCTGCTGGGGGCCCGACACACCGTTACTGTGATTACGGATCACCGAAACCTGCAATATTTGAAAACCGCAAAAGCCCAATCCTCTAGACAACTCCGTTGGGCATTATTCTTTGCCGAGTTTGACTTCATAATTACCTATCAACCTGGTACAAAGAACGGTAAAGCTGATGCCCTTTCTCGGATGGGAGTGGAAGAACACTTGATCAACCCTAAACCTGTACCAATCATTCCCGAACAAAGAATTCTGGGTGTAATCGCCACAGAATCCATAGAGGAAGTTAAGGATAAAGCCAGGCAACTTGTAACTCCAGCAGACATACAGAATTGGCATCTGCAGGGAAAGGACTTTGCAGTAAAGGACAACTTATTGTATTTCCAAGAACGATTATACCTACCCAGCACAGATTTACAGAAAAAAGTAATCTCTTGTTATCACGATTCTTTAATGGAAGGACATCCCGGTATGGCTAAGACCTCAGAAAAGATCAAGCGCTACTTCTGGTGGCCGTCTTGGAAAAAAGATATCAGAGACTTTATAATGTCCTGTGGAGTATGCGCCCAAAACAAGAGTCAAAAGGAAAGACCAGCAGGCCTCTTACGCCCTATTGACATCCCACCTCGCCCTTGGCATACGCTTTCTATGGACTTCATCACCGATCTACCTCCATTCTCCGGATACAATACGATTCTAGTAATCGTGGACTTATTCTCCAAGATGGCGCATTTCATTCCGCTCAAAGGCTTGCCAACAGCAGCAACTCTGGCCCGAGAATTTCTCGAAAACATCGTCCGACTGCACGGTTTTCCTTCGGTTCTAATTTCGGATCGAGGTAGTCAATTTATTTCTCATTTTTGGCGAAGTTGCTGTCGGTCGGCTCAAATTGATGTGAGACTATCGACCAGTCACCACCCTCAGACCGACGGACAAACCGAGAGGACCAATCAAACTCTGGAACAGTATTTACGCTGCATGCTGCAACAAACTGAAAAAACTTGGAAAGACATCCTTTGGATAGCCGAATATGCCTACAATAACTCTGTCCATTCGGGAACTGGGAAAACCCCGTTTTTTCTTTTGTACGGCAGTCACCCTCGAACCTCAGAGTTGGATCCCCTCCAAGATCTTGAAACACAAGCAGTAGACTACCTGCATTCTACAATCACCCAAGCCTTTAAGGAAGCTGTTTCTCACCTTCAAAGGGCTAAAGAACAATACAAGAAAGGAGCAGATCAACATCGGAAGGAAGCCCCTCAATATCAAGTAGGGGATCAAGTCTGGTTATCCACCAAATATCTACCTCTAAAAGGGCCACGCACATTCAACCCAAGATACCTTGGTCCCTATTCCATCACTACCATAGTAAACCCAGTAGCGGTCAAGTGGACTTACCCCCGCACATGAAGATACATCCGGTCTTCCACGTCTCTCTATTAAAACCCGTGCAACCTCAAACCCGACTAACTAAATCTCCAAAACCTATCCTAGTTGATGGAGAACTCGAGTTTGAAGTCAAAAGCATTCTGGACTCCAAGATCTCCAAATCTAAACTATTTTACCTAATTGACTGGAAAGGCTACGGCCCCCAAGCGAGATCCTGGGAACCTGCTGAATATGTCCACGCTCCTCGCCTAATCAAAAGATTTCACCGAACATTTCCTGACAAGCCAAAACCCCCGGAGAAGCCCGGTTTGGGAGGGGCCTTGAGGGGGGGTACTGTCATGATCTCTGCTTCCAAAAGGTCAGGGTTTTCCCAACTCCCTTGGAAGCAGATCCATAACCCAGGTTCCGAGTGCCAACCAGTCCCAATTGGGACCTTTTGGACCCAGTCCTGGCGCCAGTGGCACCAGGCTCATAAATATGCCCAGTCCCAGCGCTGGAAGCGCCGGGCTCATAATGCTTGGGTGGACTTACCTGCAGCAGACCATGCTGCTTACTTGCCTGCCAGTTGAGCCTCTGATCCTCTTCTGTTTGGAACTACTTTTCCTGTTGGGTGGGGCAGGAGCCACTCCCTAGATTCAGAACACTGGAACTCTTCTGGAAAGCAGGAACTCTTTTCTTACCTAGGCGTGGCTGTGGAAGGAGACACCTAAGCACTACAGGAGGCTATTTAAACCACACCCGATGGATGAATCTTGCTTTGCGTTATTCTGCATCCTCTGCAGCAGAACGCTCATCGTGTCTTCTGCATCTGATCCTGGGCCTAAGGAAAAAGGCTTACCATCCTGAATCCAGTCTTCAGCAACACCTATAAAGACAAGAAAGAACAGGTTAGCATTACGGTCTTCAGTGACAGCTCTTCACTTACCTGGTCCTTCGGCTGTCACCAACGCCTCGCGCTGCATTCCGGCATCTGAAAGACAAAGGCTTACCTACTCTTCGTGCGCTCCGGAGGTCTTCACACTGCATTCCGGCATCTGAAAGACAAAAGCTTACCAACTCTTCGCACGCTCCGGAGGCCTTCGGCGCTGCATCCCGCATCTGAAAGACAAAACAAGGTGCGTTTAAAGACATTGGGGAACTTTAATACTCACGTGCCATTACTCCTTTCCACATCTAACCCAGTGGGTATTCCGGCACCCTGCAGCCGCTCCGAACTTGTACCTGCAAAATAAAAAGACAGTTAGAGCGCATCGTGAAGCAGGCAACAAGCGCTTACTTACGTGCTTCCAGGCGCTTCTATTCATCACACGGGCTCCATCTTCAACTCACTTCAGCCCGTCATCCGCCATCGCCGGAACCCTGCAAAACAAGAAACATCATTACTAAAGACTTTAAAGACATTAGAATTACTCGAAACTTACCGTTCGTGCAGTAAACGACGGACAGCAGTCCTCTGAAGTCAAGAGGCCTGCTCCCCTTATCCAGTGAAGAAACTGGTTACAGCACCCTGCCCCGAGGCAGATGGAGAGCACAGCGTTCACTTACCTAAGGTGAGAGCGTTAACCTTTGGGGTTCTACAGGAGAAGAGAAAGGGAAGAAGAGAGAGACATTCAATAACCCAGTTCCTTAATCCCATATTTTCTATCTGCAGACATCTTACCCTTCGAGTCAGACATACAGTGCACAGAGGTCCAGCCCAAAGAGCCAGCCGTGTGTTACACATCACCTTTGAAGATACGGTATACGCCCAGTCAAGACCGGCGCCTCTACGGGAATCAGGTGAGCGTTACAGGACCATTGGAGCACTGCTCTGTAGACAGTATTAATATGGGCTTTGAAGTACAAAATTTCAATATTTGTGCCAAGTACAGCATGAAAAAGGTATCTGTCCAAGTGCCTAAGTGAGGGGCACCAATCTGACACTTTGCCTAGGGTGGCAAAACTCATTGTACCAGCCCTGAACAAACCCACAGAAAGAAATGTACAGAATGATCAAGGAAATTAAAAAAACCCTCTTCATGCAGCAACAACATTGTACCCACACAAATGTTATGCGACAGCATCACAGACCATCTAAGAACAAAAATACATTCAATCCAATAGGCCATAGACACATCCAACAGCACCACAAATAACACCCTCCCAGAAACCAGCACCCCAACAACCAGCACAACACTCAACCTTTTTGAACCGATAAGCAAAGAAACTTTCTGCAACCTACTAAAAAGAACCACCATGGCCGGATCTTCCGGCGACCCATGCCCACCGGATATCTACAAACAGGTACTCACCCATAAAACACCTGCCCCTGAAAACTGGAACAGTATTAAATCATACAAATTAGCCTATATCAAACCTCTCTTAAAAAACGAGGCAGAAAAACAGATGACCCTACCAACTACAGACCTATATCAAAATTACCATACCGTTCAGAATCACATATACAAGGAACTGCTCAACCACGATGAAACCATCAGACTACTTGACCAGTCTCAGGTTTGTTTAATCCCATGACTGGAAATTAATCAGCACTCCATATGGGACACGCTAAAGGTGAATGCAGACAACAACACCCAATCGGTCCTCATATACACTGGACATATCAGCTGCCTTCGATACATTCAAACACACAACACTAATCAAGAGACTGGAAGAATCTAGTATTCAAAACTGCACTAAAATTGCTGGGAAATATTTCCTCACTGACGGAACCGAAAGTACCTACCTACTACTGTTACACCAAAAACAAAAAACATCACCTGCGGCGTAGCACAAGGATCAAGTCCCTCCCTACTCCTCTCAAATATGTATATCAACCCCCTCCAACCTCAATGAAGCTCATTCAAACTCATGGACTGACAACGTACAACTACGCAGATGACAGTTCATTTTTAACATAACTCCTAACCTGGGGAGTTGCTAGGTCTGGAAAAGACCCGGGGCTACGCTGATGTCAGACATGTTGGGACTGGGGGCTAGCTAGTCTTTTGGCTGTAGCTCCTGAGATTCTATCCGGGGCTACAACCAAAAGATCAGGGGCTATAGCCCCCTTAGCCCCCCCTAGCAACACCCCTGCTCCTAACTAAGACCCTGACAGTGCCCTCAATAAATGCCTCACTGATATAGACATCTGGATGGCAAACAACAACCTTAAACTAAATACAACTAAAATAATAATAATGATAACCCCACAAGGCGACAATCTTACACAGACACCTGTCACCTCGCCCCTGAGCTCATGGACAGTGGTCTCTCTATGGAACCACAAGTCAACACAATAGCAAAAAATACTTTTACCTCCTTCGATTAATAAGAGGGATCCTCCCTTACCTCAATTTCCCACACAGAATACTGATGATCATTTCCTTGGTATTATCAAGAATACACTATGTAAATAGACACTACCTAGAAATGCCCGAATGCTTCGCCAAAAAACTACAACACATCCAAAATACTGCAGCACCTGAGAAGACTTCACTGGCTCCCAGTAAAGAAATATACAAACTTCTAAGCAAAATCACTCTGCATTGCCTAAAAATCACTAAACAGACAAGGAGACAAATTCCTCCAGGCAAAAACCACTCATTGCCAACCCAGAAGAGCTTTAACCTCTAGTTCCGACCTACAATAGAAACAAGACCCTACGAGAAAACATTATTTGGAAGAACCACCCTCTCCTTTCTGGCAGCAAAACTATGGAACTCGATCCCAAAAGTAAATTAGAATGACAGAAGACCACCTAACTTTCAGGAAACTACTAAAAACCTGATTATTCAACTCACTAAGATAAAAAAAGGACCAACAACAACTACACAACCTCCCGAATGAGCCGGCCACTCCAACCGCATACAATGCCCAAACCACATCTGCAAAAATTTTGAAACTGTAACCCAGAATAATGAAACCTGAAGATGAATGTCCACATAAAGAAACAATAGAACAGCTGCACAATACCCAGTGACCACCCAAAAACCACTAACCATTTCCCTTCTCTATTCGACACTTCCACACCTCACACTTACCATACATGCCCAGGCCGGCTAGCGAACCACCCTGATGAAATACCCAAACTGCACAATGCTATCTAACGAAATCACAAACCCAATAACCTCTGAAACCAAACACAAACACTGGTTCTACACGTATCAACAGATCCTATCCCTCACTAACCAACCAACCCCACTTTACCTCTCAGAGCCGCACGTGGAGACCATGGAAATGGCACTAGATCACAGTATAAATCAATTTAGCATAACCTAAGAGGGCAATGACCTGAGATCCTGTGTGGACATGCCTTGTTGACCTAATCAAGGGATGTCCCTGTACCTCCTTAGATGGTCACACAGATTTCTGCGGTGCATCTGCCACTGTTAACCACTCTTCTATCAGTAAATCTGGACCAAGCACTACAAGAGCAGACCTGGGACGTCCTTCATTGCCAAGGTCTCTATCCCCCTACCTCCTCTGCTGCCTCTGAGCTCAGTGCCGGCATTGATCTGTACCCGATGAACATGGCCACTCAATCGATGGATCCTGACATTAACTCTGTGGCAGACTTCATGGCTAAATGCAATGACCAGAACACCGGGTAAGATATGGAGGAAGATCAGAAACCCTGTTTTGCAAGTTCTCAGCTATACTCTGTCAATGCTAGTGAACTCTTGCCTGCAAATGAGCGAACAGATCTCCAACAGCAACCTTTATGTGCTTAAAGTGGGATAGGAAATGTGTCTGATGCCACACTCCACCCAATCAATGATTGGAAATCTGTAAACAAGGTCCTGAATGGCTCCTCTGGAAAACCTGTGCATATGATCACCTTCTGTCTCACTATTACATTGTTATGGCAAAATGGGAAAGAGAAAATACCCACCAGTTTTTGCTGAGAATCGTTGAGGATGGAATATAAGCACGTTGACACTGTATGGAACAGGTTCTAATTGTTCCCTGCACATTAGTCAGGCAAAGACCAAAGCTTGCTTGCTTGACGATCCACCTCTTCAATAGATGGTGGGGAATAGTCAAGGACCTTCTGCCAGATAAACAACCGAATTTAAAGAGATCTTGATCCACCTTCTTTTTTGAACAGCTGAGTCCAGATGCTGGTGATGCTCGAGTAAAGTATGTCCAAACTTCACTCACTTTCTCTTAATCTCCAGTTAGTCTGATAAAAGGTATACAAATTAGGATGTCTGTTTTCCTTTATTGTGCATTTGGTTATGTAACCTTTACACATAACCAAATTACTCTTAAAACAACAACACACATTTCATTAAAATACAATCAAACTTCTTTGTGATATCGATTAACAATCATTAGTAAAACCTCATCATACTGAAAGGTTTAAGAACGTTGTCAAAGTCAGATAAAATATTAAAATGCTACTATTAAAATACATGTTGCGGACCCAATGCCAGTTAATCGTAAGCATAGGGACATTTAAAAAAGGTTTTGTCAGTCTCTTGATTCAATTCAATCTATCTTTGATCAAGTTCCATATGTGGAAGGCTGATCACCATGGATTCTGCGCAATAGATAGCGCTCCAAAATCGATCCGAACCATGCTCCTGAAATTCCGCCTTTCTTGTATAGGGGAGCCAGGAGACTACAATTAGTAAGGACGGGTCTGGATTTCTAGTGATTTCAAAACTGGACTAACACAGCGTCAAACCTTTCTTGTCATCGACACGGGAACAGAGTTTTCTTTATATTGGGTAATCTGTGGGTGTTTTGACATGTGTAGATTTGTGTGTTGATGGTTTAGGATCTGTTGAAATGAAGGAACGATATGTGTATCTGTTTGGAACTCTCTCTTACTCTCCCTCTCTCCTTCTCCCTACCCCGTCTCCTCTCCCCCTCCAGCTTCCTCTCCCGCTCCCCCTCTCCCTCTCTCCTTCTGGTAGGCCCACAGCAGACTAAACATGCAGAGGCATTATAGAAATGTTGCAATTTATTCACTAGTTTGTGTAACCCTCTGCAGGGGGAAAGAAATTAAAGGGAATAAAATGAAGGATGCCCCGGCACGTGATGCCACATGGGACTCTTTATCCAAAACAAAAAGATAACCGGTGGTAAGAGAGTTGAGTCTGACCCTCACAACGGAGGATTGATCTGGCGCTCCGCTCAGTACCATGCATAACATTAAAACTATTATCTGGTTAATTCTGATTTTGGTTGCAGTGCCTCATTGAATGCAGGGGCACAGCACCTCAGTCACTGCCATGGCCGGGCTCGAAAAGGGTGGTGCTCTCTTTGAGGAGGGGGGCAACATTAACTATAGTAATATGTGTATAGTTATTATAGGTAGTATAAGGGGAGTATACAGTATTTGTAATATGGTGTAATTATATAATTAAAGTGTATATGGCCTTTCTGATTGTAGTACAATTGAGGATAGTGCTCCTTGAGCTCTCCATCACCTTTGACACAGTGAACCATTCTATCTTTATTAAACGCCTCTATGATACCTTTGGCATACCAGACTGGGCACTGGACTGGCTGACCTCTTTCCTAACTAACTGCCTTTGCCAGCTTCAATTGGGCCGTTTGTCCTCCGCCACCTCACTTTCTCCCTGCAACGTCTCCCAGGGTTCTATCCTTTTGCTGTGGCTCCCTCAGCTCACCTCATATGCTCCTTCTTTTCTAATTTCCAGTGTTATGGTGATGATACACAGCTTCGCTTGAAACTTCCCTCTATTACTTTCTTATCTGCCTGTCACAGCTTTGCTTGAAACTTAAAACTTGTAACCATAACAGCCCTTTAGGAAACGTGCAAAGCACGTCGCAAATGCCCTCCTCCACCGTACAATGGCACAATCGTCCAGGAAGGCAATCCTCGTGGCACCAAATAATCCTTTATTTATGTATCCCTCAGCAGGGACATAACGCCAGCAATATTACCGGGCACGCGGTAGTGGCCCAGTAGTTATGGTTCAGTTGCTAAACCCATAGGAAGAGCACTTTTTGGTCGGCTTATAACTTCGCTCTCCCTGGACGAATCCTCACCAAACATTGCAAATAAAGTATATGGCCCGCCAGGTTTGGTGATGTTTCGTGAAGGTGGGGCAAAATTATAGGGGGGGTTCCAAAATTCTTTTTTTTCCATAGACATATTGGGAAAAAACTGCTCACGCCTACAGCCCAAACCCATGGACGGATTTTCAACAGATTTGCAGCAGGTGCGGCGGCTTGGTCCCGAAAGCATGATTTTGTAAATTTGGTGTAAATCCGTCCAGTAGGTTTCTTTAAAACGGGCTAAACGTAAGTCAAATAAATTAGTGATATCTGGCTCCGTTCCGCAGACCCATTTCCATGTTCGGTCCAAGGACTGTCATCTGATTGGCAATCGGGCGACGTGAAGTCTGAGGACATCAGGCGAACCCACTGACTGGATTGAGGAAAACATGAAAAGCGTCAGTTTTCCTGAAACACCCGCCATGTTGGATTCGCAGACTTTTGCGACTGTCCGCGGACACCGCGGCGGAGAAAAAAAAATAAACGCAACATTGAACTTGTCAAACTCAACAATCTCCGGGGAGGTACAGGGGATGAGGATGGGATGGGATATGGCCATAAGAAGCCAAAACGCGGGTGGATTTAATCCCTGAAAGTCCGCGAACACTCCAGATGTCCAGGGACAGTCTTGTGGTGTTTCGCAGAGGACATCTGTGCCCATTTCTGCATTACAGGGTTGGTGAAATGAGTTTTTTGGATGGCTTATAACTTTGGCGTCACTCAATGAAACTGCATGTCATTTTGGTATTTTATTCTAGACCTAATTCTGAATGGTTTTGTGGGATTCTCTCAAGAGGGGGCAAAATTAGAGTGGGGGTCCCAAAATAATTTAAAGGGTTATAAATGTGTTGCTATTTGACAAATCTACACAAAAGTGTGCAAAAAGATTTTTGATCAAGATATAAATGTTTTTCTAAAGTTTAATGTTTGAGAAAGATTATAGATCCAACCTTCAATGTTTGTGTAAAGACTGAATGGATTTTGTCAAGTGGGGGCTAAGTTATATGACTATTGTATGTACATAAATTTTGACACTTTTGAAAAAATAAAACCTGGGCGGATTTCAAGCAAACTCGTGTAAGGAGCATTGGCAAGGACATTAAAGCATGGTTTTGCAAATGTGCCCGTGTTTTATTCATTGACAAGTGTCATAATGTAGGTACAAAAAATTGTGATGTACCTTTGGTGACCGAGGTAGAGCCTGTTGCCATGGGCAGTGGCCAGATTGTCCGGGTCATGGTATAAGGTCATAACACGGACAATCTGGCTACTGTCCATGATCGCGAGGGACGAAAAAAAAATGGTGTTAAAGTGGCCATGTCCACCTGGGACCGGCTATGTGGTAAAGTTATTGGAAGGTAGGATAGGTTTGAAAGGGATAACAAATGTGCTAGTGTTAATATGGCTATAGGGTTCTGCAGGCTGCCATGGAAAGGGAAGAGGGGCTCTCTACAGAGCCCCGCCTTCTCTTTCCATGGTGGCCAACTTGGAAAACGATTTTCTGTCCTACAGCGGGACGCCACAGGCATCCCGCTGTAGGAAGAATAATTTATTTTTTAGCACCCCGGGTTCCCGCTTTGGGAACCAGGGGTGCTAATGTCCTTAATCCCCGATTGCAGGGGCTGCAATGGAGGATAATGGTCCGGAGCCCTCGTTATTTATTAATTTATTTATAACGCGCCGAAGCCCGCAGATATCAGGGCGCACACAGACACACTTCGCTTGGGTCGATACCTTGGGCTGCCGAGCTGTTATTCCCTGTTTCGGTCCCTGGAACCATTTTCCCATTAGCATAACACAAAATGCTAATGGGAATGTTGGAAAAACGTATTGAGTCTATGTACTTTACTAAGAAATGTAAAGTAGATGGAGTCTATAAGATTTTTATTTAGTTATATTTTTTAACTGTGAAAAATGGTTCCTAAAGGAACCTTCCTTTTGTGGTTTAAAAAAAAAATGTTTGCAGGAGAGGTTATAACGTAAGGTGAGGAGGGAAATGAAGGAAGAGGCACCAAGCACTAATATAGAAGGGCAGGTGGACAGGGGAAGATGTTGTGTGTGTGTTACTTCTAAGTTACTGGGCACTGTTTCTCATGCTCCTTGATTACAGCTTCAAATGCACGTTGAAATTGCTTCCCCGTGCAGAGTGGTGTGTTGCAGTATATACAGAGTACTGCTGTCTTCCAAGGATATGGATCAACAGCCTCTTTTATTGCTTGCAAGGTAGCTGGTGGGATTTTGTGTACCACAGAAGTAGGCTGTGTGGTTACAGTATTGGTTGAGGAAGATGAGGTGGAGGAAGGCAGCCAACTACTTGCTGGGAAAGGAACAACCTTTCTGAGAGCATTGCGGTGGTTGGATTTGGTGTGACGGCGCATGGAGGTGTTCCTGTAGGAGTACTGTCCAGGTAGTCTGCAACTGAGTACAAAGTTGCACTCAGTGCATTTCACTATGGTAGCTTAAGCCTTTGGTACACTCCCAACAGTGGTAAAGAACTGTCACACCCATGATTCTCTCTGGGTGCTAGAGGTAGGCGCTTCCTCTACCTCATCTTCTTGGTCCTCTTCATTGTCTTTGGAAGTACTGAGCTTTTTTTGTTGTGTAGGTCCTCCAGCTGGTGGTGGTGGTGGCTCTTGGGGAGGAGTGATGGCAATAGCGGATGCCATTTTTAAGAGAAATAGCAGTTTTTCTAATATTCTTCCAAGTATGTGCTTTGTACTAGATTGTTAATGGATAATGAGTAAGTATAGGGTGTAGGAACTGTGCAAGGGTACATTTTGAGCTTGAAAGTTCCTAGATCAGTCGAAAAATGCAGTTCCAAACAGCCCTCGAAGAATGGACCCGATCACGAAGTGCGGACGCCTTCGCAGACACGTCATCATGCTGAGTGTGAGCGCATGGACACCTGGCACTGTCCGGAAGGTCTGTGATGACATCAGTCATTCGTGGATGTCGACGGATGCAAAAACAGTGGAAAAAGTTGCAAAAAGTATATAGAAGTGTTAAAAATTATGCTCGAAGGTGGGAAAGGGCAGAGCTTTAAGGTGAAACATTGTAAATTGGACAGAAGTGTTGCTATATTGGGGTAAGTATGATATTAGTAGGTTGTAGGAAAATAGCATGCACTGTTAAAAACCCATGAAATTCAGTGAAAAAACTTTGTTAAAGGGATGTTATTGTTAAATTGCACTGATAAAAACCTAGGAATTCAATAAAAAAACGTTGTTAAAGGGACGTTATGGTTAAGTTGCACTAATGAAAGCCTATAAAATTCAATGAAAAAACGTTGTTGAAGGGACGTTATGGTTCAGTTGTCCTAATAAAAACCTTGCAAATGCAGTGCAAAAACTTTGTTAAAGGGACGCTATAATTACTTTGCACTAATAACAACCTATGCATATTATGCATACAAGTAAAACCGAAAAACCCCAGAAATTCGCCAGTTATGGTAAACTAGGTAACCATAACTTTGCGCCACCACTGTGCACTGCTAAGACTTACACCCATGACATCAAATATGACATCACAAATGTCATTGATGACATCACTGATGACATCGCATGTCTGGCTCCCTCTTTTTTTGTTCACTGACGGAACACAGAGAAAAAAAATAGTAGAGCGTTTCCTTGCCTGGAAGGATTTGGAATCTGATGAGTCGAGTGACTGATATGGTGTTAAACATTAAACAACATCACTTTACCAACCAAAGTGAAGTGGTTCAGTTGAATGGATGAACCATATCTTGAAGCAAAGTATTAATTTAACATTTGATCGTACGCGAAAGGCACTTATGTTCAAGGTTATGTGGTGTGCAACTCAAAGGAATGCCGAGGGCACAAAAGCTCCCGTGTGGGAGGTTGACTGAAAGAAGAGGGATCGAGGAGCTACGTGTAACAGTGGTTTGAGATGGAGAATACGGAATTGCAGAAGACCAATATGGTATCAGATTTTTTATTAAGGAAAGTGACAATATTTTTGTTCACAAGGGGATTAATGGGATGTACCTAAGGGTCAATTTGAATGTAGAGCATGGAAATTGGTGACTTATTGGTGGGTTGGAAGCAGATTGTGTTTGTATGGCTACTACTTATCACTGGGTTGAAATGTGTAAACAAGCACTGAGTTTAACCCCATCATTTCTGCCTAATCCCTGCTCCGACAGTGACACCTAACCACTTGCTGGCCTCATACCATGTCTTGTGAGGTCCCACAGTGCATGTTGTATTTGCCAGTTGTCTACAATATCTATCCATCACCCCCCAATTGACTAGGGAGTTCTTTTGTGTTATTATTCTAAATGTACACTGAGGACACCAATGTACTGTTGGATGCAGATCTAGGTGCCATATCATTTTGATTCTTTATCTGCATGTCAGAGATCATTAACTACATGGTTACAATGCAACATTCTAAAGGGAGAGACAGTATGATCTGCCCTTCTTCCGCTACTGTGTGGCACCCAACTTAGCCCATCGATTTGAGCCCATGCCCCACCTCGGGTCCATATGTCAGAAATCTCATGGTCATCATGGATTCAGCTCTTTCTTGAGCATTCAGCTCAAAGCTGATTTCCTAATTTATTTACCGTAGGCACAATTCTCTCTTCTGTTGCTCCCCCACTAAGTCCCTGTAGATAATGTTTTTTATCTTCTCGCCTTAATAAAAGCTCTTGGGATGTTCTTGACCTCCCCAAATATTGAATACCAAACTACCAGATGATCCAAAACAGCTTGGATAGAATCCTTCTCTGCCTGGTGCTTACATCCCATGTTTGACTTGCTCTGATCCCTTTACACTGGTTGCCTGTCTTCGCCCAAAGGGAATTGAATGGCTTCTTCTCTAATAAGAGTTCAACAGGAGCTCTTGTGGGCTCAAGACCACATTTTCTGCCAGGATCCCGCTGAGATTTCGATCCCCAGTTTCCTGTCCCAATGTATCAAAGAAGGCAATTTATCTTCCAGGGAAGCATTTTCCAGTAATCGGTAGCAGGTGGATACTTTACATGTCTCTTGGCCCTTCAGCAACTTGAGCTCTATTCCCTTAGGTGGGCGGCATCCCGCTTGCTTAACCTGGTTGTTTGATGCCCAAGGACAGAGATTTACCCTTCTAAATCGTTTTGTCTAGTAACTTAGAACTTTCTTTACATTCTGCAAACGTAAGAGGCATACCATCTTTATATAGATCTCTTAATGGTAGAACTCTGGGAGATTCCCATTGTGCAAACACCTTTTTGTCCATGCCTGGAGAGAACTCCGGATTTTGCAGTACTGGGGAAAGGGTACCTCGTACTGACTTCAATCCCAATGGAGAGCAAGCTTTATCCCAATGATACAAGGTAGAACTGGTGCATTCCAGGAGACCCCGCTGAGTACGATTCGATGGTTATAGGGACGAATGGGAGGTGGGCTAAGGGAAAAGTGAAAGGGATGGTCTAGTAAAAATTTTTATTTAAAAAATAGATAGGCAACATAAAAAAAAAAATACTAGCATTCTCCGTTTTAAAACTTCCTATGTAAAATTTTGAGCTATTCAAGCTCAAAATTCGCAAAAGCAAGCACATGGGCGCATCCATTTTGTGAAATGGAGGCCCTCCTGTGCTGGCTTTTGCTTTTGCGGCACTAATGAAGGAAAAGCCAGCCAGCTGTAGTAAACAAAGGCTACCGCTGGGTGGCTTTCCCTTCATTAGTGCTGTAGGCGGAGGACGGGGACCGGAGAGCAGAGCAGGAAAGCTGCAGCTGAATCTCGGTAAGTGCTATTTTTTTTTTTTTTTAAATAAGCACTAGCTGCAGTTTTTTTTCTAAGTTTTCCGGGCTGGAGGAGCCCGGAAAACTTAGAAATAAAACCGCAGCTTTAAAAATGTTGTATTTATGTTTGCGGTCGCTTTTGAAGCGACCGCAAACATAAATACAACGTTATTGTGTTGGAAAACGCTGCGGTTTTTCTTTCCAAGTTTCTCAGGCTCCTCCGGCTCGGAGGAGCCTGAGAAACTCGGAAAGAAAAACCGCAGCGTTTTCCAACACAACTGCGTTGTTTCTGCCTGAACCTGCTTTCCCATTTGGGGCTCTCGGGCTCCCTGCGGGGAGCCCGAGAGCCCCAAATGGTAAAGCAGATTCAGGCAGAAACAACGCAGCATTGCAAAAAACAACCGCGTTGTTTCTGCCTGAATCTGCTTTCCAATTTGGGGTTCTCGGGCTCCCCACGGGAGCCATTTAGATTTAGGCAGACAACGCAGCATTTAGCATTTCCCATTTGGGTCTCTCGGGCTCCCGACGGGGAGCCCGAGAGCCCCAAATGGGAAATCAGCTGCAGGTAGAAACACTACGCGGCATGTAAACATAACCGCGTGTGTTTCTGCCTGCTGTGGCTTTCACTTTGGGTCTCCGGTGCTCCCCAGCACCGGAGAACCAAAGTGATAGCCACAGCAGGCAGAAACACACACGGTTGTGTTGGAAAACGCTGTGGTTTTTCTTTCCAAGTTTCTCAGGCTCCTCCGAGCGTTTTCCAACACAATAACGTTGTATTTATGTTTGCGGTCGCTTCAAAAGCGACCGCAAACATAAATACGTTTTCAAAGCTGCGGTTTTATTTCTAAGTTTTCCGGGCACCTCCAGCCCGGAAAACTTAGAAAAAAAACTGCAGCTAGTGCTTATTTTTAAAAAAAAATTAATTAGCACTTACCGAGATTCAGCTGCAGCTTTCCTGCTCTGGTCTCCGGTCCCCGTCCTCCGCCTGCAGCACTAATGAAGGGAAAGCCACCCAGCGGTTGCCTTT
This sequence comes from Ambystoma mexicanum, assembly GCF_040938575.1. Taxonomy (NCBI): domain Eukaryota; kingdom Metazoa; phylum Chordata; class Amphibia; order Caudata; family Ambystomatidae; genus Ambystoma; species Ambystoma mexicanum. Next base: position 197,089,034 of record NC_090927.1, on the reverse strand, counting down.
GTTTACTACAGCTGGCTGGCTTTTCCTTCATTAGTGCCGCAAAAGCAAAAGCCAGCACAGGAGGGCCTCCATTTCACAAAATGGATGCGGCCATGTGCTTGCTTTTGCAAATTTTGAGCTTGAATAGCTCAAAATTTTACATAGGAAGTTTTAAAACGGAGAATGCTAGTATTTTTTTTTTATGTTGCCTATCTATTTTTCAAATAACATTTTTTACTAGACCATCCCTTTAAGTCGACCTGTTCCAGTATTTTCTATTTTGGAGATTGTTCCTTCTGATGCCCAATCCAGCATTGGGGCAACCTGAGATGCCCTGAAATAACACTGAATCGATGGGACCCCAAGCTTTCTAGATCTCAATGTATTTTGCAAGGAATTCTGGGGGGTTTACCCTGCCAGAGGAATCGCCCCACTGTTTTCTGTATTTCCAATAGGTCCCGCTCTGGGACGATAATCGGTAAGTATTGGAAGGTGCACAGAAGTCTCGGGAGTGAGATCATCGTAACTGCACTGGCATGTCCCAGCCAGGAAATCTCCTGCATCTCCCATCGCTGAAGTGTATCTTTGGCCTACTTACAGAGTGCAGGAATATTATCCCCCAGGAGAGCCCTGCAAGTATTGGTAATATGAACCCCTAAATATGTTATTTCCTGATCTTCCCATTTAAATGGGAAAGCGGAATGTAGAGTACGCTGGATCTCAGGAGGTTCTGAGATCGTAAGTCCCACCGACTTCCCGTGATTGATGCAAAAGCCAGATATTAAAGCAAATTCCTCAAGGAGCTTGAGGAGTGCCAGAAGAGGGACTTTATCTGTTGGGAGGGAGGGAATTGCTTGGGATACTTCTTGCATCGTTATCTCCCCTTCTAGTGTCTCTCTAACCTCTTTGGGAACCCGGGGGAGCTGTGCCCGTTGAATGAAATCACGCATGTGAGCGTGGTCCCCCTGATGTGGAGACCCCCCCGAAAGAAGTTCTCTATGACCTGCAGTTTCCCCTCCTCTGTAATACCCTCTAGGTATTACTCTAGGAGTTGGTTTCTCTGAAGCGTCGGAAGCTGCCTCTGCTAACGAGTTCCACAGCGTGTCACGTGATGCTTTTTTGCGAGGTGCGGCTTGACGCGTGAGTGTGTGTGACGACGGCTCCAGGTCCCTTCCTCGGATCCTCGGACCCTGCGATCCGGACGCAAACTGCGAGAACGGGGCCCGGAGAGAGGAGAGAGGAGTACCTGTGGCTGGGCAGCGGGCGAGTGAGGCCGACGGCGAACTTCCGGTCCCTGCGCGGGCTGCCCGAGGTGTGCCGCATCCAGGTGCGGAGCAACGGCAGCATTGGAGGCGGCTGGAGAGCGAGGCCTCCAGTTGACTCCCAGTAGGCGGCGGATTGTGGGAGCCCTGCTGAATCCGCCGGTGTGAAGGTACTGGGGGTACTGGGGGTGAGCAGGCAGGCAGATAGCCAGCCTCGGGCTATCAGCCTCGGGCTTACAAGGCGGCTAGGGTGGCTGGTGACCGCAGAGGAGTGAGATCCCCAACGTGTTCTGAGGAACTGTGGGTGATCCCGGCTGCCTTGCAAAGCTTGTAAGCAGGCAGAGATCTTATATGTGCCACGGCTCTGAATACTGGAGCACATTGAAGCGCCTTAGGACCGACTCACCAGTTGGTGACGTCGTCGGTTGGTGGAGTAGTGCCTCGGTGGAGTAGTGTCTCGGCGGAGCCTTGTTGCCTCTCCTCTTGCTATCTGTGTTAAGAGGTGGAGGCGATTAGGAGACAAATAACCGGTTAAGTCCTTTAAAGAAGGAACACTACACCACCCACGAATTCAAACAGAGGACTACATACATACAGACGGTCTCACCCATATAGGCAAAAGTACCTATAGTTGCAATATCCCCACCAGGAGACTGTTGGCCTTGTGCCTTTGATCCAGGTGCGGACTGAAAACGATTTATCATAACGCAAAGAGACTAATAACTTCCTGCCCTTATGCAAGCAGGAATAGAACGGGCACAAACCGCATATAACCTAAGGAAACCTAAGGTGAAAATTGTAAACCAGACCCTTGCCAACAAGGGGTCTGTAATGGAAAAAACTAGGTTAAAAAAGACAGTAATGAAGATACCTCCCATAAAACAAGGAGTGATCACAGAATTCTTTCCATTGAATGTAGTTAGCGAAATTAACTCCACTGCTATTGATGAAGATATACCAGCCCATTGCGGTAATAAGGCCTTCGCATCGATAGACTTTGAGGACATAGACAACAACTCACTATTAGATCTATGTCTAAACATTCAAAAAAGTATGACACCACATCCGGCTAGCATAAGCATTAATAGTGGCACACAAATGGAGAGAACCATAACCTCTCCTTTAGGACCAATTGTGGTGGGTCCCGGCTCAGACAGACTGTCATTTTCACCTAACTTGGCAATGGTTTCCACAGAGGATGTCCCAGATGTGGAAGTTGAGTCCCAGGACAAGCCCTTTCCAGGGGCCTCTGAAATAGCGGAAATCCAGGCGTCAGTAGCATCATTGCAGTTTGCGCTCAAGATTCTCCTCAAAATGTCCGGGCGAATACTGGCAAATACGGAGTCGATTGCTAAGGAAAATAAAGGAAGACAGACGGCAGTCGAAGAGGCTGAAGCCAATTTATCAGATGCAATTTACATCGCCAATGAAATTCAAGAGCAAGACTGCCTGGAAGCTGAGCAGGATGTGCCAAGCCCTAATCCTCTTTTTTCACGAAAACAACAGAGACTAGCTAAAAGGGCTGGAAAAGGCAAAAGAGGTGGTTCTAGGGCACGAACGGTGCAAGATCAGAGAGAGACGGGACTACCTACCAAAAAAAGTAGAAAAAGAGTGGCAAGAGCCAAGAAACGGAAGGCGATCAAAGAGGGTTATCTCACCAGCTGGCTGCTGCCTGCGCAAGGGGCCGACAAGGAGTCTGAAGTAGAGACAATGAGTATAGAGTTGGACGAGGAATACAATGGAGAGCCTGAACCAGAGAAATCTACGGAAATGCCTATGGACCCAGAAAATCTGGAAACATCTGTAGTGGCTGTCGATGAAACCAAAAGGGGGACAAGGGGAAATAGGATTTGTCTGATAAAGAACTTATATCATAGCAAAAATAGTAAATGGCTATCGCGTTCAGACTTCCTGACAAGATTAGACTCTGTCCCACAACTGCGGGTCCTTAAATCTGACGATTTTGTATTTGTCGAACCCTTACAAGGCCCCAACTCCAAAGTATCGGCGTTACATTGCAAGTTCCTCGCTACTGCAGATCTATTAAGGAACTATAAAGAGGAGCTAAAAGCAGTAGACGTCGAAATCGACGCTGATCTTAATGAAATTGAGCCAGACGGGCCTACAGTAGAAGAAGATACGGTTTCAGCAACAGCAGATTACCCAAGTTTACTTAAGGGTAAGAAGATGGTGGCATCAGAAGCTCAACAAATTTTAAAATGGTTAGCGGAGGCGCTTCCTGAGATCATTTCTAACCAATGAGATCTAACGATTCTATCTTGGAATTCCCGTGGCTTTACTCATCTACTATCCCCAGAGGGTTCAATAAAGTTACTGGACAAATGTAACTGTTTTTGTCTACAAGAGACATGGGCTATAGATCCCTTATTGTTGGATGGCTATGTATTATATCATGTGGCAGCAAAGAGGGGTGAAAAAGGTCGACCCTATGGTGGCCTGACCATTGGGGTGGCTAACACAATGGGTTCGAGACAGGTTGACTGCAATGCTGAATGCAATATGATGGCAGTCGAAGTAACTCCGGATCCCAAGAACCCCAGGGGTTCCTTTTTGCTGGTCACTCTATATAATCCGCCTGGGGCAAAGTTAAGTGAACAACTACAGGACTCACTTCAAGAGCTATTGGCTGAGTGGTTGTATACATCTAGAGACTCGGGAGTACTTGTCGTTGGGGACTTTAATTGCCATATGTCAGGCTATGTGAGTAAAATGTCGAATCCCAGACTAGAAAAAAGCGGGGTTATGATACACAATAAGAAGGATCCTGAGGGGGGGGCCTGGGATTACTTATTCGAGTCCTGGGATATGGAGATGCTTAATGGCAGAACAGCTAGCGATTACCCTGGCCACCACACATGGTCAAATGGGACTTCATACAGTACACTGGACTATATTTTTGTGTGCCCTAGGCTCCAACAATTGGTGACAGACATGACAGTGATCACTAATGAATGGAGTGATCACGCCGCATTGAAATGTAAGATTAGTATTTCCGGAGAGTTGCCTCTGCCTAGTAACATAGGCATGGTAAAAACTAATAAATCCGGTACTAGGATTTCTTGGTCGGATAAAAATATCTCTTTGGCAACCGAGGCTCTGGGAATGGCAGATGACATAAAGTTGCCTAATTTTAAAGAGCTGTCAATTGAAGACATAGAAGACTGGGTTTTGGCTTTTTCAGAAAGGCATGCATTATCATCAGTCGGGCCAACGATAAGTACGGAAAGTAAAAAAAGAATGCCCTATGACAAAGTTATTAGAGACATGAAAAGAGCGCTAAGAGCTGAGCTCCGTAAGGTAAAAAAAGACATGGCCCAGGGGGAAAGATATTATGTAACAGTCAGAGGGATTAAAAACAGATACAGAGCGGCCATTAAAGCTAAAAAAAGAGCAGACAGATTATTGGCCTGGCAAAAAACAGTGAGGACCATATGTAAAGGGAATACTCGCGACATCTGGTCCCTGTTAAATGAGGCATATGACCCACAAAAGGCGATACTGACCAACCCCATTGAAACCAGAGTCTGGGAAAGGTACTTGGAAAACCGGCAGGCGGAGGACAATAACCTATCAGCATTGGATAGTCCTCCAACAGTTGCTCCATTTAATATATCATATGAATCTATTCTTAATAAAATAAAAGAGATAAAATCATCACGAGCACCAGGACCTAACGGACTATCCAATATTGTTATCAAATCGCATCCCACTTTTTGGGCCAGTCTATTGAGTATATTATTTGAGAAAATTATCAAAACTGGTAAAATACCTAGTTCCTGGCAAAAGGCAATACTGATCCCCGTGTTTAAAAAAGGGAATAGACTTGATACCAGTAATTACAGATTGCTTTCAATGCTAGATGCCACGGGGAAAATATTTGCCTCATTACTATTAAAAGAACTACAAACATGGGCTGAGGATGCTGGTGTACTGTCCAAATTCCAGAGTGGGTTCAGACAGGGATATTCGACCTCCCAAAACATCATGATCATGGATATCTTACGAACTAGAGCCTTAAAACCGGGGGCCCCTCCCCTATATGCCTTATACATAGACTTTGCGGCAGCCTTTGATTCTATCCCCAGAAGACGTCTATGGTGGAAGTTAAATTTAATGGGTTGTCCCAAAGGTCTCATATATTATCTGAGACTTCTACATCAAAACAACACAGTAAAATTGAAACTCGACCAAGAAGGGCACACAACTTCTAATATTATACAAAATAAGGGTGTTAAGCAAGGCTGTGTTACAGCGCCCCTAATATACAATCTATATGTGTTTGACATCCCCGAAGTAATAGCCGCCGTAAACAACTGCCCGCCAAAAATTGGCAAAGCCTCTTGCCCTGTCCTGGCCTACGCCGACGATCTGGTGATTTTCGACTACACCATCAGTGGAATACGCAGATCTGCGGCGGCCCTTTGGAAATATGCAGAGGCTAATGGCCTGAGTATCAATTTGGGGAAAACAAAGGTTATGAGATACACAAAAAAGAGAGTATCACGTGTATCACTTAAGGTAGGGCTGGAGGATATTACCTACGTTCCCCAATATCGGTACTTGGGCATAGATTTTGAAACAACTGGCGACTATGTGGCCTGTAAACAGGGGCGGGTAATTAGAGCGGCTCAATTGACGGCCCTGTTTCACAGGTTCACCATTAAGCAGTGTGGATTTACGCTATGGGGTATTCGGCAGCTGTACATACAAGCCTTCTCCCCGGCCATAATCTATGGCTTAGAATCTCTATCGGAGATGGATCTAGGCTGGCTTCAGGTAATCGAAGGAAAATTCTGGCGTAGTATTCTTGGCCTTGCCCCTTGTATACCGATGGCTATAATAAGACTAGAATTGGGCTTGATTTCTCTAAAGGCACTTGTACTGAAGAAGCGAGCATCAATCTATTTAAAAATGACTCGAGATACCAGTAATGGTTTATTAACAGCTGTCCATCAAGAAATAGCCAGGGAGAAATCGAGTACCACAACAATTGACCAAATGACTAAACTGTATTCTGACATTGGGTGGCAAAACAAGGAGGGGGGCTACTCAGAGAGAGCTCAAAGGGCTCTGTGTAAACGTATTGACCTCTGGGACTGGATTGAAAACTTTGAGCATCTAGGGAAGCTGAGAAGCTATAAATTCGTTCAACATAGACTCTACGAATTTAAGAAACCACAGAGATATCTTGATATATGTCCATCAGTTAGACTTAGACGGTTTATCCTGTTGCTCAGACTGGATCAATTGCCTACGCTAACTGTCACGGGAAGAAAGGCCAAGATAGCAACTGCTTTGCGAACATGCCGTCTATGTAAAGTTCTAGATTTGTTGGAAACGGCAAAGCATCTTCTAACGGAATGCACTGAGATGGCCAGCACATTCAAACCCCTGTTGGACAAATATGTTTTCAACAATGAGTATATTAAGGATGATCTTTTTTGGAACCATTGTATCAATTCTAACAGTATGCGTTTGTTGACAGCATTGTATACTATCTGGCTGAGGATTGAAGTCAGGCTGGACATAACACTCTAAATAATTGTAGGGAACGAACAATTGTATTTCAATATATGTATTATAGATAACTGTATGGTCAATATTGGACTCATGAAGATGATATTTTATCTTTGTTTATTTTATTGCATATTTTAATGTTATGCTAATTTTATGAAATTTATTTCTTATCCTTTGTGTAAAGTTTATAATTTAAACTACATCACAATAAATAAATAAATAAATAAATAAATAAATACATAAATAAAGTAATATCCTGTTTCCTCTCTGGGTTCCTCAATGCCCCTATATAATTGCGAGTGGCCATTTTCTTTAATTTGGCCGTCAACAATTTATTAGCTTTATTCCTTCTAGAGTAAAAGAATTGTTTTGTCCAAAATATTGATTGAGTGGCTTTCCCCGTCAGGTGTGTCTCTAAGGCCTTCCGGGATAACCTAAGGTCTCATAGGGACCGCCGACTACCCTTCTGTATATGTTCCCTCTCTTTGTCTTGGACTATAGCTTCCACCGCAGCTTGTTAATGCCTATGGGCCTTCCCCCAAGCTATGGCTTCTTCCATAATGACCCCCTGAAGCACTGCTTTCCCAGCATCCCATATTATCTGAGTCCAATTCCTCACTGTCGTTATCCTGTAAATAATTCTTTATAGCTTATTCTATGTGGGCCGTCATGGCTGTATCATTCAGTACGGCATTATTAAGTCTCCATGGGGGCCTGTGCTGCGGGGTGGCCTGTACCCAGTCTACTACCAGCCTAAGGTGGGAGTGAACTGACAAAGCCTTTGGCCAGAATGTCTATCCCCTTAACTGTTGGGATAAAAGTGTTGGAAACTAAAAACATATACAGTGCAGAGAAGCCTTTATGGACAGCCGAATAGAAGGTACAATCCCTTCCTTTGAGATGGAAGAAGCACCACACCTCTATCAACAAGTGTTCTCGGAGTAATGTCATCATGATGTGAAAATTTGGTTTGTCATTAGGGGTAGGGGCCGGTGATTTGTCCAACACTGGGTTTACAACACAGTTGAAATCCCCCCCAGCATAATTTCACCTTCTGCAAATTCAGCCAAAGTATCTGAGAATCCCGCCAAGAACTCATCCTGTTTATCATTCGGACCATATTTGACTGCAAGCGTGACCTTGCGTTCGCTTGTGAGAGTATTAAGAAGTAGGAATCTCACTTCTCTGTCTCGCAACACCCCCAACACCCTGCAAGGGTAGGCTTCTGCGGAACAAGATGGCGACCCATCACCTTTTAAGGCCACGGGTGGCAAAATATGCCTTTTCGGTATAGTCTATTACACAGCCGTCTTTCATCTCAAGACAGCAGGTGGGTCTCCTGCATCCAGAGAGGAGTGCCTCTGCAAACATGCTTTGTGTTTTTTTGGAGAATGAATACCCCGCACATTCAGGATCAGGCAGAGAAAGTCAGGGGACGCCATCATGCTCGACATCAGGCCAAATATCACCTCATCGAGTTAGAATGGCAGTTGGGAGAGTACCATTAAAGGAGGCCTGTCCACTCATCATGATCAAGATCCTTCGTGTGATCAAAGAAAAAGAACAAACAACCCCCCATTAACAATAAAATCGCAAGAAAGCACAAGTAATATTTCGAGCATTTGTAATAACTTTGAAACTGGCGGAATTCCCTCGTGACACTCCTTTCACCCCCTTCCAAACTCCCAAACCATGCAACCGGAAAGAACCGGAAAGAACACAGTTGGGCCAGCCTTTGCAGCATAGAAGTGAAAGTTAGAACTGACGCCCTGCAGAAGCATTAATAACCACTCCATAACAGGCCAGCCACCCTGCATATAGCACCCAGAGTTATCATATCTGGCAATTCGGGGCGGGTGCATTTCAGAGTCAGGTGGGGCCTTCGGGTTTCTGGGTGCTGCTTCTAGGCTACACCCCTGAACTGGATCCTCTTCCCCCTTGTCCAAGTTAGGATATAGGGAAGCGTCTATCAGCTCTGTGCTTCCTCCTCTGAGATGATTGTATATTGTTGGTTCTGGTATTCAAATTGTAGTTTGAAAGGAAAACCCCAGTGGTATTTGATGTTACGGGACTGTAGTCAGGGCTTGGCTGTATGTAACCTCCTCCTTTTCGCAAGCATCTGAGGCGAGAGGTCTTGGTACAAAGGTAGCTTTGTGACCAGAATTCTACTAGTTCCTTCATCCGGGCCACAGCCATGATTTCCTCCTAGAGACCCAAGCTACTCCTCACTGATGAGGCCCAACAAAACTGAACCATGCTTGGGATGCTTGTGGTCTTGTGTAGAAGGGGTGTGACCAAGCAGCTCGGGCTGGATTGCCCCTTTTGGGGTGGTATCAAGCCTGATTTGCAGATGGTCTTTCCCCTTTTGTAATGGCTTGGCAGGAGAAGAACGATGGTCTGGAGGGTTGCCCAGAGCAATGCCAGCAGTTAGGATTAATTCCAAACCTTCCAGCCATCACCTATTTTGTTTTACGTAAGTCACCCCGAGTGGGATGGGTATGCCCAGACGTGGGTCCAGTGCCTGCTGGGCCTAGAGACCTCACGGATGAGGCCCAACAAGGCTGAAACATGTTTGGGGGTGCTTGTGGTCTTGTGCAGAAGGGTTGTGAACAAGCAGTTTGGGCTGGACTGCCCCTTTTGGTGTCGGACCAAGTTTGATTGGCATATGGTCTTTCCCCTTTTGTAATGGTTTGGCAGGCAAAAAACGATGGTCTGGAGGATTTCCCAGAACAATGCTAGAAGTTAGGATTAATTTCAAGCCTTCCAGCCATTACCTATTTTGTTTTGCGTAAGTCACCCTGCGTGGGATGGGTATGCTCAGACATGGGTCCCGTGCCTGCTGGGCCTAGAGACCCAAGCTACTCCTCGCTAATGAGGCCCAACAAGGCTGAACCATGCTTGGGATGCTTGTGGTCTTGTGTAGAAGGGGTGTGACCAAGCAGTTTGTGCTGGACTGCCCCTTTTGGGTTGGGACCAAGCCTAATTTTCATATGGTCTTTCCCTTTTTGAAATGGCTTGGTGGGCGAAGAACAATGGTCTGGAGGATTGCCTAGAGCAATGCCAGAAGTTAGGATTAATTCCAAACCTTCCAGCCATCACCTATTTTGTTTTGCCTAAGTCACCCTGCCTGGGACGGTATGATATTTCCCCTTTTGTAATGGAGGTGAAAAGCGATGGTCTGGAGGGTTGCCCAGAGCAATGCCAGAGGTTATGTTTAATTCCAAACCTTCGAGCCATCACCTATTTTGTTTTGCGTAAGTCACCCTGAGTGGGACGGTATGGTATTTCCCCTTTTGTAATGGGAGGTGAAGAACGATGGTCTGGAGGGTTGCCCAGAGAAATGCCAGAGGTTAGGTTTAATTCCAAACCTTCCAACCATGGCCTATTTTGTTTTGCATGATTTCCCCTTTTAGCTGGAAATAGTGTACCCTTGATAGTACATCTGGTAGTAAGTTATGCCGCTGTTCGATTGAAGAGTAGAAGCGATGCGTTCGATCTAGCTCCAGCACTCCGGTATCTGGGAGGTCAAATAAGGATCGGAACAGGTCACGGATATATTCTGTCAGATCCTGATCTTGTATATGCTGTGGCACCCCTCGAATGCAGGCATTGTTTCTCCTCGATCTGTTCTCCAGATGCTCCTGCTTGGCCCAGATCAATTTTAGCTGCTTCTCAATGCCCACTACCCTGTTTGATAGTTCTGCATGGTCATGGGCAGGCTCACACAGCGTATTTTCCACGTCATTCACCCATGATTTTAGGCCCATTAAGTGTGAGTTAAGGTCTGAAACCGTCTTGACCAGCGCATCTTTCATAGAGTTGATATCCACTGTAAGATCCTGTTTCAGGGTAGCAAGCATGTCTTCCTTGGTGAATGAAGGATTTACATGGGCAGTCCTGGGAGGGGAATGGACTTCCGCGCGGACCTTTTGCGCAGTCCTCTCCTTTTCTGGCATGCCTAACAACGATTCGATGTCGTCCCCTTTGGGTTTGGCCCCAACTTTAGCCATTATTGCAAAGGTTGAGAAGTGCCCCAAGATATAGTGCTCTGCCGTCCCCTGTGAGGCTTCCACTCCTGCCAGTTCCAGCTGTGGTGTTCCCTTCCAAAAGCACTTATGGAATTGCAAATCAGTCCCCCAGAGTTAAGATGAGCGCCCCAGTACCCTCAGCCGGCCCAGGATCTCATTGATGACACTTGCCACCACGAGGTTGGCATCTTCAAGCACACTCCTGAGAGCTCTATATCATATTACAGTGCTAGTGTCGCCAACCAGCTGAATACTCTGCAGAGTGCAGCTGCAGCACATGAATATCATTGACAGCCAGGAAGCGCTTCAACTACGTCTAAATTCAACGATGTGGCCACTGCTTTGGGAGCTGGGGAGGGGGGGCGACCTCCATGCATTTAAGGGCAGTGCATTCCTTGGGGCTGTGACCCGGGCACATAGGTAGCATCAGGGGCCCCGGGGACCTTTAAGTACCTCTTAAAGCAGCCGTGAAGGGGGAATGGCTACTATGGATTCTGAGGGCAGTCCCTTCTTTGTGGGCAATAGCACCAGCACATAGGGCAAGTCAGGGGAGCCAGAATCCCTCCCATAAGCAATGTAGGACTTATGTCCTGTGTTGATTTAGGCACAGTCCTTGTAGATATCAGCACAGTGTTAATGGTGTTTTGGACCTGGTGAGGCGCCTTCACTTATTACCAGCTGCAGCTGCTCCATACAACTAGGCATCCGCCAGCTCTCTGAGCTCGTTCCTCACTCACTCTGTATCTTCAAGCCTGGGCTTCCTCTGAGCCCATTGGCTTCAGCAGTGCCCTGGCTCCATGCAGGCCGGCCCACGCTCCCTCACTTTCTCACCCCCTGGAAGGCGTGGGACCAACCCACCGAGCGTTCAATGACGTCAGAGCCCCCAAGAGAGGGGGGGGAACTCGCTCACCGGGCCAGTACTGTCTTGAAGCCAGGTTCAGTACGCGGGAGGGCACCACCACCTCTGGGGGGGCACTGCGCACTGCCACACCTCCAGGCTGCCAGGGCATCTAGACAACAGCCCCGGTCACCAACTCGTGTCAGACCGCCAACAGATCAGTCCTCATATGTGTGGCCGTGGCCTACCGGATCCCTACAAGCCACTGCTCGATCTCCTAGCAACAGTCACGGCCCTCCATATTCTCGGGCCGCCACCTCACTCCCGTCGGGTCCACCGCTGCTCAGCAAACTCTAAATCCCCAAACACTGTCAAACTCAGTCACTGCGGCACACGAAGCCTCGGTGCATGGTAAGCGGAATGACATTGTAAAATTAAGCCGCATTTCATGAGTTTTGGATGTCATGCGGCATCCACTGCGACACATTTTATTCTGCATTAAGTGCCACCTGCCCCCGCCCCATCAAGAGGACATTTTTTACAGGGTCGGGGCGTTTGGCAAAGGAGTGCATTCGGGGAAGCCGGAGGAGAGAACTTATGTAGGCGGCAGCGAGAAGACTCAATTAGAGAGAGATGCAATAAGAGAACACTTATTGGAGAGGATATGATAGTTTATTTATATAGCGCCTATACACAATGTGTTCAAAGCGCTTCAATGCAAGGGAGGGAACAAGGGAAAATGCAATGAAATTCTTACAGGCCATGAACAGTAAGGATGTGAAATTAACTATCATACTCGGCCTGACGACATTTCAGATAGTGCAAGAGCTAAGACATACATAAGGAAGGGAGGGGGAGAGTGGGAAGGAAATGGAAACAGACAGGCGACTACTGTGCTAGACCTGATGACATTTCTGGTAGAGCCGGAGAAAAACAAAAGGTGAGGGTAAGGGGTGCAGAAAGGGAGGGGAGGAACAAAACAAGTGACTATTGTACTAGGCCTGATGACATTTCAGATAGTGCTGGGGGGTGGGGGACAGACGAGGTTGCTATCATACTAGGTCTAGGGACAATTCTGATAGAGTAAGTGCACAGAAGAAAGTAAGGGGAGAGGTGAGGAGAAAGGGAGAAAGGGAGAGGAGGAGACAACAGAGAGTAAGCAGTCAAAAAGGGTGCAGAAGCAAGAGGGGAGGATGTTGGAGGGGAGAGGCAGTGACAGATGGGCTATGGACTGAGGGACAAGGCCTGCTTTCTTTTCCACAGGGCCCAACCAACGGCATTACATGCAGGGGAGAGTGTGAGGAATCAAATTCCTGGGCACCAGTGTCCCAGGCATTAATATTGGTTTCTAAACCATCTATCAGCCCCACACCATTAGTACACCAGAAGGGACCCGAACAAATTGGAAACACAAGTAAATTATAAACCTCCTTGTCAATTATGGTAATGTGGATGGAACGGTTAGTTGCAATACAGCGAAAATACAATTATTAACAAATGATAAAAGGGACGATCCAGTCAAGGTTGTATACAAATATCTACTTGATTCTTATTACAACAGACAGTTCTAGCACACTACAAATTACAAGCCACCCTATAAAGGAAAGGGATGCACTCTGGATACAGACAGGGGGGTAGTCGGAAAAGCAATCAGTCTTAACTGTTCAAGGTTATTTGGTTTCAGCACCAAGGGAGCAAGGGTTCATAAATGTCAATATGGGCCTTCAGGGAAGGGCCAGGGGGACAGAACCACTATCTACCTGGTGCTTGAGATAATCTTGATGCTCGACAGCGTTGAGTCAGTTCCAGGATGCTTTGCAGTTAGGCAAACAAGGCTGGACAGAAGGCTGCAGGCTGGCATACACGGCGGCTCAGGGTCACAAATCATTGCCTCTGTGCTGGTTGGTGGATCTGGAATGCTGGTTCAGGCATCTTAGACAGCTTTAGTGACTGCAGCATGACAACAGTCAGTGGTGAAGCTGGTCGCGGTTCGAGGGCTTGACTGTCTCGAAAATGTCCTTGAAAGAGGAATGCTGGTTGATGCTGGTTGTGGCACTCCTCCTAGCTTCTTCACAGGGCTTGTGTCTTCCTTTAAGGCGGACAGCCCAATGCTGATGAGTGTTTGCAGGCAATGGCCTTGTCCTTTGTTCAGAGACTCTCTGGCACTTGCCACCTAGGAAGCTAGCTGGCAGAACCTAGTAGGGCACGCTGTGTGCTGGCTGGGTACTGGTTCCGGAGCTGCTGGACGGGTCCTGAGTTCAGTATCTCTCTCTGTTCCCTGGGAGATGTTTAGGGGAGGGATCTTGCTTTCCTCTTGGAAATCGTGGCCTTCCTTCACTGGAGGAAGCTGTAAAACAGACTGTACCTTCAGCCAGGATCCAAACGAGGCCTTCTTCTTACTCCTTTCAAAATTGTCGCAATCTTCTAACTCAGGACCTCAGCCCTCTTTTAAAGCCAAATGGGCCCCAGTGATTGGTGCAGGCTAAGCCTCCCTTAATGAACCAATCCCGGGGCACCATCAACAATCTTCTGTTATGCGTGAGGTTATAACCAGAGTGCTTTGCAACAGGAAAGGGAAGGGGTCACAACATGTAATACTAAGTTGCACCATCTTCCTGTCTGTTGTGGATCAAAGTATCTCTCTGGTTAATTGGGCTCTCTGTGACTCCTGATCAAAGCGCTCCCTTGAAGTTTGTGGCGAGAACAGACTTTTTGTCTCCATCAAATCACATACTTCTTCCCTCAGAAAGGGGGTTCCGTGTAAACAGTTGCCCCAGACATAACATTCACCGCCCTTCATACAGAGGGGTGGGAGTTAGCTACAAGCTGACAGATTGCATATCAAAGAGGTGTTGGTGTTTCCGGTCCCTTGTGTTAGTTCTGTGACCAGGCCTCTTCGCAGGCCTGTTTTTATTTAACTCTCATCAGTATGCGCTGCCACCACACAGAACTTTGACAACAGAACATGTTGGATCCATGGAGCCTTTGATATTTTAATTAGGCTGGCCATGGCCGGAGGAAGGGGTTGCTTTCCCCCTTCAGAGATGCTTTGATGTACCTGTGGCTGTCACATTCCAGGTAAATGTGACAGGGAGGACTGCGCCTGTAGGCTGTGTTCCACCGGAGTACACTTGACTATGAGCTTGTTGTGCGGCGATCATAGGAAAATGTGTGCAGATTAGCCCCACATATTTTCTGAGGTTGATCTCCCATCATTCATTTTAATTACAAAACTTCAAAAAAGCCCAGGTGAGCACACACTCCCTGTGCGGATGGTCGAATTCTGCACAGAGAGAATCAGTGTGGAGGAGGTAGCCGCTACCTTTCTGGGTTACCTGAAAACTGCTCACAGTGTACTGATAAGTGAAGCCTTTAAAATAGTCACTCACAATCTCTTGGGGAACAAGAGGGAAATAAAACCACCAGAGCCTCATGCAGCTTGGTTTAAATACAATGATTTCACCAATTTCTGTGCCTCCGTGATGCCACAGAATGACACACTCATCTTGCATGGCAGTATTTCTGTTCTGTGACTGCAAGCTGTTAGGTGTTCATTTTACAATGTTTGCAGAGCTCCTACTGTGCATATTATGAAGAAATAGGAGTGTGCATGAAGCAGTGATGTTTGGTGAGAAAAGTGGATACTGCTTAGAATGTCATACTCAGCAACTGCTTTGCATGCATTTTACTGATGTACAGCAGAACGTAAATATGCATATGCTTGCATCCCCCAAAGGATTTTATTTTATTTGTACTTGATAAAATGAATACTGCTTAGTTTACCATTCAGTTGGATAATATTAAAATGTATTATTTTAAATGTTACATAAACAAATAATCAGGATGAGGAGATCCAATACAGAGACACAAAAGTGCTGTGTGTGTGTGTTTATTATGTACTCACACAGTAAGTAGTTAGTGGCTCAACAATTTACTTTACATTTCTTCCGATAAGCACGAAAGATGGTTGAAATCGACGAACGGACAAAGTTAGTTATACAGTAGTAGCACAAATTGGTGTCGGCCTCTGGAGTGTAGAGGTCAAAAATACATTGGGATACATGTTTCCTTACAGATCGAGGGAGTACAAGAACCCGCTGGTACAGGAAAAACACGAGCCTGAGACTGGGGATGGTCTGAGGCGTGGTAAACAAAAAGTGCACACAACAATCTTTGAATATGACAAATACAAGGTAGTGATACAGTTGTGTCACGTAGTTCGACACAGGGTGTGACACAGGGTGTGTTTCGGCCAAAGAAAGTGGCTTGGTTGGAGCCTGTCTTTATGCTGGCCTTCGTCAGGAAAGGGCACCGGTGGCGGTGCTGTCCGTGATGTCTGTGGGTGAAACAGAACTGTTAGGATCTCGGGTGGTTGTTCATAAAGTACTAATGGTAGCAGAGGGATGCTGTCGGGAAATCCAAAATAAATGCAGGATAACCGGTGCAATACTGGCACTGGGTGGGTCGGCTGTAGTTTCCTAGAGGCCGACGTGGTTCAGAGTCTCACGGTACCGGAATGGGCCGATATTGGACCCAGGTCTGGAAGGAAAGTAGAAAAAACAGGTGTGTAGTAACCCATAATCATGGGGATTCGAGAGTGCTGGATGGTGTTAGTGACCGGCACTAAAGGTGGCTACTTAGTCAACCGTGTCGAAATACCCTGTGCGCTCACGGGTCATGGGCAACATGCCTTGAAAAACGAGCCGACACTTCAACTGTACCTACTAACTTTCTGCTTGAGTGCATCCGGATCGCTATGGGAGAAAAATTTCTTTTTGTTTGGCCAACAGATGTATCAGCAAATAAAAGGCGTCAGTATGGGCGCCACTTTTGCCCCAGACGTCGCCAATCTGTACATGGCACAATACGAAGAGGACCATATCTACCACAACGACAATCCCCACAGACCACACATCAAGGTCTGGCGTCGATACATCAACGACGTATTACTTATTTGGGAAGGAAGCATTGAATGACTACTAGCCTTCCACCAATGGCTCAACGCACAAAACAACTACATCAAGTTCACCATTGAATGGGACTATCAAGCTATCAATTTTCTCGACCTGCACATCTATCGGTCCGGAGAGATGTTGAAGACAGAACTCTTCAGAAAACCCACCGATAGGAATACCCTACTTCACTTCACGAGTTACCATCCGCAAGGGTTGAAATACAATCTCTCCTATGGTCAATTTCTCCGCATCCGGAGAAACTGTTCTGACAAAGAGAAATTCAACCTCCATGCACAACAACTGCAAACACGCCTTGGACAAAGAGGCTATCCGAGGAAGTCAATCAAGACAGCCAAAAAAAGAGCAGCAAACACCGATCGCTCCCTTTGCCTAACGACCAAAGAGAAAGACCCTATCCAGAGAACCGTTTGCGTGACCACGTACAATCCCGTCAGCAACCTCATAAAAAATACCATCAACAAACACTGGCATCTGGTCAAGAACGAAGGCACTCTTGCGAAAAAACCACTGTTCGCATTCAAGAAGAACAGAAATCTAAGAGACTCCCTGGTCCATACCTTTCTAGAACCTACTAAACCAGCAACAATTCTGTGGAACCTTCCGCCAGTGGTAGGCCATTTTAGTTGCGGACAATGCGTCGCTTGCCGTTTTACAACCAACAGCAAAACTTTCACTCACAAGAATCTTGTCTGGAAACAGAACAGCCACACTAACTGCGAGAGCAAGTACGTGATATACGCCATCAAGTGTCCCTGTGACTTGGTCTATATTGGCAAAACCATTAGACCTGTCAAACAAAGGATTAATGAGCACAGATTGTGCATTAAGAACCAAATCGAGGACAAACCTTTGGTCGAACACTTTACCAAGAAGAAACACACCCACGAACAATTCACACGGACCGTGGTTCAGCAACTCCTGCCGCAAAGACGGGGAGGAGATATCAACCTTGCCCTCACCAGACTTGAGCAAAAATGGGTTCACAAATTAAACTCGGTTCAAAACGGTTTAAATATAACCGTTGAATGGAAACACTTCTAGAAAACAACCAGTGCTCCGTAAACATGGCACCATCATGGCCGTCAACACCCTCCCCAGGTGTCTGACCCCCAAGTAACACCTAAAAACACTCCTGCTCACCGATCATGGGTCCTGCCACCTCCCGGAGGGAGCACTACAGATACCGCAACCTGTTTGTCAGCCACAGCACCGAGACTACAACAATAGTAATTGATTTCAATTATGTCACTTTGGCCTGGTGCCCGCCTGGTGTCCAACCCATACTCCACCACAGAGGACTGGGCATCCCCACACACCAGTTTTTCTCTCAAATGGTTACACTAGAACCTATTATCACCAGTGTCCACAACACTCAATCAATTGTAATGTGCAACTACCACTAATACGGTACACCTTGGGCATCAATGTTTTCAACCTTATTGTTGCCTGCTATGTTGTGTTGTCTTTTATGCACAACTGTACACTAATGTCAACCATGTCCACCATCTGCATGTGCCTCCGGCAGAAATCCTCAGTCCTAAACTGTATTGATTCAGGGGTTGGATAATTTTTCTGTATCTAGAGCAATAGCCGATGCCTCACGGGCCTCAACAGGAGTCCCCTCTACCTAGACACACTCTTGGTCCATGTGTCACACACACCGTGACACTGCCTGTATGTGTCCGCCAATAGCAGAGGCCATGTCACGCCCCACCAGACTACATTACCCAACATCCCATGCGTCGTCTCGCACTTCGATGGGGATACCACGCACAGCCATCTGATTGGCTCCCGCAGGCAGCCTCTATTTGAACGCGGGCTCCCATTGGCCTGTTTTCAGCAACAGGCAGTGTTTTATACAGACTGCCACGGCTTCCTCGGCCTCCGACTAACACGGCTCTCAGAAGTCCCCGTTCATCACGGCAGCCCACCATCACGACCGCGGTAATTTCTCCTCGACTCGAACGCCGTGCAGCACGCACCGGGTCATAACACTAGCACGTCCTGCCCACTCGTAACGCAGTAATCAGTCTCACTTGAGGCACCCATCCACCAGCTCACCATGGCTTCGCTCCTGTTTTCAAGTAGCCACCATTATCTGGTCCTTCAAAAGGGTAAACTATATTTATGGTCGGAACACTGTGTGTCCCAGGAGCCAGTGGCGTCCCCCTCAGTTCGGTTACCTTTGCACTTACCCCCGCGCTGGGTACGATTTTGTTGAGATGCTCTACAAGTTAAGCCTTTGAGATGCACAACTTATGCTCCACACTCGAGTCATTTTCCACACCACCAACGCTGTACTGCAGGCACCACCACTGAGCTCACTTTAGTACTGAGTGTCTTTAGAGCAATTACAGCACCGCCTCGCGTGTCCACCATACCCAGGGTCACTTTTGATTTTCCCCATGACCCGTGAGCGCACAGGGTATTTCGACACGGTTGACTAAGTAGCCACCTTTAGTGCCGGTCACTAACACCATCCAGCACTCTGAATCCCCACGATTATGGGTTACTACACACCTGTTTTTTCTACTCTCCTTCCAGACCTGGGTCCAATATCGGCCCATTCCGGTACCGTGAGACTCTGAACCACGTCGGCCTCTAGGAAACTACAGCCGACCCACCCAGTGCCAGCATTGCATCGGTTATCCTGCATTTATTTTGGATTTCCCGACAGCATCCCTCTGCTACCCCAGCAGTAGGTAAGCTGTCCTTTAGATACACCACGTGATGTATCACCTGGGCACCAATTGGCCCGTATTAAATACCTTTAGTACTTTATGAACAACCACCCGAGATCCTAACAGTTCTGTTTCACCCACAGACATCACGGACAGCACCGCCACCGGTGCCCTTTCCTGACGAAGGCCAGCATAAAGACAGGCTCCAACCAAGCCACTTTCTTTGGCCGAAACACACCCTGTGTCACACCCTGTGTCGAACTACGTGACACAACTGTATTACTACCTTGTATTTGTCATATTCAAAGATTGTTGTGTGCACTTTTTGTTTACCACGCCTCAGACCATCCCCAGTCTCAGGCTCGTGTTTTTCCTGTACCAGCGGGTTCTTATACCCCCTCGATCTGTAAGGAAACATGTATCCCAATGTAGTTTTGACCTCTACACTCCAGAGGCCGACACCTATTTGTGCTACTACTGTATAACTAACTTTGTCCGTTCGTCGATTTCAACCATCTTTCGTGCTTATCGGAAGAAATGTAAAGTAAATTGTTGAGCCACTAACTACTTCCTGTGTGAGTACATAATAAACACACACACACACCACTTTTGTGTCTCTGTATTGGATCTCCTCATCCTGATTATTTGTATATGATACGTATACCCACCTGGGTAAATCGGGACCCCGCCAGGTGCCCTATGATTTATAGTTTATTTTAAATGTTGCAAGATTATCAGATGAGTCAATTTCACTAGGAAACCCCTACTGGGGTCTTAGGCTTTGATTTTACTTTAGTTTTGTGCAAGTCTGTTTTAAACAATTCAAATGACCCGACTATAAGTTACAGAATGCAATTAGTGGAGAAATTGAAATATTACTGGTCGTAGTATCCCAAATGATCTCATCTGGTTACCTCAAAAGTTTTGAAGCTACTGGTAATTAAGTTAAGCATTGAATTTGTCCCTATTGACTGTGGTGCGTCTTTCTAATAAGTGTGAATGTTTGGGGACTTTCCAGTGCTCTCAAAACCCAAACACGCCACTGCTAGAAATTCCAAACTGAATCAATATGTAAATCCCATTTTCTTTTTTTAACTGCTTAGTTTATTTCCAAAATGTTTGTTGCTAGACCTACAAAAATTATTTGCAATTTTTGTAGCACTTCAAATATTTTCTAACAAAGACATGAACAAGATACATGCTGTTGTAAACTAATGACTATGAGCAGGTGCCTTTATAACTGTGTTTCATTTGTTGTGTGGTCACATCCATTTGTGTTCTAACACAATGGAACTAGGCATTTGCTTGAATTACAAGAATATAATAGGATATAATATTTCAAAGTTTGGCCTGGTCTGCAGGAGAATGCCCCGGCTAAAAATAAAACCTGTTTTTTTTGTGGTGAGGGCCCGTGTTCAAGGCCCATGTGCATAATGTGCAGGCCCACCCTGGCAAAAATCCTGGCTGCACCACTAGCAGAGGAGAGTAGGAGAAACATCTGTTTAGGTATACCAGAAAAGGAACAGTGCAAAAACATCTGTTTGAGGATGGAGGAAGGTGAGAGGAACAGTGGAAAACAAGAGAAGTGCTATCAGTGTAGAAAAAGAAAAAGAAAGGAAAGATGGAGAAAAGGGCATGTCTTGACCAACGAGGATGAAGGTGGGAGATGAAAACAGGGTGCACCCGGAACCTATTCAGGGTGACCGGGGAAGGCATGGGCGCATAGCATGTAGCATGTGTTGGAATGTTGACCAGGCGCAGGCAACAAAAGAGACAGAGGGACAAGGGAAGGTACCTTAGTTATGAACACATTGCAGGTGCAGAAGAGGAAAGTAAGAGTGGGATGGGGCAGGAGAGCCAGGACCCTCGAAACAGAGAGGTGGCCAGACTCCTAAGGCCAACCATGAAAAAACAGCCTGCTTGGCTACTGCTACGGGTCGTCACTGGATCCTAAGCCCGGCTCATCTAAAAGTCACCCCTTACTGAAGGTTGCAACTATAACCAAGGAACGAGGCGAAGGCCTTGTTGCTAATGAGCCCAAGAAAATTGAGATGCCAGCGAGAAAGCTGGAAGATCGGGAGAAGAAGTGCAACGAACATAGCAGGATGGTGACAAAGGTTTGGTGAGAGTCGGGGGACGTTTGTAATATTCTGTTACAGAATTGATGTATTATTATTTATTATTTTTAACCTCAGATCAACAATCCTTGAATTTATTGTTACTTAATGCACTTTTAGATATAAAGAGTTTAATATCAAAGGTTAACAATTGAAAATTGATTGTGGAGGAAGCATTACTACTGCATCTTCAATTATATGAATGTTATTAACTAACATAGGGTAATGTTATTGTATGAATGATTAATTGTGAATTTATATTGAAGAATGAGTTTAATGTATTGGATAGAAACTTTTGTATTGATATATATTTAGTGTGTACTGTCTGATGAAAGGGTTATGTAAACCAAAATGTTAATAAAGAATGTGAAAAAATATATTCTGTTCTTATTTATTTATTGATTTGCTAAAAACAGTTTAATACAAAAACTTTTAGCAAAAATTCCTCAATCCCTCCCCCCTCATTAATATCACATTAATTTTCTTTCCGTCCAAAGAAAAAGAAAAAAAACTTAAGCAGGCTTCAGGCTTTGACCCAAGACAATCCTCCAGAAATGTGATCATAGCAATTGACAAATTATTTTTATCCCCACTTAGGAGATGGCCCCACCACTCGACAGCCGATAAGGAGGGAGTGGATTCCACAATTTTTGCGAAATAAAGGGACCTCAATTCTGTTAAACCGGGACATCGAGTGCAAAGATGCTGGATTGTTTCCCGGACATCCGGTTCCTTGCAAAACCTGCACTGAGGGAATTCCAAACTATGTCCAGTTCTTACCATGATTTCCATAGTCGGATATAAATTGTACCTGACCCTCATCAGCTGAGCTCTGAAGTACTGGTCCGGAAAGATTTTTATTTAGTTTGGGGTGTGACTATATGGTCTTACCTCCTGGGCTAACTGGCTAAAAAGCTTCAGTATATTGGCTTCTTCATTTGTCTTAATCTAGTCTCTTTCTCATAGATTATTCATGACTTTTGCTGGATTAGTTAAAAGTTCTTGTGCTGAGGACCCCAGATCATCAAGAAGTGATTTCCATGCGTGGTCCCACACAGTCCCCACTTTGCTGTTTTTCGACATTATTTCACGTTTTATTAGCCTGAAGATCTGTGGGAAATTAGGGTCAGAGTACTTGTCAAACAGATTCAACATGTTCCACTCTACGCCTCCCTTCAGTGAGATCACCCCCATCTCTCTTCTGACAATCTGTTTTGGGATTGACTTCGGTAGACCCAACACTTTTTTCCAGAAGAGCCCTACAAGTAACGGCCACTGAGTCACGGGAATGGTTAACAGGGCGTCTAACCCGTAAGCCATCGTAGGCACTGCTTTATCCTCATAGAATTAAATCAAAGGGGTTAAGGAAAACCCACAGAATCTCTGTATCAGAATTTTTGCTTGGATTGATAGGGCACTGATTTTTTTGTTTCATATCTTGGGATGTTTTTGCAGTCACCACGTTTTTACCTATTGGGACTCCTAGATATTTGAAGGTGTATACAACTTCCATGTTCTGACTACCTAGGTGCCAAGAAAATCATTGTTTGTCTTTTCCTCCTTTTTTTTGCACCACAAGTATCTTGGTTTTCTTTAAGTTTATCTTTAGGCCGTTCTGCTTGGTGTATTCAATCAGCTTGTTTAATTGCCTCCATAAACCGATTGGTGTCAAGTCAATCAAAGCCAAATCGTCTGCATACAAGAGCAGATTTACCTATGCTCCTCCGATTCTTGGTGGAAAGCACTTGATGTTAGCCTTAGAGGGCCCAATTCTGAGATGTATAGGTTGAATAGTGCCTGTGCCAAGGAGCACCCTTGTTTTACTCACTTAGTCTTCCAATGGCGTTCAGACGAATTCTGCACAACATGTTGGTGTGTAGTGACTTTTATCTGGTCTGGACAGCTCCATGACAAAAATGTATTTCATAGTCTGCTCCTCTTTATTCCATCAAAGGCTCTCGATAGGTCAACAAATATGATATAGGACTTTTGGTTTCTTTCTTGGTCTCTGAACATCAGCAGAGATAGAAGAAAATTGGAGGTGGAGTCCCTAAGTCTTTGGCAAAACCAGCTTGAAATGGACCTTGTCTCCCATTCTCTTTTGCCCACCTTGACAGCCTGCAGAGGAGCAGCCTAGCGTAGAGTTTTCCCAACACGTCTAGTAAGGCAATTGGGCGATAGTTATTAGGGTCACCACGATTGCCACTCTTGTAAATTGGGACCACAGTAGCCTCGTGCCAAGAAGTTGTATAGAAGTATCCCTTTCAAGATGGAATCAAGGATCAGCGCCCATTGTTCTGGGTTGGATTTAAGCATTACATTGGAGAGACCGCCAGGGCCCGGTGCTCGTGAGGATTTTGAGTGTGTAATCGGGTCGATCAAGTCAACCACCTCATAGTCTAAAGTCCAAATTGGTCGAGTGTAGGTGGCCGCTTCTCATCTGTGGGTTTTGTAAACAGTGATGAAAAGAAGGTGACCCGGGGTGCCTTCTGCAACTCTGTTTGTCATAGAGCCTGTTTCTGTTCCTGTTGATTTTATTATAGACCAGATTGCATTCGCTTTTTTTTTGTTTTAAGGCTAACCGGTTAATCTGCGCGTCTCTCGGATGCATCTCATTCCTTCGACCTCTTATCCAGTTTTTGTATGATTTCTTCAGCGAGCTAATAACTTCACTTCCATTGTTTGTGCTCTTTTTACTGTGTTCACTGCTTTCCTTAGGGCTCTTTTTCTGGCAGCTACCTCGCTATCATGGGCATGATGGTGGTCAAGTTTCCGCCCCACCCGATTTCCATTCGGGACCTGATAAGGTACCAATAGTCGTACATAGTCCACAGATGGATCACCTTCTGAGGAGACTTTAAGTCCACTGGTTTCCCTCAGAGACTGGGTTAGTTTTCCCACGGCCAGTGTTGTCCGCTTCAGCCGCCATCCCTTGTTTGTTGGCTCAATTTACGTTGGCACATAATAGGCAGGTCTCCCCCTCTCAATCCGCCTGCATAATTTCAGCAGGTTGTGGTCACGCGCAACTGGAGGAATCACGTCAAAAGCTTTTGTAAGCTCAGTGAAGTCCTGTGATACATAAACATAGTAAATTACTGAGAACTGCACACCTCTCTTCCACGTTGTGTGACTGTAACAATGTGTCATATTAGGCACCTAGGTTAACTGGTTTGAAAGCATAGTAGGGGGGAAAAGGTTCAAATTGTAAATACAGGAAGTCCTGCATGTATGGACTTTCCTCTAGTGATTGCCTCTGTTTGGTTACCTAGGAAACGTCTCTCGAGGACGCCGAGCCGGAGAACGACAGTTTGTCATGGGCGTACTGAAAAGATGAAAACGAGAAGTGCCGAGCTGACTGAGAAGCGGACCCCGTGTGTATAAAGAAACGATGAGATCTGAAAAGCTGGTCGAGGCAGAATGACCGCGATCGAGTCCTGAGCGCTGGTCCCCGGCAGGGAAAATAAGGAAGTGAAACTGACGAGGCGAACGTATTCGCCGGAGGCCGATGCGAAGGCTGCATCTGAAAAGGCTGTTACAGCGAAGTCTGGCAGAGTTCATGCAATCGGAGGTGAGCGAGAGTGAGACAATCTTTTTTCGGCTTACGTGAATGAAGAACGGTTAAAGAACCCGGGCGACCGTTGTCGCTGAAAGTTTAACGAAGAGGGTGCTGTTGCGCTTATGCTTAAAGTGACTTGTTCGACGTTCGGAAGTTTTATGGGTTCTAAAGGTTATGTGAGAAGCGCCGTTGCGCTAACAACGTTCAGAAGCTCTCAGTAAGTTAACGCTGCGCTAGTGCCAGGTGAGAAGACGAGCACCCATGCGCTATAGCCTATCCTGAAAGTTTCCTAAGTTTAACATTGTGAGTGGTGAACGAAGCACGGCCTGTTTCCAGTACAGAAGGGGAGTTGGCCACTGAAAGAGGAGGAGTAATCAATTTCATTTGAGACCCGATCCTTCATAAAGGAATGGGAGAAACTTCCATTCCCGCTGCAGTTCTTCCACGGGAAAGAGGAAGTTGACAAGCAACAAAGAACTAAATTAAAGGGACAGAAATAAGTTGCACCACTGTCCACTAACCAAAGGCTACGAATACAAACAAGAGGGCAGAGCAGAAGGGAGGAAAGGAGAGATAAAAGCAAGAGAGACTTTAAAGTGTTATATATTAGAGTCAAGAAAGAAGGGACTTTAGAGGAAGATATATATATATAAGGACACTTACTTGAAGTACAACAGCGATGTCCTCTTACTGAAGCCAAAATTACTCAAGAGAAGACGTATCCTTTTCAAAAGAAAAATACCTAGAAAGGAAAGTTAAAATCAGTTTTAATAAAAGAATTGGGTTCTCGTTGTAATCCAAACAACCTACATTTTGGCTCAGTCTCTCATTCATATCCTAAAAAGCTAACCTGTTACAATTTGGCCCCCTCCACTAGGCCCTTACGCTAGGGAAGGGTTTCAGCTCTGGATAGATAATCAGCTTGGGTTAGTAGCTTTCCAGGTCTATGAACAGTCTTGAAAGAGAAGGGCTGGAGGGAAAGAAACCACCTAAGCACTGTCTGGTTGGAGTCTTTATTACGGGCAAGCCAGACTAAGGGAGCATGGTCAGTCACTATCGTAAACTCTCTTCCGAGCAGATAGTACCGCAGAGCATCAATGGCCCATTTGACTGCCAGGCATTCTTTTACTATCGTCAGATAACTCAACTCATGTGGTAATAATTTCCGACTTATAAACAGAATTGGTCTTTCTTCCTCTGCATCATACTGGAACAACACTGCTCCAATGCCCGTGCCTGAAGCATCTGTCTGAAGGAAGAACGGGACATTAAAGTCTGGACAATGAAGAACAGCTTTAGTAGACAGTGCCTCTTTTAGTTTGTTGAAGGCCCGCAGAGCTTCGCTAGTTCGCCACATTTTTCTTTTCTAAAGAGGTCTTTTTCAACAAATCTGTTAGCGGGGCGGCCAAGGTAGAAAAATGCGGGATAAACCTCCTGTAATATCCCACAAATCCTAAGAAAGCTCGTACTTGTTTCGGAGTTTCTGGGAACTTCAATTGTCTAATAGCTTTTACTTTCTCCTCCTGTGGCTTAATCATCCCTTGGCCTACGTAATACCCTAGATATTTAGTGTGAAACGTGGCAACTTGGGTCTTCTTTGGGTTTACATGCAAGCCCGCTTGCCTCAAGGTTTGGAGTATTCTTTCCAAGTGTTGTAGATGTTCCTGCCAGTTGTGGCTATAGACTATGATGTCATCGAGATAGGCTCCTGCATACTCTTCATGACCCTTTATAATATAATTCATTAGTCTTTGAAATGTCGCTGGTGCCCCATGTAAACCAAAAGGTAACACCGTGAACTGATACAGCCCGGTAGGGGTGGCAAAAGCGGTCTTCTCTTTATCGGACGGTAACAATGGGATTTGCCAGTAACCCTTGGTCAAATCAATGGTGGTCAGAAAGCTGGCTTTTCCCAAGCTATTCAGTAAGTCGTCTATTCTTGGCATTGGGTAGGCATCGAACTTAGAGACTTCATTAAGCTTTCGGAAGTCCATGCAAAATCTCACGCTACCATCTGGCTATGGGACCAGGACTATAGGGGAGCTCCAATCACTATGAGACGATTCAATGATCCCTAGTTCTAACATTTCTTGAACCTCTTGGTCAAAGGCTTTTATCTTAGCCTCCGGTATTCGGTATGGTCTGAGTCGTACTATTGTTTCCGGTTTGGTCACAATTCGATGGTGAGTTAACTTAGTCCTCCCTGGAAGTGAAGAGAACAACTCTGAAAATTTTTGTAACAGAAGAGACAATTCATTCCTTTGAGCCGCTGTCAATTCTGAGTTAACATTTAGACCTTCCAGTCCTATTTTCTCCTTGGATTTTGGAAAGTGTTCTTCAGGACTTACATCCAGCGTGATCATGGCCACGGACTGGGCAGGGGTTACCCATTTTCTTAACACGTTTACATGATAAGTTTGACAGGGTACTCTACTTCCTGGTTGTTTCACCTTGTACGTCAGAGGCCCCAACACCTCTTGAATTTCATAGGGTCCCCTCCAAGCTGCTAGCATTTTATTCTCGGATGTGGGCAACAGCACTAAAACTGGATCTCCTACCTTAAATGTACGTAACTGTGCCTTTTGATTGTAATACCTCTCCTGGATCCCTTGGGCTTGAAGAAGATTATCTCTAGCCACAGCTTGTAACTGTTCAATTCTTCCTTGTAGTTGAGAGGCATACTCTGTTAACGTTATTTCACAATCTGGTTGCTCTTCCCAATTCTCTTTTAATATATCGAGGAGTGTCCGCACCGGTCTTCCGAACAACAACTCAAATGGCGAAAACCCTGTTGATGATTGGGGAGTGTTCCGTAAAGTCATCAATATCCATGGCAAGACACGGTCCCAATCTTTATTCTCAGGAGAAGTAGTTTTCTTTAGCATTTGCTTGATGGTCTGGTTGTAGCGCTCCACCAAGCCATCGGTCTGTGGATGATCAACTGCTGTCTTCAGATGTTCAATTTTCAGCGTGGCACAGACCTGCTCAAGTATTTTGGACATGAAATTTGAGCCACGATCAGTGACAATTTCGTGAGGGATTTCAACTCGTCCAATAAAAGGGATAAGGACAGGCATCACAAATCTGTTGCGTATTTGTGGCTTTTAAGGGAAATGCCTCTGGATATCTGGTGGCATAGTCGACGACAACAAGGACATATTTATGACCTCTCCTCGTTGCTTCCAACGGACCCATGATATCAATTCCTATTCGACTAAATGGCTCCAGTACAAGCGGCGTAGGTTGTAGGGCCTCTTCTTTATATTGACACGATTCTTTTTCTGGCACTCCTCGCAGGATTGACAAAACCTAACTACCTGGTTATACACTCCTGGCCAGTAGAATCTGTCTAGAGTTTTCTTGGTCGTCTTCTCTGAACCCAGGTGTCCCTCCCCAACTTGTACGTGGGCAACTTCCAGTACGGTCTCATAATATTTTCTAGGAATTAACAATTGCTTCAGTTCCTCACCATTCCGGGATTTACTCAGCCTGTACAGCAGTCCCCTTTCTTTTACGAAATGAGGCCCTTGTCCTGGCAGATCTTCTAAGGCTCGTTCCCTGGCATACTTTAGTGACGGATCCAAGTTTTGAGCTGATCTAAAGCTGTCTCCGTCCTCGTCTAATCTCCAATCAACTGCAACACGGTAGACATTCTTGGTTCTCCACTCCTGTTTTAACCTTCTTTTTTATCTTTTTGCTTTTCTGTGTTTTGAGAAATGGGGTAAGTATCTCTTCCTCATGAAAAGGTGCTATTTCCAACCAGCTCTTCTCAGTTTCCTGAACTAACTTAGAAAATTCTGGAATGTCAGACCCAATTAGTAATTGTTTGGGTAAAGTAGGTAATATGGCAGCTCTCACCCCTATTGTTTCTCCGGCTACCTTAACCTGAATCTTCTTAGACGGGTAGACTTTGACATCCCCATGGACACACCGTATAGGTATTTCCCCAGAGGAACAATAACCATCCCCTACCAGCTCCGATGTTACGGCGGTTTGCAGGCTTCCTGAATCGATCAATGCAGTGGTCCTTTTCCCATCCACCTCAGCTTCGCATGTATACAAGTATTGTGGCTGTTTTCCGGGAACTTGTTTAGAGGATTCATTTTCTTTTAGGGAGTCAAAAACCCCCACGTCCATTGGTTCAGTCTTGGGTTTCTTCGGGCAAAACCTAGCGAGGTGGCCCCATTCCCGGCAATCAAAACGCTGGGTTCCGCGGACAGCTGTTGGACCTTGTCAATAGTTAACAGGCCCCTCACTGTTAGGTCTGGAGCGGTTGGTGTCTCCTTCGGGTCTTTTAAGCATTGAGTGTGGCGACTTTGGTTGAGATATAACCTTATTCATTCCGGTGTGAGGTCTAGTATTTGTCGGGAAGGACATTATTCTGCCTTGTCCGGCCTTCTGATAAGCAGAGGCTACATCTACTGCCTCTGCTAGTGATAAGTGGTGATGCTGTTTGACCCATCTTTGTACGGGACCAGGAAGGGCTTCTATAACCTGTTCTAAGATTACCTTTTCAGTTATTTCAGCAGGTGAGGACATTGTAGGTTGTAGCCACTTCTCGGCTAATTCATTGACTCTATAAAATAATTGTCTTGGAGTCTCTTCCCCGAGGAGCTTTACTTCTCGGAATTTAATTCGATAAGTCTCCTCATCATGTCCCATCCGCTCCAGCACCACTTTCTTCATGTCCCCGTAATTGGTGTCCCCAGCGGGATTTGCCGCCTCATACGCACATTGCATTTCACCGGTCATTAATGGTGCGATGTAGTGACACCATCTCTCGGTGGGCCACTGTGCATTCCGAGCCACTCTCTCGAAGTTTACAAAAAAATGAGCTGGGTCCTCTCCAGTTGCATATTTTTGCAACACTGAGGTGGGAACTTGTGGCGAGATTCTAGCATTTGTAACTTCAAGCAACTGCGCCTGCTGCATTTGTAGAGCCTGTTGGAAGGCTAACCTGTCGGCTTGTTGGTTCTGCAATTGTAAAGCTTGTTGTAAAAGCTGTTGACCTTCACTTAGTGTCTTGATAAGGTCCTCCATGGCGTTCTCAATATCCCACCTCTGACACCAAATTGTAACAGGTTAGCTTTTTAGGATATGAATGAGAGACTGAGCCAAAACATAGGTTGTTTGGATTACAACGAGAACCCAATTCTTTTATTAAAACTGGTTTTAACTTTCCTTTCTAGGTATTTTTCTTTTGAAAAGGATACGTCTTCTCTTGAGTAATTTCGGCTTCAGTAAGAGGAAATTGCTGTAGTACTTCAGGTAAGTGTCCTTATATATATATATATATATATATATATATATATATATATATATATATATATATATCTTCCTCTAAAGTCCCTTCTTTCTTGACTCTTATATATAACACTTTAAAGTCTCTCTTGCTTTTATCTCTCCTTTCCACCTTCTGCTCTGCCCTCTTGTTTGTATTCGTAGCCTTTGGTTAGTGGACAGTGGTGCAACTTATTTCTGTCTCTTTAATTTAGTTCTTTGTTGCTTGTCAACTTCCTCTTTCCCGTGGAAGAACTGCAGCGGGAATGGAAGTTTCTCCCATTCCTTTATGAAGGATCGGGTCTCAAATGAAATTGATTACTCCTCCTCTTTCAGTGGCCAACTCCCCTTCCGTACTGGAAACAGGCCGTGCTTCGTTCACCACTCACAATGTTAAACTTAGGAAATGTTCAGGATAGGCTATAGCGCATGGGCTCTAGTCTTCTCACCTGGCACTAGCGCAGCGTCAACTTACTGAGAGCTTCTGAACGTTGTTAGCGCAACAGCGCTTCTCACATAACTTTTATAACCCATAAAACTTCCGAACGTCGAACATGTCACTTTAAACATAAGCGCAACAGCGCCCTCTTCGTTAAACTTTCAGCGACAACGGTCACCCGGGTTCTTTACCCGTTCTTCATTCACGTAAGCCGAAAAAAGATTGTCTCTCACTCTCGCTCACCTCCGATTGCATGAACTCTGCCAGACTTTGCTGTAACAGCCTTTTCAGATGCAGCCTTCGCATCGGCCTCCGACGAATACGTTCGCCTCGTCAGTTTCACTTCCTTATTTTCTCTGCCGGGGACCAGCGCTCAAGACTCGATCACGGTCATTCTGCCTCGACCAGCTTTTCAGATCTCATTGTTTCTTTATACACACGGGGTCCGCTTCTCAGTCAGCTCGGCACTTCTCGTTTTCATCTCCTCAGTACGCCATGACAAACTGTCGCTCTCCGGCTCGGCGTCCTCGAGAGACGTTTCCTAGGTAACCAAACATAGGCAATCACTAGAGGAAAGTCCATACATGCAGGACTTCCTGTATTTACAATTTGAACCTTTTCCCCCTACTATGCTTTCAAACCAGTTAACCTAGGTGCCTAACATGACACATTGTCACAGTGACGCAGTATGTTTTTTTCGAATTTTCCATTTAGGATGTGAAGGTCTCCAGATTTCATTAGCGATGACCATTCTCTGCCTCTCTGGGCGGCTTTGGGGGCCCATGTGTTAGGACTGCTACCAGATCTGCTTGGTTTGCTCCCAAAAACACTGTTTTTAAGTCCCTGCACACAATAATTGAAGGATTTTCCAATAAATATGCTTCATCTATAACTGTGCTGATAGTATCAAGCTTCTGCTTAGTCCTCATCTTTGCCAGGTTCTAGTAGATGTTTATTATAGAAAGATGGGTGTGTTCAAACCTGTCCGGGCCTTCCCTGAAAATAATTTCTTTTTCAGTATAATATACTGGACATAAGGGCCATGGTTGGTAGATTTAATTCATTCAAGATCCAAATCCGTCCCGATCAAAGTCAGCAGGCCTGCTGTTCGTCGGCCTAGACCTGTTGCAGTTGCTGGGTTAAAAAAACTTTCATAGCCATCCAAGGTTGGCTTAGTTGTCAACCACACTTCTTGTAAGCATATGAAGTCTGCCTATGTCCACAGAGTCTCCCCAGGCTTCATTAGATGTGAGAAGCCACATGTGTTCCAGGAATGAGTGACAAGAGGGGCCCGTCCGATGGAATCTTTTTTGGTTATACTGCTCACTCAGACCTAAGCGCTGTCGACATCTAGGACCATGAACTCTCCTCTGGTAGCTCCGATTGTTTGGTGGTTATTAGGGATCGGGTTGAAAGCCTGAGATCCAAATGTTCAAGGGAGAAAAGACGGAAGATTATTTTTACGAAATAACCTTCAGTCTTTTCTCCCCTGAACATTTTTGACTTGGCCCCCCCTACACCCACAGCCCCAACATGCAGCACACACACCCCCACCACACCTCTGACCCCCTACTTACCTTGCGGCCGCCGACTGTACCTGCAACGCCTGTTCTCTTTCAGTTCCTTGATCCGGAACCAGCGCCGCAGGGTCCTGCCCTTTTTCTTGGCTTTTTGGGATGGCTGCTATATAGTGAGCAAGGGTGTGGGAGAAAACCCCCAACCTCTGCTCACAATATATTTTATTTTAAAATGTTTTTATTGGCATTTATAGTATAAGTTAACGGTTTGCTTTTCGATTTGCCATCATCATCACATATGTGTATATGTAAGGTTAGGTTAATAACAACAAACAACTTTACAACAACAACAAACAGTCTTCAACGTTGGCATTATGCTTAGGGGTATTCGACTTTCTGTGTGAGGGAGCTTTGTTATACATGGCATCGCCAGAACTGTCAGGGGACATAGGGTGTCTATCTTGGTTCTCTCGTCTCAGTAGCCCATCCCCTGCCGGTTTCCAGGCATTTCATGTATGGGCACGGTTCATTCAGGGGGGCAACCGCTGCTCACAATATAGTGAGCAAGGGTGCAGGGACACCCCTGCAGCCCCCAACACTGAATGCGTGATTTGGTCGAACTTTTCAGCCGCTCTGAATTTTCGAACGGCCAAAACTCAGCCAAATCACATATTCAAGTTTTTGAGCTCAATACATTTTAACAAACCTGTTATTAGTTTGTTTGTTTTGGCCGTGATTGAGTCCCCTGGCTTGATTATGGTGAGAGTCAAATTCGGTTTGTGTGACTGCAACTGCAAGCCTTTGAGGTCTGGTTTTATCAAGTCGCTATCGGTGTATCGAGGGGCCTTATCTCCAATACAGTGTTACGATTGCTCATTGGCGGCAGGGGGCTGTGACTTCTGATTCTCCTCAAGGGCCCTGTCGTCTCGGTCGACTTCAGAACGATTAGAGGTTGTTGGGTTTGGGACTATTATAAAGTCGTCAGACATAAGTTGACAAAGAGATGGAATAGAGTGGCAGAGGTTTAGGACACTGAATCTGTCAATATACATTCCTCTCCTTGATCAATCACTCTCTCCAGTTTACTGCAAGTTGCTCTTGAAGCCACCGCTAGTGGAGCCAGCTCGAGGACCTCTAGTTCATCAGAGTTTGAGGATTAATTTTCAGAGACCACCGAATACGTAGAGAGGTCAAGCAAAATGGCTCTGTCGTCCTCGCTGAGGCTTATGTCCTTAGCCCCCTCACCTGGAGAGTCTGGACAGAAGTTGCTTGGGTCAGGCTGTGTATTTGTAACCAGACGTGGATCACTAGGGGGAAGGTTGATATTCCTCTAAAAACTTCTGGAGTCTTTGGCATGGACCATTTTAGACTTGTTCCAAGTCCTGGCGTCCTCCGTCGAGCAGGAAGTACAGATTTAGGTTTCCCAAATACAGCAAAGGCTTTTAGCAGGGATTTTCCCTTGTCCACTGCCTTTGGGATGTCCATTTGATCATGGGAAGGTTCCCACGACGGACCTCCAGTCAGTCCTTCCTCCAAAAGTGCCTTGTTTGACAGACACCGTTGCTCTCATGTTAGGAGGCTCTGTTGAATGGAGAGGGCCTGGTCAGGCTTGTTGGACATAATACTCCTCTCCTTACCCTGTTGGTCGTCATTGTCGTGAAGTAATGGCAGTGAGTTTGTCTGGGTACTTGTCGTCTTTCTTTCTGGTCTTTCAATCAATGTAATAATTGCCGATTCCGGTGTACTCTCTATTCTCACTTTACCAGAGGCCACAATTAAGGCTTCAAGATATGTTACTTTAGTATGGAGCATCGCCAATTAGGTAGTCTGATCTTTTAGGGTGTCATTGAGGGCCTCTTACAGCTTCGTGAAGGGTGCCAGAGCTATCGCTATTACTGACATCTGGCTGAACAAATCCTTCCCCGAGTATCGATGCGCCAACTTGTCCTTTAGACCTGGTCTCCCTAAGCCATCTTGTTGGACCCTGTGCACTGGCTCAGTGGGTGTGGGTTGACTCAATTGTGAGTCCGGACGGTTCCTGTTTTGGTGCCCCTCGTCTTTGGTTAGCAGATACTCAGATCTGTTAGCCATGGGGACATCCCATAGAGGACTACTTAGATCCAGAGATTTGTTCTCTTGTGTTAATATGGGACTTAAAGCCCTCCTGCCCTGTACATCATGGCTTGGCCCATTAGGAGCCGTTGTAAGAAGGTTGACCTTCTTCATCAGAAAGTCTGTGTCCCAACACAAATCACATGGTTCGTTTGCAGCCAATTATGGGTTCTGATGAATATAATTCAAGAAATGTCTAGGAATCTCTTGATCTTCAGGGCTGGTTGAGTGCTGAAGCTCTTTTGGTGAGTGGCACTTTAATGTCACACTGGCTGACTCGGTACGAGGTCTCTTTTCAGCTGGCGCTCTGACAGGCATTTGCAGGCCTGCTGGCATAGTTACCTTCTCTGATGCCCCCCGCGCCTCAAATACCACCACTCCTTCCAGCAGCTTGCCATCAGTTAGTTCTTTGGGGGCACCTTTCCATCTCCATTTGGGCAGGGGTTGTCTGCTCAAGTTGATGGCAGGATGTTGTAGTGCTTTTTTCCCCAATGGTAGAATCAGCGGGTCAACTGGTTTCAAACGTTGGGCAAACAAGCTGATCTCCTTACGGCAGCACAGCACCAGAGGTGTCGTCAATAAAGGTCTGAAGCACTGGTCCGCCAACTTCTGATCGTCTATTGGTGAAGACCCCAGGGTGGTTTCTGAGGTTGTGCCGATTGGGGGAGCGGTGGAGTCGGGCTCTTGGGGATGGTTGCAGTTATTGTTTTGGCAGGACATGTCATTAGGGTGGTAGATGGAATCTGACAGCCCCGGCTGTTCCCCCCAGCGTGGAGAGACTTGCCCACAGTCTGCCATTGGCACTGTGTGGTCGCCCTGTGGGGCTAGGAGTGTCGGCACCTTCCCACTCTCAGATACAGTAGTGTGTTGGTTTGAGAGCAGAGACTGACTCATGGCCCCAGAGGGTAGGGACACAGTTAGAGCCGGGAGGTTTAGGGGGGGATAGGTGAGGGCCCAAACTCACTCTCCTCCACAACCTCCTCCCCCCTCACTGGTGCGGTGTCTGACGTAGAGGTCGCACCACACCTCCCGTGGCAGAAGGGGGGCGAGCTAAGCAGCATCTCAGAGGAAGCACCTCCCTCCCCGTCTGCAAGATGTTGTTGTTTGGAGAAAATTGCTGTGGATGCTCAAGCAAATGTTTAGACAGGTGTTCAAGAGGGATAGTTGAGGCCACCACCCCCTCCTCACACAATGCACCTATTTCGTCAAGGCAGCGACGAGCCTCTGCTGTTGATGCAAACCGGAGGGTCCAGGTCCGTTCCGAAGTGTCTGGTAGTCCTTCAATGTCATGTCTCAATTGTTTCCTCGTTTTAGGAGGCAGGTCAGGCTCCATCGTAGGTCACCCAGTCGTTGCCAGTCGGTTGGGAGGAGTTCCACTGTGCTCACAGAATTCAAATGCCAGGAGCAGCAGGCACGCCTCGGTCCCGATGTCTCAACTCCCAAACACTCAGCGCCAGGCAGTGTGGTTTTGTAGTGCTCTGCCTCCACAGACAGCAAGAAACAACAGACTACGGTCTGTAGCAGGAATCACAGCATTTGCAGTAATCACCAAACACTCAGGGACTTGGATACTCCGAGCCAGCATGGTGGCTAAAAGGATGATACTGAGATTGTGAAAGTCGAGCTGTTCCTTCAACATTGATGAGTGGGTGGATGAACTCTTAACTGTTTCAACTTATGAGAAGGCAATTTACAAGGACGTGGATGATATCGGGAAGTTCTGGGACATTTGGAATAGATTCCTGGAGGTCTACGGTTGAATTTTTGTACACAATGGGATGTCTCTGTTGTTTTGTTTGCTATTGCTGTGCGAATTCATATCTGTAATCATTTGATTTAACGTTTCATTGATTTTACATTGATGGCGCCATAAGTTTACCATTTACTTTCTGATTTTCTGTCCTTTGCTGGCTTCTAGCTTTCTTTCTTCTATCCTCCTTGATTTCCCTTTCTTCTTTTCTATCCTCTACAGAACTCTACAAAACTGTTCTTTTTAATTGTGCTACTCATTATTTGTCTGGACATTATATTGCTTGCTTCTGACGTTTGTTAATGTGATATTGAAATAAAGTTTGTAAAACCCCAAACACTCAGGGACACACCGCTGAGGCTCTGCCAGGCAGTGTGGTTTTGTAGTGCTCTGCCTACACAGACAGCAAGAAACAACAGACTACGGTCTGTAGCAGAAATCACAGTGTTTGCAGTAATCACCAAACACTCTGCGACACTTTGCCGAGGTTCTGCCAGGCAGTGTGGTTTGTAGTGCTGCACCTCCACAGACAGCAAGAAACAACAGACTACAGTCCGTAGCAGGAATCACAGTGTTTGTAGTAATTTGTAATTATTTATTCATTTATTGTGCAATATTGTTTATGTACTCACAAATAAAGTCTAGGGGTTAGCACATTCTGTCTTTACCCATTACAGTTTTAACACACCACAGACAGAGCAATATAGTTTATAATCAAAACTGTTCTGACATATAGCAAAAAGAAATTATAAAAATCATCACAGTATAAACAAAATCACATTAAGAAAATCCAATACAGCGATTGTTAGTGAAATATTGTTAGTATTCAAAATGTACATCCAAAACCAAGGAGCTGAGCACCATCAGCATTATGCACAAATCTTTCAAACTTTTAGCTTTATATTGCCACCTAGGAAGGGAACTTGGGGAGTGAGCTGATATCATTGAATAGCTGTCTGGACCAACTTGAAGTTGAATTTTCTTTTGCATCCTAGTTCTTCGTTTGACGCTCCCCTGTATTCATTTCAAAATACATGTATGTTGAAAGAGACCAAACTGTCTGGCCTATGATTGGTCCATGCCTGCTTCGTGACAGCTCTGTCCCTTACGGAAGCATATGCAGGATGCATACATGCCAATCCTCCCGATTTAGGTGGGAGACTCCCGATTTTGTTAATTAAAAACAGTACTATTTGTTTCTGTCTCCTGCCTAAAATAACAATATCCCCAATGCATTCCTATGGGGAAAATGCATTCTCCCGATTTCGGTGCGGAAATCTCCCTCTCAGGGGCTCCAGAATGTTGGCATGTCTGAGGATGAGGATAGTAGGGCAACAGACTGTAAACATATGGGGTCAATACGTTAAAAACAAAATCTTTATTAAAACCAATGACATTTTGTTTTTTTGTTTTTTTTATTGAACTTTACTCAGTTACAACTAAGTTTTGTCAAAAAAGCTTTTACGTCGTCATACGATTCTCAAGAAAGACGAGGCGCCGGAAAAAAACTCCCCCACAACCTGGCCCATGCAGTTTAAAGTAGTCTCTTTGAAGATCCCTGGATCTCTCCTTTTTCTTTAAGCTGCGACCGAGTCCGGTGGCGAGCAGCCATCGATACACAGATGGTTGATCTGGTCAAACACAAGTTCGATAAGTTTGGCTAACACTTGGGACCATTTTGTGTTCTCACCGGAGATTAATCTAGCCCACAGCTCATCCGTTTGGAATATCCATAGATTATCGGCCAGCGGGGGGAGGTAAAGATTTCTGTTTTCGTTCGTGCTTGTACATTCCATCACCAGGTGTTTCAAAGTTTCGATGGATAGTTCCTTTTTGCAGAGTCGACATCGTTTCTCGGCACCCACTCCTCTGATAGATATAAAACCAATCACATTGAAATTGGTATCACAAAGAGGAAACTTCCAAGACAGAGACCCATTACATACAGCTAAAGATGCCTACAGTGCCAAGAAAAATGTTTGTTTGTGAGAGGTCGAATACATTCGGTTCACAAACTAGTCCACAAAATGAGTGATAAAAGGACAGAATTTGGCAGTGCGGGGAGAACGAAAAGTGGAAGCTAAGGCGGGGGTCTTCGTAAAATAAAAGATGAGCAAAGAAAGTGGATGCGCAGTTGTTGACAGAGAGTCATCGGAACGCTTTGGCCTCCGATGCTTCGTGTCATATCACATATCCTGAGCAGCTGGAAATTCAGAAGGTGCTAATGTGTGTCTTGTGCCAGCCAGATCAATAGCGGCTAATGGCCCTCTCGTGTTATCCTGAACCACAGCGGCTTAGAGGTGCTACGCAGCAAGGTTTGGGCATTTTAAACCACTTTCAATGTGAAAGAAGCGGCAAAACAAAAAAAATACAAACTAAGCACAACATTCTAGAGATTTAACTGTCATGTCAAGAGTAGGCCGCTGGTTACTTTTGTTTGTCTTGTTGTCCTATTACATTTTATGCCAAGGATTATAAAGTTTAAACTACCCATAGTAGATGTTATGAACTCGGCTGCACCGCACACCGCGCATTTCCCTTGTGGCGCCTGCATATTGACTAATATCAGGCCTAGACGAAAGGCTATATTTGCGAAATATAGACACAATAAAAACATTCGAAGGGCTCTTTGCATGTTGCACGGATTGATTCCCCGACTGAATTCCGAGCAGAAGAATAATTTGCAGAACTGCCTAAAGTAAAACTCTAGTGTCTGCTTCTATTCCCAGGGGGGCTCCCTTTTAATAATAACACCCCCCAAGGGTTATGCAGGCATTAAAGTAATAATAAAAGCTCATCTCAGATTTTACCACCTTCATCCAAAATGGTACGTGCCGCTTCTTGACGCATTGCCAGTCATAAGTGCGTGCGGATTTCTTCTTGGCGCGCTCGCCCCGCGTCGGCTCCCGCGTCCTCCATTTGGAGTGCGCAACGACGTGAACCGCTGAGGCTCGAGACGAGCGTGCATCACCCCGCTCGCTCGCACTCCCTCCCCCTCGACCTCGGTCCATCAACCGGCCGACAGTGTGGAAAAAAAGCGCAATTCCCAATGCAGCAAAATGTGAGGTGGCGATTAATTCAAAAGGCGCCAGAGCGAGTAGCGGCAATTTACGCAGGGTAAAGGTTAGGCCGCTTTTCGGGCTGCCTGTCAAAGGCTCGAGGGCCCCCTTCGCATAAACCAGCCCAAGAACCCCCTTCAACGCAGACCAAAATAAGGTACTGCAATCAGCTATGCTAAATAAACTTATGCCATGGGTTTAGGGATAGATACTGTCTACCGCAACGTTGCCGCTCAGATCTATTTGCTCTTACGAAGGCTTTGAAATTTAGTGTTTTCTAGAACTTTAAGGCTAGATGTCTTTGCTTAATAAATGGAGGTTTTATTAAGTGCCAAACAAACGGCTTTAAGGTGCTGCAGAATTAACCATGGCTTTTAATCGCCCAATAAGGCAACAGATTGGAATTCAGAGTCCTGCAAACGACCAATATCTGTGAAGCTTGGCAAATAGAGGCAGCATACTACATATTCCTCCAAATAAAGGATCAGTGTAGTGAACATATGGCAACCAAATCTGATCAAGTTCCGAAGATCAGAGGGATCTGGAATAATGGTACCAGTTGATCTTAAATGCCAAATAGGGTGGACTTAGCTTATGCTGGTATGTATAGGTCACATTTAAACATGACTATAATGAAGGGTCCGCAACCTTTGGCGTCCAGATTTTTTGATCTACAACTCCCATCAGTCCTAGCCAACATAGTCAATGTTGAGGGATCATGGGAGTCAGAGTCCAAATCATCTGGAGAACAGCAGGTTACAGAACCCTGGCATAGCATCACATATTACCTGGCTATATGATGGGAATAGACGTCAAATGGTGGTAGTACCTGGGCATTGGATGGTAGTGGCAAATGCCTATCTAATGAAGCAATAGAACCCGGGTGGGCATTACCAGTAGGGTAATGCCCCCCTCCGAGGGTTCTATTGGTATTAGTACCCCGGCATGTTGTACCGTGGTACTAATACCATTTTTTCTTGAGACACAGCGTTGCAACCGTTTCTCAAGAAACATTTTTTCTGGAGAAAAAATGGGCGTCAGGGATCGGGGAGAAGGGACTACAAGTAGTCCCTTCTCCAATTCCATGGTAGACATTGAAAAAAAGGTAACCAAACAAAATGGCCGCCCTGGAACGGGAAAAGAGATTACACGCAGTCCCTTCTCCCTTTCCATGGCAGCCGGGGAAGAAAAAGATAGAACTCTGG
This sequence comes from Ambystoma mexicanum, assembly GCF_040938575.1. Taxonomy (NCBI): domain Eukaryota; kingdom Metazoa; phylum Chordata; class Amphibia; order Caudata; family Ambystomatidae; genus Ambystoma; species Ambystoma mexicanum. Next base: position 197,048,697 of record NC_090927.1, on the reverse strand, counting down.
GATCCGGTGCTCCGAACGGAGCACTCAGGTAAGTCTTACCCACCCAAGTAACGACCCGGGAAGGTCCAATCAGATTGTTTGTAACAATCTGATTGTCCCTCGCGGGGTACTAATACCTATTAAAGAATCAAAACTTTTGGCTTTCCCGATGCTTGTTTTTACCTGTAATTGAATGCAAGGAACAGATGCAAGAAAGCACATATTACTTATAAATGAAATAGCTAAAGACATACTTGGTTAAGGGATTTTATTACACTGAGATCTGGTGTACAACTTTATTGAAGCCATTACCTTTCAGAAGACCGCTTTGATATACAATTGTCAGTCTAATAAAAGCCCATAGTTTTATGATACTCCATGATAGAGAAAACTCAAAGCGATCACTTAAGGGTGCGTTTTTCATGGTAAAGGGCAGGTAGTAAGTGGGAAATGCCATAGGGATTAGCAGTCAAAAGAGGAAAAACTAAACATTTACAGGATGCGTGTCCCTCCTCATATCCTATCTCCCTCCTCTATTTACTCATATTGCAATAGTTCTGGTTTTATAGATGGTATTAAAGCACCACCTAATAAGCAAAACTAAAAAGGATCCCAAAGAAAGAGATGATCACCTACTTTGTCAAGGCAAAGTATATTCAATTCTTTAAAAAACCTAGGTATAAACTAGAAACAATTCATCAAAAAGACACCAAAGGTCACTTAAAGAAGAAATGCAAATCTGCTGATTAAACTTCAACATGGATTGCCAAGCACCCGAAAGGCTTCTACAGTTGCAGCATCTACACAAATGGGATCAGCTGCAACACATATGTTCAGTATTACAATCCACTTACCTTCCCACTAAGGGAATTGCTCAGTTGTCAATTTTTACCATCTACATCTTTCTTTATCCATGTGACTTCTATCTGTGCACTAGCAAACGACAATTCAAGATCTGAATGGCCGGTCAACTTACAGCCATCCACAACCATGAGTTTAGATTCACAGTGGTGAGTCACTTTTTGAAATTCTGAGACAGTGACCCGAAAAAATGAAATTATTTGGGACTGAATGTACCATACCACAGTGGGCGTGGGGGGCGACTTTCTTTTGGTTCCCTCTTGCTCTGCTCCATTTCCCTTTTTTCTCTTTCTCGTGCCCCTGTATAACCGTCTTGCTTGATCCTGTCTCTGCTTCAACTATGGTGACCTCCCTTCACTCTTCTTTGCTCCATGTCGTCTTTTTCTGGGTACAAGAATCATCCCCACTGTGCGATCATAAGTTTGCATATTACTGTCATAAACGATGGAAGACAAACAATATTGCTGTGAAAAGTATTTGGAGACGTTTATGGCACCCACCTTTTCTGACCACACACACAGAAATCATACCCATTCAACAGAGACTAAGGGCTGTATTCAATAGGAGTGTCTAACTATGAGGCAGGCCAATGCAAGAACTGGGCCTATCACGTAGTGAGACATAATTAGGACATAACCAATGGAATTATGGAGACTTTAAAACAGTATGCACAGAGGAAAATAATTCTGACACTGGAAAGTGCTGCAGGAGACACCACCACTTTGGACTGATTAAAGAGGGAGATCAACTTAAGGGCTGCAGAAGGGAACATGATGATTACTGAGATGGCCCTTGCACCACATGAGGATTTCTCCTGGCTTCATGCCTCTAAAGATTAACCAGAAGTGAGTAAGCAATTTCCCCAAAATAATTGTTCCATGCTCTCTATAACTATTGCTAATCTTGTGATTGTCCAGTCATCTTTATTACTATGGTCTGAACATTGTTGTGACAAATTTGAGCCAACAAGTGTGTCGACCAATATGATCTTTCTCAAGGCTCTAAAAGAGCTAGATTAAATATTACACATCATGAAACAGTCCTGTAATATTGTTGAAGAGGGGTGCAAAGCCCCCTCCCCAAATGAGTATAGATAACATGATAGGTTGATCAATGGTTCCAGTATTGCAGAAATCAGTATTATAGCGCCTTTAATTTTAGGTAAAAAGTGTATGTGGGGCAACACTTTTTTTTGGGTCAGAATGACACAGGAATTGAAGAGTGTCTCCCGTATTACTCACATATCATGAATATGTCAAAAATATTCTGTAAAAATGAAAATAGGAGATGAGATATGCTTAAAAGTAAATATTGACTCACTGTTTGGTAGCACAGACAGACTGAGATATGTTTTAAAATGGATTACAAAAGCAAAATGGTATTTTGGAGGACAGGTGTGAGAAAGGACTGAATCATGCTGATGGAGAACATTCTTTGGCAGCATCTTGCTGTGTAATAATTGAGTCTGGAGATTAAATTTGAAACTTGGCCAGGAAAAGCAGACATGATTGATGGTAAATCAGATAAAGGCAAGAAAGTCACCAATTAGTACAGATCAAACAAATACTAAATTTGGCAGGAGCGCAAGAAGCAGATAAGAATTGTTTTTGGCAGGAGTTGAAGGATGATGTGTTATTGTCTAAAATAAGCCTATCAGTCTATGTGTCAGTCAGCAAGTGGTTGCCAAGAGTGAGCTAATTTGGGATTGGTGAGTAACAGAAGAGCCACCCAATCAGAAGATAGGGAGGGCTTTTCTCTGGATGAAAGGACCTATTAGAGATAAGCCCTGAATTTGCATGCAAGTCTTGCATCATTCAAAAAGGCATTTATTAGGAGGGAAGGCAGAATGACTGTGTGTGCCCTTCCAGTGTTTCTTGTGAACTTGTATTAAAGATGACTGTTAATCGCATCCAAGCGTCCGTTCCTTTGTTCCAGACTCAGTGTCATGATTTACAGATGACAGAAAGCTTGATGGATGCAGAAGGACCTTCTGTTCATAGTCAGTAAATATAAGTCCCAGTTGTTGCCAACACAATTTAGTTTGCCATAAAAAATATAATTCTTCTTGTCCTTTGTGAGTCATCAGAAATTGAACTTGCGTCTTTCCACGGGCATAATTGAAAATTCAGACTATGAATCAGTCATGAAGTTTAATAGCCTGTCAGCGAATTATTGATAATTTCCAACCTGTGCACACAGTAGTTATTTTAAAGGAGTCGTTTCAATTCCCATAAAAATAGTGTGAATGTAAATCCTAGGCAATTCCTCAGCCTGAAATTACACAGTGAGAATCATATGTGATTGGAAATGGGAGAGGTATTTATATTGGTTCAATGCAATAAGAAACATATTTCTTAGGTGGGATGAGTCAAACAGGCTGTGCACTCCCAATTAAACACATTACTTCTATAACCCAGAAGCGGTAGAATTCAAACATGAGCTGTTGTAAGCCTATTGTTAGTGTCTCACACCACCAAACCTATAGGGGAATGCATGCAGGTAGGTCATTTTTGTTTATGCAGACCAGCTGTCTGAGATTGTGTTGACTTCCCCTGGATAAAGCTGGAGAACACCTGTGTTTTGATTTCACGTTTGAGTTATTTTTTTTAAATAAATGTGAATTTTGAGCAAAATACCCATTTCTTGCCCCAAATTGTGGGGTGGGACTGTACATGAGGAGGTATGAGATTGGGGAGTGAAACACCATCTTAGAAACTAGCTGTCATTTCGGAATCGAGGCCTAGTGCTATGCTACAGCCGGGGAAGCAGGCCCAGAACATAGAGATAGACGTGTACATGCAGGGTCGGGTTGCAGCATAGACAGCACTGAGAAAAACCAAACACGCGGACAGTCATAAATCTCTTATTGTCTCATACTACTAGCATTCGTATCCCAGAAGGAATGCACCCTGCAAGGCCATGAGGGGGCTGGGAGCTCCCTGTGCAAAGTTATCCCACGAGAAGGAGGGCATGAGCCTCTGACCTTCACCAGTCTAAACCCTAAATTATAGCGTCCAGATGCCCCCGTCCTAAGACCCCAGCATTCCAGGATACCAGCCAGCTCCAGACCACCGACCAGAAAACTGTAAGGTTGCCAATTTATCCGAAAAATCATGCAGAATATCCTGGACCCGTGTGATTTGTGATCCGAGGCGCCAGGGAAGGAAAGTAACACATTTAAGCCCGACGTGGTAAGAACTGGAATGGCGCTGACACGTCTGGGAGCGGGCAGGGGCTTAGAGTTATTGTGACCTCAAAAGTAGCCTCTGCGCCCATGTCTGCAGTACCAGGTGCACATTAGGCCATAGATAGGAGATGCCCTGAATTGCGCCAATAATTGGCAATTAGGAGCTTTAAGATGGATGACGTGCAACTAAGAACCACACATGGATGAAGATGGACAGTAGCAGCTGGGACCAATGACCTGACATCCCATGTGGAGCAGGCCGCCTATGTATAGAGTTGCACCAACCAGCTACGTGGATCCATAACCTATGTGATGTACTTCAGTTGTCATGTTTTTTCACGTTATAAACTATCCCCCATTTTTATTTTGTCTGAGTGCTCTGTGGCAGCAGAGTCCTTTTCTGGCGCGCATTTGTCTTTTTTATGAGAGGAAAACTTGTTTTTCTTGCAAGAGGTGTGCTGGCATTTGTTCCCAATTGGGCTGTATTTTTTCCGGTGTGAGCATTGAGGGGCTTCTGTAAGTGTTTGGTGATCCCAGATTTTCCCTGAGGATGGAGGCTTGCAAGCCGCACATCTGGGTGGGGGCTGTGCCCACCTGCAGTGACCAGTCCCGAGTGCCCAACTCGTAGTGGTGTACAGGAGCTGTTTTCACTGAATTCCTGTCTGCTCTTTTTAACGGGGCGTGGCTCCTATGAAGGGATGAACCAGTGTGGGTGCTGGGTGTGAGCGGTGAGAGAGCGTGCATGTGGAGGGAGTGTGAGTAGGGAGCGACTTGGGAACAGGATCGACAGACTGGTAGGACCTTTATGACAAATTGTATTTGTCATACAATCTAAAGCTATTTGACTATACGCATCCTGCTTGGGATGCGACTGTGCCCCCATTGGGGGAACGCCCCACAGTTTGAAGACCTCTGACCAAGACTCTTTGCTGGAGACACCGTGCTAGTTAAAAACTTCACTAGGAAGTGGCACGAGCCAAGATTTGATGGCCCTTTCATTGTTGAAAATGTTACTCCCTCAGCAGTAAAAGTCCAAGGCAGACGAGCGTGGATACACCTGAACGACATCAAGCTATACACAGGCGAGAACGCAGCACGCCCAACCATTGATCCAGAAGCAAGACAAGAATTCCCTGTGGAGACTCCTTATAGATATTATAGCAGGCGTGCAATTTTTTTCTTGAGTCACAGGAATCTTTGAAAATGAACTTTAGAGAAATGCTGACAACACTTGGTTAAGAATTGAAAACGTGAGCAGTACCCCGATTAGTTTCTTCCTGAGTATTTGTTTGGCTGAATCTATGGTCTTGTCAAAAGGGGATGCTCACAGATTCGTACTTGCTGTTTTTGTGTTTATCCTTCAAGCTTATCCTGCTGTTGTCACAAGAGATGTGGCCATCCACACTTTTATACAGGATCCTAAAAATGGCCCTGTAATCAGAAGGCTGCTTGTAGCAATAGTGGAACTACTGCAACTACCAAATTCATTACAGTTGCCAGAGTAAAGTGTTTTTCCTTCCTTAAATTGCAGTAAAAATGAGCAATGTTGAAGCTGGAACGATTTCAGAAAATGAGCAAGCTCAAGAAAACTCCAGAGTGGCACAAGTGGTGGGGATTCGTATGTTGGTTTGTGATATACATATGCACTATTATGCTTTGTGTTTTTCTGCTTCTTCTGATTCGCCTTTTCTGTCTCAGTGATCCAAACAAGGCAGAAGTCCCTTTGATCCTCCCCACTCCTTGTAGATTTTCCCATTACAGATGAGCCGAGGTCCCTTGTGTTATCTTCTCATCATAAGGCTAATTTAGAATTGTTTCCATGGCCTGCTAACATTTTGAGAGGGAGATACACGAGAAGTGCAGAGGAAGACAATGATGGGATCAACACATATCTAGATAATTCAGTACACGTGGGTAATAACATGTGATATCAGCCCATGAGCAGGGTAGGAGAGAACATCTAAGGAGAGCTGCTATGTGTGTTCCCTGATACCATATGCTATGTGAACCTCCAAGATATTCATAGCTACAGAAGTACCAGTGCAAAGAGCCCATTGCCTGATGCATCTTGCACTCTGCCAGACAAGAGGACACTGAGAAACTATGCCCGCGTTTGGGGCCGCTCGTACTAATGATGATACTGACCGTTTTTCTGATGAAGGGCCATGGTCCCATAGGACCAAAAGGATACTGATCACAATAACAGCTTGTATTGCAATCACATTGATACCTGTATTATGGTACCTAGAAAGTGTACATCCACTTGATACTCTATTGTCTCCACTATGCCTCCCCCATATGTGCATTCGCATACTCTTCGCCCTTGAGACCTCAGACCTAGAGGAGGTTATCAAAACAAATGATGATTATGAACCATACACATGCCATTTTAAACAAAACAAACTGCTGGGTCTGCTCACATCTGCCACAACATGGGGAGAGGTGTTTGGGTTGGTACATACATCCACTCCCACTTACGACTGCTTGTTATGTTTCACTCAGGGCATTATTCTTTGGCAGGTGGAATGATAGTGTCACTGGAAACTTTCATGGTACAAATCTTAATGAATTTGAGAGATCAGTCTTAGCACCTCTCACGTGTTCCGTGTTTGCAAATAGGAGCAAACTAAATGTTGCTTCTAATAGGCCTTCGGATAGACTCCCCAAAAGCATTCTGGCAATCAATGTCCCACGGTAAAGGCAAAGAAATGTCCTTCTTTGTCAATGCCAACATAGGTTTTATCAACAGTGAAACATTTGGAATCCATGGTCTACAGTATGAAGCCATGCCAATTAAAGCCCTGACCTCTTTCTGTGTATTTGGAACAGATACATCAGAGATGCTTTGTATGCGTTCAGGTGTTAACCGGCTGCCCTCCTTCGACAGGAGATAACCCAGATAGGCAACCTCCTGTCGACAATACTGGAATTGTTTTAATGAAGCTTTATGCCCATGCTCTGCTAAATTAATGAGCAGCAAACCGGTGCCCTCCTTGCAAGCATCTTCAAAATCAGCAGCTATAAGTAGATTTTATTGCAACAACGTGCACGTGGAACATAGTTCAAGCATATCAAGCTGTTCTTTCAATGCTCTACTGTAAATACTTGGACTCTCAGTGTACCCTTGTGGCACATGAGTGAATGTGAAAGAGCGTCCCCCTACGGTAAACGCGAACAACTATCTGCTATCAGCATGCACAGGAATACTAAAGAAAGCATTTTTCAAATGCGCTACACTAAAATGTGTAGCCGTGGCTGGAATCATACTCAGAATAGTAGTGACATCAGGTACAATAGTGAACTGTGGAGCTACCACCTTATTAATTGTGTGCAAATCAATTATGAAATGGAAAGGACGCGCATTAGCCCCTTTCTTGTAAACAGGTAAAATTGGGCTATTACACACGCTCTCCGCAATTTCCTCAATCATTAAATCTGAAACAATACTTTTCATGGCCTGTTCACCTTCAACCAAAATCTTATACTGGGGGATACGCGGTAATTTAACACCTGGTTTCAAAACAATTTTAACTGGCTCAACCTGCAAAATCCCAACATCTTTGTCATTCACTGCCCATAAACATGTGGGAACCTTGTTTAATTCAGTAGGCAAAGGCATTGACAAAAATTGTGAAACAGGAGTTTGTTGGGGTGAAATTGTCAAATACACACATCAGGAGAACAATAAATCACAGCATTCTAATTCCTCATAAAATTCCATCCCAACAGGTTTTCGCCACAATTTATCGGCAACAGAAAAGGACAAGAATCAGTAAATGGTCCCAGTGAAATTGGTACTGGCCGAGAGACCACACTAACCACTGGCATACCAGAGAACCTTACAGAAATGTTGCTCTGCCCTGACAGTGGAATATCTGGAACCCGCGGAAGATCAATAGAACACTTCTGTGTCCCTGTATCTATTATAAAAACATACTCCCTATTCCCCACTTTCATTTCAACGTAGGGCCCTTCTGATCGACGGGAATAGGTATTGGTTCCAGACCCTGCTTCGGGCTGCCCTAGCATGTCGTCAGATGTGAAATCTTCAGAGTAATAATCATTGGAAGGGTTATCAAAAACATTCCCGCTGTTCGCATGCTGTTACTGCCCCCCTTGATTATCTTGTGGTGGTGCCTGTTGATTCTGTGCAAACTGATTTCTACCAGGACCCCCTATCCCAGGACTGCCCCTAGATCGTCTACTCATGGTTCAATACGTGCCATTCGATCTCTGCTGAAGGAGCGGGCACTGTGCTCACCAATGACCTTCCTGTGTACAATATGCACATTGGTTTATGTGTACTGGACCCAGTTGTGCACCACCCTGTGGTGTAAATTGGCCTCTAGACTGTTTATGCCCACCTTTCGCTCCTCTTGCTATTTGCTGTAACAAAACTCTAGTCTCCAAATCTCCCTTCTTCTCCGCCTTCTCTGCATTAACCCTGTTTTTATAATACTGGGCCATGTGTAACACTTCATATTGTGATTTCGCTTGCCATGCACTCTCAGAAGTCATAATCTGTGATTGTATTTCAGGCAACAAACCTCGCAAAAACGTTTCAACAAACAACCTCTTTCCTGGTTCAGTGCTCAAATCCTGACCACTGAAATCTGAAAACACTTGCTCAAATCTGTTAAAATATTCTGTTGCACCCTCTGACTTGCCTTGCATGCAGGCCGTAAATTTGTCCCAAATTATTATTTTTTCAGGTACCAGAGTCTTTAATTTAGTCACTGTGTTATTTGTCAACATCAGTATGGCCTGTGGCGGTCTCTCGCCGGCTTTCCTTTCCCCATCTGCTCGTACCAAAGCATCCCATGTATCACCCATCATTGCCTGATCATCTACAGTTTTAATTTGCTTCCATAAGTCAGGTTGAAGGATCACGAGGAACAACAAATCAATATCAGTTAACTTAAAAACTGAGGAATGCAAAACGGATTCAATTTCTTTATAAAATCCTGCTGGATTCTTCCTAATATCTGGAACTGATTGCTTAATGGTGTTTACTTCCTGTCTAGAAAATGGGACATGGACAAACTGTGAGATATAATGTGCTTCAATAGTAGTGGCAGGCGTTCCTGCGGCCGCATTAGCAGGAATCTCTACTTTTGGAACAAATGTCGGAAGAACCTCCCTCAATGGCAATTTCAAAGAAGGCAGGTCTGAACGTCTATCAAGCAGTAAAGCCAAATCAAGTGACAAAGAAGTCAATGCAGTATCGGGCGAAAATGCTCTTTTATAAATAACCATTAAATCAGCAGGGACAACATACCTTTCTCTTCATACATTCATCCTGCAAATTCTCAACCATCACCTGTAACACTTTCCTTTGCATTTCCGGAGTATACTGAATAAACGTGTCATGCACTTCAATAGGAGAAATTGAAACATCTGAAATCCATCTAAGAGCGTCCCTTGTGAAAATGCACATTTCCTCATTCATTGGTTTCAATGGAGGAAGAAATTGCTTCTGCACATAGAAAGCCTGCTGTCCATTCTTATGCATCTCATCTTTATGCAAGCGATAAAGCTCTCTTTTAAATACAAATACTTGTGCTACATTCTCACGTATTTTCACCGCAATGTCCCTTGAGCGGGAAAGGAAATTCAAATCCTGCAACCCTTGTGGGACATTTGTGTCTGTCAAATCACTCCAGATCTCTGCTAGATACGCTCGCATCCGCTCTATCAATACCTTCTGTTCAGGGATACCCTCATGATCGGACATCGCAGCTAAATCGGCTGATGCATCACCTCCCTCCATGTACGTCCCAGCCTTTCTATGCAACTCTTTCTTTCTGTCATTAGTTATCGTGCTCCGAGTCACTATTCCTGAATCAGCCCCCGCCCCTTCAACCACTACAGTTGGAACAGAACCACCTGGCAAAGAGAGCACATACAAATCGTGTTCAGTAGGCGGCGGAGGAAATGAAGCTGCCGGTGCAGGCAGAATTATGGGAACGGGAGCTGCTGGCACAGGTGCAAGTGCGGGAGGAGGCGCATAAGGAGGCGGTGCAGTTGGGTCAGTACCTGAATTAGTCCGGCGCTTATTCAACAATTTGTTAATTAATTCATCTGATGCATGCAAATCTTGGGACGGATGTATTTTTTTGCACATCTAGTTGGAATGCCCTATCCATACCGCTAATGGATTCTGATTGTTTCTGCTGATCATGCAATAATGCTTTCTCTGCATTTGTCATGTGTCTGCGCGCATGCTTCTTTCTACTTTTAAGCCGCTGCATAGCTTCCTTCCTCCAGTCTCTAACAACATCAAATGCTGCAGGCCTAGCCTTTTTTCGCACTAATACAGATTATAAATGCTCCAAGCAAGCAATCTCAAAGCTTCCAAAATCTGGCCACTGAAGCCTGGTTTGTCTGTGCCAAATTGAATTGAATATGATAGCTCCCAGGCCGTATTTGCAGTACATTTCATAAGCTGGCAACCCTTCGGGTGGCGCCGGCTGGCTATGTCCCAAAGATTGTTTTCCGCAACGAAGAAATCTCGCAAAGCAGAATGACAATTTCACAGGCATGTCAAAATTCACTGTCTTACCTGGTTACGTTTGTATTTCAAACACAACGCTTACTACCAATGCCTCACCTGATTTCAGCCATCAAAGGACCAATGGACAACAATCGTCGTGGCAGGTGCATTCGTCAAACAAGCCTCGATACCGAGACCCTCGTCTTGATGCCCTTCTAAACGCTGCCCAACGTCCAGGGATCGGGCGTGCAGTACTGCGGAGGAATCGCATCTTACTTTGCAGGGCTCCCCGTCACTCTCCGATCCCGGTCCGGTGGCTTTGTCTTCATCTAGCGATGTGGCATCAATCCTGAGGGTCCCTATTCGGGCGCCATCTGAAAGATTAAAATCAAGGCTTTACTACCACATAATAGAGATTATGCCAGTCACAAGGATAAAGTTACATATATGTTTATTAAAGACAAGCAGCTGCTCGGTTCTCAACACCCCACAATGTGTGCAAGCAGACACCGTGAGACGAGAGAGAGCGAGCAATTTACAAGTGCATGCATTTATACAGTTTATTCAAAGCCCTGGACCTCACTGTCCAACCCCTCCTCCTGTAATGTATAGCTAGGGTTCATGAACTTCCTATGTTACAAATTCATATTCAAAAACATTGTTAGTGCATACTTTGCTATTAACTATCAAACAATTTACGTTCTGGGAGAGGGGTGAACTCAAGTGTGGGCCCGGCATATCATGTTCTATTAGTACAAGGTACAAGGTAACATCCCTTGTTGCATTCGCATATGTTATCTACTGTTGTTCTAAGGCTTAAGCCTAATCCATTCCCAATGTAGAGAAAATAAGGATATCTGTGGAGAAGCACATTTGCAGCTGCTCTCGCCTGCTCATTATCTTATGTTACTGTTTGCACAGGGAAGGCACTGTCAAGACAGGATGGTCCTAAATTACTGATTAACAGAGTTCTTGCTTAGCTTCAAGGCCCTTCAGTGTAGGATAACAAATTCACTTCAGCAGCTTTAACATTCCTACCCTTGTCAGCCCCATAAAGCATCATAATGTAGAGTAAAATTCATACAGAAGCCTCTTGCCGCGTTAAGGTTAAAAACACATAATCTGAGCATGGAACAAAGAGCAAAAAGCAATCAGAACGGCGGACAATTCAAAATGGCAACATGGCCAGCTTATTTCAGGTTCAATCATTGTGATATTACAGTGTAATGCGAATGTGCTTAGGCCAAGTATTACTATCAAACGGTACTATGGCAAATCTGTTTCCACATTCTGCCATTCAGATTGTCTTTGAATTTGGCCTTGCAAAGTATCTTTGCTCCTAGGAATATAAGGGAGTATAGGCACACTCTTATCAGAGTTCTGGTCTGCACGCCCAACTCCTATTTCCATCCTTGGCTCACGTGACTGGAGACCATATTTAAGCCTGTTTTGCAGCATTTAATCGTCTTCAATTAATATACTTGGCACTCATGGTGCTCTTTCTTTGCACCTTGACACAAGACGATTCAGCGTCTCACGGTTCCTGTCCTTTCAGATAGATAACCAGTTCTTGGCTACTTCATCCTTTGACACCAGGCCAGACAGCTTTTCCACGCCTTTCCATGCTCTTACTTTCATGTTGCTGTGACACAGCAATCTGATTCTTCCTTCTCCCTGGGTCTGAGATTACTAAATATGTAACACTGATGTCCAGAATTCTATATAATGCAGCACCACCTGCAGTCTATTCACTGCATATAGCTAGCCTTTAAGATCACTTAGTCTACTTGCGTTGCTGCATCTGTACAGTTTTAAAACAGCTTGCATTTTCTGCAGTGCTCTTCACACGTGCAATCTTCATTCCGTATATGAAAATGTACTTGATTCTTTATTTCGTCATCAGATTCCATAAAGTCTATATATCGTTTCAGTCAGCCTCTCTTGTCAGTGCATCATTCTCGCTTCTAGTGACATCAACACTTCTCTTTCTCTCATCTTCATATTCCTTTGGGGATATCCTCCAAGAGACTGTCATGTCTTCGGGGATATATCATATAGTGTCTTCTCAATTGATGCCTTTTTTCAAAGGCTATCCGTGTAATAGGCACCATCACTGGTGTTGTGCATGTCATGATTTCTGGCTTCCAGCACATAGGAAGGATGGAGGCCGGGACTTCCTGCAGAGGCATTCATCTGCTCCTCTACACTGCCCGCTCTGGTTGATTCCTCACCCACTCCTTCAACAGTCTTCACATCTTCATATCCTCTCTTGAAGAAGCGTTTCTTTGGAGTCCAGATCTTCATCACTCCTTTCAGGGATCCTGCTGATTTTACATGTTCATCAACACTCCAGGTCATATAGCTGCACTGTCCATTTGGGTTATAATAGATCCATCGTCCCACATAGTTCTTGTGGTTTCTTGGAAACAGGAACTGTGTTCCCTCAGGTGCTAAAATGCTGGCCTCTATAATTTTCTGATCTCTTCGTCTGTCAACACCTTAGGTCCAAACCCTGATTCGACATCGATCATGATCTTTATTCCCACTGCCTTCTTTGCTGTCTTCTTACACTGTGTGATTATTATCCTGATTACACAGAATCCAAACATCACCATCACCAGTATTGCTCCAAGAAGCTAAAAGATGTTCGCCATCCATTGTGGAACCCATGAGAAGTTGGACCCAAACCAGCTATCATCCGCAATATCTTCTGTATCATCTTCCATCTGATCATGCAGTTTTGTCAGCAACATTATGGCCTCTGTCAAGGTCCCATTCTCGTCATCATGAGAAGTTATGAAAGTGCAACATGATGGCCCGATTTTGGCACAAACTTCTCCATCCATTGCTGTGATCATATCAAGGACATATCTGTTCTGGAGCGTCATTAGTTGTATGGCCCTCAATTCTTTCCTGATAGCATTGAATCCCTTTATGGTTGTGTTGATCGTCTGCAGGAGGTCCCAACGAGTTATTTGCAACCACTTTGCATTGGCCATCGTCTGGATCCCAGGTATAAAGATAGTCGTGAAGATTGAAGCAGTCTTGTTGAACAGTCTATGCTCATATGGAATAGCATCAAATGCTTCTATTGATTAAGCTGAGATATAGTTCTCCCTCTTTGTTCGATTGAGGAATTCAAGTGCTCTTCTCTTTCTCAAATAGGCATCTGCTTTCGGAAATTCATTTATGTGCAGGTCAAATTGAGGAATCACTAACGCTGGAACATGGATCAATACTGAGGAACACATTCCTCCCCAATCTTTGGACAGCTTTATGTAGGCTCTGGACCCACAAGCCCAATAATGATACATCAGGACGACTGTCCCTTCAATCATGCCTGGTACATCAAAAATGTGGCCACACTGGTTATTTTCTCCAACCTTCCTCGTAACATTATTTCTGAAACACAAGGATACTCTCTTTTAAGGTCCTATCTGTAATGGTCCTCCTTTGTCATCGACCCATGTCAACAATTTGGCAATCTTCAACCAGTGATCCTTGCATTCATTTTCTGCAGTGTCTGTAACTGGCTCGAAATATCCAGTTAATGCTGCTGCTTTACACACAATGAAGCCATCAGCCCATCTTTCTGGAGTCAGCACTGTTCCTTTAATTTGCAATTGACCCCTTTCCCAGCATCTCTGTATCTCTTCTTTATTCTTGCCTTGACAGTTTAGCATCTTGTTTTCTTCCATCCTGATTCCTGCTCCAATTGTTCCAGCTGTTCGTATATGATTATCCGATGCCTTGTTTCTGGCTTCTCTCTTGTCTAAGTCTTGCACGTAGTTATCTTCTCTTTGAGATGTCTCTTTAGTTATCCATACCAAGGATGCTGTTCTGCCTTGGAACTGTCCTCTTGTTCTTGAAGCCTCACTGTTATGCCTTTTTAGTTCATTCGTAGGTGGCACTTGACCATGTGGCCTATCTTGATTGAAGGTAACTTTGCCGGTCCCTGCCTCTTATTTCATGCAGAAGAGGAATGATGAGGGACTGGCTCAATGGTGGTTTCTTGTGGGTTCTTTAAGGGCACAGAATCCTAGATGTACTTTCCTATTCTATTACATTAATGTAACGTCAGCAAGCCCTAAATCTAAATCCTGTTCCGTGGTCGCAGATTGTACCTTGAAACACCAGGTACAGAATGGTCAGTGAACAAAGCATTGTCGTTTCCTGAAGAGGATGCAGGAGCAGAAACATGATTGATTGATCGATGAAGAAGAAATTGAAGAAGAAGAAGAAATTGAAGAAGAAGAAGCAATCTCCCCATGCCCCACAGGCTCAGGAAGGAAAGAAGCAAAAATCTTCCCAGGCTTTAATTTGCTCAGGAAGCACTTTTGTGGCACCCTGGGTTTCGCTCAAAGCAGGCTCGTTATGAGCGTCTGTATCATCAATTCCCTTCTCCTCCCCTTTGTCATAGGGCAGAGGAAAAGGAATTATCTTCACATGTGTCGTGTGGATCCAGTGTCTTTTCCGAATACTCGTACAGCAGTTTGCGTGGCCAAAAGGATCTGGTAGGGCCCCTTCCAATGAGGTGCAAGGCAGGTGCCCCTCTCGAAGTTCTTTAGTCAGACCCAATCACTGGGTCGAAGTCGATGACCTGGACCCTCGTATTTTACAGGGAGGGCTCCTCGTACCTGTTGGTGAATCAAACGCAAGTTTTGAGTCTACTGATCACAATAATCAGACAAACGGTGCGGTCGTCCGCATCGATAGTAAAGCTATTGGTAAAGCATCAGGCCATTTTAGTTTGCTGTGTGCACACAACTTGGCAATTTTATTCTTCAAAAACCATTGTGGCGTTCCACCAACCCGGCACTTTGAGCATGCATGGCTGAGTGGAAACGTTTATCAATCTGTAATCCCACACACACTTGCAGGATGACAGCAGCGATAAAGTGTGGGCATTGTCAGACCAAATTACTCTCGGCAAGCCAAACCTAGGGAAATATTCCTTAAGCATGGTCTTTGCTGTGGCGTCTTTCAGTGGGAAAGCCACAAACCATTTGCTAAAGGCACAAATTACAACTAGAACATATTTGTAGTTTTGGCAACGTTCCATCCCAATGAAGTCAAAATGGATCACTTCGAATGGCATGGAGGGGGGGGGCAAAACTGCCCTTTGGTGTTGGTGTTCCCTTTCCAATGTTATGTTGTAAATATATCATGCAACTCTGGACCAAGCGTTCAGCAGCTTTCTGGATATTAGCTTTATACCAGACGGGGTCTAACTGTTGATAAATCCTTTTTGCACAAATGTGTGTTCAGCCATGAGCCATGAGCCATGGTGACTATAGCAGTGACATAGGCGTTGGGCAACAGCCATCTCTGTTTCTCATTGTCCACCCAACAACCCTCATCATCCAAACTCACTGAACCCTCAGCCCACTGTTTGATTACTTCCGAAGTAGCTTCAGCCTGAATTTCTTTTACACTGCTAATCCCTTCCTCCATCATGCAAGTATCAGTAACCCATCTTGCTGAGTCGAGCACATACATTTTTTAATGCTAATTAGTAGCAGTTTGTTTGGCTATTCTGTCAGCAAAAGCGCTTCCTTTTCCTACCTCGTCCGACACTTTTTGGTGTGCGGTGCACTTCATTATTGCTAGTTGTGTAGGAAGCGCAAGTGCTGACAACAACAGGACTATCAGAGTGCCATGTTGAATTTTTGTTCCATGTGATGTCAAGAATCCCCTTTCAGCCCATAGTCGGCTAAAATTGTGAACCACCCTAAAGGCGAACTGACTACCTGTAAAAATGTTTACGCTAAGCCCTTCAGAAATTTCACAGGCTCTAGTCAATGCAATAATCTCTGCAGCTTGTGCAGAATTGTGTGGAATTTGTTTGCTCTCTACAACAGTTTTTAACGTGGTGATTGCATAAGCAGCAGTGGATGTGCCATCCGGCAGTTTAAAACAGGAGCCATCACAAAATAGCTCTCTTTGTGGACTCTTTAAGGGTGTATCAGTTAAATCAATTCTGCCGTTGGTTTCATGTTCTGTAACATAAAGGCAATCGTGTGACATTCTGTCACTACAGTCTGTCTCTTGTGGAGGAGGCAATAGTTCAGCCGGATTCAATGAACAACATCTCTTAATTTGGATATCCGGTGCAAATAGAATCAGCTTATACCTTGTCAGTCGAGCTGATGTGAGATGTTGAGTCTGCGTTCTGTTTCATAGAATGTCTATGGAGTGGGGTACCATCACGGTCAAAGAGTGACCTAAAACCATATCCTCACTTTGCTTTACTGATGCAGTGGCAGCAGCTACAGATCTCAAAGATCTTGGCAAAGTGCATGCAACAGGGTCTAACATGGAGGAAAAATAGCCGCACGGCCTGTTCTGTGTCAAGACAGCCAGTGCACATCCATCTCGCTCATGCACATACAAAACAAAGCTTTTCTCTTATTTTGGTGTGCCCAAAACTGGTGCTGAAGACAACGCAGTTTAGAGCAAATCAAAAGCATTCTGGCAATCCACGTCCCACGGTAAAGGCAAAGAAATGTCCTTCTTTGTCAATGCCAACATAGGTTTTATCAAGAGTGAAAAATTTGGAATCCATTGGCTACAGTATGAAGCCATGCCAATTAAAGCCCTGACCTCTTCCTGTGTATTTGGAACAGACATATCAGAGATGGAAATAGAAGTTGGGTGTGCAGACCAGAACTCTGATAAGAGTGTGCCTATACTCCCTTATATTCCTAGAAGCAAGGATACTTTGCAAGGCCAAGTTCAAAGACAATCTGAATGGCAGAAGGCATAAGCGATGAGAGATGTTGGGCTAATTGGGTGGGGATGCACGGTCAAGTCCACCCACTGACATCTGGGATGCCAGCTTACATGCTGCTGGTGAGCCGAATGTTCCAGACTGGCACTAGCGTGCCAACCAATTGTAGAGGGCCATGTAACAAAAGGCCTTATAGTTTGAGAGCCAATAATATACTGTATATCTAATAACTGTTGAAGATGACTTGCACTAGGTTTGGGCATACGTTGTCCACCTGACTGTAGAGACCCAATCACAACCCTTCCTTATATAGAAAGTATACTTAAATGTTTCCTTTAAGCGTATCACAACTTCCCATAGGTTTCTCTTATTTGCCATGTAGTATGATGTCATGTATGACAGATTTGTGCTATATAAATGTAATTTTGTATGAAATGCTTTGAGAGAACTTAAGCGATCATCCGTTGATGTCCGTTGTAACTCCCTCTTTTAGACAATTGATATTAAAACAGTCAGAGGAGACTTTTTGCCAATTTTCCTGAGTCTGTCTTATTATTTGGAGCAAGAGTTAATCTGCATCCCATCCATGCATGACGTGTTACTGATTTAAGGACCCCCCAGGTTCAGCATAAAAGTGGTACAAAGTAGACAAAGCAAAGCTACAATATTGCCTTCAAGAAGCTCTCTGTTTGGGACAATTAATATCTGTCCACGGGAAGAAAATCATACCAGAATGTGCTGCATCAGTGCCCCACCCATAAACTGTCAAGGAAATTCATAAAGTTCCTAGGGCTGTGTAATTATTCCAGCGCATGGATCCTAGACTACGTGGCTTATACCAGGCCCTTGTTGCAAGGTCCCAAGGAGGCACAAAAGGGGCACAAAAGAATGACAACAAAATTGTCTGGACAGAGGCTCACCAGCTTCAATGAACTAAAGGGGGTCATTCCTACCGCTCCAGTGCCAGCAACCCCTGATTACACTGAAGAGTTCTATCTGTTTTCCCATTCTAATGGGCAATGATGACTGTGGTACTCATGCAGAAAAGCATTATGGTCTGCAAGCCATTGGCCTATTACAGTGGTGTGCTAGATTCAGTTATGCAAGGCCAGTTCCTTTCCAAAGAGAGGCTGCATTTGCAATTGAGAAAAGCTCAACAATTGTAATGTGGTGTTCTGTAACACTGTAGGTGGATCATGCAGTATTTGCCATTCTCTAACGATCCAAATCGCCTCTAACTACACAGTGGGCATCTGCATATGAGGTCATTTTGTACAACCCAAACATCCACATAGTGCGATGCAAGATGATGCAATACAGTGAACCCTGCTATGTTCTTGACAGAGCTATGTACTGAAGAAGGTCCTCTTCGTTGATGGGCCAGCAAATATTGACCAGGGGACAGGCCTGAGGCATACTTGTGCAGCAGTTGTCTGCCTAGTTGACGGAGAGTATGAAGTGATGGTGCAAAAAAGGCTCCCCCTGTATTATTCAGCCCATGCAGTGGAACTCACAGCGCTTGTCGAAGCGTTTCTAGTGTCCCAAGCTTTTGTGTTACTATTTATTCTGACTTGGCCTACATTATCACAACGATGCATTCAGGCCTTGCGTGTTGGACAAGTAGGGGGTTTAGGGCTGACGTGTCCCCAGTTCAACATGCACCATTATTGAACAAATTGACTGAAGCACTCCATGGCGGCGGTGGTGAAAAACACCTCTCGTACCATTGACACAGAGGAGATTCCACTTGGTAACGCTGCTGCAGATGCAGCGGCCAAACAAGCAGCATATTTTGGCAAGGCTACCTCCAACCTCGTAATGAGGCCCAATGTGTTTCAAGGTGCAACAAGAAAAGAGGGTGAAGAACAGAGATGACAAAAACAAAAACAGTCTTACTAGGCCTTGTGACATTCAGATCGTGCAAGTGCAGTAACAAGAAGTGCAGCGAAAGGGGGAGAAGTGCCAGTCAGTCAGACCATGGGAAAGTAAAGTGCCCGGGGAGGCAAGTGGACAGACCTAGGGGAATTCAGAGAGTGCAGTGGAAAAGAAGGTCCATGAACTAAGTGCGAGGTAAGGGCCTGGAAAGGCCTGAGGGGTGCAGACCCAGCCAGGATAGTGCGGGGAAGGGGCCCCGGGAGAACAAGTGCAGGTTGGGGGCAGTCAGGGGAGACCAAGTACAGGGGTAGATTGGACACGGGGGCCCTGGGGCCCTGTAAGAATCTGAAGGAACCAGCTAGCCAGTCAAGGGGCAGACACTGGGACATTAGCAGGGGAGGGTGAGATGGAAGGAGGAAGAGAAAAGGAAGGTTTTGAGAGGCTTCCGAAGTAAAGGAGATCTGGCTCAAGTTTGAGAGGGGCAGGGAGGCCATTGCAGAGGGAGGCACCTGCGGAGGAGAAAGATCTACCCCCACTCTCTGCTTTGAAAAGCGTCTAATCTCCAGAGAGTTGGAGGCCGAAGGGCTCATGCAGGAAGGTATTTAGGGAGAGAAAGTTGATGTAACTGTGTCTCAGGACCCAGAAAGCCTTGTGGATGATGCAGAGGGTCTTGAACTTGATTGTTGCAGCAACCCAGGACCCAGTGGAGAGATTTTAGGGCTGGATATATGCAGTCCCTATGCTTGAGGCTAAGGATAAGTCTTGCAGTCCTATTATGGATTAGTAGAAGAGGGTGAAGGGAGGAATTGGGCAGATTAAGGAAGAGGCTGCTGCAGTAGTCCAGCCTGGAGAATACCAGAGCTCTGGAGACATTGAGTTTCTGGGGGAAGGTGAGGAAAGGGAGAAGGCCTCTGAGGAGGTGCAGCTGAAAGTGGGCCTTCTTGGCAAGGTCCATGATGTGAGGAGAGAAGGCGAGAGATGAGCCGAAGATGACACCATGGTTTTTTACCTCACAGGAAGGTGAGGGGAGGGGGCCCATGTAGGGCGGCTAGAGTGTGGGAGGGAAGGAGAGAGCAGGGGTCCCAATGAGAAGGATCTCTGTCTTACTGGCATTAAGGCAGTTATCATTTGCAGTGCACCATTCCTGAACAGCAGACAGGCAGTCTGGAATTACAGAAGAAAAGGAGGAGGCAGAGGATGGAAGCTTGCAGGAGTGCTGCATGTCCTCCTCATAATCCTGAAGTTAGGAGAGAAGGTGAAGATCAAATGGGCTGGATGGGCCATGTAGATGTTGAAAAGCTAAAGCGAGAGGATAGAGCCCTGTGCGACACCACAGGCTGTGAGTGAGATGGGGGAGAGAAAAGGGTCCAGTTGAACCTGGGAAGGCCGGTCAGAAAGGAAGGAGGTCAACCAGTTCAGAGCCAGTTCCCTGATGCTAAGGGTATTACAGAGCTGATTCATGGGGGTGGCATGATTGACTGTATCAAATGAAGAGGAAAGGTCACGACAGATGAGAACGGAAGGAGAGTCAGTATCGAGATTTGAGAGCAAATCGTCATGGGTGTTCAGGAGTGCGGTTTCAGTGCCTCATGCAGCTCTGAAGCCAGTAATGTAATTAGTGAAAATATACAGAATTATTTTTTTATTCTTTTCATTTTGGGCAATATATATTGCTAACTTGGACCTCAAATGTCAAACATTCATTCTCTGGTTTGGTCCTCTGGTAATAATAAATCCCAGATATGTTAGTTCTTTTTCCACCTTCACGGCTGTATCCTATTAAAGATCCATCCAATCTTCATGTGCCCAACATGTTTTGTTCTTTTGTAATTAGAATCCATATATAGAACCTCTACAGGGGCTAGTACCCCTTCTCAAACCTATTGTACAATTGCTGTACTCGGGTGATGTGTGTTGTGTTTGCCTTTAGTAAGTGGCAGGTCTTTGTTTCTCCATGCTACCAAGGGCCGTACAATCTTAGCAGCCCACCATCCATGGTGGGGTAGAGATCATCCAACCCTTGTGCCTATGCTCGTTAGGGGTACTCTTTAACCCTTCATTTTATTTCAAGTAACCCCACTTCTGTTATTATTACGCATATGGCTAAGGTGGCCTTATCTATAAGCCCTGCATCTTGGCCCGACATCCAGCTTTTTGCTTGTGGGTGTCCGTGACTATCTGTGGATAAATCATATTGGACATGGATTAAGAGCTACTCTCTACCTAGTTTGAGCTCGGGAACAGTATGCCTAAATCTACTTATGTATGTGCCATTCGCTGTGGCTCCTCTAGGGAATCATGTGTCACCTGTCACCAACACTTAGAAACATAATTAAACAAAGTCTGAGTCTCAAAGTACTCTATATGTGGCTATTTTACAATATATGCAGCATTGCTTGAGCTATTCTTCAGTTCGCAATACTGTCTTGCAAGTGCTGCTTTTAATATCCACATACCTGTGCATCTTGGCTCTTGGTATGGTGTGGAGATGAATGAGTTCCTGATCCACTGTAGCAGCTTCAAATCTATAGTGAGTGCAACAATGTTTCTTTAGGGTGTTGTTCTGTTTATATTCATACTAATGCATTTGGGCATTTCCAAGTGGCTTCATTGCCTTACTTACTAGGTTATTCAGTGGACGCCAAGCAGCCCTTTATGTGTTCTGTTCTTCCGTAATCCTGCTTAACCTGAACTAGGTTCCTTTCTGCAAAAGATCATAAGTATCTGCCTTAAAGTACTTACTCATAATCATTCGGCTATATTGTTAACACCCACTCATCTAGCCTACTTTCTCTATCTTCCATTTACCGTGCAGCAGCCTAATTATTCCCGGTCACTTTTCTGTGCCGCACCTGCAATCCGGCTATCACTCTCTGCCTCACCTTCACGCTAGGTTGTGTAGTTTTGTTGCCATGGGCAATCGAGTCGCGTGGTGCTTACTGCAGCCCACGGCTCACTTTCAGATCTATGGGAGCCATCTTGTACAATCTGGTGCTCCATTGTCTTATATGGATCTTACATTCATGCATTGGTCCCGGCTTCTAATGAGAGCCTTTTACACCCTTAATGCAACATTCATTGTTAACAAATTGCTACTTACCAGTGAAGTTAAAAGCTCAAATTTAAAAACATAATAGTATTTTACAAACAATAGTTTACCCTTGTAACTTATTTAACACTGATACACTGCACGTGTGTCATCCATCTAGTGTGCTGGTTCCTCTGAACCTTCTAATATGATGCACAATTGTCATTTTAAACATAATGTTTACATGGTATGCAAAATGTATAAACATTTCCCAAAAAGATATTATTATCATTATTGTGGTACGAGTTGAGACACATTAAACAAGTAAGATGGAAAAGGAAAAGAGAAAAAAGAAAATAATTATTTTAAATCAATTACAAACCTTTCAAATTAACATATTTATATTCTTTTCTTATTATGACCTTATTGCGTTGACCCTATTTGAATAGCAGCATTATTCCCAATTATTTTAATATGTTGTTGCTCCTTTGCATATCTTTCCATGTAGTGTAGGATGCTGTGTAATAAGATTATTTTGGACAATGAACTGGGTGTTTCTTATTGTAAAATTTTAAACTCGTATTTAAAGTATGAGTATGTGAATTCATTTTTCCAATTGGGAAGCATGGCTCTCTCCTGAAAAAGTTGCCTTTCATTTTGTAAGTGCAGCAATGTCAATGCTTTTCTTTGATCCGTCCATTATAGCTAGATGCTGTTGCACCCTCCCCACCTTGCTGTCGGAAGCTGGTGGCCAAATCCGAGAAATCAAAGACAACCTGCAGAGCATCTTTTCAAAGATAGTGAAAAGGTTTTAACATTAAGCCCACAAAGCCCTATGTCATATTTTCTTTTTATGATTCAGAGTTACAAGTTATTAATGTACAAATACAATGGCTGCAATTTTATAATGCATCAAAGGTAAATAGAAGCATTTTAACTCCTTGTTGCTCCCCTTGCCCCACATCAACTTATCTGTGACAAAGGCACAAGTGGGAGCATATTTGGGGCACCAAATGATCTCAGATTGACCTGCTTTCCATTTACCTTTAAATTGCTTCATTTAGACTTAGCAACGTGAGAATTGCACTCCAATTTACGAGTCTGCCGGTCCGGTAACAACGGTGCCGGTAGGCGTACCGGCACCATTGTTACCGGACTGGCACACTCCGAGTTCTGTGAGAGGCTGCCGTCCTGCCCACCATGTCAGACCTGGCGGGAGGGACGGCAGCCGCTCCCAGACTTTAACGGAAGCACCAGCACTGTTGCACTCAGTGCTTCCGTCCTCCCCATTCTCGTTGAGTCCTATGGGACTCAAATGGGACTGGGGAGTAACATTTTTTGGCGCCTGACTTCACAGACCGCCGGGGCTATAATGCCCCGGTGATTCCGGAAGTCAGGCGCCAGAATAAATGACAACTCCGGCGGCAGCATGCCGGTTTTACCGGCACAGCTACCACAGGAGTTGTAATGAGGCCCATACTGTTCATTTTTCGTATGTGATGGGTTGGCAATGCAACCTGTGCTTTTGCACCTTCAGGATCCAAAAATGTCACACTTTAAGAAAGAGAGTGGTTTATTAGCAATTCCTTCTGAGGGCCTGGCCACAAATCTGCTACAAAACTGATATTTCACAGTATGTCACAGACAGAATAAGTGACAATTGTCCCTTGAAGACAACGTGTTTAGAAGAGGGTGGACTTTGCCTAACCATGTGGGTTGGGAGGGCTAGGATAAATGAGCAATCTTTCCACTGCAAATCAAAACACAGCTACATCCCAGTTACAGAATGAAAGAAGAGATAAAAGACAGATGTTTCAGCAAAGGAGTCTTCGCTGAAATGAGCTGCTGTTCCCCAACCTGGAGCTTTTCCAGTGCCCATCCGTGGATAAGCTACTTCTTGGTCTCATTTCCTACTGGACCAACTTGCTTGCCCCTGAAAGACAGCTGCTGTCGGCTGACTTTGCCACACACCCCAGAGCAAGAACAGCATTAGCCCTTTACATTTATTTAGTTGAAATGAGCCCCAGAGCTCTCGGGGGCACAGAGCATGTGCCCTGTTTTATCAGTCTAATGACATAGAAACAAAACCAGGCCATCCCCTCCTTCTGGCAGTCTCTGGCAACGTTCTAAGCACCTTGTTGTTTTTTGTGCAGCATTTCCCGACATTAACACCCTGCTGCCAAAGAGACATTTCAGGGGACGTTTAGTGCTTCAGCCCCCTGCTGGCTGCCTTTCCCATGCTAATATGCAACTTTTAAACACTTTGCTGCATTATTTTGACTTCATTATAATTTAAATATCCCACGTTGGCCTCTGTTTTTTCAGATGTGAGGCAAGAGCGCTCCCAAACATCCTGTTGAAAATCACCACTAGCCCTTACGGTCGTCCAGCCAGCCCGGCCCCAGAGCCACCTGCCAGACTGACACAAATTTTACAGGACCCAGATCTGCTGCTGTGCTCATCAACAAATGGAAATACACTCCCTATGTATGTATGTATGCTTTTACAATTTTGCTGGATATTCATTACATTGACATCATGTAGTTGGTAAAATAGCTCTGTGAAATGAGGCACAAGCTGCACCCCGTCAGAGACAACTTTCATCCTACTACAGAGTGACATTGAGTGGGTCTTAGAAACATTTGTTGATTACAAGAGTGCTAAGAAGCTGCATAATTCTGTCAGTAAAGCGCTAAAACAATGTAATTTATTTAATATACTGTGACGAATCAGAGGAAAGACTCGGGCGACTGTGAGTCATGTTTCAAATATTTTATTATGAAAAGGATTCAAACATCTAACTTACCCTATTTCTATGAGGAAAGTTCCCCACCTAACAAAACAAAACTAAGGGTGGATGCTAAAGTCCAAACTAAAACTCCTTAGTCCAAATCCTATCCAGCTAACTGGCCCTACCACTACGGAAATCACCTAGCTAAAAGAAGGAAAAGAGGTGGCTTTGTACACTAGCCTCAGCAAGGCTTCTGCCTGGCCCACTTTATACTTGACTTGTTTTCAGCCTTCCAAGATTCTTTTTCCCTAGCAGGATATTCTTTACAGTCTTGATACCAAATTAGGTTTTGCAGTCTCTTGATTTAATAAAGAAAACTGTTTCTTGATGAAAACAATCCCTTTTCTCCAGGATTGCTTGAGAACATACAAAAAAGTGTCTTTCCTTTCCTCTTTCGAGGCACTGGGACTCCCCAAAGTCCTGTAGTCCTCAGACAGCTTCTTTTCTTTCACACAAGTTATTTTGGATAGTGGTTATTCCAGGTTTTACAGTCTTTCTTAGCCTTAATTCAATTATTCATAAATCCTCCTTTCCCTCTTTCCTGTGTAAGTTGCATACTATTGTTTCTCAGGCTCCTGTAACCTGAATAGCTTTTTCCAGCCGTTGTTAGTACTCTTTCTCAGTACCCCTTTCATAGGGAATTTTTACTGTCTGGTTTCTCAGGCTCTAGTAACCTGAATAGCTGTTCCATACATTTTTCTCAAAGTTCCTATTACTCTCATTTCCCCTTTTTAGGGTATTTGCACACTTGACTTTCTCAGGCTCTCATAACTGGGACTTGTTACCTAGCTATTATTTGCAATCATCATACCTTGCCTTCTTTTGATTTTCTCAGGCTCCCGAAACCTCCTCGGCTTTCCCTGTGGCTATGTATCTCTGCAGCAACAGCCCAACATGCACAAAGCTCAGGATCCGGGCTCCCTCATATGGTCTAGTCGCTGCATCAATAACCGCCCTCCCGGGCCACCACAGGTCCTGCTTGGTCGCTCCAACAGATGAGACCGGTATCTTTCCGTCTCTGCTTTCATTCTGACGTGGGCTTCTAGGTCGGATAGAACACCAACCCGTAGGTGTTCGTTTAGCGTTTCACTTGCCCTCCTTGCTTCCACTGTCTCTCCGGCCCTACGGGTCTCTGCCACTCCAGGACGTCACTACTACAGAGGCTCGCTCTGCATAGCAGTCCCACTGCCTCTGTAAGAGTGTCCATTTGTTTCCAATCTGTCCTCTTCTTATACACATCACATAAACAATTTGTACGGTGTCCTTCTTTGTTGACCATGGCATTCAGGTTGTGTTCAGCATTGTCATTTACCAAGAGAGGTAAAGAAGTATCTTTGAAAAATACTGTGGTTGCCGGAGATATACAAGTCTTTTCCACATTCATATATGTAGACAACGTGGTTTGGATAAGGAGTTCTATTCTGGAATGAGAGTTTGACTCCCATGGGGTTTCACTCCCACTGAGGTCCCACCTGCCCAGTCCCCTAGGGAGGGTCTTATGTAGCAGGCTCACCTGCCTAGCCCCAAAGGGGGTTGTTCTGGATTTGTCGCAGTACACACTTTTATATTGCATTTTAGCTTACATATGACGAAGCGAAATATCTTTAAAAAGTATGAAAAATGCTCTAAAATGTGTTCACCACTAAGGACCTCCTTTAATGATAAGGCATGAAGCATGTACAACATGTACCCAAGTGCGCTTTGGCAATATGCATGCAAGAGCTGCACAGGGAGATAATAGAACTTCACATGCACACACACCAGCTAGCACAATCCTCTAGCCAAGCACACACACAGACCACCACAGTACTGTGTATAAACCAACCCACTGCACCACACTGTGTATACACCCTACTCCACAGGACATCTGAACTGCCCATCACTGTGTATACTGTGAGAAACCTGAGGGTATTCTCCCAAGTAGACCTCGAGAATCTGTTATTCAGGTGGCCAGGGAAGGGCTAGCGCTCTCAGATCCCAACCTTGGGGACGAACAAGCGAGGGAGGGCCACCTGGGTAGGAGATCCCGAGGTTGTGGTCGGTGAAATACCCCAGGTGAGGCGTGGTATTATACCGGGGAAGAAAGAGAGGTGGACGAAATCCCTGTAGCATTTGTAGGCCGTACCACATCTGCCTCCTTCCCACCCAAGGAATCTCCCTTTCCCAGATCCCACGACCCCCCGTATATGGTAAATCCCCTAGGAGCCCATACACCGCTGCACTAGGTAACTACAACTCCCAGAATCCCTGTTTTCCCGATGCATACCCAAACTCCCAATTTGTTGTGACAAAACACTACCCTTCCCACGATCTCCCCTATTCAATTCACAAGCCCTACAAAGCTCACCTTTCCAAATTAACCAACCACCCCCTTCCTTATGACACTTTTTAACCATCCTACCCCGTAGGATACTTAGAA
Organism: Ambystoma mexicanum; assembly: GCF_040938575.1. NCBI lineage: Eukaryota > Metazoa > Chordata > Amphibia > Caudata > Ambystomatidae > Ambystoma > Ambystoma mexicanum. The sequence goes on along the minus strand of NC_090927.1, from coordinate 197,021,334 downwards.
AATCTACCTCCCCCTTTTCCGACACAAGCACTTTCTCACACCGTGACAGACAACGGACTAACAACGAAGCTGTTTACCTGACATGCACCAACACAAGGGTCAGGCAGAGTCAGGCAATTGCCAATAATTACACACAACTGACAGCCCTTTCCCTTCCCCACAGGGATAAAAGGCAGAGCACGAGAGCACACTTTGAGCAAGGACAAACGCACGACGAAGCAGCTATTCCAGGACGGCAATTCAAACAGAGAAGAATGGTGGTGAGACCAGAAAGTATAACGAGGAGGGAAGTGCCCTTGCCCTTTTCGACCCAAACCTGTGAAGCGTCTGTGAAAGGAATCATAAGACCAGGAACTAGAGCAGACGTGTGGTGTAACAGATGCCAACGATACCAACGGTGCACAGGACCCTACCGCACTGATAACCGAGGCAGGGAGGCGCACTTGTTATCGTGGTACCGTCCTCGACTCCAGAGACAAGAAACAACAAGGAGGTCATCACAGCTGGTGAGTTGGAGGGAGAACTGATAGTAAACCGGACGGTGTTGAGCAAAGGTTGCAAACAGCAACTTGTTATGAACAAAGAACTTGTGTACTAATGAACTTTTGAAACAGGGAAAGACCAGCTGCAGAATAGTCCGGCGCCACATGGGCGTCCATTCGAAATACTCTGGCTGGTCCCTTTTCTTGTGAATAATATAGTAACAAGAGGCCGTAGGAAAGGCCGGCATACAGAGTTAAGGTGGTCATACAAGGGTCGAGCCAAAATCTCTTGTACAATCGAAAGTCCTTATTTATTTATTAAATGTTCTTGTATCCACGCACCACATGCCAATAGGCCTCAGGGCACGAACACATACGACCACAAGGCAGACAACCAGCAACAAACAGTATTAAGAATGGTGCGAAAAGGGAAATGCCAGGGGCAGACTCGAGGTCGTCAGTACCAGATCCAGAGAGGGGAGGAACTCAAGCGGACAAGGTCTAGTCTGGAGGCAGATTAAAAAGGAGCGTCTTTAGCTCTTTGTTTAACTTGACCGTTAGCTCAATAGCACTCAAATTTGGGGGCAGCATATTCCATAGGTGCGGGCCTTGCACACTAAAGCTATGGTCACCAGCGTTTACCAGCCTGAATCAGCAAGGACAAATGCACGAGGAAGCAGCTACTCGCGGGACAACAGTTCAAAGGGAGAATAAAGGCGGTGAGAACGGAAAGGACAACTAGGCGGGAAGTGCCCTTGCCCTTTTGGACCCAAACCCACAAAGCCTCTGTGAAAGGAATCATAACACCGGGAACTACAGCTGACATGTGGTGCAACAGAAGCCAATGGTGCACAGGACCCTTCTGCATTGATAATCGAGGCAGGGAGACAAGAAACAACAAGGAGGTCAGCACAGCCAGTGAGTCGGAGGGAGAACCGATAATATACCGGACAGTGTTGAACGAATGTTGCAAATGGCAACTTGTTATGAACAAAGAACGTGTGTACTACTGACCTTTTAAAACAGGGAAAGCAGTGCCACGTGAGCGTCCATTCAAAAGAGTTTGGCTGGTCCCCTTTTCTTGTGAATAATTGTTAGGATATAAACCACGGCACACATACAGGTTTATATATCTGCTTTATTCTCAAGATAATAAGAAGCAGATCCCCAGCACAGCTCTTCCCCCAGCTGCTTTTCACCAACTGCTGAGCTAGGAATCCAAAACATATGATACATTCTAGACATGGCATTCTTAATGGAGTGTTGACCACACTACACTGCACTCCACACTCAGTAAGTAACATCACACAATAATATAGTAACAAGAGTCCGTAGGAAAGGCTGGCATACAAAGTTAAGGTGGTCGAGCCAAAATCCCTTGTACAATCGAAAGTTCTTCACCCATTACCAAAGTTGTGGCAGTGTTAAACAGGCTTCTGCGCCTGGCTGAGGGAAAACGCTGTATGAACGATAAAGGTGGAAAACCTGAATAGGGGCTAGAAAAAGTTAAGGGAAGTTAATCCCGCAAGGTGTTGCAACAGAGTGAACTGTGTTAAACTGGCAAATGTGAACCTGGCTAAGGGATGCCCATGAATGAGAGCAAAACGTAAGACCCCGTAAACATTGTGTCGACAATTGTGAACCCGGCTGAGGGATGTCCACAATGAACGGTTGTTTAAAAACACATTAAGACTCTTGAATGTTACAAGTTGCTGAGATCTTGAACGAAAGGCTGTAGTGAACCTGACTGAGGGAGGCCAACGGTGCAAAAGGATGGGAGCTCGGTTGAGGGGGATCCACGGGTGAAGGGAAATCACCCGATGGGAAGATTACTGAAAGGAACATTTTGTTTGTTGTTTGTAGTACATCAGGCCCTCTGAGGCAAGAGACTTGGTATAAATGAGACTTGGCCACAGAAGGCACGGATAATTTGGAAACAAACTGTAAGCTCGTGCTGCAGAAGCCCAGGAGTGTGCTGTGCTCGAGAGTCCCACCTTGTCCCGTGCTCAAAAATGTTGGGAAGGGAGACCTCAGTTATACCATCCTGACTTATCATTTTGTGAACACTTCTTTCTTTCCTGGTGAACAATAACCCACACTATTTTTGTACCTTAGCGGTAATGATTGACAATAGTTTTTCTTTTATTATAGGCCCTTTTTATTTGACAAGATGCCACTAGGACTGCCTTATTATTATTTGATGGTCGTAGCTTGCTCCCATCTTAGATTTAGGTGTAGATTAGGCATTTTTCTCACCCATTTATATAGTTTAATAAACACCCTTGAACTGTGATCAGTTGTGTCTGTCTTTACTGTTGCCACCATGGGATTCTTACATACAGTGTCAGGAGTGGGATACAATTCAATTGATAGTAGTTGGAGAGCCCACTTATATGACGAAAGATCAAATAGAGATTTGCATGCTCTACCCACGGTGTTAGAGAAAGAGCGAATGAACAAATCTCCCCAAGGTGACTCAGAAATCTTGAAGTCAGGAAGCAAACCTGATCAAGCCCCTTTTTCCATAAATGGGGGGAACTCTATGGAAAGCATGACACTACACTTCCAGCCTTGGAACAGAGAATGGGAGTCCAGTTTCTTCCCCTGACCTGTCAAGCCATTTCCCCTATCCAAAAGAATGTTGAGGGCAACAGCTGTTATCTTTTTTGCCCTTGGATTGTTTGCTACCAGGAAGGGACAGGGCTTTAATCTCTTTGCAAATAAGAGTAAAATATCCCTTGGGTTGGTCCTTTTATATAAGGTAAGGTATGGAAGGTAAAGTAAAAATGTTACCTCTTTTCTCTTGCGAAGACAAACTAACCTTTGTTTTCTTGAACTTCTCCTCGAACCCCGTAAAAACTATAGGGGAGACAGAGTAGGGATTCTAGTATATGAAACCCCATGGGAAACATCCAGAGAGAACCTCATTCATGAGACCTTGGGGAAAATCTCTAATAAAACAATCAGGAGGAGACCTAGAGATCCCTTCTACAGACAATAAAATCCCACAAACCCATCCTTACTATTCAAAGGGAAAAGTAGGGGGCGAGCAAGGGAGAGAGTGGAGAAGATACAAGAAGAACCCTATATTGATGAGGAGGAGCAAAAACTGGAGAACAGTCAGGCCATTAATGATATGATAATGATATGATATGGCATTTATAATGCGCCTATACACAAGTGTTTCGAAGCGCGACGAGGCAAGGGAGGGGGAACAGCTGGAAGACAGACAATGATCTTACTAGGCCAGGTGTCATTCATATCGCGCAAGTGCATGGGAAGGGGGAAAGGGCAAAGTGCGTGGGGGAACGGAGGGAGGAAAGTGCATTACATGGGATAGTAGAATAATAAGGTAATAAAACGCCACCAGATGGTGGCAAGTGCAAGGTAAGAGCAGACATAAGTGCTGGTAGGGGGACTGTAGGGATACAGAATAACAGTCCCCAGGTGCAGGGTTTGCCCAGGAGGCAGTGCAGGTGTGCAACTGGCGGGGCCTGGGCGCATGATCAGAAAGGGTGGCCAGGTAACCAGTGCAGTTTCAGCCAGGAATTTAGCAGGGGAGAGGGGGAGAGAAAGCAGAAGCAAAGAGGAAGGTTTTGAGGTGCTTCCGGAACCGGAGATGGTTCTCCTCAAGTTTCAGGGAGGCAGGAAGGCTGTTCCAGAGGGAGGCCCCTGCCGAAGAGAGAGATCTACCACCAACTCGTTGTTCGGAGAAGCGACTGACCCTGAGAGAGTTGGAGGCGGACGCGCGAAGAGCTCGAGAAGGAAGATATTTGGGAAGAGAGAGTTGAAGGTATTTCGGTCCCAGGCCCCAGAAGGCCTTGTGGACAATGAAGAGGGTTTTGAACTTAATCCTTGCAGCCACTGGGAGCCAGTGCAGAGATTTCAGTCCTGGAGAGATTAAACATGTTTAAGCCCCCTGAATAAGGATAGGAAAGGGTCAACATCCACTATAACTCTGAATGACTCAAACCTCTCAAATAGAACAATGCTTATTTTATGGAAAGCAGAGAAATGTTAAGGAGATCAGCCCTAAAAATATGGGGGAGAGGGGCTGGCAGCTCAAGATAGGGAAAGGAAGATGGAGAGAGAAAGAGAGGTGAGCTCTTGAGACCATCTCATACGCATGCCCGGATCAACCGAAAAAGGGTTACAAGTCCCAGCAGTAACAATCCAGATTATATGCTGGAACAGAAGTCTGGGCGCTTCATGGTGCAATCTGCAAATGAAACACTGCAGTCCAACCATAGGGGAAGGGTATGTGAGAAACCTGAGGGTATTCTCTCAAGTAGACCGCAAGAATCCCTTATTCAGGTGGCCAGGGAAGCACTAGCGCTCTCAGATCCCAACCCTGGGGGCGCACGAGCGAGGGCGGACCACCTGGGTAGGAGAGCCTGAGGTTGTGCTCGGGGAAACCTACATGTGAGGTGCAGTATTATACCGGGGAAGAAGGAGAGGAGGATGAAATCCCTGAAGGTTTTGTTGTGGAATTGGTGAAAATGAGGAGCCTAGATTGTTATCATTAGAAGAATCAAAAGACCCATTTGTACCCTCTGGTAGAGAACCATAGTTTAGTATTATCCCCTTTAGGGATCCAGTTATTATCCATTATTACAGCCTGCCTAGTAGTACATTGCTGAAGTAGACACTATCCACATTATTAGACTGCCACTTTTGCCATTTGCAATAGACTGACATTTGCACGTATTTGAAGTGCCATGGTAGTGTTTTAGAGACACTCAGGCCGATTCATGGAATAATTAGCGCGGCGCAAGTGGGCAAAAACGTGCAAATCGCAGTGGAATAGCGAAAATCGCAGTGCAAGTGCGAAAATCGCACGAAAAGCAGCGCACGTCGATTCATGGAAGGCCGTGCGCGAGAAAACCAGCGGATGTGCGATAAAAAAGTGCGCGGCGCACGTCGGCGCACAGGCCATCTAACAGCGTGCGCCAGGTCACAGCGAAAATCGCACAGGCCACAGCGAAATTCGCACATAGCGCGGCGCACGCAACAAAAGTAGGCGGAACACGGGCGTAACACTCGGAATGGGGAACAACTTGCCAAAACGTGGGCGTCACGGGGGAAGTACAGGGCACAAGTGCGCGGAACGCCCACACGCTCGCCTACAACACGTATTCATGGAATAGAATAGGGGAAAAAAGCGAACGCTCAAACCAGCGCACAGGCACAAACACGACCGCCACAAGAAAGCAGGCGGTAGCGTCTCTGCGGCTGTAAGAAATGTGCGCCAAAAAGGGCGCCAAAAAATAGCACCTATATACTGCCATGATGAATGTCCCATAGTGTGGCCCTCCAGGAAAAATGACGTGCAAAGGGGTACCCACAAACACGGACACCCGCTGACAAAAAATACGTGTGCGTGTATACCGGGGTGCGCGGGAAGTCCCACACGCGATTTCAGCAGGGTACGTGCATCACAGGGGTTCGCGTGAAGTCATTCACGCGATCGGGCCTGGGGGAGCGTGCTACGTGTATTTCAGGGGTTCGCGTGAAGTTTCACACGCGATCGGGCCTGGGGGAGCGGGCTACGTGTATTACAGGGGTTCGCGTGAAGTTCCTCACGCGATCGGGCCTGGGGGAGCGGGCTACGTGTATTCCAGGGGTGGTGAGAAGTTCCACACGCGAATAGCCTGGCCGCGTGTATTTCAGGGGTGTGCGGGAAGTTCCACACGCGAATAGCCTGGGCGCCTGTATTTGAGGGGTGCGCGGGAAGTTCCACACGCAAATAGCCTGGGCGCGTGTATTTCAGGGGTGCGGGGGAAGTTCCACACGCGAATAGCCTGGGCGCGTGTATTTCAGGGGTGCGCGTGAAGTCATTCACGCGATCGGGCCTGGGGGAGCGGGCTACGTGTATTTCAGGGGTTCGCGTGAAGTTTCTCACGCGATCGGGCCTGAGGGAGCGTGCTACGTGTATTTCAGGGGTTCGCGTGAAGTTTCACACGCGATCGGGCCTGAGGGAGCGGGCTACGTGTATTTCAGGGGTTCGCGTGAAGTTTCACACGCGATCGGGCCTGGGGGAGCGGGCTACGTGTATTACAGGGGTTCGCGTGAAGTTCCTCACGCGATCGGGCCTGGGGGAGCGGGCTACGTGTATTCCAGGGGTGCGTGAGAAGTTCCACACGCGAATAGCCTGGGCGCGTGTATTTCAGGGGTGCGCGGGAAGTTCCACACGCGAATAGCCTGGGCGCCTGTATTTGAGGGGTGCGCGGGAAGTTCCACACGCAAATAGCCTGGGCGTGTGTATTTCAGGGGTGCGCGGGAAGTTCCACACGCGAATAGCCTGGGCGCGTGTATTTCAGGGGTGCGCGTGAAGTCATTCACGCGATCGGGCCTGGGGGAGCGGGCTACGTGTATTTCAGGGGTTCGCGTGAAGTTTCTCACGCGATCAGGCCTGAGGGAGCGTGCTACGTGTATTTCAGGGGTTCGCGTGAAGTTTCACACGCGATCGGGCCTGGGGGAGCGGGCTACGTGTATTACAGGGGTTCGCGTGAAGTTCCTCACGCGATCGGGCCTGGGGGAGCGGGCTACGTGTATTCCAGGGGTGCGTGAGAAGTTCCACACGCGAATAGCCTGGGCGCGTGTATTTCAGGGGTGCGCGGGAAGTTCCACACCCGAATAGGCTGGGCGCCTGTATTTGAGGGGTGCGCGGGAAGTTCCACACGCAAATAGCCTGGGCGCGTGTATTTCAGGGGTGCGCGGGAAGTTCCACACGCGAATAGCCTGGGCGCGTGTATTTCAGGGGTGCGCGGGAAGTTCCACACGCGAATAGCCTGGGGGCGTGTATTTCAGGGGTGCGCGGGAAGTTCCACACGCGAATAGCCTGTGCGCGTGTATTTCAGGGGTGCGCGGGAAGTTTTACACGCGAATAGCCTGGGCGCGTGTATTTCAGGGGTGCCGGGGAGTCCCACATGTGATTTGACAGTGTGGGTCCTCCCAGGTGTACCCTGTACACCCTCCACGGCCCCTGGAGGCAGCCCACACCACAGGGGACTATCCTGCATCCCTGGTCATGTCCCGCAGGCAGCCCACCCAACATGGGCATGCCCCCCAGAAAAGGCACATGTCTCCTTGAACTAATGAACACCAACTCATGTCCCCTTGCACCCCCACCCCCCAGCACTGTGGGGCACCTGCCAGCAGGCCCCCACCCATGTCCAACTCATGTCTCCCACCACCCCCACCCCCAGCCACCAGGGTCACCCTCCACCAGGCCCCCACTCATGTCTCCCACCACCCCCACCCCCCAGCCACCAGGGTCACCCTCCACCAGGCCCCCACTCATGTCTCCCACCACCCCCACACCCCAGCAGTGCAGGGGCAGCCTCCACCAGGCCCCCACTCATGTCTCCCACCACCCCCACACCCCAGCAGTGCAGGGGCAGCCTCCACCAGGCCCCCACTCATGTCTCCCACCACCCCCACACCCCAGCAATGCAGGGGCAGCCTCCACCAGGCCCCCACTCATGTCTCCCACCACACCCACACCCCAGCAGTGCAGGGGCAGCCTCCACCAGGCCCCCAATCATGTCTCCCACCACACCCACACCCCAGCAGTGCAGGGGCAGCCTCCACCAGGCCCCCACTCATGTCACCCACCACCCCCACCCCCCAGCCACCAGGGTCACCCTCCACCAGGCCCCCACTCATGTCTCCCACCACCCCCACACCCCAGCAGTGCAGGGGCAGCCTCCACCAGGTCCCCACTCATGTCTCCCACCACCCCCACACCCCAGCAGTGCAGGGGCAGCCTCCACCAGGCCCCCACTCATGTCTCCCACCACCCCCACACCCCAGCAGTGCAGGGCCAGCCTCCACCAGGCCCCCACTCATGTCTCCCACCACCCCCACACCCCAGCAGTGCAGGGGCAGCCTCCACCAGGCCCCCACTCATGTCACCCACCACCCCCACCCCCCAGCCACCAGGGTCACCCTCCACCAGGCCCCACTCATGTCTCCCACCACCCCCACACCTCAGCAGTGCAGGGGCAGCCTCCACCAGGCCCCCACTCATGTCTCCCACCACCCCCACCCCCCAGCAGTGCAGGCTCAACCTCCACCAGGCCCCCACTCATGTCCCCCTGCACCCACACCCCCCGGCAGTGCAGGGGCAGCCTCCACCAGGCCCCCACTCATGTCTCCCACCACCCCCACACCCCAGCAGTGCAGGGGCAGCCTCCACCAGGCCCCCACTCATGTCTCCCACCACCCCCACACCCCAGCAGTGCAGGGGCAGCCTCCACCAGGCCCCCACTCATGTCTCCCACCACCCCCACCCCCCAGCAGTGCAGGGGCAGCCTCCACCAGGCCCCCACTCATGTCACCCACCACCCCCACCCCCCAGCCACCAGGGTCACCCTCCACCAGGCCCCCACTTATGTCTCCCACCACCCCCACCCCCCTGCCACCATGTGCAGCCCCCACCAGGTCCTCACAATCCCCAATCATGTGCGTAATGGTCAGCCTCCACAGCCAAAAAGCCCTACCAAGTAACCCATTCACCCACATGGAAATGGAAATCACATGTTACACCCCCAATGTACATGAAGCAAATGAACCCATGTCCGTCACACACATATTTTCCAATTGAATGGGAAAACACACAACATGACATGCATGAAACCAATGAGATGAAACCACATAGTGAACAATGGAAAAAAAAATGTATTGAAAAAAATACGAATGCCAAAGAAAGAAAACTAACTACAATGTAAATGTGAAAAAATAAGCTGCATGTCCGCATAAAAACACAAAACTAGAAAATCAAATCAAAAAAATGTTGTCCAAAGTGAAATGTAAAAACTCTCCATGCAACAAAGAACTATGTACAAAAATAACAAGGGTCCATCATCACAACTGAACTAAGGAAACCTCCTAAAAAACCTACCTAAATATCAACTATATACAAAAAGTGGAGCAGTGTCCGTCGACTCCAAATCATAATAAGAACGAAAGGAAACCTAAAACTAAATAACTATATAGAAAGGCGGCGGGCAAGTCCAGCGGCTCACTCTGTGGTGTCCCGGGCCAGGGCATCATCGAACTCCTGTTCGATGTCCCGGAGGCGGTCCAGTTCCATGGCCCCGAGGGTCCGCAGGGACGACGCTGTGTCCTCCTCCAACCCCCTGCGGATTGCCTCGAGGCACTCGGCCCGCCTCAGGGCCCTCCGCATGGAGTTCTCCGCCCTGACCATTGTGAGCCGCGCCTCTTCCGCCCGCCGCCGCTCCGCACCTATGGCGTGGCCCAACCGCTGCCACACGGAAGACACTCTCTGTCCTGGGTCCCCCTGCCCTCCGGCCGATGCCTGCCCCTCCGATGTTGAAAGCCCCGAGCCTTCATGTCTCCCACCATCTTGCTGCTGCTGCTGCTCTGCCTCTGCCCGTGCACTGCCTCCTGCTGCCTGCACATCCTCCGCCGGCTGGGGTGCACCTGTTGATGTGGCCACCCCTGCTGGACCTCCGACTCCCGACTGTGGCAGGGATGCCTCCTCCACCAGCCTGGCCGCACTGTCAGAGGCAGCTCCACAGGGCACCCAGGTGACTGATGGGTGGGAAGATGGCACAGAGGACGACTGGCGCGTAGGGGGTCCAGTTGAGGAGGGGGTCGGAGCAAGCCCCATCAGACAGCGGAATCCGGCCTGGGTGACCTGTCCCAGCAGGCTGACGTGGTCAACGAGCCATTCGAGATGACGTGCAGTCTCTCCATGAAAAGACTGCAGGTCACCTCGCATGCCCCGTTGACGCAACGCCACACCAGCCAGGACAGGCTCAACCCAGACCTGGATGGCCACGTCCGCAGGCAGAGGAAGGCCAGTTGACGTCAGCTCATCCCCTGCCTGAAAACGGGTCTGGACGTAGGCATCCCTGCTGGTGCAAGATGATGCAGGGACAGGATCGGGGACAGGATTGCACACAGACACCTCCGCGGCCGCCTGTGCTGCCTCCTGTCCCTGGTCCTGCACTGCACCACTAGCACCAGTGGGATCCCCACCTCCAGACCCTGTCTCTGGTGCTTGCGCGGCCCCCTCCTCCACCAAACCCCCCACCAACCTGGATGACTCTGTGCCATCTTCCCCTGTTGGGCCCTGTGGGGTCCCAGCTGCCCCTTCTGCTGCCGAGGAGTCCAACTGCAACCTCCGCCTCTTGGACCTCCCCCCAGCAGCTGCAGCCTGGGACGCGGCACCGGACTCCTCACTCCCCGACGAGATGACAACACGGGAGGGGAGCCGGGCCTTGCGTCTCCGGCTGGCGGTCGGATCCCCGCCGCTGTGCTCCACAGCACCTTCTCCGCCCTCTTCATCAGTTGACGCTGCAGACAGGGAGAAACAAAACACAGGCATCAGGGCACTGTACAATGGACACATACACGCATGGCAGTTGCACATGAGTGGCATTGGCAAACCTCAGACATGTCATCACAATCCCCAACACACATGTCATTGCAACTGGCACACATGAGCCATACCACAGCCATTTTGCAACTGCCACCACCATCCCTACACATACAATAGCATCAGCAGCCAAAGGGGAGCCAGACATCACATGCAACACAGGAAGTGCACCACACATGTACACACACCACCACACTTGCATGCATGTCTACACCTCTGCCAAGTGTTGCACTGTTCAGACGGGCATCCATGTCACATCTGCCAATCAGGCTTCCACATACCGCTGTCACATGCATCCATGTAGCATCACTGTTGCACCCTTGACAAATACACACACATGCACATGTACACAGTGCTCATACATGCAGCCGAAAACAACATACATGCCTGACATCACGGACATGTCTACTTACATACACATTCATCCAAACATGTGTGCAGGCACAACTGCATTTGCCATGCAAGCCCACACACACAAGCACCATCCATGTCTCACACATTACAGCCCTCGCATGTGTCAGCCCCACGGCCCTGTACACCCCCACCCATACTCCACCCCATACAAACAGATGTGCAACCGGCACAATGGGGAATGATCACCACACGCCCTACTCACAACCTGGATGCATGTACACTCACCGCTCGACTCCAGACGGCTCTGCTTCTCTAGGACCTGGACGTGGAGAGCTGGGGATATGCGTTCCAGGACCCCCATCTGTTCTTCCGACAAGTGGCCCCGGCGCCCCTTGGCATCCGCTGCCTTCAAGAGGCGCCGGGCCTTGTTCAGGGTCCTGGACCTGAAGTCCTCCCAGCGCTTCCTGACATGTTGTAAGTCCCGGACTGCCACCCCCTCCACGTTGATGGTAGTCACGATGTCAGTCCAGATCCGAGTCCGTCCTTCCTTGTCGGCGCTGGAACTTCCAAAGAGGGCATCATACTGCCCCAGGACTTGCTCCACCAGGACACCAACTTTGGTGGCACTGAAGCTGGTGCCCCTCTGCCTCTCTGGCCGGGGGTTGTCAGTGGTCACAGATGGTGTTAGCCCCGACATGACAACCCCAGAGGCAGGAGTGGGTGGGCAACTGGGTCCTGGGGCTGGGCTGTGGAGCGATGGAATTCCAGTCGGGAGTCTTCTGTTCCAGCAGGGGTGGTCACAGCAACAGCACCCCTGGCTGATGTGCAGGCAGCAAATGGCAGTGCACGTGGGCAGCAGGCAGTCAGGATGAGACTCTGACGTGCAGTCTTTCCACGTGTGCTCTGTCATCACATGCTGTGTGGGAAACACCCGTGCGGGTCACGTCACAGATGCGCTTACGCGCTGAGGGCCTTTGGTCCAATGGAATCGCGTATGCGTGCTGGCGCGCTTACGCGCTAAGGGCCTTTCCTCGGTTTTCACGCTGACGTGCAGGATTTTCACGTGCCAATTCACTCCGTACCAAGCTGGCCACGCGTGAGCACACGGGAGACCACGCTCCTGCCCAGAAGGCCGAATTACTGCCCCCCAGAGCCCCGAGCACGCTCCCACCTGCTATCTGCTGCTGCCTGACTGCCTGCTGCCCATGTGCACTGCCATTTGCTGCCTGCACATCAGCCAGGGGTGCTGTTGCTGTGACCACCCCTGCTGGAACAGAAGACTCCCGACTGGAATTCCATCGCTCCACAGCCCAGCCCCAGGACCCAGTTGCCCACCCACTCCTGCCTCTGGGGTTGTCATGTCGGGGCTAACACCATCTGTGACCACTGACAACCCCCGGCCAGAGAGGCAGAGGGGCACCAGCTTCAGTGCCACCGAAGTTGGTGTCCTGGTGGAGCAAGTCCTGGGGCAGTATGATGCCCTCTTTGGAAGTTCCCGCGCCGACAAGGAAGGACGGACTCGGATCTGGACTGACATTGTGACTGCCATCAACGCGGAGGGGGTGGCAGTCCGGGACTTACAACATGTCAGGAAGCGCTGGGAGGACTTCAGGTCCAGGACCCTGAACAAGGCCCGGCGCCTCTTGAAGGCAGCGGATGCCAAGGGGCGCCGGGGCCACTTGTCGGAAGAACAGATGGGGGTCCTGGAACGCATATCCCCAGCGCTCCACGTCCAGGTCCTAGAGAAGCAGAGCCGTCTGGAGTCGAGCGGTGAGTGTACATGCATCCTGGTTGTGAGCAGGGCGTGTGGTGATCATTCCCCATTGTGCCGGTTGCACATCTGTTTGTATGGGGTGGAGTATGGGTGGGGGTGTACAGGGCCGTGGGGCTGACACATGCGAGGGCTGTAATGTGTGAGACATGGATGGTGCTTGTGTGTGTGGGCTTGCATGGCAAATGCAGTTGTGCGTGCACACATGTTTGGATGAATGTGTATGTAAGTAGACATGTCCGTGATGTCAGGCATGTATGTTGTTTTCGGCTGCATGTATGAGCACTGTGTACATGTGCATGTGTGTGTATTTGTCAAGGGTGCAACAGTGATGCTACATGGATGCATGTGACAGCGGTATGTGGAAGCCTGATTGGCAGATGTGACATGGATGCCCGTCTGAACAGTGCGACACTTGGCAGAGGTGTAGACATGCATGCAAGTGTGGTGGTGTGTGTACATGTGTGGTGCACTTCCTGTGTTGCATGTGATGTCTGGCTCCCCTTGGGCTGCTGATGCTGTTGTATGTGTAGGGATGGTGGTGGCAGTTGCAATATGGCTGTGGTATGGCTCATGTGTGCCAGTTGCAATGACATGTGTGTTGGGGATTGTGATGACATGTCTGAGGTTTGCCAATGCCACTCATGTGCAACTGTCATGCGTGTATGTGTCCATTGTACAGTGCCCTGATGCCTGTGTTTTGTTTCTCCCTGTCTGCAGCGTCAACTGATGAAGAGGGCGGAGAAGGTGCTGTGGAGCACAGCGGCGGGGATCCGACCGCCAGCCGGAGACGCAAGGCCCGGCTCCCCTCCCGTGTTGTCATCTCGTCGGGGAGTGAGGAGTCCGGTGCCGCGTCCCAGGCCGCAGCTGCCGGGGGGAGGTCCAAGAGGCGGAGGTTGGAGTTGGACTCCTCGGCAGCAGAAGGGGCAGCTGGGACCCCACAGGGCCCAACAGGGGAAGATGGCACGGAGTCATCCAGGTTGGTGGGGGGTCTGGTGGAGGAGGAGGCCGTGCAAGCACCAGAGACGGGGTCTGGAGGTGGGGATCCCACTGGTGCTAGTGGTGCAGTCCAGGACCAGGGACAGGAGGCAGCACAGGCCGCCGCGGAGGTGCCTGTGTGCAATCCTGTCCCCGATCCTGTCCCTGCATCATCTTGCACCAGCAGGGATGCCTACGTCCAGACCCGTTTCCAGGCAGGGGATGAGCTGACGTCAACTGGCCTTCCTCTGCCTGCGGACGTGGCTATCCAGGTCCGGGTTGAGCCTGTCCTGGCTGGTGTGGCGTTGCGTCAACGGGCCATGCGAGGTGACCTGCAGTCTTTTCATGGAGAGACTGCACGTCATCTCGAATGGCTCGTTGACCACGTCAGCCTGCTGGGACAGGTCACCCAGACCGGATTCCTCCGTCTGATGGGGCTTGTTCCGACCCCCTCCTCAACTGGACCCCCTACGCGCCAGTCGTCCTCTGTGCCATCTTCCCACCCATCAGTCACCTGGGTGCCCTGTGGAGCTGCCTCTGACAGTGCGGCCAGGCTGTTGGAGGAGGCATCCCTGCCACAGTCGGGAGTCGGACGTCCAGCAGGGGTGGCCACATCAACAACTGCACCCCAGTCGGCGGAGGATGTGCAGGCAGCAGGAGGCAGTGCACGGGCAGAGGCAGAGCAGCAGCAGCAACATGGTGGGAGCCATGAAGGCTTGGGGCCTTCGACATCGGAGGGGCAGGCATCGACCGGAGGGCAGGAGGACCCAGGACAGAGAGTGTCTTCCGTGTGGCAGTGGTTGGGCCACGCCATAGGTGCGGAGCGGCGGCGGGCGGAAGAGGCGCGGCTCACAATGGTCAGGGCGGAAAACTCCATGCGGAGGGCCCTGAGGCGGGCCGAGTGCCTCGAGGCAATCCGCAGGGGGTTGGAGGAGGACACGGCGTCGTCCCTGCGGACCCTCGGGGCCATGGAACTGGACCGCCTCCGGGACATCGAACAGGAGTTCGATGATGCCCTGGCCCGGAAAACCACAGAGTGAGCCGCTGGACTTGCCCGCCGCCTTTGTATATAGTTCTTTAGTTTTAGGTTTCCTTTGTTTTTTCTTCTGATTTGGAGTCGACGGACACTGCTCCACTTTTTGTATATAGTTGATATTTAGGTAGGTTTTTTAGGAGGTTTCCTTAGTTCAGTTGTGATGATGGACCCTTGTTATTTTTGTACATAGTTCTTTGTTGCACGGAGAGTTTTAACATTTCACTTTGGACAAAATTTTTTGGATTTGATTTTCTAGTTTTGTGTTTTTATGCGGACATGCAGCTTCTTTTTTCACATTTACATTGTAGTTAGTTTTCTTTCTTTAGCATTCGTATTTTTTTCAAATACATTTTTTTTTCCATTGTTCACTGTGTGGTTTCATCTCATTGGTTTCATGCATGTCATGTTGTGTGTTTTCCCATTCAATTGGAAAATATGTGTGTGACGGACATGGGTTCATTTGCTTCATGAACATTGGGGGTGTAACATGTGATTTCCATTTCCATGTGGGTGAATGGGTTACTTGGTAGGGCTTTTTGGCTGTGGAGGCTGACCATTACGCACATGATTGGGGATTGTGAGGACCTGGTGGGGGCTGCACATGGTGGCAGGAGGGTGGGGGTGGTGGGAGACATGAGTGGGGGCCTGGTGGAGGGTGCCCCTGCACTGCTGGGGGGTGGGGGTGGTGGGAGACATGAGTGGGGGCCTGGTGGAGGCTGCCCCTGCACTGCTGGGGGGTGGGGGTGGTGGGAGACATGAGTGGGGGCCTGGTGGAGGCTGCCCCTGCACTGCTGGGGTGTGGGGGTGGTGGGAGACATGAGTGGGGGCCTGGTGGAGGATGACCCTGGTGGCTGGGGGGGTGGGGGTGACGGGTGACATGAGTGGGGGCCTGGTGGAAGCTGCCCCTGCACTGCTGGGGGGTGGGGGTGGTGGGAGACATGAGTGGGGGCCTGGTGGAGGGTGCCCCTGCACTGCTGGGGTGTGGGGGTGGTGGGAGACATGAGTGGGGGCCTGGTGGAGGCTGCCCCTGCACTGCTGGGGTGTGGGGGTGGTGGGAGACATGAGTGGGGGCCTGGTGGAGGCTGCCCCTGCACTGCTGGGGTGTGGGGGTGGTGGGAGACATGAGTGGGGGCCTGGTGGAGGCTGCCCCTGCACTGCTGGGGTGTGGGGGTGGTGGGAGACATGTGTGGGGGCCTGGTGGAGGCTGCCCCTGCACTGCTGGGGTGTGGGGGTGGTGGGAGACATGAGTGGGGGCCTGGTGGAGGCTGCCCCTGCACTGCTGGGGGGTGGGGGTGGTGGGAGACATGAGTGGGGGCCTGGTGGCGGCTGCCCCTGCACTGCTGGGGGGTGGGAGTGGTGGGAGACATGAGTGGGGGCCTGGTGGAGGCTGCCCCTGCACTGCTGGGGTGTGGGGGTGGTGGGAGACATGAGTGGGGGCATGGTGGAGGGTGACCCTGGTGGCTGGGGGGTGGGGGTGGTGGGTGACATGAGTGGGGGCCTGGTGGAGGCTGCCCCTGCACTGCTGGGGGGTGGGGGTGGTGGGAGACATGAGTGGGGGCCTGGTGGAGGGTGCCCCTGCACTGCTGGGGTGTGGGGGTGGTGGGAGACATGAGTGGGGGCCTGGTGGAGGCTGCCCCTGCACTGCTGGGGTGTGGGGGTGGTGGGAGACATGAGTGGGGGCCTGGTGGAGGCTGCCCCTGCACTGCTGGGGTTTGGGGGTGGTGGGAGACATGAGTGGGGGCCTGGTGGAGGCTGCCCCTGCACTGCTGGGGTGTGGGGGTGGTGGGAGACATGAGTGGGGGCCTGGTGGAGGCTGCCCCTGCACTGCTGGGGTGTGGGGGTGGTGGGAGACATGAGTGGGGGCCTGGTGGAGGCTGCCCCTGCACTGCTGGGGTGTGGGGGTGGTGGGAGACATGAGTGGGGGCCTGGTGGAGGCTGCCCCTGCACTGCTGGGGGGTGGGGGTGGTGGGAGACATGAGTGGGGGCCTGGTGGAGGGTGACCCTGGTGGCTGGGGGGTGGGGGTGGTGGGAGACATGAGTGGGGGCCTGGTGGAGGGTGACCCTGCACTGCTGGGGTGTGGGGGTGGTGGGAGACATGAGTGGGGGCCTGGTGGAGGCTGCCCCTGCACTGCTGGGGTGTGGGGGTGGTGGGAGACATGAGTGGGGGCCTGGTGGAGGCTGCCCCTGCACTGCTGGGGTGTGGGGGTGGTGGGAGACATGAGTGGGGGCCTGGTGGAGGCTGCCCCTGCACTGCTGGGGGGTGGGGGTGGTGGGAGACATGAGTGGGGGCCTGGTGGAGGTTGAGCCTGCACTGCTGGGGGGTGGGGGTGGTGGGAGACATGAGTGGGGGCCTGGTGGAGGGTGACCCTGCACTGCTGGGGGCTGGGGGTGGTGGGAGACATGAGTGGGGGCCTGGTGGGGGCTGCCCATGGTGGCAGGGGGGTGGGGGTGGTGGGAGACATGAGTGGGGGCCTGGTGGAGGCTGCCCCTGCACTGCTGGGGGGTGGGGGTGCAGGGGGACATGAGTGGGGGCCTGGTGGAGGTTGACCCTGCACTGCTGGGGGGTGGGGGTGGTGGGAGACATGAGTGGGGGCCTGGTGGAGGGTGCCCCTGCACTGCGGGGGGTGGGGGTGGTGGGAGACATGAGTGGGGGGCCTGGTGGAGGCTGCCCCTGCACTGCTGGGGTGTGGGGGTGGTGGGAGACATGAGTGGGGGCCTGGTGGAGGGTGACCCTGGTGGCTGGGGGGTGGGGGTGGTGGGTGACATGAGTGGGGGCCTGGTGGAGGCTGCCCCTGCACTGCTGGGGGGTGGGGGTGGTGGGAGACATGAGTGGGGGCCTGGTGGAGACTGCCCCTGCACTTCTGGGGTGTGGGGGTGGTGGGAGACATGAATGGGGGCCTGGTGGAGGCTGCCCCTGCACTGCTGGGGTGTGGGGGTGGTGGGAGACATGAGTGGGGGCCTGGTGGAGGCTGCCCCTGCACTGCTGGGGTGTGGGTGTGGTGGGAGACATGAGTGGGGGCCTGGTGGAGGGTGACCCTGGTGGCTGGGGTGTGGGGGTGGTGGGAGACATGAGTGGGGGCCTGGTGGAGGGTGACCCTGGTGGCTGGGGGGTGGGGGTGGTGGGAGACATGAGTGGGGGCCTGGTGGAGGTTGACCCTGCACTGCTGGGGGGTGGGGGTGGTGGGAGACATGAGTGGGGGCCTGGTGGAGGGTGACCCTGGTGGCTGGGGGGTGGGGGTGGTGGGAGACATGAGTGGGGGCCTGGTGGAGGGTGACCCTGCACTGCTGGGGGGTGGGGGTGGTGGGAGACATGAGTGGGGGCCTGGTGGGGGCTGCCCATGGTGGCAGGGGGGTGGGGGTGGTGGGAGACATGAGTGGGGGCCTGGTGGAGGCTGCCCCTGCACTGCTGGGGTGTGGGGGTGGTGCGAGACATGAGTGGGGGCCTGGTGGAGGGTGACCCTGGTGGCTGGGGGGTGGGGGTGGTGGGTGACATGAGTGGGGGCCTGGTGGAGGCTGCCCCTGCACTGCTGGGGGGTGGGGGTGGTGGGAGACATGAGTGGGGGCCTGGTGGAGGGTGCCCCTGGTGGCGGGGGGGTGGGGGTGATGGGGGACATGAGTGGGGGCCTGGTGGAGGCTGCCCCTGCACTGCTGGGGGGTGGGGGTGGTGGGAGACATGGATGGGGGCCTGGTGGAGGGTGCCCCCGGTGGCGGGGGGGTGGGGGTGATAGGGGACATGAGTGGGGGCCTGGTGGAGGCTGCCCCTGCACTGCTGGGGGTGGGGGTGCAGGGGGACATGAGCAGGTGTGCAGGGTAGTCCCCTGTTTTGTGGGCTGCCTGCAGGGGCCGTGGAGGGTGTACAGGGAACACCTGTGAGGACCCACCCAGCCTAATTGCGTGTGATAATTCCTGCACACCCCTGTAATACACGTACCTGGCCAAATCGCATGTGAGAATTCCCGCGCACCCCTGTAATACACGTACCCAGCCGAATCGCGTGTAGAACTTCCCGTGTACCCCTGTAATACACGTACCCAGCCAAATCGCATGTGATAATTCCCACATACCCCTGTAATACACGTACCCTGGCCAATCGCGTGTAGAACTTCCCACGCACCCCTGTAATACACGTACCAAGCCAAATCGCGTGTGATAATTCCCACGCACCCCTGTAATACACGTACCTGGCCAAATCGCATGTGAGAATTCCCGCGCACCCCTGTAATACACGTACCCAGCCGAATCGCGTGTAGAACTTCCCGTGTACCCCTGTAATACACCTACCCAGCCAAATCGCGTGTGATAATTCCCGCGCACCCCTGGAATACACGTACCCAGCCAAATCGCGTGTGATAATTCCAGCGCACCCCTGGAATACACGTACCCAGCCAAATCGCGTGTGATAATTCCCGCGCACCCCTGTAATACACGTACCCAGCCAAATCGCGTGTGATAATTCCTGCGTACCCCTGTGATACACGTGCCCTGGCTAATCGCGTGTAAAACTTCACGCGTACCCCTGTAATACACGTACCCTGGCTAATCGCGTGTATAACTTCACGCGTACCCCTGATATGCACGTTACCCGCTTTGCGTTCCTTGTTTGGCAGCCCTGTGGACTGGTCCAGGGTTAGCGCTGCCCTTTGCGATGATTTAGCGATTTTGATGGCTTTTCCTTGCGCGAGGGCGTTCTTGGGGGCGTTACTGGCGCTGCTGCAGGGTCGCTGCGATACTCTGCGCCACGGCTGGTTTGGGAGCCTGAAATCCATGAATACGCTGTGCGCGGAAATCGGTTTTAGCGCACGTGCCTGGCGCAGACAATCGCACGCGGACACTCTGCGCCAGCCGCTTGTGACACTTTTCTGCGAAATTCTATGAATTACCCTGACTGTATATTTGCACCATGATTTGCTATGCATCTATGTTTGCATTAGAAATAGCGCTTAGGCTGAGAGAAACTTCGAATTAGGCCTGGAATGACACACACAGGCATATTTGGAAATTACATGAAGAGCCATTTAGTACACGTGTATGCTTTGTAGAGACACATTTAGAGATATGTTTGGTATGTATAATGTATGTTGAGGCACTTAGAATGAGTTTGCATTATAGTGCCTGGATTTGCGTAAATGCTAGGAAGCATTTAGCATGAGGCCTAAGGATCATGAAAGCCATTTTCTGATGGAGAAACACAGTAAAGTTGTTCGCACTGGGCCCACGTGAAGAAATGTTATGGTTAACACAGTGTACCAGGAATTTGTAAACAGCTTGGCAGATAACATGAACCCTTGTCCGAGAAGGAAGCTTATCAGCTTGGGCTCTGAGCTTCGCGGAGACAACACGAGGGTGGGGGCTGCGCCAGGGAGCGACATGAACACATGGAGGGAGTGCTTTTGCATGAGAGAGAGACTGGACAGAGAGAGCATTTCGTGATGCCTATAGTGCAGGAGAGGAGAAATAGGGAATAGATGGTGTTTTTCGCACCATACTCAAGATGGCCCTGAAAGAAAGATATGATGTTCAAATGTCACGCTGACAGCACACAAAGTGAAAGGACATGCCATGAAAGCACACGCACGAGACAGGAACATGCAAACACAGTCTGGCAGGCATTTTGCTATATGCTGACACGAAGGGAGAGACATTCTTAGCTTAGGGAATGTATGTAACCATGGAGAGATATGTGCGTCATTGGAGACTATAACCAGAAGGGCTGGAGAGAAAGGAGTGAGCTAGTTCGAGTGAGTTGGAGAGAGTTGCTGAGGAGTTGCCGAGGTTGCTGGCTGTTGGTTGGAGATGGTGCAAGATGGAGTACGAGATGCAATGAGAGAGAAGCAGCCAGATGACGCTCTGATGAGAGAGAGAGAGAGCTTGGGAGTTCGAGTGACCAGATTTGAGTGGCCTGCCACTGACTGACCTGGCAAAGACAGAGCTGGAAACACATGCAGAATGGGAAGTATGGTTTTGGCCTACGCTGACTGATTGATACGAATAGACACACACACACACACACACACAAAGAGCTTTGGGTGAAGGGGAAATCAGACAGGGGATTTTTTAGAGTGAGAGTGTGAAGATGGTGTGGATTGGGGTGGATTTTCCCATGGAGGTGATGGATGCTAGCGCTTGCATTAGACTGCATTAGAACCACACATTAGGCAGCACAGGCTTGCATTAGAAACCTGAAAGGCTTATAGTTATTGCAAGATTTGCTTTGCACCACCAGAAGTATAAAAGGTGCAAATTAGACATAGCATTAGGACGGCCTGCATTGTCATGCATTATGCTTAGCTGTGTGAGCATAAATAAATGTATCCCATTGTTATAAATTGAATCGATTCTTTGTGTTTTCTTTGTGTCTTATGTTATTTGTTATTTGTGTTCATGGTAGTAAGATAGGAGTAAGACAGTGCACATAGGGCCTGAGATACGAATACAGCAAGGGGGGGTATAGTGATCCACACCCCCAATAGGAGATTGTCAAGGATTGTCTGAGACCGGATCGAGCTTGCCGGGGGGGGGGGGGGGCAACACAATGGTTAGGGGTTTTGTTTTTTCAGACTGACATTGTAGACCATACCACATCTAAATCCCTTCCACCCAATGAATCTCCCTTGCCCAAATCCAACAACCCCTCTGTATATGGTAAATCCCTTAGGAACCCAAACCCTGCTGCACTAGGCAACTGCATCTCTCAGAATCCCTGTTTTCCCGTTCTGTACCTGAACTCCCAATCTGTTGTGACAAATCACTACCCTTCCCACGATCTCCCCTATTCAATTCACAAACCCTACAAAGATCACCTTTCCAAGTTAACCAACCACCCCCTTTCTTGTGACACCTTTTCCCCATCGTAACCCGTAGGATACTTAGAACATCTACCTCTCCCCTTTTTTTTCTCCAACACAAACACTTTCTCACGCCATGACAGACAACAGACTAACAACAAAGTCATTAACCTGAGATGTCCCAACACAAGGGTCAGGCAGAGTCAGGCAATTGACAATAATTACACACACCTGATGGCCCTTTGCCTCCTCCATAGGGATAAAAGGCAGAACACAAGAGCACACTTTGAGCAAGGACAAACGCACGACGAAGCAGCTATTCCAGGACGGCAATTCAAACAGAGAAGAATGGTGGTGAGACCAGAAAGTACAACGAGGAGGGAAGTGCACTTGCCCTTTTCGACCCAAACCTGTGAAGCCTCTGTGAAAGGAATCATAAGACCAGGAACTAGAGCAGATGTGTGGTGTAACAGATGCCAACGATGCCAACGGTGCACAGGACCCTACCGCACTGATAACCGAGGCAGGGAGGCGCACTTGTTATCGTGGTACCGTCCTTGACTCCAGAGACAAGAAACAACAAGGAGGTCAGCACAGTTGGTGAGTTGGAGGGACAACTAATAGTAAACCGGACGGTGTTGAGCAAAGGTTTCAAACAGCAACTTGTTATGAACAAAGAACTTGTGTACTACTGAACTTTTGAAACAGGGAAAGACCAGCTGCAGAATGGTCCGGCGCCACATGGGCGTCCATTCGAAATACTCTGGATGGTCTCTTTTCTTGTGAATAATATAGTAACAAGAGGCCGTAGGAAAGGCCGGCATACGGTGTTAAGGTGGTCATACAAGGGTCGAGCCAAAATCTCTTGTACAATCGAAAGTCCTTATTTATTTGTTAAAAGTTCTTGTATCCATGCGCCACATGCCCATAGGCCTCAGGGCACGTACACATATGACCACAAGACAGACAACCAGAAACAACAGTATTAGGAACGGTGCGAAAAGGGAAATGCCAGGGGCAGACTCGAGGTCGTCAGTGCCGGATCCAGAGAGGGGAGCAACTCAAGCGGACAAGGTCTAGTCTGGAGGCAGATTAAAAAGGAGCGTCTTTAGCTCTTTTTTAACTTGACCGTTAGCTCAATAGCTCTCAAATTTGGGGGCAGCATATTCCCACACTAAAGCTATGGCCACCAGCGTTTACCAGCCTGAATCTGGGTTTGACCAGTCTCATGCAGTATTGAGGCCTATGAGAGTCGGAAGAAACCTGAAGTTGAAGACGTGCTGTGATATACTGAAGTGCCATTATCATCACACAAGTGTCAAAACTTTATGCCTGATTCTAAGTTTTACAGGCAGCCAATGAAGACTACGCCGGGCCACCGTAACATGGGCTCGCCTAGAAAGACATGAGATTGCCTGCACTGCACCATTCTGTGAGACCTGCAGGGATGCTATGAGGGAGTTTGTGCAGCCATTGACCAGTCCAATCGTGTGTTGATAAGGACTGATGCCAAAGTAGCCAGGTTCTCTGAGGAAAGAAAAGGGAGGAGCGAATGGATTCCACATGATGTGACATGGACAGTTCAGCCTGCAGAACCACTCCTAGACCTTGACCATCTGTACCACAGGAATCAGCGTACCCAGGAGTAGAAACTGTTTATGCTCTCCTGGTAGAGACCTCAATCTCATAGTGGGAGCTACGATTAAGAGCTCGGTTTTGCTGGCATTTAAAGCCAAGAAATTAACGGCCATCCAAATATGAATGGCTTTATAAATTATATTCAGCTTGGCTGCATCCTCAGAATATGAACCTGACAATATGACAACAACCTGCGTGTCGTCTGCGTAATTGGCCAACTAGACACCCAGGCTAATCAGCAGGAGCAAAAAAGGAATCAGTTATACATTAAACAGGGTTGGTGCGATGCAAGATCCCTGAGGCACCCCACAGGTGATAGGTGAGGGATCGAAACAGACTTCACCAACATTCACACTAGAGTTCCTAGGTCCCAAGAAGGAAGAAATCCTGCAGGCTGCTTTTGGAGAGCACCCAGAAAAAGACTGTAATCTGCCCTTGAGTAGATCATGATGAATACAAATGCTGAGGATAATTCCAACAGCACCAGGACTGATAGTTGTCCTTGATCCATGTTCTACAGTAACCTTAGCCCATTACCAAAGTTTTGGTAGTGTGAAACAGGTGTGTGCGCCTGGCTGAGGGAAAAGGCTGTATGAACGATAAAGGTGGAAAGCCTGACTGGGGGCTTGAGAGAAAGCCTGACTGGGGGCTAGAAAAAGCTAAGGGAAGTAAATCCTGCAAGGTGTTGCAACTAAGTGAACTGTGTGAAACTGGCAAATTTGAACCCAGCTGAGGGATGCCCGCAAATGAGAGCAAAACGTAACACCCCGTAAACATTGTGTCGACAATTGTGAACCCGCCAGAGGGATGTCCACAATGAACAGTTTTTTAAAAATACATGTAGACTCTTGAATGTTACAAGTTGCTGAGATCTTGAACAAAAGTCTGTAGTGAACCCGACTGACGGAGGCCAATATAGCAAAAGGATCGGAGCCTGGTTGAGGGGGTTCCACGGGTGAAGGGAAATCATCCGACGGGAAGATTACTGAAAGGAACTGATTGTTTGTTGTTTGTAGTACATCAGGCCCTCTGAGGCAAGAGACTTGGTGTAAAAGAGACTTGTGCCACAGAAGGACCTGATCATTTGGAAACAAACTGTAAATGTGTGTAGAATAATCTTAGGAGTGTGCTGTGCTCGAGAGTCCCGCCTTGTCCCGTACTAAAAAAATATAGGGAAGGGAGAACTCATTTATACAATCCTGACTTATCATTTTGTGAACACATCTTTCTTTTCTGGTGAACATTATCCAACACAATTTTTGTAACTTAGTGGTAAGGATTGGCAATAGTTTATTTATAGTATAGGGCCTTTTTATTTGACAAGATGCCACTAGGACTGCCTTATTATTATTTGATGGTTGTAGCTTGCTCCGATCTTAGATTTAGGTTTAGCTTAGGTGTTTTCGCACCCATTTATACAGTTTAATAAACACCCTTGAACTGTGATCACTTGTGTCTGTCTTTACTGTTGCCACCATGAGCTTCTTATAATACACACCTCTACACTGCACCCAGCATTACACTGTACACATACACACTACCCCAGCACTGTGCACACACTGTCCCAGGACTGCACACATAAACTGTCACAGCATTGCACATACAGCACTGCTTCAACATGGCCTCAGCACTATCCTACATGTACACATAGCACCTCAGCACACATATACCTACACAGAGTGCCCCAATACTGCACACACACCATACACAGTATTGCACACTCATCCCCTGAGGCACTATGCACACACCACCCTCAGAACTACATTGTGCACACCATTCTAGCACTGCACACACACACACTACTCACGGCACCACAAATATTCATTCCACTGCACCACACACAAGCACACCAATACAACCCGCAATAGAATATGTCTGTGCAGGGTTAACTGGATATGTTGAAAGCTGGGCTTACTGTGCTGGTGGTCATAATAGTTTCTTGCTTTACTGTGATAACTACAAATAATATAATGTGGCCTTACTGTGCCAACTCTGCATAATTGAATCTGCCATTGCTTATGATAACTTGGCATTTTGCTACCTGGCCTTTCTGTGGTAAGATTCCAGTATTGACTTGGAATGCCCCCAAAATTGAACCATTTCCCAAATCTCTCAAAACGTTGCTTTTTCAACAGCACCTGACCATGGACTAATCACAATGGATGCAGAGAATGCAACTTGCAATACTGAACTACTGTTAAATGTTGCCAGCCCTAACGCTGGCTACCCAGACCTTGTCTAGTGCTTGAGCTAGGTCTGCTCAATAAAAAATAAAATACAAATACAAATAAAATAAGTGGGCATAATGGAAACCTGCCATTGATGTCCGAATTGGGCGTAATGCAATCTGCACTGCCTCCTAACTGGGCATCATGGAGACTGGCACTGCTATGCTAATAGTGCATAGCCCTGGCAATGGTAATTGTATGAGTATTTGGATTTTGATAAGAAAATCTTGAAATGGTGAGTACCTGGGTTTTCGATGTCATTTACTTTTGTAGGGTAGCAAGATATGGTACTTGGTGTGAGTACCAGAGAAGGCCATGCCAATAACTGAACACATTGTGGTTCTCTCTGGCCTCATGATGGAAATAGCTGGTAATAGCACTAGTGCCTAGCGTTATGGTGATAATGCCTATAAAATGGTTATAGATGAGCCAAACATTTTGGCGTAATCAGTGCTTGTTCTAAGGGGAGGGTAAATTGTGACAACAGGCATGGTAATGGGCAAATGAGTAATTGGATCCGACGACCTTAATTGTGGTCATTGCCTACGTATATATGCCACTCTCTGCCTCTCAAATGCTCCTCCACTCAGATCATATTCCTTCACCACTAATCGCAGTCTAATCTGTTAACAACTCTCCTCCTGTCCATTCCCCCACTCTCCCACCTTCCAATCTCTTCCAATCAACTCTTCCACTAACCAGGAAGAGGCTCTGAACAAACATTTCCTTCTGGCTGTACAATGAACAACCCTGTCAAGCGTCCACAAGTATTCTTCAGTATCAGAACTGGTAGACATTTTTTGGAAGGTTTTTTCCCATAGAAAGAGTTTTCTTTGCACAGTCGACGCCACTGCGCATCTTCTTAACTGTTCCAGCGTGTTCCTGTGAGGCTGAGAGAAGAATTAGTGGGTATCTGGTCAATCCATTGAACACCAAAGCATCTAATACCAAACCATCAAATTATATGCAACACAATTCCATTCCATCGAATAGCCATGAAATTAGTGGGGTTAGGGTTGGGGCTAGGGTTAGATTAGGGGTTAGATTAGGGTTAGGGTTGGGTTAGGGTTAGTGTTGGGGCTAGGGTGGGTTAGATTAAACGTTACATTAGAGTTTGGGGTTAGGGTTGGGGCTAGGGTTAGATGAAGGGTTACATTAGGGTTAGGGTTGGGGCTAGAGTTAGGGTTAGGGGCTAGGGTTAGATTAAGGGTTACATTAGGGTTAGGGTTGGGGGTAGGGTTATGGTTTGGGCTGGGAATAGGGTTAGGGTTGGGGCTAGGGTAAGAGTAAGGGTTACATTAGGGTTAGGGTTGGGGCTAGGGTTAGCGTTGGGGTTGGGGCTAGGGATAGGGTTAGGGTTGGGGCTAGGGTTAGATGAAGGGTTACGTTAGGGTTAGGGTTGGAGCTAGGGTTAGATTAAGGGTTACATTAGGGTTAGGGTTGGGGGGTGGGCGTGGTGGATGGCAATTCCCCCCAATATACAAAAGAAATGTCAAACATTACAAGGAGCTGGCCAGGGCCGAAATTTCAGCACTGGACAGCTCCATGTAACATTTTAAAGTTACAAAAAAAAACATTGAAATGCTATCTTTTACATGTAAAAGTGCATGTCCATTGAAACCAGTCCATTTATATTTTCGATGGACTGGTTTAGATGCAAAGGCACTTCTCCATGTTAAAGATACACTGTTGATGCTTTGGCATACAATGCATTTTTTTTAGATGCTTTGGTATGTCGTTCCATTTTTTTGGACGGAATAACTATAAACCACATTAGTGCGTTGCAATGACTGAAACGTTTGTTACATTCAAATATGTCTCAGAAAAGACTGAATCACATTGGTGTGTGCAATATACATAAAGACAAGATAGATGTAGCAGAAACACAAGCCATGACAAAATAAGCCATGACAAAATAATTTGTCATACATACTGAACGTCCCAAAAAACTAAAAAATTATCACTGAATATGAAATAGTTGGCAAAAGGTGTGGGAGCCTCTCTACCGTGACAGGTGCAGTGAGCTAAAACATGGATGTAGACCTTACTAAGTGGAAGACATTCCATAGAACAGGTTATTTGAACCATATTCGCTCTCAGTTGAGGGGCTCTCACACTCTAGTCACCAACGGTAATCCAGACATGGACCCCTTGGGCACTGTGCCTTATAGAGGCTCAGCTTCACATCACTGAGGGGGCCTAACAAGGCCGAAACACCTGTCTGGGGTTGCTGAGGTACTCTTGTTCAGAGCAGAGTTGACCAGCATTTGTGTGTTGGACTGTCCAAGTGGGTGGGACCAGACTGATATGCAAATGGTATTTCTCCTCTGTGAAGGGTGCAGTGAACTAGAAAAACGTATTTGTAGACCCCCCTGAGTCGAAGAAATCCCCTAGAAGAGGGTATTTGAACGATGTTCGTTCTCAGCTGGGGGGCTCCTACTTGCTAGTTTATTATGAAATAATTGGCCGTTTTTACTCAGTGGATGTTGCCCTTTAGAGAGATGGCAAAGGAGAGTGAAACAGCAGGCAAGGCAAAGAGGTGAGGCTGGTCGGTCTAGATGGAATTTCATGTTTATCCTATTTGTCATATTGAATGTATTTTATATAATTGTATTTCTGACTTATGTTTGTTTATACCTTAAACCAGTGTGTGTTTTGTAGTACATATGTAAGAAAACAAAATATGTATTGTGAAACAACCCATTTTGTGGTTCGGGTTAGTGTTTATGGATAGGTGAGATGATTTATCAATAATCAGATCAGCACACACCACACTCTTAGTGCTGCCTTTGAATGTTGTATGACAACGTCAATGGTGTATGCATGTGAATGGTGTGAAGATCGGTCTGTCTTGATCCCCTCTGACTCAGCATGTGTTATTGCCAGCATTTTCAGCAGGCTTCCACAAGTCGTGTCCTGTTAGTGCTCTGGGGCCCTATAACTCTGAGCTTCCCCCAGCAGCGGCATGCCAATGCAACAGAAATCACACTGTGTGAGTTCGTACGAACAATTCCACTGTAGTGGTATCGGACACCGGCAGGATGTCGTTCTCCACCAATGTAGTTTCAGTGATATATGTAGTTTTTGTAGCTCTAGCACTGTGGGATGTTCTGACCCACTAGGTCCTGCCCTGCAACATCACGGTGTGCTGTTTTCATCAGAAACAACAGGATGGCCGTGAAAAAGCTCTAAGCACTAAAAATATCTGCGAAGTGTGCAAGCAAACCTGCAAAATAGGCCGCCAATCCATTTTGCCTGTGTCAGTGGTGGAACCGGAGACCACACTACCAAAACCTGTCATTGGGCTGCCCGCAGAGTAAAATGAAACTACTTGAAAAGGCAGGCTGCATTGCCAGGAAAACCCAGAAGTGCTCTAAAATCTGGTTTTCCTTGGCTGTTGAAATTGCAAAATCATGGTTCCCTAACCTCAGAAAAGATCCAACATCCTTGTTGGGTGTTAAACATCACTTTATTTAAAGAATCCACCTAAGCACAATGTCAGAAGAAGCACAATTCATCACAAAAATATCCACATTCAAAAAGGTGCTTGCCTGGAAAAATCTGTCAGATATGGGTCCAGTACCGCCGCTCACCTGTGTCAGAGCTGTCATTTACTTATACTGACAGTTTAAAACTTGTGTCTTAAAATCAAATTGTGGAAAAGAGGAGAATTGCCATCAAAAGCAATATAGGTTTCTACAATTCAATTTCTATGTTTTAAAAAGACTGGAATGAAGAGATATGCTGGTATGGTTGTTGAAAATGTAAGATTTAGTTTAGCAAAAGACAGGTTTGAACAAAGTGTTTTACAGTAAAATGATACCAGCCAGAGGACTTCAAAGGCACATTCCACCGTTTGCTCCAACAAAGGGTGCCTTCCTTTTGCTCTCTGCCCAGGAACTATCATTTAGATGCAAATGAAAGGAGGAGGGGGTTTGCTCTGCTTCTCTGGGAGAGAGACAGTATGCTTCCTGGACTGAAAGGCAATGCAAATTCGGGTGTCAACAGAAACCAACTGCCACCAGAATGGGAGCCTGGGAGTGCTCTAGCCCAGCCAAACCTTGTGGGAGGGACCAGACAGATATGTGTATCTTGACCCACAAGAAAATATCTTTTTGAAAAAGACTCACAGAGAACTGAACAAAATTGGTAAAAATCTGTAAATATGAGGTTGTTAATATGAAAATGCTACTCACCGTTTGAAACTATTCTGGACTCTGTGCGATGTTCTGTCACAGGTTTCCCCTTTTCTGACCTGTTTTCTCTGTTTTGCAGAGTCCTTTGTCGGGGTTTTCTTTCGAGCAGTTCGGGTCTTGTACAAGCCCGCTCGGCCGTCTTTGGATTCCAGGATTCGTTCAGCTTCTTCGTCCGGGATCTAGGAAACTCCAGGAAGCTTGAAATGGAGACAGCACACGGAAGTGGTCTGCGCGGAACGCGGAAGATACAGGATCAAGGAAGGTAGTAGGAAAGGAGAAGGAGGAAGGTCCGGGGACCAGGAAGCAACACAGTTCAGGAGAACGAACTACGGAGCACGTCAGGCCACAGCTATCGGTAGCGTTGAGACGTGCGGAACCGCAGGGGAGTGGCTAATTTATAGAACGTGCTGCATAGGATGTAAAGGTCGATAGACCGCGTTCCGTGTACACGGCCATGTTGGGTGTACTACAGCGAGTAACCCCCGACGTGCCAGGGACCAGGAAGACCAGAAGGGGTGTGATCGATGGATCATGACATGTTCAGAGACAGGACTACCGAAATTTGGATGTTGTAGCAATTGTGATAATGCTAGGAATATGAAAGTTTACAAGATTATGCCCAGATGTCATGCGCATGTATGGAGAAAAATGTGGACAGATCTGACACTGGGTACCCAACCAAAAGTCCGAAAAACTGTAAAATTGGAACTAAAGCTCTCACTGAGTTGGGGCTCGGACGGAATCTGTAATGTGAATATGTATTATTAGCAAGTGGGTGATATTGTAAATTTGATTTATGTGAAAAATAGATTTACTTTACTGAAACAAAGGGGAGCTACTCCCTGGATTGTGAAATGCAGCATCACTATGACACTAGATTTCCTTCTCAAATCATGAGAGGGGAAATACTTTAACCAATAGGAATCCTAGAGGGTGTGCTTAGTATAATTCAGCCTACACACTCCTTTGGGAAATACATAAATAGGGACAGTTTAGGACCTAGACAGACACACATTCACCCATCAACTGATTGTCGGCAAAGCGCTATGCAGGAGAACCCAGATCCAAGACTCCAGAATTCTGAAAGCAGAAGGCCCAATTCCAAAGCTAAACCCTTCTCAGTTGGCCTTTAAAATCTTGAAACCTGATTTCAACCCCAGACTTCCAAGGGGCACACCAACAATTGAACAGCCTGTCTGTGCTGTTTCTGCTTTCTTGCCAAGAACTCTTGCCAGAACCCAGAGATCCAAACTAGTAGAGCAGAGCTGTAACCAGATAGCTGTAACCCAGGACCAACCCATCAGATCCAGTTCAGAGGCCGTGCAGAGACCAGAGTGTCGTGCTGAGTGCAGAACCGGGTGCCTGAATCCTGTCCGGTGGGCTAGCAGAATTCCAGTCCAAAATCTTTGACCAGATCTTTGACGGGCCTATTCCAAACCATAGTTGTGAGTATCTAGCATAGAATTGTCCATAGCCAGTATCTTATCCTTAAGTAATCCAATCCAGAACCATTCTATCATATCCAGAACTGCATTGTAGAATCTCTTTTGTCTTTTCTGAATCTTTCCCTTACCCATATAGTCCTTTGTTAATTGTAGTGACAATATCATCTTTGCACTAATATATTTGCCGAAGAAAGACAAGTGTCTTGGCGGGCAAAAGTCAGAGCAGAGACGCCCTGATCTGGTGGCTGTCCCGTTGGGTATCTTGCATCTTCATAGCCTCCTTAGTGTCAAGAATATCTGTTTGTAATTTCAAAAGCGCATCTTTCATTTGAAAATCTTGACTCTTTCTGAGAAAAATCGGCCTCTACGAAAACCTCTGTAACTTCCATACGTACATGCTAGACACGAAGTGTCCAATTAAAGCTAACATCCTCAGCTTTCAACCGAATCCAAAACCACATTCCAACTCCTTATAGTTTTTCTATAATCGCGTTTCGCGTGCACTGAAAAGTTTGCCGCAAATCTGCATTTGGCTCAATTTCAACACGTGTAAAACAGCTATTCTTTGCATCTGACCTCAGAATTCCGTTTTCAAGCTGCTAGTTGTTCAATCATCATTGCTAGTGTTCACCTGGAACTATCCAAAGCGGCTCCCATTAGTTTTTAATCCATTTTAGAGAATTAAATCCATTTTTCAGTATTTCTCCCATTCATTACAAATCACATTCAAAAGCATTTGAACTATTTTGAAATCATTCCTGTTTCTCTCTATGCTTGCTGGGGGGAATTGGGATTGAAACTGTATTTGTTGAGTGTGTATTCCCTGAAACCTGTGTTCTCTCCTTCCATCTCTTCATACTGCATATTAGGGGGAATTGAGTAGCGTGCAGGGGGAAAAAGTGACATTGCATTTGATTGAACCCATATCAAGTATTATTTTATGCTACATTGTTTTCCTGTCCATATCAAGTATTATTCTATGCTGCATTATTTTTCTGATCCATACTCCTTCTGATTAAAGAGATTGTTGATTGTGACATCACCCATTGGTGATTATTGTATAAATATTAAATAGTGGGATATATATATATTGTTCAAATCAATAAAATAAATCTTTTAACTTTGTAAAACAACCTGCTTTAGTAAGGAAAGTAATGCTCCGGAATGTCTTGAAGTACCAGCTTCGACCTTTCGAACTTTGCAAGAAAAAAGAATGCAGATTGGACTAAAAAGGACTTGGAAAAAAAGCAATGCCAGGTGCTTAAAGATATGATCAAACAATCAGAACAAGAACGAGAAACCTGGAGTACCCAAGACCCCAAGAACTCGAGAATGAAAAATAGGAATAAAAGTGTTGAAAAGAAGGACTGAAGAAGTGACAAGAACAATTCTCAACCCTACGGCAATCAGAATAACAATCTAAAATTAAGAATCGAGAGAGTCCTAAGAGCACAGGATGGTTTGGTCCTAAATAGATCAAACCTAATGAAACTTTTGCATAACGTGCCTCAATTGAGAGTGATTGAACCAAAAGATATCCGAATTGTGGAATTTCCAAACAAAGAAGATTTGGATAGAATTCTAATACACTTCAACTCAAAGGCAGTTATGAACGCAATATGGCTAGCGGCGGATGACCTGCGGGTTTTGGGTTTTGATGTTAAAACAGAATGTCCGCAACAGAGAGAAAAGGACATAAAAAGGGACACAATTAAGAAAACAACCTTTGAAGAACAACAAAAAAATGCATGCAAGAACCAAAATGAAGAGGAAGTGGATTACAGACCTACACGTTTCTCACCAACAGTATTACGGGGCCCAAATGCTCTACGTATGAAAATTAAAGGAAATGAGAAAGGGAATCTGGTCCAGCAAACAAACAATGACCGTCCTATTGAAACTAAAATGGATGCTGAAAAATCCTGGGGCTGGTTAGCGGAAACTTTGAATACGAAAAATAAATTTAAAAAAACATTAGACCGAAGGACTAGGACCCCGAGGATTAACAAGTTTTGCTTCCTGGAATACAAGAGGCTTCCACCACTTGATTGAAAAGCTAAATAAAGAAATTCTAAATGCACATATTAGCTGTATTCAAGAGTGCTGGCTGCAAGAACAGCCATACATACATGGAGCAACTTGTTATCTAAATAAAGCTCTCAAACGAAAAAAAGGTAGACCTTCCGCAGGTTTATTAACCATCATAAAAAACACATATGGCGGAAATGTAATTCGTACGATTCACCCCTCACCATTGATACAAATAATAATCACGCAACAGGATTCAAAAGGAAGTGATACACAAAAAGAAAAAAATACATTAATCATTTTTAATCTATACTGGAATACAAAAGCAAAAGATGGACAAGTATTCCTGGAATTACTAACTAATCATAAAGACCAATTGAGGTCAGAATATGATAATCCAGCATTAATAATATGTGGTGATCTAAACATCTCCTGTGGTAAAACCAAAAATCCACAGTCAAATTTGTCTAGTTACAACCGAGAAAAACAGTCAAGAGCAAGAGATTGGCAGATGGAAATGGAGAACCGTGATCTCTTGCAAGTAAATGGAAATGTCCAAGGAGACCTGGAAGGACAATCGACTTGGTCATCACATAATTCAAGCGCAACATTAGACTACTTTTTTGTTGACCGGAAAACTTTTGGCAGAATACTTACCTCAACAATCTTACCAACAAAAAGCAGTGACCACAAAATACTAATCCTCACATGCTCAGATCCAGCAATAGAGCATAAAAGGGATGTGGTACCTAGGAATACTTGGCCTACTGAAGTCAATGTAAATGAGGGGCGAAACAGACTGAGGTTAATCACACAAATGATTCCCATGCTAACAAATTCAATAAACAAATGGGCTACCACAACAGGAAAAGACATGGAGTATGAATCGTGTCTCAAAATCTTCAAAGTGACCACAGAAACAAATAGAAGAACCACAAAAAGCAGGACGCATTGTTTCAATGCGGATCTAGCGTAAAAAAAACGACAGCTGGCTAGAGATCTAAGAGCCTTAAAAAAACAGAATATTGCCTATGATGACATGCAAACAAAAAAGAAAGAATTGAGAAAAGGTTATCGAAATTGGGCTAAGTCCCATAGAGCTCTATTATTTCAAAAAGACTCTGAATACATGTTAATGGCGATGAGAAACAAAAATGCAAAATATCTATGGACATTGCCAAATCAGAAAGGAAACCAACAAAGTGAGGAACAACTTAATCCTATAAATGAAACAACGTGGGAACAATATTTTCAAGAAAAATATAATCGAGAGCCCATAATAGACAATATTCCACAAGATGACAAAGAAGAAAAAGGTTGGGATATCGAATTCACTTTAAGTGAAATCTTGGCACTGATAAAAAAAGCAAGTAGATCACGAGCACCAGGGCCGGATGGCCTCACGAATGAAATCTTAAAGCAAGCTCCAGAGGTATGGGCACACATGTGCTTTGTTCTCTTTACACGAATAGTAAACATGGGTTATATACCAGAATCTTGGACAACTTCAATCACTATTCCAATCCATAAAAAAGGAGACAGAGCTTGTCCGGAGAACTATCGTCCCATATCCTTGCTGGATGTCTTAGGCAAACTCTTTGCGGGCATTCTCTTGAAAAGATTAAAGGAATGGATACAAAGATCTGGTAATTTCGATCACAGACAAGCAGGTTTTGTGGAACATGTAGACTGCAGTCTAAACCTCTTAATCCTCAACCTGCTAAAAGCAAAGACCATTCACGAAAATCAAAAACTGTTCATCGCCTCAATAGATATGGCGGCAGCCTTTGACAGAGTAGACTGCCAAATTCTCTGGTCCAAATTGAAAGAAAAAGGTTGTCCATCAGACCTAATAGAAGCTATCAAATCTCTCCACACAAATACATCGATGCGAGTCAGATTGGACCAAAAGGGAAACTTAACATAGGCAATAACAACAACCTGTGGGCTAAAACAGGGATGCCCACTAGCGTCTATACTCTACAACTTCTATATTTTACAAGTAAAGGACTGCTTGGAACCACCAAGAGCATGCGCGCCTAAAATAGGAGAAATGAAAATTGGTCATCTCTTATATGCTGACGATCTCATAGTGATGGACAAAACTGAAATGGGTCTACAAAAAAAAACTAGAAGCTCTGAATACACATCTAAAAGAAATCGAACAAAAAATCAATCCTGAAAAATCAGTGGTAATGATAATTAAAAAAGCAGGTCCTGCAAGTAAAAAATCTTTTAGATGGCATTTGGAGAATGACCTGATAACAAAAGTTAAAAACACAAAATACCTGGGAGCAATTGTAAGTGCCAATTGGAGTGACCAACCGTGGATTGAACATTTGCAGAGGAAAATGGACCAATTAACATCACAGGCATTAATATTGAAAAGAAAGTTCTGTAAATTCTCCATGCGCCCGATTGTGGAATTCTATAATGCAAAAGTCCTCCCTACTGTGACATATGCTGGCGAAACGGCCCTGAGAATCCCTTGGGAAACATGGGATAAACTTGAAGCCAGATTTTGGCGTAAATTGCTGAATATTCCGATATGTGTTCCGATAAGTATCATACGACATGAGCTAGGATTGCATTCAATGCAAGTCCGAATCATCTGGAAAACACTGGCCACATACAGAAAAATATCTCTGGAAAGCTGTCCACCTCAATACCAAATATTGAATAAGGAAGCAGGAAAAAATGCCCTTTTGGCCATTGGATGAATGGAAAGCGAAATGTAATGAGCTGCTGCAAAATCTAAAAGTCACGACAGAAGCCCTTCTGAAACATCCAAAGAGGGTAAAAATACTTTTATTATCAATCGACTGGGCAGAAACAGAGCGTGCGAGAGTAGCTTCGAACCATCATACTCTATCGAACAAGATAACTAGATGTCCACTGATATTGCCTGGATACCTATAAAAAAGCGCAAATTGGAATCATAGAGACCTAATAATGCACTTTCGTCTGAACATTTTAAGAACAAAGATCAATCTGTTCAGATATGGCCTGGCAAAGGAAAAACTATGCAGATTATGCAAAAAAGAAGAAGAATCGTCTCAACACTTAATGTTGTTCTGCCCTGAACTCAGATCTGAAAGGGGTTGTTTATCACTACCAATATTGTCTCCATCATGTGATCTGGACCCCAATTTATGGTGGTCAGCTTTATATGATGATCCAAGTAAGAAAACCTTTAAAGGTCTGGGTATTTTCCGGCCAGCAGTGAGATGAGATAGACGTGTGTCTGCTCGGCTCCCGTGGCCGCACTGAACATCCTGGGAAAAAAAGCCTGATTTTCTAAAGTTTTGGGAGCTGAAACTCCTCCGTGTGCAGGCAAACATCCTTGGGCACACTTGATCCGAAGATCGGGAAAAACCGCGGCCGGAGCCGCTGGAGGGGTCCAAGCGAAGTTTGCTGACGAGCGGAGCCCGGCCTGCCTTCAAGATGGCCGTAGGCGGGCTTGATCAGACGCTCTGAGCCATTGCACCGCGGTTGTGCTGGAAGAGTGGGCGCGGACCCGGCTGGGTCCCGGCGGAGTCCCGATCGGCAGGAGCACATCTCACCTGCCGACACGAGCGGGAGAACGGAGGGGGTGTCCACCGGGAGGCGGAGACTGAGTCCCCCAGCACCTGCACCTACCTCCTGAAGCTCGGAGGGAGCAGCGGCCCCAGAACGCCGCCGGACGGGAGGCCTGCTGGGCCGGCGAGGGCGAGGAGAGCTGCGCTCCCCTTACGGGCCCTGCCCCCAGATTTCGGTGACAAGCGAAGTGACCCGGAGAGGAGCTGGGGCCGTGGAGGAGCCGCAGCAACGTCATGGCTCTCTGCCTGCAGACGAGCGGAGGAGACACCCTGACCCAGAGACAAACTGCGGCCCTGCGGCGAGCGGCTGCAGGGTGCGATAGTGGGCCTCCTGAAAGTGTGGAGTGCTGAAACGTGAACGGGAGGTGAGATCTTGTCACGAAGCCCTAGAACAGAAGACCACAAAGGGCCTGCCACGTCGGAGAGGTACGGGGGACAGGAGACACACGGGGAGACATCG
Source organism: Ambystoma mexicanum (assembly GCF_040938575.1). Classification (NCBI taxonomy): domain Eukaryota; kingdom Metazoa; phylum Chordata; class Amphibia; order Caudata; family Ambystomatidae; genus Ambystoma; species Ambystoma mexicanum. Next base: position 196,983,947 of record NC_090927.1, on the reverse strand, counting down.
CGCCAAGGCAAATATGCCGGCCCACACTGCGCAAGTGGTATCTGGAGTGGGGCAACATGCAACAGCCTTGGTCAGCTAGCTGTCCTGAAGCGGAGCGGTGTTAGGGGCGGCATCAGCGAGACTGGTCACTGGGCACACCAGGGCCCCCCCCGACAGCGGGATACCCCGGCCTGCCTTTGGTGGGTGGACTGGACCCGGTGAGCGCTACGTCGTGGTCCCCGCCGCAAATCCCCCACATGGAAAGCACATAGTGAGACATCCATTACAGAGGAGCCAACGCAACGGAACACTAAGCGCCCAACGTGGCATCATGGGGAAGGATAAACCGAGGAGGTTTCCCACACAGAGCAGAATGGACCAGTATACTACTCCCCCACCCCAGCCCACTGACCACCACCCGCTACCCGAGGAGGAGATGGGATCAGACCAGGGTGTCTCGTTGAAGGATATCATGGCTGCCATAGCGGACTCTCGCACGTCCATGGAGCAAAAAATGGATGGCATAAGTATGGATGTTTCCCTCCTTCGGCATGACCTCCAAAAACTAACGGCACGCACTGGAGAAGCTGAACAGCGCATATCCACCACGGAGGACAGTATGAACAATATGCAACAGCAACTCCACAACGCAACATCCAAACTGAAGGTATTGGAGGACAGAATGGAGGAGGGAGAGGGTAGGTCCAGACGCAATAATGTGCGCATCCTTGGCATACCCGAAAAGGCGGAGGGTGCCTGCATGGAACTTTTCTTAGAGCAGTGGCTTTCTGATCTATACGAGCCCGACGCCTTTTCTAAGTTCTTCTCCATAGAGAGGGCGCACAGAGTACCCGCTACCAGACCACCACCTGGAGCCCCCCCCACGAACTGTAATTGCGAGATTCCTAAATTACAGGGATCGCGATGCCCTACTGCAACATGCACGTGCCAAAGGAACTGTCACATTCAATGGCTCCAAAATCGCCTTTTTCCCAGACTACACACGGGAAGTGCAAAGGACAAGGCAGCTCTTCGACCCTCTGAAAAGGCAATTGCACACGATGGGAGTCAAATATGGGCTGCTCTTCCCTGCACAGCTCAAGATTTACCACAAAGGTACAACAGTCCATTTTAATGACCCCAGGGAGGCTTGGCGCTGGGCGGAGCAAAACATAGAAGGAGACTGGTCGGCACATCGCGAAAATAGGGGGAGAAACCGAAGACCCCCACCAGAACAACCGCGAGAACCCCGACGACCACAGCACAGAACCCGCCGGAAGATGTGGAGGGTTGAGCCCCCTTCCGACCGACCCCCCCCACCCTCCGCAAAGTGCCTAGCAACACCCTATGGCCACGTTGCGACAATCAAGCAAGCAATAGACCCCCCTTTTTATTACAGTTCTACAGCACACACACATATGCAACGACAGGCAACATATAGCCACCTGTAGCGGTCGCGATAGGCCCCGAGCCCTACAGTAAAAGGAGAAAAATCCCCCCCCCCTGGGGAGCAAGTCAATCCCGCGTGTAGCGCATGGGTATTTTCCCACGGGGATCAGCCCTACGGGAATAGCACCCGCCCCCTTGGGCTTAATCCAGGGGGGAGTCATTCCCACCTGAAATCAAGTTTAGTGCATGTTAAGTGTCCAGTTGACACCATAGAGTTGTTGTTCGGGCGACCAATGCTTCTAGTTGGGAGGAGTATGGGGTGGGGGGGTTAGGGGTTTGTTAAGGACAGCTTCAGTAGAGACCAATCAAACTCAAAAGGGTATGTGGCTAAAATGGATGTCGGGTCCCCACGGGCAGGGCTCCAAGGGGCGTATACCGCCGCCGGAGACAATGTGGGTCAATAACAATAAATTCTCACATGGCAGAGGCTAACAGTAAGACGGACGCCCTCAGAACACTAAGGCTCATGTCTTGGAACGTAAATGGCCTAGGCAATACCATCAAGCGTCGCTTGGTGCGTCAATTCCTGAATAGACGACGGGCAGATATAGTGTTTCTATCCGAGACACATCTCGCAGGCACTGAATGTACCCTATTCAGACGAACTAACTATAAGTTAACATTCCACTCTGGCTTTACGAGGGGCGCAAGAGACGTCATGATTCTGATACAAAAAAGTCTCCCCTTCCATCTCCACTCGGTGACCCATGATACAAGCGGTCGATACATGTATGTTACGGGCGAGTTGTGGGGACAATCCGTGGCACTAATAGCAATCTACGCACCGCCAACCCTTCTAGAGCCACTACTCACCGGCATCACCCCGCTAGTCGCCAACGACACCTCCAACTACATGATATTAGGTGGTGACTTTAATAAAGTTATGAATGTAACTCTGGACAGATCACATATACGCAACAGAAACCCTAACGTCCCCACCAGGCTGGCCACATTCACCAATGCACTCGGCCTTTGCGATGTATGGAGAGAACTCCACCCAGACACTAGAGCGTACTCCTTCCACTCGGGAGCACATGCCTTGCTCTCCAGGTTGGACTATTTTTTCACTCCCGCAAACGACCTATACAGGGCGCAAGAAATAAATATATTGCCTAGAGGCATCTCTGACCACTCCCCGATTGAAATGCTACTTACAACATCGCGGAAAATCCCACCGCCGTGCTGGCGTCTGAACAGCTATCACCTGGGAGACCCTGAGCTGGTTGACAGACTTCAGGAAACTACCAATACCTACTTCGAGCTAAACACACAAGCGGGAACGTACCCTGAAACGCTCTGGGAAGCCTACAAAACAGTCCTAAGAGGCGAGATAATATCGTGGACGACAGCCAAGAAGAGGCAGCACGCGAGCAAGATCCTGGAAGCAGAGACACAGGTCAAACAGGCAGAGGAGGAGCACATAAACGACAGTACGCCAGCCTCTAATCGGGCGTTGATGCTAGCCCAAAAAAGACTGCAAAGCATTGCAATGGATAGTGCTAGGCAGGCACACACTGCGGTGAGAGCAAGGATCTACGAAACAGGTGATAAGGCCGGCAAGATGCTGGCATGGCTGGAAAGAAAGGAGCAGGGACGCAGCCATGTCCAAAGACTCGAAGCAAGAGGAGCAAATGCAGGAGTAACAGACGAGGAAATAACACAAAGCTTCGCGGAATACTATGCTGAGTTGTACGGTGAACCCACAGCTCCGATGGACGCTACGATCATGGACCACATTGAGATTCCTGTCTTAAACGAGGCGCAGCAGCAGCAATTGGAGCAGGAGATCACGGAGGATGAGATTTTAAGTGCCATCTCCAGTCGGGTAAGACTCCTGGCCCAAATGGCTTCCCGGTGGAGATATGGCACAGGGTAGGCACCAACGTGGTAGCCCCCCAGTTGCTGAAAATGTACCTCCATGCAAGAGAAAAGGGCACACTCCCTCCAGATTTACGAGAAGCAACGATAGTAGTGATACCCAAGCTAGACAAGCCCCCAGAAAGATGCAGCTCATACAGGCCCATCTCACTCATTAACTCTGAGACTAAAATACTTGCCAAGCTGCTGGCAGACCGGCTACAGAAGGTAATTCCCGCCCTGATACACCCGGACCAATGCGGCTTTATGCCACAGAGATCAACTCGCATGAACCTCCGCAGGCTGTTTTCAGCGCTGGAAAGGGCCGACAGCATACAGGGACCACTAGCCCTGTTGGCAATCGACTTCGAAAAGGCCTTCGATTCAGTGAGATGGGAAGCTATCTGGACCATAATGCGCCGCATGGGCTTTGGTAATGCCTTCATGAGCTGGGTGCGCCTGCTGTACGAATCCCCGGTTGCTAGGACCAGGGTCAATGGCTGGAGATCTGAGCTGTTCAAGCTGGGAAGAGGTACGAGGCAGGGCTGCCCACTATCAGCCATGATCTTCGCCATTGCCATCGAGCCCCTGGCGATCCTGCTGCGAAACACCCAAACCTGGGAGGGCTTCCGGTGGTCTGAGACCTGGGAAGACAGAATATCTCTGTACGCGGATGATTTACTCATCTTCCTAAAGGACCAAAACCCTTCTGGCCCAAAGGTTGTGCAACTACTGAGGCAATATGAGGTATTCTGCGGGCTACGTGTGAACTGGTCCAAATCTATCCTTTTCCCACCTCGGTAGCGGACCTAGCACTGGGCCCCTACCAGATCGAGAAGGAGCGGTTTAAATATCTGGGAATACATGTCACAGCGCAACTTACGGAATACACGACACTGAACTTCTCCCCCCTGATCACAAGATTTGCAGAAGACACCCGACACTGGATCGCCTTGCCACTGACGCTGCTGGGCAGGGCAGCTCTGTTCAAAATGATCGCCCTTCCTAAATTTCTATACGTTCTACAAAACGTGCCTTTGTACATTCACCAGTAGGTCTTCCACAAAATTGAATGCATTCTTCGGAAATTGGTTTGGAAAGGGGGACACCCAAGAATTGCGCTTGCCACTCTTCAGAGGTCCATCTGGGAGGGTGGGATTGGGTTGCCCAAACTGCAATCATACTATTGGGCTGCTCAGATGGAAGTGGTGAACGATATGCTTCACGGTGACAGGAACCTGCCACACATCAAGGGTCTCCACTGTAACGCCATGGCGAAACCAGTCGAGCTTCTCTACAGTGACCTGAGCTGACCCCCGAGACCAGACATGGCATCTCACATAATACGAATTTGGAAGGAAACACTACAATACTTAGGCTGGGGACGGAAAACAACTTTGGCCCAGCCGCTATGGAACAACTGCAACCTGCCCGAAATACGAAAGCTGCCAAGATGGCCTGAGTGGACCCAACGCGGAATCTCCAGTGTCGGAGATGTTGTACACGGAGATAATCTGGCGACATTCGAGATACTGCAGGAGAAATTCTCCCTGCCAGACACAGAAAGATTCCACCATATGCAACTGGTGCATGCTTGGACAGCCCATCGACAGCCCATGCAGGAACTACCGGAAAGCTCCCCACTGGAGCGTAATATAGTCCAAGACCGGGTGGAGCGGAAGGTTACCTCCACAATGTACAACGTAATAACCTCATTTGCGACACCGGAGCTATCCAGTCTTAAGGCAAAATAGGAACGCGACGTAGGCCAGCTTCTGCCAGAGGACTGGGTGGAAGCCCTGATGTACCCGCGAGAAACAACTATCTCCTCAAGGCTCCGACTGGTCCAGCTGAAGATACTACATCGCACCTACTACCCGAGAGTGGCCCTCTTTCGATGGGGTAGAGCCTCGGATGCAAGATGTCTGCGATGCAAGCATGAGGAAGGTACCTTTTTTCATATACTGTGGGATTGTGGTAATATCCAGCACCTATGGCAGAAATGCTGCGATAAGCTGTCCAGAGTGCTGGGTAAACCGATACAGAGGTGCCCGAAACAACTGCTTTTGGGGATATCTGGGGAATCTGACCTCTCCCGCTACGAGAAACTGCTATGGTCCACTGCGATGGCGGTTCTCAGGCGGAACATTGCTCAGTTGTGGGGATCGGAACGCACACCCAGTTACGACCAATGGGTCACGGATGTGGACATATGTGCAGTAATGGAGCACCGTGTGTACAAAGCAAGGGACTGCCCGCAAAAAGCCGAGAAAATATGGAAAAGGTGGGAGGAGGATAACTGAGGACTATGGGCAAGTACTGTATCCACTGAGAACGTGGAGACCTACCGAAGGGGGAAATATCGACTGTTAAGCACACCCTGGGTCACGAGGACACCCGATGCTGATTCCGATGAACTGTCGTACCACGGTCCCTGAAGCTGAGTTGTTAATGTTATTGTTTTTCTTTTTCTGGTCTACCTTGCTCCCCGCCTACTATCCCTTCTCCCTCCCTCCCCCTCCTTTCCCCCCTACTTTTGCCTCCCCCCGTCCCCTACCTGGAGCGTCGAGAGATGAATGTAATGTTGTTGTAAGCTGAAAATCAATAAAATCTTTGATAAAAAAAAAAAGGTCTGGGTATTTTCCTGGAATCTATGCTAAAGAGATTGGAAGGGAATTAAGACTATTATTAATAAGGAGGACTTAAAAACACATAGCCAAACCTCGACTTAAGAACAAAGAGAGAAGACTTGGGAGAGGTCTGGCTTGTGCATGGGGAGGAGGGAAAATTTGTACATAAGCAAAAGCTTGTATTTATGTACGCTGAAAGCTTTAATAAAAAAAAAACCCTGCTTTTTGGTTCAGTGAGAGCGGGGGTGGGGTGTTCAAAGAGAGGGGCGTGATATAGGGGTACATCATTCAGAAATAAAAGAACTTATAGACAAAAATATATATTAACGGTTCCAACTGTGCATCACACGCTAGACATTGATTTAGGTGGAGTGCCGGGTTGAAATCACTTACAAGATTGGGGGCTTGTGTCCGAGATTTCTGAATTTGATATACCACTTGTGACAGTCTGATACAGTGTGCTAACTAGGGAGGTACATAATCCCTGCTGGGCTACCACACTGTGTTACATTGTGAAAAGCACCCCTCAATAGGAACACTCTAAGGAATTGGTCTGTTTTGCAAAAATAAAAGAAAACTTCTGTAAGTCAGGAAGGAAATTAATATTTCCAGAATGGCGACTTTGGTAGAGATGAAGATGGCTAAAGATCACCTATTGCATACATTATTTGTAAGGGGTGAATGGACAGAGCAGGATCCGAATGTGTGGTTGCAGGCAATCACAGAACAGATAACTGCAACAGGGTTAGATATATGGCAAGATCAGGGTCCATTACATATGGCACTGAGTGAACTGTTTATGGCCGCTAAAGCAAAGGAAGAGCAAAACAAGATTGCCCAAATAGCGGCATATCTATACCTATATATTGGAGCAATACAGGATAAATATGCCGAGGGCCAAGATCTGGCAAATAGGCAACTGCAGGCATTGGAAAAGGCCCAGACTGATCTGGACTCTTCTGAGCAGAGGCTACAGAGGAGCCAGGAATCAGAAAGTGAAAGTAGGCAGTACCTAACCAAAATAAAAGAGGACATGGGTATCCTGCAGCAGGAAAGGGCAGACCAGGATACCAGAATGCTGGCCCTGCAGAAGGAGTACCAAGAAAGTTTGGACTCCCTACTGCAGAGCCAGAAAAAGCTGGAGCAACAGATACATTTCAACAGGGCATGCACAGAGCAGGTAGTCACCCTGCAAAGCCACTTAGACAGAGAGAAGGAAGAGAGTAATAAATGAATCCTGAAAGACCTGGACACCCAGGCAGAATTTGATGAAGAGTGCCAGAAAGCTGGTGCGCTTCAAAGACAGAGGGACGACCTGGCAGCACAGAGGCAGGCTCTTGCTCAGTAAAGGGACACCTTAGGCCAGGAAGTCTGCTATTTAAAAGAGAATCTGGAAGAAAATCACCTGGCCCTTCAGGGACTGGGTGACCTCCAAAAAGACCATCAAAAATTGTTAGAGCACACCAGGAGGGTGGAAGAGGATCTAGCAAGGAAGGACCAGGCCAGTATGGACTGGACTCAGGAGATAAACCTCCTGCAGCAAAGACTGGCCCAGTACTCTAAAACAACACAAGAAGCACAGAGAGAAAATGAGGCTCTCTGTGAGAACAATGACAGGCTCCACAGGCAGGTAGCCATGCAAGAGGGATTGATAGAAACTAGCAAGACCTTGATAGAGGAACAGAAAGCTCAGGTTCTTGCATGGCAACAGGGAGCAGGGGCTGACAGAGATGAGGTTCGCTGGGAAAGGGAAACACCTGAGCATAACCTCAGGAACCCTAGTACCACAGGCCTTCACCTCTTCCAATCCCTGGACTCTGCCACCGCCATGTCCACTGGCGCACATGAGCCAAGGGCCACGGGTATGGCAGATTTCAATCCAATCAGAAATATGGGGCTCATAGACCAGCACCTCCCAGGAATGGATGGGCGGGCATCTGGGTATGGGTACCCAAGTACTGTGAAATTTAGTGGGGAACTCCATGAGAGTAGGCCCACTAAGGGCATCCTGAAAACCTCTGCCCAGCTAGGACAGTGGGGAGGGTGGGTACTCATCAAATCCTGGGAGCAAGGAGGAATCAGAAGACTCCTCTGAGCGCCCCAGGACACAGGAGACTAGGTCCCCGCATTCTGCCAGCCATTCCCAGGCTTGCAGAATCTGGGAGAGCCTAGAAGACCAGATGGGCACCTCTGGGAGCAGTGCCTCTGAGTCCGAGGAGGAGTGGACTTGGGTTACCCGAACCAAGAAGGCCAATAAGGCAAAAAGGGCCTTGCTTAAGGACCCCTTAAAGCAAATCAAAGCGATAAGGAGCGTCATCACGCCCTATCATAAGAACGCTAAGTATTTTGTTTGGGAGCACTTAGAGCTCTTTGAGCAGATGATGGAAACTTTCCATTTGAAGGACAGCCAAAGCTGTATTCAATATGTGAAATGGACCTTCTCACCAGAATACTCCAGCTTCTTTCTAGATGGTCCGCCTATAGGGCGGCCATCTTGGAACATTTTTCTGTGCATTGAAAGCCTCAGGATACTCGCAAGGCAGCCTACAATTTGCAATGTGTGGAGGATCAGGCCCCACAAGAATTTGTGCAGGAATTAAAGCGTGCCTTTGCGCAGACCACCAGAAGGGTGCGCACGGACAGCAAAGAATTTGTGAATACTTTTTTCCACGCTCTACCAAAGTACATCATGACCCAGCTAGTGAGAGATTTTCATGAGAAAAGTTCACTAGACTGGGTCATTGAACAGGCCACCTGAAATTATGAGGTGCAAAAGCCCATAGAAAACAAGAATAATACAAAAATCCCCAAAACAACCAAAACCCCTGCTGCTTCTAAGGCGGCAGAGGTGAAAGTTGCCCCCATTTTAGACTTGGAGATGGTGGGGCCTAAAAACCCGCCTGCACAAAATCAGAGCAATCCCAAGCCCAGAAAGCCCTCGGGCCAGTCACAAACAGGGAGCCAAGGAGGTAGTCCCACCAATCGGATCCCTCCCTCCCCTGACTATATTAGTCCCCGCTACAAGGGGAACAGATCCATCCTGGGTTATGTGTGGACTCCTCCAGCCCAAGGGGGGGGATACAACCAAACCACAGCTAACCCAGGGAACTTCCCTCCTCACTTCCCCCAGGAGGGCAGAAATTCCCCAAATCCTAGACAGAACTTCTTCCCCAGGGTCCCGCAAAACTTTCAACCCCAAAATAATCCATCCTTCTTTCCCCGCTTCCCTGAGCCCAGACAACCTAATCCGGGAGAGGGGAGGCCAAGGGTGGAGGGGTACCCACATTTTCCAAACCCGGGGTATTTTCTGAGAAGGGATAGCTGCCCTTCCCGGGATCAGCCCAGGGGAGACAACAGAACCCCGTATCAGCCTGAGCGGGTGTCACAGCTAGAGCGCCAGGTCAAAACATGGCACAGGATCTGGGTCGCATGCTGAGGGCTCAACAGAACCCTCAGATGAGCATGGCAGCGCAGAATGCCTCAAACTCTGGACCTGGCGCTCCAGAGCAATGACGGGGGAAGAACCCCGACAACCCACTGGTTCCCAGGGAGGAGGCACAAGGGGAAGGTGGGTGTAAAGCCTTGGAGGAAGCTTCCTTCCCCACTTGTAAAAAGCCCCTGGAAACCCAGGAACCGGAACCAAAATCTCCTGCTCCTGAAAGTCTGCCACCCAAGGAGCAGGGGGGGGGGGTAGGAGAAACAAAGAACCCAAACAGACCCATTTTGAGGAGGAGGTACAGATCTTCCAATTTGAAGGAGAGGGGTCCTCAGAGGATCCTGGGGAAAGGATCTTCTCCTTCGGAGATGGGGGAACTCCTTCCAAAGAAAAATGGGTCCCAAAGGATTCAAATCCAGACTCGGTAGATGTGGGGACTGAGCTAGCGCCGCTCATCATCCAATACCAGAACCAACAACATGAAAATCCCCTGGTTCAAACCCATCCTGGTGACTGCCTCCAAAATGGTGGGGGCAGCCCAGAACCGGAACCAGGGGACCCCAAAACTTCTCCCATATCTAGTTGTCACCTTTTCCTTTCAGATTTCCGAGACTCCAAACAGAATTCTGCCCAAATCTCTTCTCTATCAGTGTCCAAAACTAGAAAACTAACCCACCAGTTGTCCAAACATTTACATTATCTGTGCCCCCTTGAGGAGAAGGAGGGAAGATTCTATGCCCCGGTCCAAATACAGGGGCAGGGTACAATTTTGGCACTGGTGGACACTGGATCCCAAGCTACCCTTCTGTCAAAAAGGGCCTTTGATAAACTGAATGCTGGAAAGGGGGAGAAATACCAAATTCCACTCACCCCTCTTCCTGGACAATTTCAGAACCTGCAACGGGAAGGAAATTCCTGTCGAGGGGACTTCGGATTTGGACATTAAAATTGGGCGACACAAGGTGAAGCACCCGGTCATAGTTGTGACTCCAGAGGGCACCCCTTGTTTACTAGGGAATGACTTCCTGCGAAGGTTGTCACCCATACTAGACTGTGTAAACAAGGTCCTCTGGACCCAGACTAACCGACCAATAAAATTAAAACAGAGTGTCAACCAGGTTAGTTTAAAGGGCACATGCCACATGGTTGAACAACAATCTGACCAAGTAGAATTTCACTTCCAGAATAACCAAATCCCAGACGTGACAGTAATAGCAGTAGGACAACAAACTGATGATGGGGGGGTCCTCTCTATTTCTGAAAATCAACCTTCCTTCCAGTTTAAGGTGGCATTCACACTGGAAGGAAACACTCTGAAATTCTTTACCAATCCACAATCAGACATTCCACTCTTATAGTCCAGAAAGATGAGAAATCAGCTCAGAGCCTGGCTGATATTCAGCAAATTGGAGAGCAGTTGTTCATCCCTGTTCAGTTAAATGAAGGGAAGGACTCTGTTCTCGTCCGAGTGTGTGTGAACAACGGTAAGAGCTTCATCAGCGAAGCCAAGTTCCGCAAACTCCCAAAAGATCTAGCCATTCCCACATTTAGACTGATAGACAAATGGGAAATGGATCTGGAAACACCCAATTCCAAACATCTCCTGCCAAGCAGTTGTATGCTCAAAATCTCCATAGGCAACAAGAACATAGTCCATAATTGTTGGGTCGTGCGAGACGTCACTGCCGCCTTTTACCTAGGCAGTGACATTCTCAATCTCTTTGCCATTAGTTTGGACCTAATAAACTTCAAAACTTGGTCCCGATTAGCGGATAATCCCATGGGCTTTGATGACCCAGAGAAAGCATTTAGGTCAGCTCAATTGCTGCCTTATGCAGTTGAAATTCAGATTGGAGAGGAGGTCACCATCCCAGAAAGGACCCAACAATTCTCCCTGGAAGTGAAAGTTAAAAGAGGACAGAAATTGAAAAACCCTAATGCCTATATTTATCTAAATGCTTACTTCCAACAGCAAGGGTTGGGGGTAAACCCAACACCACTAGTCAATATAGAACATGACACCATTCCAATAGAGGTGGATAACAGCGACTTAAAGAGTATCACCCTAGCCGCAGGCACCATTATTGGAATGGTGGTTGATGACCAACATTTTTCCATAGATTTAGGCAATGAACTGTTAGGACCAATCCCCAAGGACTGTTTTGAAAGTGATAGTGATGACAACACAACACCAGACAGGCTCTTTACCCGGCATGGGGGGAACGTCCTGGTGTACACTTCCTACCCTTATGGTAAGGAAGATGTGACTTCAGGAGGGATGAGGTGATTTTCCAGGTCCGCGAGGACTGCCTTCCCCACCTGAAGCCACCAGTCCAAATTAGCACTCTGACCAGTGACTTCTCCACCCAGCTGGAGGAGGCCGCTGAGATAGCAAAACCAGAAGTCTTTCCAGGCTTCAGGCAGATGGTTGAAAAGAGAGTCAACCTAGCTGATGCCTGTGAGACTCTGGAGCAAAAATTGAAACAAGTTTTCTTGGATTTTCAAGATCTCTTTGGGGTGGACTCATATGACTGTGGTCGCACCGATATCCACACTACAACAATTCCCACGGACCCTTGCATGACTCCAGTGTTTGTGAAGCAATATCACTTGCCTCTCGCATCAATGGAGTCCCTTACTGAAATAATTAAGAACCTTGAGTCCCGTGGGATAATCTGTCCAGTCCACAGCACCTTCAATAATCCAGTGCTGGGGATTTTGAAGCCAAACGACCAGTGGAGACTCTGCGCCGACCTGAGGGAGCTCAACAAACAGGTCCATACTTCCCAATGGCCTCTTCCCTACATTGACCAAGTGCTGGCCCAGATCCAGGGGTCACAGGTATTCACTGCAATAGACCTGACCAATGGATACTGGACTGTACCTGTCAGTAGGGAGGACCAATACAAGCTGGCCTTTACCTTCGGGGGGCAGCAGTACACATGGACCCGGACTCCCTACGGATACATCAACTCCGGCAATGAATTCAACATTTTTATACATAAGGCCATGCCCGAACTGGGTGAAAGGGGTAACCTGGCTTATGTAGATGATGTTCTAATCAAAAGCTCGACTGTGGAGGAACACATAGCGGAAATCCGTTATGTTCTGACACAGTTGAGGGCTGCTGGAGCAAAACTCTCCTTTCAAAAGGCACAGTGGTGTAGAACCCGTGTCAATTTCTTGGGGCATGAGATTACTCCTCAGGGTCTCTGTCCCCAAGAAAAGAAAGTGGAAGCACTCCAGAAACTGAAAGACCCCACAGCTCTGCGGGAACTAAGGAGCCTCCTTGGACTGGATAATTACAGTAGAAAGTTCATTGAGGACTATGCAGAGATCACAAGACCCCTGATTCATCTTTTGAAGGGGAGGGGGTCAAGTGGGAATGGGGTCCAGAACAAGCTGAGGCAGTAAGACAACTCAAAAGAAACCTCTCACAAGCGCCTTGCCTAGCTTACCCTGTCAAAAACAAGGAGTTCTTCTTGGAGACAGGGTTCACTAATACATGTTTGACTGCAGTATTATACGAAAAGCATGACAAGGTCAATAAAGTAATCTCCTATGCGAGTAAAACTTTATCCTCTGTGGAGGAAAAATTCAACGATTGTGAGAAGGCACTCCTGGCAACGGTGTGGGCATTGAAGAATTACCGCCCGTTTATCCAGGGGGAACACATCATAGTGGAGACTCCACACAAGCCTCTGCAATATCTCCAAAGTGACAGAATCCGGGCTGGAAATGTGAGTAATTCCCGAATTACTTCCTGGATTCTGTCAATGCAAGGCTTTCCTGTGGAGGTCAGATATGGCCAAAACAAGAAGAGTCCCCTCGCGCAAGGTCTGGCTGACTTGCATGATTGTACCAGAGAAAACTGTCTCGAGGACGAAAGTCTTAAAATCAAGGACAACATGGAGGCATACCTTAATTCCTCACACAAAGTCTTTGAAGAAGACAAGTGTGAGGGAATGCCCACTGTCTATGTGGATGGATGCTCTTACCATGTTGACAAAAACGGGGAAAAAGATCGTGTGGCCGGCTTAGGGAATGCATGGGTGAATGATGCCCCAGAACCCTCCGCTGGGTACAAGATTGGTCCCCGAAGTAGTCAAGTGGCAGAGTCGATGGCTGTGCATCAAACCATCCTCACTGCTGTTCAACATCAACTCCATGAACTGGTCATAATCACTGATTCGGATTATGTACGGAACGGGTTCGTGGAGCACCTGGTTAATTGGAAAACCAGAGGCATGCTATGTGCTAATAATAAACCCTTGAAACATGGGAAATTAATTCAAAACATTGATGTTCTGGTCACCTTGAATAGGATTACCATCTACTGGAAAAAGATTAAGGGTCATTCTAAAGTAGAGGGACCAGCAAAACTGGAAATGACCTAGCTGATCAGCTGGCCAAAACCGGACCCATCCAAGGGGATCTAATTGTGATTGAGTCCCTGTTGGGGGAAATCCAGGTCACTGCTATCACCAGGTCCCAGACAAATGCTCACAATGAACTCTCAACTGCACAATGGAGTAAGGAGACCCCAGATGCTGATTTGATTATGGCTCAAAAAGGGGATCCCATAATTGGTAAGTTTTATCAACACATTGAGGACCCTGAGAACTTTCCCCTAACGGATACCGATTACATGGGGAAAGAGGACCTCAGAGTGTTGATGAAATGTCAAAAAAGTTCCGAATCCAACACGGTTTGTTGGTAAGGAGATCCCTAGATGGCCATGATCAGTGGGTGGTCCCTACCTCATTCCGAAGCCTGATGTTAAGTCACACCCATGAAGCGGCCACAGCCGGTCATAGAGGGTTTCATACAACGCTTGAAATCTTAAGAGAGGGTGCATACTGGCCACACATGGGGCAGGACCTCGACCAGTACTTGAAGGGGTTTCTTGTGTGTGCACAATTTCAGCCAACATCCCTCACACACCGTGCGCCTCCCCAAAAGAGGGGGATGACACTGCCTTGGTCAGATTTACAAGTCGATTATATTGGGCCCCTGATTCGCTCCTCTAGGGGGAATAAGTACATGTTGACCGTGACATGCTTGTTTACTAAGTGGGTAGAATGTCTCCCGGCCCCAAACTGCAAGGCAGAAACAGCAGCTGCCCTGATGATCAACCACATGGTCTTGTTTTTTGGCCTACCCCAAAGGATTGAGTCAGACCGAGGTATCCACTTCACTAGCGAGGTAATGAAAAAGATGTGGGAGATACTTGGGGGTCAAAAGGAAGCTACACATTGCTTACCGGCTAGCCTCTAGTGGTGCAGTAGAGAGATACAACAAGACAAGTTGACCATATTAAAAAAGTTTGTGGCAGATTCTGGGCCAAGTTGGGATATTCGATTACCTCTTGTCCTAATGGCCATCAGATCTACCCCTTCATCTGCAACTAAAATGTCACCGTTTGAGCTGATGACTGGACGCAGAATGGTGCTTCCCCAGCATCTGCTCTACAGAACCCAAGAGCAGACATTAATCAATGCCTCCACAACTCATGAGTATGTTGAAAATTTAAGAAAACACCTTCAACATGCTTTTGCCTATGCTCAGCGAAATCTAGAGAGATCTGCAAACAGCATGAAGACCCACTATGACTTAAAGACTACCAGAAAAGAATACCATGTAGGAGACCGGGTCTACTTATACAATTTCCAAAGGATCCAGGCCAAACAGCGCACGTTTTTGCATAGCTGGAGGGGCCCTTTTGAACTTGTAGACAAAATCTCACAAGTCGTCTACAAAATCTGCATCCCGAAAGGCAGTTTGGCAGAGGGGGAAGATAAGTGGGTTCATATTAACCAACTCAAGTGTTGCCATCCTAGGCACACTCTGCAGCAACTGGAGGAGGCTACTGGTACCCCAGAGGGGGTCACTCCAGCTCCCTAGAATTCCCACCATAAAATATTCCATCTATATAGTCAATAAATTGCCAATAGAAAAATGTGTCTGCCCCACTACATTAATAGTGGTGGGGAAATCTCTACAAATATGTTTTTGCTTTGTCATCCTAGAATTGGAAACCATGGAAACGAAAACCAAGGAGGACCACCAGGGACCGGAAGCAAAGATCCAAGGGGCCCGGGGTATCGCTCCATACCCACATCAGGACTGGGTGAGGAACTGGGCGATCCACCCCTGATGGATGAAAAGATGATGAACTTTGGCATTTTGGAACCAAAAGGAAAGAGACCGATCATCCCAGTCTTGCGACTTCCCATTGATGGACGATCAATGCCAAATCGCAAGGGGGGGCTTGTGGGATGTTCTGACCCACTAGGCTCTGCCCTGCAACATCACTGTGTGCTGTTTTCATCAGACACAACAGGATGGCCGCCAAAAAGCTCTATGCGCTAAAAATCTCTGAGAAGTGCGCGGGGAAACCTGAAAAATAGGCCACCAATCCATTTTGCCTGTGTCAGTGGTGGAACCGGAGACCATACTACCAAAACCTGTCATTGGGCTGCCCGCAGAGTGAAATGAAACTACTTGAAAAGGCAGGCTGCATTCCCAGAAGTGCTTTAAAATCGGTTTTTCCTTGGCTGTTGAAATTGCAAAATCATGGTTCCCTAACCTCAGAAAAGATCCAACATCCTTGTTGGGTGTTAAACATCACTTTATTTAAAGAATCCACCTAAGCACAATGTCAGGAGAAGCACAATTCATCACAAAAATATCCACATTCAAAAAGGTACTTGCCTGGAAAAATCTGTCAGAAATGGACACAGTACCGCCACTAGTCTGTGTCAGAGCTATCATTTACTTATACTGGCAGTTTAAAACTTGTGTCTTAAAATCAAATTGTGGAAAAGAGGAGACTTGCCATTAAAAGCAATATAGGTTGCTACAATTCAATTTCTATGTTTTAAAAAGACTGGAATGAAGAGATCTGTGGGTATAGTTGTTGAAAATGTAAGATTTAGTTTAGCAAAAGACAAGTTTGAACAAAGTGTTTTACAGTAAAATGATACAAGCCAGAGGACTTCAAAGGCACATTCCACCGTTTGCTCCAACAAAGGGTGCCTTCCTTTCGCTCTCTGCCCAGGAACTATCATTTAGATGCAAATGAAAGGAGGAGGGGGTTTGCTCTGCTTCTCTGGGAGAGAGACAAAAGGCTTCTGGACTGAAAGGAAATGCAAATTTGGGTGTCAACAGAAACCCACTGCCAGCAGGAAGGGAGCCTGGGAGTGCTCTGGCCCATCCAAACCTTGGGGGAGGGACTAGACAGATATGTGTATCTTGACCCACAAGAAAATATCTTTTTGAAAAAGACTCACAGAGAACTGAACAAAATTGGTAAAAATCTGTAAATTAGAGGTTGTTAATATGAAAATGCTGCTCACCGTTTGAAACTATTCCGGACTCTGTGCGATGTTCAGAGATAGGACTACCGAAATTTGGATGTTGTAGCATTTGTGATAATGCTAGGACAATGAAAGTTTACAGGATCATGCCCAGATGTCATGCGCATGTATGTAGAAAAATGTGGACAGTTCTGAAACTGGGTACCTAACTAAAAGCATGAAAAACTGTAAAATTAGAACTAAAGCTCTCACTGAGTTGGGGCTCGGACGGATACGTGATATACTAAATCTGTAATGTGAATATGTATTATTAGAAAGTGGGTGATATTGTAAATATGATTTATGTGAAAAATAGATTTACTTTACTGAAACAAAGGGGCGGTACTTCTTGGATTGTGAAATGCAGCATCACTATGGCACTAGGTTTCCTTCTCAAATCAGGAGAGGGGAAATACTTTAACCAACAGGAATCCTAGAGGGTGTGCTTAGTATAATTCAGCCTACCCACCCCTTTGGGAAATACATAAATAGGGACAGTTAGGACCTAAACAGACACACATTCACCCATCAACTGATTGTCGGCAAAGCGCTCTGCAGGAGAACCCAGATCCAAGACTCCAGAACTCTGAAAGCAGAAGGCCCAATTCCAAAGATGAACCCTTCTCAGCTGGCCTTTAAAATCTTGAAACCTGATTTTAACCCCAGACTTCCAAGGGGCACACCAAAAATTGAACAGCCTGGCTGTGCTGTTTCTGCTTTCTTGCCACAAACTCTTGCCAGAACCTAGAGATCCAAACCGGTAGAGCAGAGCTGTAACCAGATAGCTGTAACCCAGAACCAACCCATCAGATCCAGTTCAGAGGCCGTGCAGCGACCAGGGTGCCGTGCTGAGTGCAGAACCAGGTGTCTGAATCCTGTCCGGTGGGCTACCAGAAATCCAGTCCAAAATCTTTGACCAGATCTTTGACGGGCCTATTCCAAACCATAGTTGTGAGTATCTAACATAGAATTGTCCATAGCCAGTATCTTATCCTTAAGTAATCCAATCCGAACCATTCTATCATATACAGAACTGCATTGTAGAATCTCTTTTGTCTTTTCTGAATCTTTCCCTTACCCATATAGTCCTTTGTTAATTGAAGTGACAATATCATCTTTGCGCTAATGTACTTGCTGAAGAAAGACAAGTGTCTTGGCGGGCAAAAGTCAGAGCAGAGACGCCCTGATCTGGTGGCTGTCCCGTTGGGTATCTTGCATCTTCATAGCCTCCTTAGTGTCAAGAATATCTGTTTGTAATTTCACAAGCGCCTCTTTCATTTGAAAATCTTGACTCTATCTGAGAAAAATCGATCTCTACGAAAACCTCTGTAACTTCCATACCGTACATGCTAGACACAAAGTGTTCAATTAAAGCGAACATCCTCAGCTTTCAAACGAATCCAAAACAGCATTCCAACTCCTTATAATTTTTCTATAATCGCGTTTCTCGCGCGCTGAAACGTTTGCAGCGAATCTGCATTGGGCTCAATTTCAACACGTGTAAAACAGCTATTCTTTGCATCTGACCTCAGAATTCTGTTTTCAAGCTGCTAGTTGTTCAATCATCATTGCTAGTGTTCACCTGAAACTAACCAAAGCGGCTGCCATTAGTTCTGAATCCAATTTAGAGAATTAAATCAATTTTTCAGTATTTCTCCCATTAATTACAAACCACATTCAAAAGCATTTGAACTGTTTTGAAATCATTCCTGTTTCTCTCTATGCTTTCTGGGGGGAATTGGGATTGAAACTGTATTTGTTGCGTGTGTATTTCCTGAAACCTGTGTTCTCCCCTTCCATCTCTTTATACTGTATATTGGGGGGAATTGAGTAGCGTGCAGGGGGAAAAAGTGACGTTGCATTTGATTGAACCCATATCAAGTATTATTTTATGCTACATTGTTTTTCTGTCCATATCAAGTATTATTCTATGCTGCATTATTTATCTGATCCATACTCCTTCTGATTAAAGAGATTTTGATTGTTACATCACCCATTGGTGATTATTGTATAAATATTAAATAGTGGGATATATATATTGTTCGAATCCATAAAATAAATCTTTTAACTTTGCAAAACAACCTGCTTCTTGGTTCAGTGAGACCGGGGAGGATTCAAAGAGAGGGGCGTGATATAGGGGTACATCATTCAGAAATAAAAGAACTTATAGACAAATATATATAATTAAGGGTTCCAACTGTGCATCACACGCTAGGCATTGACATAGGTGGAGTACCGGGTTGAAATCACTTACAGCACCTAAAGGTACATTTTAAAAACACATCAGGATTGTTTGATTATTGAATCTAAAATTGATTTTGGAGATAAGCTTCTCCCTCCTGAACCCAATGTTGCAGGAGTCCAGCCATGTAGACACATATCTTTGAACTGTTTTCCTTCATTTGGATGAACTTCATTAAAATATTGATTTGTATCTTTTTTGCATAAAAGACAACAAATCATTGTGACACTCTACACAACATCCTTCAAGTTCAAGTTCAACAAGTCAGTTGAACAAGTTGGAACTTCAAAGAGATTAACAAAACTTTGCTTAAAATCCCTGTTGTAAAATATCAAATAATTGAAAGTTTGTTGTAGCAGCACAACAATACTGTATTTGTTATGTTGAAAATGTGTTTCCAATGGGCTTTAAATATTATGCTGTAAGTGGGAAATCTACAACTTATTTGAAGTGTAACTGTGTTTTTAAAACTGCCATTATTTGGTGTTCTTTCATGAAATCAATCTAATATAATAGGGGTTTTAACGCTTTGGCCCTTGGCACTCCGGCGGTTTGGATTGGGTTGTGTCAATACCAAAGTGCCCAAGGTGTCCCCTGTCCCCTCCAGATTGTGTATGTCTTCTACACCCCAGGCATAGATCTGGTAAAAAATATCGATGGATCCACATTGGTATTTGTCTTCGGAGGTGCCATCTTGCAGTTTGCATTGGAATATCGATTTTTGTGACCGTGCAGTGTCACATGTTGCACTTTAGATTTAATCCCACCTTTATTGTACTTTCTAAAGGAAAATCTTGCCAGTAAAGACAGGGAACAAAATGTGCTGCCCGTTCATAAACATATAGTATTGCACCATTAAACTGGTCAATAATGACAGAGAAGTTTACAGTGATTCAGAAGCAAGGCTGGCATGGGGTACAACTACATGCCTCATTATGTGCATGGAGAAAGTAACTATGACTTGGCTTTTTTCGACTATCTGAAACAAGAGGGCTGACCTAGCCTTTCATAGTTATGAGCTTGATATATTAAGTGCCATTCCAAATGGGTTAATAATAGCACGAGCTAGTGCAGTGCTTAGAAGCTGGAGGAGCTTGTCACGAAGCGCTACATAAGAACAAAATATTATCGTTATTAAAGGTAAAGTAAAACATCTGAACAAAGTGTTATTTCACCTCCAAGCGAATTGGGGGTGTATGTTCCAGCAGATTTAAATGAAGACACAGCAACTCAATATTTGGTTCAATTTTGTCTTCCTCTTTCCTTTTTCAAAGTATATCTAAAATATTTCAACATCACAAGACATGCTTGAATTCTCCAAAACAAAAATATGTTTATTTGATTCTACACAGTTTAGCCTCTAAAACAAAGACTTTGCTTAAGGTCTCTGCTCCTGCCGATCCGTGCTTCGTGGAAGTTCGGACCTAGCTGAGACATGATGTATGCGGAATTTCAATATATTGTATGCCAGGTTGGTTTCAGAAGGTATCTTGCAGAGACAATACCGTCAATAAGATAGCTCATTTATGGTTGCTAACTTTTGACACTGCATAAGCCCTTCCTTAAGCTGTAAAGGGAATCAGGAGACCTTGTAAGCTAGAAGCCAAAACTAGGAATTAGCCTAATAAATGTATAGCCCCAGAAATGTGAACTTCAGACCAGCAATCAACCATTTGGCTTCTGGCTGACTTCAATCTGCCCAGCCCTGAAAGCCAGCAACCTATCTCAACAAAGGGGATGCAAATCTGAAGGAAGGGACACCTTCACTTTACCTCTTGGCCGGGCATCTTAAAGCCTTGCGTCCATTCTGATTAAGATGTAGGCTGCCATCATTGAAAAGGTCCATGCTAGCAGATTCTGATTGTCTCTTGATTTTGGGATGAAGTCTCTCAATAGGAGTTTTGTAAAGAACATCAGAGGGAGTGATGGAGGGAGGCCTTTCTACTGTGTGTTTCCTTGCGAGGCTGAGGGCCTATGGAACTTAACACCACCTCTCTGCCTCTGGAGCAGAAGGTTGAAAAACTGTACTTCTATGCTTTTGGAATCCAGGCCTAACATGTGCAGATCATTTTAGATTTAACTATGCTTAGAGTGGTACCTAGGATGCATAGTACATGCTGATGACCAATCAGAATATCTACAGGACCATCAGGTAGGCTCACCTGCCAGCACTAATGGGAGCTTGAGAAAGGCTGATTCTTGCCTTATAATAGCATTAACGTGCTATGTATAGAGCTTTTGTTTGCCAAACCGCTTTATTTTGAGCATTTTATAGAAAAGTATTGTACGCAATACAAAAGTAGCTTTCTAGACCACGTCCTATGCTGTTTCTTTTTGTAACGGGTAGAAAATAGCATTTATCTACAAGAAAAAATTAATACTTAGGGGCACATAACATTCCTAAAGTATTAATAGTACGTTCAGTTGAGATTTCCCAGTCAATTAGTATGGATGTATATAGTTCTGTCTCGCTGAAATAATATTAATAGTTTTCATGGAAATAATTAATTTAAACATTCAGAACGTGGCTGTAAAACAAATGCACACTTTTTAAAATAATGGAAATAACAAATCATTTTGATTTTATCTTCTGGTGAGGTTTAACAATAATGTTGGCATCCCTTTTTAGTTTTGGTTTTTAGATTTTGCTGTAAACAGAATTTATTGTCATGGGAAATGAAGATAGGAGAGATTGGGCGTGAGGAGTAACACACAACCTTTGGGTATTGGTGGGCTTTTCACCCAGCCATTGCCCACCCACGGCCATGCTAGTGGCAATGGCCATATCAATGCATTATTCGTCATTTTCCCACCCACAATAGTCATCCTTGGTATCTCTTTGAGATAGCACTGTGCTTTCATGGGATGCCAATGTTATATCTTAGCACGCTACGGGCATGTAATGATTTCATTGTAGCTGTAAACCAGCTCCTGATGTGATAAAAAAAAAAGCTTTAAAAGCGTGCCTTTATTCACTTTATTTAAAGGCCACATTGCTTCTGACCCTTGCACTGAATTCCTGTTAAAAGCAAGCATTGGTATAGCCATCAGTATTGGCTCTTCTATAGGCATATGCAAATAAGAAAATGATATCCTAAAGAAAGGTCAGCTCTATCTATTTGCACTGCCACAATGCGCCCAAGTACTAATACCGTTTGCCAGCTGTTTCCATTTTATGGCCTGGTAGTAAATGCTTTTCCCATGTATAGACAAAAGCCCAAACTGTTGGCTTTGCCAATGCCTGCCTTCCTTCCTTCCTTCCTTCCTTCCTTCCTTCCTTCCTTCCTTCCTTCCTTCCTTCCTTCCTTCCTTCCTTCCTTCCTTCCTTCCTTCCTTCCTTCCTTCCTTCCTTCCTTCCTTCCTTCCTTCCTTCCTTCCTTCCTTCCTTCCTTCCTTCCTTCCTTCCTTCCTTCCTTCCTTCCTTCCTTCCTTCCTTCCTTCCTTCCTTCCTTCCTTCCTCCTCTCTCACACTTTCTTGCATCCACATTGTTTTTGTTCAACATTTGTTTGCCTTACGTTCTCCTATTTTGCTTCAGCCCACTGTCTAACCCCTCTCACCAGGATCTGTATGACAGCGCCAGGCATCTTAGAAATAATAAAGTATTCCTTCTTATCTCTCTTCTCCCTCCCTCACCGCCTTCTTGGTATGTGAACGCCAGAAGTAAACCAGATTTTCCCACCTGTTTCCTGTTGCATAAAATCGAAGATTACGTAATGGGTTGCAAAAAAGGACATATACTTTGGGCCAACGCCCTGAATGGCCCTCATCTGCCTGTCTGATGCATAGAAGTCAGAACACAATTTGTTCAAAACATACATAGCATATTAATTCGATTGATTGCTAAATTGCTTTAGAAGCTAGATTAGTATGTTAAGTACTTGTTGCAGAGTTATGTGCCCACATGCTAGATCACAGTTCCAAATCCTGTCAAGGCTGACTCGGCCTCGCTCTCAGGTTGATAAATTTGAGTATATGAACTTTGACGATAGTAAAAACAACTGTGCTGAACAACCCATGTCTGCTCCAGTTATTAGAACAAACATAGCATCAGTATTGTACAGTTCTATGTTTTGGTCGCACCGAATGAGGGTTTTCAAAACTGGGCAACCACCCTCAAGAAAGAGCATCATCAGCAGAGGTGTGTAGGCAGCCAAATCTTTTGCAGCAGGACCCAAGTGTCAAGGTACATATCCTGGGATTGCCACAAGACAATACTGTGATCCTGGACTGTTCTTCTTGTAGTACTGTGTTGTATTTGGTGAAAGGATTTCCTTTACAATCTGGTGGCACTGTTTAGCCAATTTTCTGCTCTTTCTGGTCTGGTCTTGGGAGGATAGCTCAGTGGCAATTGCTCGCCTTGGAAGCAATAGACACAGAGTAACACAGGTTCAATCCCTGGGTCCGCGCTTAGAAACCTCTGGGTATTAAGCGCAATGTCGGCCATTTAAGTGGAAGCGGTCCTAGGCAGGAGATAGCCAACCAAATGTCAAAGGCCTCTGGCAAGCTCAATTACAAGTCCACTTATTTGCCACAAAAACTGTGTGCCTTTTTCTACAATGGGAAACAATTTACTCAAGTGGCGCCATTGCAGACTGATCTCAAATCCCAGTTTCACCACGCAATGGAAGTGTGTGATCTTGGGCAATTAATTTAATCTCAAAATTCTTAACATGCCAAAATAACCAGATCCTAAATAGGTCTCCCCTGATTTAGTTCTCATAGAAGCTCTTCAAAAAAGCCTTTTTGTGTTTGCTTCTTGATTCACTCATGATAATACAACTCAAAAACCAAGGAGCTCATCTAATCTCAGTCTATGTTCAGATACATGCACCTTCCTGTAATCTTCTAATTCACATCCCCTATCAATGCTATGGTATCTGTGCCTTCCAGTTAATTTACACTCCTCTTTGGTTCCAATTTGTCTCTGTAAACCGTGGCTGAGCACTTGTGCATTCATGGTGTGAGGCTGCTAATTGTGTGTGTTGTGTCTATTCCGGTGTATGCATGCCTTGTTCACACGGCTACCGATCTGTGTCCTGCATCTATACTACAGACCGTATTTCCACGGTGTGATCAACTTTCCCATCTTCCGATTCTCAGTGCCCATTCTGTAGCTGTGCGACAACCTGGCTGGCATTTGCAGGTTGGGAAATGCAGTCCTGGAACAACACTGATAGCTCGGGATCTTCCACCAGAGTGGCAGAGATGCCATCAGTTCCCAGAAGCCAAGATTTTCAACAGAAGGGAGTGACACCAAGTCCACAGAGATCACCTTTGCAGTTATAGCCTTAGGTTGTTGAGCTGCATGTCATAAGTGCTTTGTTATTGCAGGGCCTCTACTAGAGGGGGTGCTGTTTTCTACCCCTGCTCTGTGATTTGGTTGTACAGCTCCAAGGGCTGCATGGGTTGCCTGCTATGGAAACTTCTAGAATGTTGGTGTTTACATGCACACTTGTCTAATAAATGTTCTGCATCTTATCTTGATTCAGATCACTGTTCCAGTCCTAATTAAGCACCGCATATGGTGCCTCTATAGATACAGTTCCTTGTTTAAACCATCCGATTAGGTAAACAGACTGCATACAGCCGTCAACTGCAAGTTCAGTCACGTGTGCATGAGTTAATACTCACACCAATCTCTTTTGTATTTTATCAGGGATATTAGCCTGCCACCAGAATCATTTGTGAATGGCTCACCATTCAACAAAAAATTGATCTAAAAACCCTCTGCCTCACCTATAAAGCTCTCAACCACTTAGCCCCCCACCTTACCAACAAATCACCATGAATCCCTCCATCAGAACTACTAGATCCTCCAACACCCTTTGTCTCACGGTGCCCAGATTTACTTCCAAAAGAGCCAGAGGCTCGAGCTTCACTGTCCTCGCCTCCCAACTTTGGAACTCCCTGCCGCTGAACATCAAATCGTCCAAATCCTCCCAGTCTTTCAGGAAACTCGCCATTGGGTAGCTACTGGCAAAAAGTCAACCTTTAAGTTAGACCTAGCTACTCCCTGTATATATTGTACATGCCTCACCTATGTCATTACTGGATGTCTTTACCTCCACTGGCTGTATATTCTGTATATAACCTTTGCTAAGGTATCCCTGCTAATTACCATGTACTGTGCTTTGTAACTTGTACTAAGCGCCCTTTTACTCCTGGGTCCGGAGCGCTATATAAATAAAATAAACAAACAAACAAACATATTTCCGCGAACTACAACTCCGCCTGAATTTGGACTTTCTTTTGACTGTGACAAAGGAACAATTACTCTAATGTAAGCATTGATAAGCTGTGTCCATTTCTATAGGTCATAGATTTAACTCATTTTTTAAATAACTTTCGGTAAAAATGCTGTTCACCTGAAAGCTTGTTGACAAACTGTCAGGCTAATATAAACATTTTAAAGAAAACTATCTTCCACTTGGAGTTAACATGCCAAGGCAGAGTTCAGATACAATATATATCTGAGTCCCATAAATGAATAGCACACCTCTTTCTAAACTATCAAAACTTTGTTTTGTGAAAGAAAGGTGTCTTTCTGCCACAGGATCTAATACAACCACTTACAGCCTGGGCAGTGTGTGAAAAGAAATCACCCACTATCACAACGCTACTTACTACCGTCGTTCTTCTCATTCAAACTGGAGAAGCAAGTAGGAGAATCCTTTTGAGTTGTATGTCGCACCATTGTTTTTGCATGTGAGTTTCAGATTTTAAACTGTACCTAGAAAAGTTCTTTTGTTTCATGTAATTCGTTGTCTGCTAAGTATGACAACTTGATTCCACAGTCATTATTACGCATGTGGTCTTCCGGCTAAATTACTGAGAAGTGTGAAATCTTTTTGACTCCACTTAAAACTGGCATTTTAGACAGCCAATCTAATTGTTTATAATATGGAAGCAACTTGCTGATGAACTAATTGTAAATACATATATCTTTTTAGATCAATGATGTGGAATGCACATCACATTTTGGGGTAAAACCTTGTACGTGAAGACACGTTGGAAGAAATCTTTTCTCCTGAAGATGGCCTTGACACCCTTTTCCGAATGGACACTAGAGAGGATGTCCAATTCGTTATATGGCCGAAACATGTCGACACCTAATCTCTCCACGGACGTCTAAATTTAGCCGTCTAACCAATTAATTTGTCATATATCTTTCTTGTCACCCTTAGTTTGACATAACCCCTTTTTCCTGTTCTGTTTGTTTTTACAATGAATATGTATGAATTCACCATATTTTAAAAAAAAATGTTTTGAACTATATTAAAAAGAAATTGTCTTTTGCAAAAAACTATTGCATATGTCTTTTTGTCTTACAAGTTGCTCCATGATTAATAGAAATAGAATGCACATTTTGGTATAAATGTTTTAGTGTGACTAACACTCTTCTTCTCGCAACTCCCAGTTTGATTAAGAGAGGGGTAATTAATTCTCTGTGCTCCGGCACCCTTTTTTCCTCATATGTTTTTACCCATTTGAGAATTTCTCCCCCGATAACAAAAAATTGGGTATTTACCATTTCATTATATACAGATACCGTTAAGAACTACATCCAGGCTGAGGTCACCAAGATGTTGGATCTAGGTGTTATTGAACCCTCAACCAGTCCCTGGTCCAGTCCCGTGGTCCTTGTCCCCAAGGCAAGTTCCCAGGCAGGTACCAAGGATTGGAGGTTCTGTGTGGACTACCGAGGAGTCAATGCCGTTGCCAAAACTGACGCGCACCCATTGCCCTGGGCTGATGAGCTCATGGACACCATAGGGGCTGCCAAATTTGGGAGCACCTTTGACATTACCTCAGGCTATTGGCAAACAGCTCTGACGGACCATGCCAAGGAAAAGACAGCGTTCTCAACCCCTGAGGGACTCTACCAGTTTAGGGTCATGCCTTTTGGGTTGAAGAATGCCCCTGCCACCTTCTAGAGATTGGTCAATCATGCTCTCAGTGGGCTGGAGGCCTTTTGTGTGGCCTACCTAGATGACATTGCCGTCTGGGAAGAGCATTTGACACACCTGAATTAGGTGTTGCAGGCCTTGAAAAGGACTAATCTCACTATCAAGGCCACCAAGTGCCAGATAGCTCAGGGGAAAGTCACATATCTTGGTCATGAGGTAGGAGGGGGTCAAATCCAACTTCTCCCCAGTAAAGAACAGGATGTACATGACTGGGAGACTCCCACTACTCAAACTCAGGAGAGAGCCTTTTTGGGCCTCACTGGGTACTATCGCAATTTCATGGCATACTATGGAACCATAGCTGCACCCCTGACAGCTCTGACTTCACCCAAACAGCCTAGGAAGGTTAATCGGACTGAAGACTGTCAGAGGGCCTTTGATGGCTTGAAAGAAAGTCTGTGTAGGGCACTTGTGTTGTGTGCGCCTGATTACAGCAAGCCCTTTATCGTTCAAACTGACCCCTGCGACACCGGAATTGGGGCTGTCTTGTCCCAGTTAGATGACAAAGGAAGAGAACATCTGATCATATTCATCAGTAGACACCTTAAGGGTAGGGAACTTAGGTGGGCTACTGTTGAAAAGAAATGTTTTAGTATAGTTTGGAGCCTTTGGCGTTTTAGGCCCTACCTTACAGGGTCTACCTTCAAGGTCCAAACAGATCATAAGCCCCTGAAGTGGCTTATGCAGATGAAGGGTGAAAACCTGAAACTGCTCAGGTGGTCCATTAGCCTGCAAGGGCTAGACTTCACCATAGAGCACAGACCAGGGAAGAGTCACAATAATGCAGATGGCCTTTCCAGAAGGTATGTTGACCGTCTGGATGAGGGTGTCTATCTCGTGGGAGATCAGGCACCCTAACCTCAGTCTGGGGGGGCGGGGCAACTGTGATGCTGGAAATGCATCGGAAGGACAGGGCCTTGTCCTTTACTGTTTTTTATCGTGTGTTCTATCGTGTTTTCCATGCAGGAGTTCATGTGGGACTCCTGACGGTACAGCTCTATCTTTTGGTTTGGTGAACAGAACTATGGGATACCCTTATGGCACCCATGGGTAGGGGTGTAACCCTGTACCCCTAGTGTATGTTTTTGGGCACCTGTGTGCGACCCACAGAGCAGGGTACGGGCTGGTGGCAGCTCTGTTCTGAAATGACTGGTGCCCTGAGTGTCCTCCATTTTGGGATGCCCAGGCCCTGTCATTGGAATCGGTAGATTCCTGATGGAGACAAAATGGCCCCCATGGCCTCTTGCCTTCCATCACCTGTTACCTTGATCTTCCCGAAGTCCCAGGAAGCCCTGACTCTGTCCCTTCCCCCTGACTGGTTGTTGGGTGGAAGTTCCATATATGGTAGTGTGGGGAAGTGCTGACCAGACTGGCTGGAGCCTTCTCAATGACCGTATGTTGTGGGTACGCCTGTGGGTGGGACCTGGGTGAATGGAGTGTATGACGAATACGCATTCTATGTTGTGGGTGTCTAGCATCTGGTGTTTGACACAATAACTGAGACAGCCCTGCCCGAAACCGGTATGAATGCAGTGTGGAGTGTTGAATGGCGCGGTACTTGTCCCAATACACATAACTTGTTGTGAGTGTCTGGAGAGAAGTGAATGGCCTAAATGCATTGTGTGCCTGATTGGCTGCCTGCCTGAATGCCCTTAGTCATGATTGGATGCTTGAGTATGACCCAGCGGAATGAATGGGAGATCAACAGTATATCTGGGCACCTCTCACTGCTAGGAATCATGTTCAGAAGCTGAAGTCCACTACGACGAGTAACTGGAGTAACTGAAACTTGACCTTGAAGCCCTGCTGGACAAGAAGAATTGCTGTTGCTCTCCTTCACAATCTGAAAGCTGCTGTGTCTACAAGGACTGACCCAGAGAGGACCTGGTAAGGCGCCCTTTTACCGAGCTACGAGGGACCATTGTGCACCAGCTGATCTTTGCCAAAGCTCCCTGGTAGACAGACCTTCGACAGGCTGCCGACCCGAGATGGGGCCCGCCGCAGAATCACAAAGAGAAGCGCCCGGACTGTTGTCCGCCACTGTCGACGACCGCCGTCGCCGACTGGAGCCAGCGTGCTCCAATTTGCCTAAGATCTTCATTTGATCCAAGGACGCTCTCGTCCGCATCGTCACCGCTGTATCCTGCAGGAGAAGGCCTAACCATCGACACACCGAGGAGCATCCACCGGTGGGTTTCCCGCCACCCGAAGACCATAGAGACGCCGACGACTCAACATCCTTGCTGCGCCACAGTTCTTCAAACTCTTTGCGGTTCAGAACTATCGACACCGAGGTGTCCCGCATGCCTCTTCCTTGCAGGACGTTTACGCTTCCCAGTCAATGAGCACTGCTAGGAACAAAGCTGCCACTTCACCGCCGTAGCTCATCCTGTGCTCCGTAGGACGTTCGACGACCCGTAACTCCTGCCTGAAACGGAGGACACTCAAGAAGGGCCGTCGACACGAGGAAAGCTACAACGCCAGGTACTTTGGGGTTGCAGAACTATTGGGAAGTCTAGTGTGAACAATATATGGACTGGGCTTGTATCTTTATTCTACAGGTTGCCCAGGTGGGGGATCTCCACACAGAGCTGTGTTTAACGGTAGTGATCAGTATTCTGCCAATTGTTCAACCATCTTGCTTTCCTTCCTCTCTCTTACTGTTGGTTTCCTCCTTATTTGATCTGTGTGACATTCTGACCGTATGCACTTTAATGAGATCTGATAGTATTTGTGGTACCACTGTAGAACTGTATATATTTACCATTGTTGATTTTCGAGCACAAAGTGCGTTATCGTGTTATTGTATATAACCTTGAATATTAATTATATAAAGACTGTGTTTTAACCGATACAGTCTGCGGACATTACTCTGTGGGTGCTTGGGGACTACACTGTACTTAAGAACCAGCCCGCATCACCTCCTAAGAAGCTAGGCCTTGATTGTTCGTCCATTGCTACCACAATAGAGAATCTTGGCTGGGGTCCTCTGTGTCTCTCCTCTACCATATAGAGAGCAGAAGTACAAACACCCCCCTCCGGCGTCTTTACAGTGAGCAAATTCACTCTCTTCATGCTTTTAACCGCCTGTTCGGCTTTGCTCAAAGTACGAGTATCATAACTTGGTGCCAGAAATCTCTGGCGTATGAATTGATATTCATCTGGAAAGTCTTGATTCTTCCTTCTTTTCTCCCCCCCCCTTGTTGCCGTACTGGTATGAATATTCTTCACTTCTTGACGCGGTTTTGGATCGGTGGTCCACAGAATTAATTTGCAACTGCGATTATATAGGTACGTTACTTTTAAATGGACACAATTTATTTTTAAACGTACAGCCTCAAACCCCACACAAACTGGTTTGATTCTAATAGTTGCTTTTTCCACTTAGAGTGGAGCCCAGACATAAAATTTACATCAGTACTTGAACAGCTATATTGGTAAGTGGCCCACAGTCACCTGACTAATAATTATTATACAGTAGATTTACAGACAATATGGTAACATTTTCTCTTTACTATGACTTCTTTTAGTGATTTACAAGTGTTACAGGATTCCCAAGGTACTATATTGATTTTGTGATTATATATATATTTTTTGGAATGATGACTAAAGAAATACATGCATGACCAGTCTTGGACTACAACTAAACTAGTTTCCTTTTAAATGTTCTTTTCCACTCTCCTGCAATTCCATTGCACCTACATCATATTGGAAATTTTTCAACAACGTTTGTTCAACGTCATATCCTTTTATGATATTGGATCCTTGGTGCAATGTTATTTGAATGGTCTTTGTATACTTCTTACTTTTAATTAATGGTTTGCCAAATTACTTCTAAAAACCACCATTGTGCCCTTTGGGGGCTTTTGTTTTCTGGATACTGTTCTCTCAAATACATGTATGCATAACTGTTATGCAGCCTCAGATGACGAGCCATGCAGCCCGAAACACGTGTCAGGTTGTTTGATCCTGAATTAAAATTAAGTAGAACTTGCAATTAAATTTGAGTTTTTGTGCGCAGACAGGACGCAAACAACCATCTCTTTTTAGTTCTTAAATAAACCACATTGCAAGTGTCTGCATGCGATCCTGTAACAGCATTGTTTGAATAATGCAAACACTGAAACACAATGTTTGCCAGAGGATCACCAACATCAAAAGGGTAATTTATCTGAACTCACAAACCAATCAGAATACATATATATCCCGCTTATATTTAAATGTGGCAGTTAGCTGAAGACTATCCCTCCTTTAGGGATTGTCACATGACTTCCAGTTTTAGAAATAAGGCACTGTTCCAGACGTAACAATTTAGACTCGGTCTTGTCCCCTGAATTCATTATCGTCACTAGGGTCCAGCTTATGTGATCCTCTGTGTGACCCTTGAGATTCTCAGTCATATTTTTTATCAGTGACATCCCCTCTCACATTTGCCGCCCTCAAACCTTAACCATGCAATGTCATTTTTCACAGAACCCTCTCTTATCAATTTAAACAATTTGACTCATAGTGCCTCATTACATTTCTGTCGGTGCTTTAAGCATGCTTGTGAAAGTTCTGGTAATTCCAGAACCGGCACCTTTACAACACCAGCAAAACTCAAGTTTGCCGGTGGGGGCACTGATTTACCTCCAACCAAGAGCTGGAGGTTAAAACTTGCCCCCACTGGCAAGAAATGCCAGAATTAACAGCACTGGTAATTCCTTCAATTCTGGGACTCCATGGAATGATGAGGATTTACCACCGTTTCGGGCACTTGGAATATGCTGGTAATTCCAGCATTCTAAATGCTGGTAACTGATTTACCGTTTTCGTGACATCCTGCCGGATTTACAGATGGGATTCTACCAACATTGTAATGACCCCTCGAATGTTTTGGCTTCCATTTGCCAGTGAAGTTATTCTAGGCCATCTTTTATATCTGCGACGTGTCATGGCTGTTACTACAGCAACCATGGTACAGTCTTTCCTTTCTGTCTTCTAGAAAACATAGCCTGGTTTAGCCTGCCTTTTACCACTGTTTTCCACATTAGGTGTATCACTGCACCACTCTATGAATCCCAGACAAGGCTGGGTTGCTAGGACTGTTATTGACAATGGATGTAGAGATGCATAACTTAGAGGTCTGCAGTCAGAATGTTAAAAAAAAAGGCAAATGGCACATGTTGGATCGTTGCACAAATATTCTCATGATGTAGAAGATCGCACTGCAATATGTAGGTCTGTATTGGGGGATAATTTAGTCTACAAACGTTTTCCTTACTTGTGTAGGAAGCAGTTCCCATATATGGTCCCCCCACCCTGAATTCTCCAGGCATTTGCAAACCAGGCCACTTGGAATTAATACCACCAGCTCCTAGATTTCAGCAAGTCTTCCAATATGTAAACACACAGATGTGCTCTCTTAGCCTCACGTTGCAGTCCACAATATCACTCTAGTAACGACCTGTATCACACTGGAGCACATGAAGTACCAAAGTGCGGACTGCAGGAGCGCCTGTTGCACTTGGTTCAGTAAAATTGAACCCACGAGGTGAACTCCGCAGGCTAACCATGCAGCACCGCAACTGTTGGGCCTGTGCCGATTCATCACTCTGCATGAGCTAGCGCATAGGGGCGGATCCTCAAGTGAAAGCTGCTGAGAGAGATACGCCAGAGCGGAAGGAGGAAATTCTGGCCTGAGTTCACCACTCAGAACACCAGAGCCACCACAGTACAATTTTAGGGGCCCGCGTAATGCGCACTGAGAAAACATACTGGATAAATATTGGATTATGCCATGGTTGTCAGATACTGTTTTGGTAGTCACTCCATGGTGTTGGCTCCATACATACCTAAGACATTTGAATCTAAATGCTCTCTGAAAAATTATTATTCAAATGATATGTACAC
The DNA here is from genome assembly GCF_040938575.1 of Ambystoma mexicanum. Classification (NCBI taxonomy): domain Eukaryota; kingdom Metazoa; phylum Chordata; class Amphibia; order Caudata; family Ambystomatidae; genus Ambystoma; species Ambystoma mexicanum. The sequence continues at coordinate 196,951,136 of NC_090927.1, read as the reverse complement.
AATGGAATTTAGATCAAACACATCTCCTGTACTGTTCTCCCAGTTGTATTAAGGTGACTCACAATATGTTGGACGTGATGGGGCTGATAGCCTACTCATTGGGAAGCCCCAAAGGCACTATGCGGGAATGTAACTCCTTTGGAGAGAGTTAGGATGACCACATAGATCCAGTATCATGCGAGTGATCCCTCAGATGTGGAAAAGAACATTTATGAAATTGCAGATAAGTGAGGGCTGCAGTCCGGACATGCACCTGCGGGCAGACGCTCAGATATCAACAGTAGTTGGTGGAACTTGGTGACGCTAGATGTATGGTGGAGGGGTGCCGAACATTGGGAGACTTATTCGAAAATGGGATACTAATGGGTTTCACGGTATGGGCCCAGAGATTCCAAATGTCAAGGGATAATTGCTAAATTTCGAACATTGCCAAAGGTGCTAGCAACCAAGTTGGACTCTATTCCACAGAAACCTATAGCCACTCCAGTTCTCCAAGCTATATTGAATACAGGCACGGACAGCCACGCAATATCACGACTGCATATGGCACTGCAGGATAGCGCCACCTTGCAGCATCTGAAGGTGCAAGGGAAATGGGATAGGGACATGGAGGGGGTATTTGAGGGGAAGACATAGGCTAAAATATGTTCACGGGTTAGTAAGGTGTCTAGGAATGCCTGATTCAAGGTAATACAATTCAACAAACTAAATTGAGCTTATATGACCCCCTCAAACGCTTCTTATAATAAACCTTGATAGCTCACATGCATGCCCCCAGTTGTCGGGCGACTCGACTGGGGTTTGGCACATAGTTTGGGGGTGTCCAACAATACAGGATTTCTGGCATACCGTGATTACTAAAATCAATGACGTACTGGGGGGACAATATGAATTTACACCGAAGAATTGCTGGTTGGGGGGTTTGCCACGAGGAAAAAGGAGCGGGCACTACTGTTGGCAAGGCTACGACTGGCTATTTCCTGGAAATGCCCAGAAGACCCTTTACTGAGCCAATGGTTGCAAGATGTACAGAGATGGGTGGGGCAGAGAACCTGATAATATGGGAGCAAGGGAGGAGAGAGAGGAAAATGATTTGGAACTGGAATGGGCCGAACGCCTTAATGCATTGCAAACCTCACCCGGTGACCTACCGCCCTAAAAATGGGCATGAACATTGGCATTAAAAGGATGCACGAATAGCCACAACAGATTGGACTAGGACTAGGTCTCAACAATGTTTGCTAACTGAACATATATTCTGCGATCCATGTACAAATTAGGAAGGGGTGAGGGGAGGAAAGGGAGGTGAAGAGCTTTGGGCTGCCTGGCCATGTTCACCGTTCTTATCTTGTCTTAAATACCAATAAACATAATAAAAATAAAAAAAATAAAAAGTGACTCGCAGCTTGCACCGTCGTCTCACCGAATACCCAAGAAAGGAGCTACATTTAAAGCAACATGCGCTTCTTTTTATGCAGTCCTGGTTGAGCTCTGTGATGGACCTGTCAATAAATTCCCCTTGACAAATACTAGCTCTCTTTTTATCCCTCTGATGAATTTTCGGTCAAACTCCAAGAGTCTCCTGATGTTATTAATCCTTGCGCTGTTGTCTTTTCAAAGTGGATACTAAATTCTCTAGGCTCAGGTGTACGGTAAAGCTGTCTGCCTTTTCAGAAGGATCCCTGTCCGCACGTTATTGATCCGGTCGCGAGCTCGGGCGGCCATCACGGAGAGACCTGATCTTTACAGCGATGAAACATAATTATCTGGAGCCCATGTGTCAGGGTATATCCATTAGCGACATGCTAGGGTGAGTGTAGGAAAACATACTGTAAAATCCATCAGCTTCCACGGTGACTGCATTTTATTTTCTGATAAATGATGATTAAGAAGACAGGTCCAACAGAAACATGGGTTTCTGCTTGAAATTATTTACTACACCCTGCAGTTGGGTAGAAATGATCTATAAAGTACTGTGGACAAAATGACTTTCTATGTTCAATATAACTATATGAAAATGTTCTGTCTCCCAGACCTTTTAATAAAATAGTTTGAAAGTGATGAATAGATTGAAGGTATTATTGAAAGGTTGGTGGGCAGCAACACTCAACTTAGAATTGTATTAAGGCCACGACCTGAGTAGTAGAGATGTAATACTACTTTCACAGGTACGACTGTTCCTGGCGTCAGGAGTATTTCAATATCTGATAAAAGATTTTGGTGCAATGTTAGAGATGGACCAGGGACCGGACTACAGAAAAGTTGCACCGGTGCAAGTGCAAAGTGGCGCCGTATTAGCAATAGGGCAAAGTTTTCCCTAGAGCAAAAAACATTGGTGGCCATGTTAGAAAATATTTGCACTGTGACAAGTGCAATTTTTCATGGTATAAGTACTAGGACAAAATCCACTTTTGTACCAGGGCAAACGTTGCCCTAGTGCCAATGAGGTGCAACTTTGCACTTTCACCGGTGCAAGGTTCTATAATCTGGCCCCAGGTGTCAAATGGGATGCGATCACAGGAGGAGGTTGACAATGTCCTAGAATGTAAAACGTACATCTCATTAGTGCATCACTGGGGACATGTTATAGAAACTTTGCACTGGTGCTAGTGCAGGTTTGCATGGTATTAGCACTAGTGCAAAGTTTGCCCTTGTTGTAGAAACACTGAGACTTATTAGAAAACCATTGGACCATGATAAGTGCACTTTGGCATGTTATATGCATCAGGGAAAAAAACGACTAAGGCCAGAAATACAACCCTGGAATCAGATAAATATGAAGGAATAAATTAACCAGAAAATAACATTTCAAAGAGAAAATCAATTAAAAAGTTAAACAATCCATCTATTTAAAAAAACAAACATTTTAATTATTTCTTAATACTCGAAAGAGAGGAGGCCAAGCATGGGGAAAGAGGCAGGGAGTTCCAGAACCGAGAGGTAGCTACTTAGAAATACTGTTGAGATGTCTGAATTTCTTCACCAAGCATAACTCGCATAGTTTTGAGGTGGAAGACCTATTCAGTTAAATAAGCAAGTTGGGACAAGCGAAAGCCTCAAAAACTATGCAGCACATTTATAATTTAATGCAGTTTTTCCATAAAATTGGCTTTATATGATTACATTTCCCATCATGAAAAATCAGTCGGGCTATGCAATGCAAAAACGCCTGAAGTGGAAGAAAAGTAGATTCATCAAGCCCGATTAGCAATATGGACTGTGGCACAGATCTAAAGGAGGAACTGTGAGAAACCTGAGGACGTCCTCACATCTACTCCCCTTGGATTTCTTTCTCAGATGGCCAGGAAAGGACCGTTGCTTTTGGATCCCGACCCTGGGGAGTATTTCCCCTTCCCATTCCATAATGAACCCATAATCCCAGAAACCTTTGTAGGTTATTATACCCTTCTTTCCCTCGGTCAGAGTAGTGTCAGAAGAATGATAAGCCTCGAAGACGCAGAAGGAGAGTGAAAAAGAGCGGGGTACACCCAGGCGAGACATGGTATCCCCCTTTCCCTGTTGACAACCAACCTAACCGTTTCACAACCTTTATGGGTTATCTTAAGTCGCTCCCCTCATTTTCCCTCATTTGACACTTGATAGTAGTGAGACGAGGAAGAGGCAGCTGAGAGTAATGAACACTATGCCATTTCACCACTTTAGTACTGGGGTGAAGACAATGCCTGTAAAGTGTTGTGCAGGTCAGGCATGTGCCCTTGATCATGGTCAGGCAAGCATAATTGGGAAAGCACATCTGTAACCTGTTAAAGGGCTGCACGTGTATAAAACGAGATGGAGAAAGCAATACAGGAGCAGCAGGGAGGCGTGTGGTGAACCTTGTTTGAGGAGAGGTGAGCCACTGGAGGAAGCTGCTGTGGGTCAGTCCACCATGTGCAGCACGCTGAGACGCTGGGGACTGCAGAGAGAGGTGTTCTCAGGAAGCATGGCGCGGCAGCTAGAGCTCTACAGGGCAGGCTGAGGACAGAAAAGGGAGCTGTGTGCAGAGGCTATCCCTTTCCCCTGTATCAGAAGTGCTCACCCCCCTGTGTCAAGGAGCTGACACACGAGTGTCTGAGGGGCAGGAGTTGGACCCCTGACAGTAGATGTAGAAGCCTGTGTGCTCCGCACTGCTGGGAATGCTATTAAAGCGACCAGTGAGTTTTTGTCAGATGAGAAACCCGGTGCGCCAAAAGTCTGAACTTTTCCATTGTTGAAAAATACTTTGTATCGGAGTAGTCACGTGTCTCAGAGAGAGCGTTTTAAAAATTTGCAGTTTTAAAATTAATTCCATTGTTGATTGTTGAAGCGCAAGGACTACTATGTATCAGAGTGGTCACAGTGTCTCAGGAAGAACGTTTTCGAAAGTCTCTGAGTGCTGGGCATTTCACTTGAAGTAAAACGAATGAATATTGAACATTGGGCTGAATGGAAATTGAATCTCAAGCCAAACCAATGCTCATTGAATACTGAACTGAATAATTAAGCTAAACTACTTATGTTAAATTGCAAATTGAACAGAACTTTAAAATAAAGCAAAACTACTGCATGTTGAATTCAGAAATGGAGATATAAAATTAAGCAAAACGAATGCATGTGGAATTCCGAAGTGAGCAGAACTTTAAAACTTTAAAATTAAATAAAACCGCTGAATGTTGCATTGCGAATTGAATGGAACTTTAATAAGTAAGCTAAACCAAGGTACACTGAAGATTGAATTAAGTAGAACTTTAAAACCGAGTCAAAGAAAGGTGTATTCAACACCAAATTGAGTAAAAGCTTCAAACGACATGAATATACATTGAAAGGAAAATAATGCAGAACTGACTGAAACCCTGAAGTTAAATTCTATACAGCCTCCATGAAAAGAGATTATGGAAAAGTGGGGCGCAAGTGTTGTGAGCTATCAGAAGGCAAGGGCACTTGGGATGATGAAATTAAAGTCTTGGGGAAGGGAACCCTGACACTTGAGAAACTACAACTTGAGTGGACTTGAGGATGGAGCCTCAAGATTCTTTTGTGTTTGAACTGTGTTGTTTGGAACTTGGGGAAGGGAACCCCGAGGATACACTTGTTTTGAGGACAGAGCCTTAAGACCCTTTTTTGTGTTTGAACTGTGTTATTTGGAACTTAGAGGTGTGGGGGGACGAATCCAGAGGAGTGTTTAAAACTGCATCACCTTGAATCTAAGAAAAGTAATTTTGAGACGTTTTGTGCATCTGTTTTACACTTGGGGAAAGGAGCTGAAAGAAAGCTGCGAGCTGGAAGAAGCTCAGAACTTTATGTTGAACACTGTTTCTTTTGCTTGCTGACATCCCTACACATTGTATAGATTTAGATGTGAGGGCAAGTATAGGTTTTGGACACAGACAGACTTTTAAGTGGAACTCTCTGACTTAGACATTCTTTAGTTTCATTTAGGTACGGAAATCCCACCTTAGGATAGGGCAAGTCAGGCCTTTTTCCATCCTGACATTTAAGTTAATAAAGTGTTTTATTTTGAACGTTGAATCTGTTGTCTGTGTCTTGCTTCATGATGCCTTCACAGTAGCTGTAAGAAATGTTTGATCACAGTGAAGAAGGTAGTGCTGATGCTAGCCAGTCTTTCAAAACAAAACATTTTTACCATGTTTTTTAACCCAATTTCTTGTCTGAATTTTTCTGTTGGAAATGCGAGGGGCTGGGCTATCTGGGTGAGGCAATGTAGTATGAGTAGATGGTGGAGAGTAGGTCGGGGAGTGTTGGGGTACACGCACAACATGATTCAAAAATGGCAGTAAAAAAATGCCACAGGTAATAGGTTGGTTGTGTTTTTCTTTGCAATATGAGAAGGAAAGAAACATTTTGAAGGATGAAGAAAGGAAAGGGCAGAGTCTTCAGCCAGTGGTACAATACCATCTTTGGCAAGAATGGAAAGGCATTTGAAAATAGCTTGGATCGAAGAATCAGAAGCAGCTGTCATTGATGGGGAAAATGAAGGATATTTTGAGAGGTTGAATTTAAGAATAGCTTTGGCAATTATTTCTGGGTGGTAACTCTGCAGACCGTGGACTTCAGATTCGGATGACACACTAACACAGAGCTGTATGTCGTAGTGGCTACTGATGGATGGAGAAGCTACAGCCCACACTGAGATCTCTCAGCAGAAGCATATAGAGATCACTGGTGACATGAAATCCTATGGTAGCCTACAACGCACCGGGATGACCTGGAGTGACCCACCCAGATCCACTGTGAAGAATATAATAGAAAGGATCGAAGCCACTCTAGAGCTAACTCTCCAGATTCCACACATACTGATAAGATGTTAAGGAGGGCCTCATGCTCCACCGTTTCAAATGCTGCGGGCAAATCCAACAGGACCAGCAAGCAGACCCCCAACCATGAACCGGCCCCTAGGAGAATGTCCCCAATGCTGCAGCATGAACAAAACCCTGACTGACAGGGGTGTTGCTAGGCCTAAAAAAGACCCGGGGCTAGGCTGATGTTGGAACTAACGGGACTGGGAGCTAGCTTACCTTTTGGTTGTAGCTACTAAGATTCTATCTGGGGCTACATCAAAAAGATCAGGGGCTATAGCCCCATTAGCCCCATCCCCTTAGCAACACCACTGCTGACTGATAAACCCACAGTGGGTCATCAATATGGTATTTTAAGTTAGCAGTCAATAGCCCTTCCAATGATCTTTCCCAGAAGGGTTAAACTAGTTACAAGTGTGATGCTAAGAGGATCAGAGCTATCATGAGGTTTTCTTTTTTTGTTTAAGGTGGGAAATGTATCCACGCTTTGAGAGAGAAGGGAAGTAACCTTAAAAAAGAGATGCATTTGTAAGCTTACATAAAGGCAGAAGAATGTCAGCAGAGAGCTCTTTTATGAGCTTTGCTGGGATGCTATCATCAGCATAATAGGTGGGTTCTCTGAAGAGAGGGAAACCCAGCAGAGGTCAGACCACAAAAAATGGTCCATAAAGGACGAGGAAATGCCAGGGGGACTTCACAGGAAGAAGATAAACATAACATTTTTTCCCTGAATTATGTACATTTTATTTACGACAATTTTATTTTTGTTGTAGGGTTCAACAGATAGATCAATTTCTTGAACATGTCCCAGCTTAAAATATTATTTTGCAGCCTGAAAATGAGTTTTATACGTATCATTGGCTTTTCAACATGATCAATATAGAAATGTTCTTTATCTTTCTTTACTAATGATCTATGTATAATTCGGACATCTTTCAGCCTGAAAAGATATGCCTACGGGATACATATGCAGGGGTTTTGCCAAATAATGAATCTGTCTTTTATTGGTATTTAAGAATTATGAACAGCACAGAACGTATTCAGAGGACTGTGGTATTTTAAACTCATTCCTGTAGATATTATCAACAACCCCTTGCGACCCCTGCTCTCTCCTTCTTCCCTTCTCTCTGGCCTCCCTACATGGACTCTCACCGGTTCCTTCTTCTGAAGCCAGAAATCTTGAAGTCATCTTTGACTCCTCTCTCTCCTTCATCCCTCACACTCAGGCCATTGCTAAGAAGTCCCACTTTCAATTATTCCTTCTCAAAGGAATTCTCCCTTTTCTCACTTTCCCCCAGAAGCTCAATGTTTCCCGAGCCCTGGTTCTCTCTAGGCTTGACTATTGCAATAGCCTCTTTCTCAATCCTCCTTCTTCCATTCTGTGACCCCTTCAGCTAATCCAGAAGACAGCAGTGAGACTTATCCTTGGCCTTAAGCCCACGGACTGCATCTCTCCTGCCCATAAAAGTCTTCACTGGCTCCCGGTTGATGCACAGATCATATTCAAATCCCTCTGCATCATCCACAAGGCTGTCTGGGTTCAGGGACCACACTATCTGCAACTCCCTCTTACAAAATACTCTCCTCCTAGACCTCTACATTCCTCTAGCACCAACTCCTTCTGTGTAAAGCATTTCGCTAAGCAGAGAGCAGGAGGTTGTTTGCTTTCCGCAGGTGGATCCCTTCTTTGGAACAGCCTCCCTCCCTCTACATCTTGAGCAGGACCTTCTTAAATTCCGAAAGCACATCAAGACTTTCCTCTTTTCCTCCTCCTTCCCTTCTTTCCTCCTCTGCTGTGATTGGTGTCTTGGACCCTTATACATCCTCTGGGCCCCTGACAACTCACACCCAATCTTCCCAGCTTCTGTCTACCTCAGCACTTGCCTCAGCACACCCTCCGCCCTGGAGAATTGCAATTTTCCACCCAATGCGATTCCAGGCTGTATAGCACTTACCATACATTGCACTTCATCTGTGGCCCACCCACAAACACGGACACCCCAGCACCTACCCCACTGCCCTCTTCCGTGCTGCACTTGCACGTTCTGAATACTCACAAGGCATAGTAGGTTTCTCCGTTCCTTCCCCCGCTGTATATATATTTGTGTTTTTTAATGTACTTCAATCCCATGTTTTCCCCCTGTTGCCCTGTGGGTCTTTTGAAACAGAATTAATTTGCTATATAAGCGCCTAACAAGCAAACAATAACTAACTAACTAACTAACTAACTAACTAAATAAATAAAAACAATCCTGGTGGCATATGAATACTCATGAAAAATCACATCAACAAGCAGATCCTCAAAGCGATCAGAGTCTTCTGTAATGAGAAGGCAGTGACCATTATATAGTTCTGCATGGGAATTGCATTAACTTTGAGTTGACCTTAACACAAAGTGGATCTAGAAGAATGAGAAAGGGGCAGAAGAAAGGGATCTGTCGAGACAAGTGGGATCAGCGCAAGAAATGTTTCTGGAGCGAAAATCATTGAGTTTATGCCTTTGTTGTGCAATGGAAGACAAGCATTTTGAAACAGATTAAAGTCTGAGAAAGTCTGATACATAGTAGATGGAGAAACCGTATTGGGAATAAGAAAGTCTTCCAACAAAATATTTTGAGGGTGAAGTAAAAGAGAGTTATAAACAAAGTTAGAGAATTCTTCCAAAATTATAGAACAGTGCTCCATGGACTGATAAATCAGGTGACAGTTATACTGCCTAGAAACAGCATTGTGTAATGATTAAGGCATACATGCAAGCTAACTAAAAGATGCTGACGTTACGCAAGTAAATTTGATGGTACTACAATGAAGAATGACTTCAGTAATATTGTCCCCATATGCATGGTGGCCATACATAATGTCGCCAGGTTAAGCCATACATAATGTCGCCAGGAAAAGGTTTTGGTGACATTATATATGGTGACCATACATATGGGGTAAAGGGGAGCGAGGGGGTCCCCCACTCCCATTGAAGAAACATAGATTTTGGGGGTCGTACTGGTGTCCACTGAATGTTCGATGTGAGAATGTCCCTGCAAAAAAACAGCAATTATTTTGGTGACTTTTTTGCCAGGCAACATTTTTGCAGGCATATTATGACATGGAACCGCATTATCATGGCTGATATCAGAGAGATTTGCATTAATCATATGGCCGGCAGCTATTGACCTTCCACCTCAACAAGCACCCAGAGAAGAACTTGAGAGTTGGGTGTGGGTGCGGCTTGCAGTTAAGTGGAATGCCCACATTTATCTTGAGCTCCTGGACCTCCGACATGCACCTCCTACCTCAAATCCAGTTTTAACCAGCACCAACAAGCCTGCCATAAAGCCATTAGATATTTTCTTTGTAATTATATCAGCAATACCTTTCTAGATAATAACCAAGAGAGATCTGAGCCCCAGTACGTGGTGACAGGGACGACTGCCATCATCTTATTGCTCTGGATCCATTGTAGACTTGAACATTTTTACGAAAATATGGGCCAATAGATTGAAGTCATGTATGGGTGATTTGGTTGACGAATCTCAGGTAGGTTTTATACCAGGGCGTTTTGGGTATGATAATATGCGGACTGTGTTGGATGTGATAGGAGTTCATTATGGGAAGGAATCAGACAAGATCATTGGTTTTCTCGATGCCGAAAAAGCATTTGACAGAGTCAATTGGACATTCATGGAATATACTTTGTTGCAGATGGGTTTTGGACCTGTATTTATGAAGATGATAGGATGTATTCATAATGGTGTTAGGGCGAGGTTGTTGGTTAATGGAGTTATCTCAAGGTTATTTCAATTATCAAGAGGTACGCGCCAAGGCTGCCCATTGTCGCCATTTTTGTTTAATTTAGCATTGGAACCACTTGCGGTGTATATTAGGCAATGTGAACTGATATAGGGAATTAGTGTTGGGAAGGTCGAGGTTAAGCTTTTGTCTTATGCTGATGATATGTTGATTTTGTTGTCCAATCCAAGTGAATGTGGTGTTGTGGTAAGGGAGATGTTTGAGGAGGTTGGTAGGTTGTCTGGCCTTAAAGTTAATTGGGAAAAAACTGAGATCTTTCCGTTGTCTAGAACTTGCGATAATGATATTAGAGACATTTGGAATTGTGGCTGGTCGCCTGGGGGGGTCACTTATTTTTATATATTTATCCCGTTGTTGGGGATTTGAATAAAATATTGCAATGCAATTTAGATAAGGTGTTGACTAAGATGGCCTTAATAGTTAGGAAATGGGAAAGATTGAACTTGTCTCTATGGGCTAAAATAAATGCCATTAAGATGGTTCTGTTGCCCAAAATATTGTATATTATTCAATCCATCCCATTGTTGATTTATAAAAAACAATTTTTGAAGATTGAGAATCTCTTTCAAACTTTTTTGTGGGGAGTTGGGAAAAGGCCTCGTGTTCCGAAGTTCATTTTGATGCAGAAAGTGGATTAAGGAAGTTTTGGCTACCCGGATCTAGTAAAGTATTATCGGTCCTTTTTACTCAAAAAGGGCTCCTATTACTTTAGAGTAGAGGCTGTTAAGGAGCCATTTTGGTTACAAATGGAGAGAGGGATGTGTGCGCTGTGTCAATTGGATACTCTTTATTGTATGGAAAAGTTGTCTCATAAGAAATTGGTTTTGAAGCCAATTGGGGTTACCAGACAGGTTTTGGACGCTTGGTTTGATGAGAATGGACAGACTTATGGTTTCAATGCAGATGCCTCCATTTGGCATAATGAAGCAATAAAGATTGATAATAAATGTCTTCATTGGAAGAGTTTGGTATCAAGGGGTATTTTGAAATTGGGAGATGTTTTGGATGGCACTCGGATGTTGAATTTTGTGGAGTTGGTGGATAGATTTAATCTGGGTCAAAGAGAAATGGCTAGATATTTGAGATTGGCTCCGATGGTTGAACATAGAATTGCTATGGCGGGTAGCTCGCTTGGGAGGAGACCAGAGATTAGTAAATTATTGGATTGTCCAAAGTATGGTGCACAAACTTACATGAATTTCATGCCCATGAATGCGAAACACCTGTTGGCAAGGGGTGGGTTGAGGACTGCTTGGTCGAATGATATTAGCAGGGTCATTTCTGATGTTGAATGGAAAGATATTTTGAGAGTGGGTGTGAATCTAGGGAAAGATTTAACCTTGCGTTTAATTCGGCAGAAAATTGTGGGTAGGTTGTATTGGACACCTGTGAGGATGTTTAAGTTGCGGTTGAGTTTGGATGATTTGTGTTGGAGTTGTGGTACGGAATAGTGGTACTCTTTTACACCTATTGTGGGAATGCCCTAGAGTACTGTCATTTTGGTGTGAGGTGATAGATAGGATTGATTTCATTTTTGGAATACGTTTACCTAGATCTGCGGCGAATATAATCGTGCTCTCGCATGTTGAAAGGGGTGCTCAAATTAGGAAACATAATTTTTGGATTGATAGAGCTGTGATGGTTGCGATTAGATTAATCCTCAGGATCTGGAAAACTAGGAAGAATCCAAGCGTTGAGGATTGGTTGATAGACCTGAGGGTCTTGTCTAGGTATGATAAGGTTTCGTTGAAGGATAGAGGCAAGGAGGACGAGTATTTGTTGCTGTGGGGTTCATTTGATGCTCTCTATGATTGATTTGCTCATTCATGGAACATTTTGGTGGCAGGTGGAGATTGGTATAAGTTTTTTTTTTCTTTTTTTTCTCATTTACTTCCCTTCTCATTGTGATGTTGTGTTTTGTCTTCGTGGTGTTTTGTGCGTGTAGGGTTAGACACTTGGTGAGGTTCATTTAGCTGAGTTTTACATAGTTGATTTTATTGCAAGATTTGGTTTAATTGGTTTGTTCGCGTTTTCATTTGAATTGAGTGCTTTATTGTTTGTTTCAGCCTATGTGGAACTGATGTATTGTAAACCTAATAAACAGAAGTTAAAAAAAAATAGGAGCAATTAAGGGGGTAACCTAGTGAACTTGAAGATCTTTCCTTGCTTCTCACTGCTGACACCTGCACCCACTTGGTTATTATCCTGACTGTCACTGCCTGATACGACTGCCGGTTGAGTGGCACTGTGGGTAGCAGTGTCCTGAGTGACGGGGGCCTGGTTATAATATGAATGTCCTTGACATTGGCTGCACCTATCACCTTGCTGCCTGTGGCACAGTGAGGTCTGTGTAAAGCATTGCTGGATTTCGGCACCTTCCAGGGCACTCTGCGGTGTTGCCAGAGACCCCTACTATTAGGCATCCTTCTTGTTCTTCTCTCAGTGGTCTTCATACCCATAGTACCCCTGTGGCGGATGTACACAATGAATGGGTGAGCCGCAGATTGAGGCTGATAAGGAGGTTTCAATGGGAACTGAGATGCTGCAACACACAAACCTATTGTAATGAAACACGTCACCATTTTGTTGTGAACTCACTCTTCCCCTTGAAAGGACAGCACACAATTTTCAATTAAATACTAAAAAAACATGAACCAACTGTGCAATTTATCAATATACTGGGCCTAATTACAAGTATGGCGGTAAGGCAACAACGGCGCCGGTATCGCTTCCGGCACCGTTGCTACCGTACCACCATACTACGATTTGTGCTTACGGGTCTCGCTATGCCCACCAGGTCCGACCAGGCGGACAGTGCGTCACCCACGAGCACAACTCGTGGATGCCCCGGCACTGTTATGAACGGTGCTGGTGCATCCAAGCTCCCCATTCACATTCAGCCCTATAGGGCCGAATGGGGATGGGGAGTCCCTTATTGCAGGTATTGTATGCCTTATTGCCTTATTGTATGTTTGCTTTTTGATTGGTTCATTGTTTGTGTGGTGGATGGCTGCCAATAGGAATGTATTTAGCTCAGATGCTGTTGAATTGTATAGTGTGTTCGAGAGAATTTATGTTTTTGAGTGATGTTTATATATGCCAATAAAATTGTAGATGGGTGAGGTGGACCCTTAGGAAACAGTGCTGTTTTGTGGGTATATTAATTGTTGTATTTGATATTTGAAACATGGAGTCAATTCCAGAAGGAGAGGAATTACTTTGTTCAGAAGGTTGTGGAGAATATTTTGAGAATGGGGTGAATAGTGATGTTGAGGACATAGGAGATGAGTTCTCAAAGCATGGCGTACAAGGTTTTCTAATATGATATTAGATGGAGTGTTTGGAATGTTTGGTATATACTGCGATTCTGGAGAAATATTTTTGACAGGGAGCACATGTTTTTTCTCTTTGGAAAAAGAAAATGAATTAATCATCTAAAGAAAGAGCACAGACAAGTTTTTCAAAATGTTTTGTATCATCATGGAGGTGAAGAGTATTTCTCTGATTGAACATTTTGGTGATGTGTTGGTAGAACAATCCAAAGGCTCTTTTAAGAACCCCTCAGAGGACCTTTTAAGTATATTGGAAAAGGAAAATGCTTTTGGTGTTCTTTTTAAAAATAGTGTTGGCTATGGTAACAGCCAATTAAATGTCTTGCTCTGTGAGGTGTATTTCAGCCATGGGTACCGACCACGGGACAGGCCATAGCCGCGGGTACGAGCAGGCAAATGGCATGTTGTGTGTTTTTGGCGAGTGCAGCTGAGGCAATAACTGGCGTGTCTTAGCCGCGTTTATGAGTGTACCAATCGCATGTTGCGGTCTTTCATAGTCGTGGGTATGATCGTGCAAATGGCACATCATGTATTTTTGGCAGGTGCAGTCGCGACTATCGCTATTGCATTGCTATAGCCGCGACTACAGCCGGTTGTATTTTGGTGCAGTGATCATATTATATTATGGATGTTATAGCACAGATTTGTACATGTGTTTCTATTTGGAAGTTGTCAATTGAAGGCTAATGTGAATTGATAGGTTCTTACAGGGTTTACTGCATGACAAGCCTGAAGGCTCTTGTGTGCAATACAAACCTGTTTTGTTGTATGTTAGTGGACAAGCTTGAACAGGTAAATCTTTTTTAATTAATGCAATATGAGCTATGATCCAAAACGTAACAGATTCCTCTTTGTAATGTATTGTAACTGCTCCAACAGGTTTATCAGCATGTAATGTAGGAGGTGTTACTTTACATTGCCTGTTAATGTTACCAGTGAAGCATGACAACACACTAGAATATCAGAAATGTGTGTCAAGTGCAGCACAAGAAGTAGGAAACGTTCTTAGAAAATTAAATACCTTGATTGTAGATGAAGTAAGTATGGTGTCTAACTTGATGCTAGCTTTCATTCACTTGCGTTTGCAAGAGGTTTTGAAGACTGACTACAACATTTTGTTTGGAGGTAAACATGTACTTGTTTTTGGAGATTTGTTACAATTAATTCCTGTGAAAGGTCAACCAGTTATTAGAATGCTGTAATCTAAGGATGCTAAAAAAAGTATAGGAAGTATTGGTCATTTTAACCTTTGGAATTGTTATCAATTCTAGGAACTTACCATTAATATGAGGAAATCTGGAGACTTAGAGTATTCAGAAATGCTTTATAAGATTTGTATAGGTGTTCTTGAGGAAATGTGAAAGCAGTCTTAAAGGAAATACTGATTTCTAACATGTTTTATGTAGATTGCTGTACGTCTGTCATGTTTGTGTTGCTTTGATGTTCACACTTACAGAGTGTAACACGTTTAATTCTACAATGCTACTGTCAGAGAAGCAAAATACTGTAGAGCTAAAATCATGTGATGTTTTAGATGGTCATGTTGTGGCTTTAGAGTTGGATAAGAGAGTAAAAGCTCAATTAGGTCAACTAGAGAATTCAATTCCTAAAACTGAAGGTCTGGAAGGAGCTTTAAACTGTGCATCAATGCAAGAGTAATGTTGAAGAGGAATTTGAATGTAGAAATTGGTTTAGTCAATGGAGCAATGGGAAGAGGGATTGCATTTCACACGTTTCCTCAAAGTACAATTATTGAACATGTTGAAGTTAAGTTTGATTGTGTTGAAGGAACTCACTTGATTTCTCGGATCTCTGAGTGAAAAATAACAGAATGTAATGGAGTCGGAGAGTCGTTCCACTTTAACATACTGTCATTGGAGCTTTAGTAACGAAACAGGAGTTGAATGCTATTGTAATGCAGTTTTGTGTATGTTGTTTAAAATTACTCCATTGATGCAAGAAATAGCTTCAACAGCAGAGAATCAGCTATGTGTTGAACTTTCATTTCTTAAAATGTCTGTGGATGAAAATCCACACAGTTTACATTTAGCAATGTCAATCTGTATGTAGTATCTGTTGCAAGTGGAAATGAACAATTCTCTCAAAATACACAGGAGGATAGTCAAGAATTTTTAATTAATGTCTTTGAGATATTAATGAAAGAAACAGTTAATGTAGATAAGTATGTTGGAATTAGTTACGAGTGGAAGCATATATGTGCACATGTAAGAAAGGGTATTATATTCCAGATCTTTGTGAAAGATATTGTGTATCTGCATGTGCCTGATCAGAAAAGTGTAACATTTTCTGATCTTGTAACTAAAGCATTTCATTACATGAAATGTAGTGACTGTGGTTGTAATTTACAATCAACACTGCAAAATCTAGTTTTTAATAAGTATGTATTGATTATGTTTCAAAGGTACAATATAGATGGTAGGAAAATTACCACGTCAATAATGAATTTTGTAAATAGTCAAGTTTGAACCCAGGAAAGAAAAAATGTCACATCGTCTAACTGTCAACTTTGACGTTAATAACTCCAAAGAACGCAGGAATGTGAAAACGTTTGAGAGACATTTGGCCAGTTCAAATCCGTGCAACTCAAGGATTCTATTCAGAGACTTCGACCATGTGTCTTTCAATCCACGGCCCACTCCATAACAAAATATCCTTACGGGCAGCATCAAACACTTGCATACCGGGTTTCATTTTGTCTGGAAACTCACTGGTTGCTTTGCCTTCTCCTTCTTGATTCAGGACTCTACCTCCTGCCCCTCAGGCACTCCTAGTCGGCGTCTGACCCCATGAGAAGGAACACCAAGCACAATGGAAAAAAGCGGCAGCTTCTAGCATGGCTCCCCTTTCATGCTTCTATTGGTTCCACAGAGCCCCTGCTCGCGGGCCGTTCTTCCTTGAACCAAAAGCATATGAATACGAACAGCACCCTGCTGTACCGCTTGGCCTCTCTGCTGCTGCAAATTCACTGCCACTGTTCCTGTCACCATTTCCTCCTCTACCCAAGTTAGGTGGGGCTTTTTATGCACCTTCAGCCATGTAATAGGTGTGAGTTCTCAATCAGCCCTGCCTGACCATCATTCAAGGGACATGCCTGACCTTTACTGCTCTCTGAACGCCTCTTCTTCGTCCCTGTTCCTAAGTGGTGAAAGCAACTAGTCTTCACTGCTCTTGGTTGCTTCTTCTTTATCTCAGTACTTTTGGTGGTCATGTGTGAATGATTCAGGGGAGTTGTTTTATAATACCCCATAAAGACGGGAGAAGGGTTGGTTTGGTCATTATTAGGGAAAGGGTGATACCATGTCTCTCACAAAGGTATCTTAGGTATCTTACTCCCAGTCCCCACAAACCCTCCACCCAGGTGATCTTCCCTTGCTTGTCCAGCCCAGGGTCTCGATCAAAGGTCTTTCCCGGGTCACCTGCACTGAGGGAATAGGAGTGAGAACACCCTTAGGTTTCTCAAAATGTATAAATTTTCCATTTTATATATGTTATGACTTGTTTTTTAAATTTTGTGAAAAGTTTTTAATGAACTACAACACAATAAAAAAAATGGTTTCTCTGTTGTTATTACGGGTCAGAGTTTCTGATCATCCTGTTTGGGTAGCCTTCCTGTTTGAGTTTGCATGGCAGGACACGTGCTTCATGTTAATTATCAGACATCTTCCTATGTAGTCCCAGAAATTGTCCATATGGTAAATTCTCTCTGGCAGATGCAAGATGGAAAATGCAACAGGGAGTTGCCTGATGTAGGTTTTAGATGTGGGCAAACGCTGAGGGAGCCATCAGCAGAGATCATAGTAATGTTTATAAAATGTATCTCTGTTAATCTAGCAGTGCCCAAACAGTTTAATTGAAGGTCCAAAGTATTAAACGGCCTTGAACATTTTATTACTTACCCAGGTGATAAGGATTTGATTGCTGCAACGTCACCATATGTGATGAAAAAGGTGTTTTATATGGCAAAACTGTACTGTTCCTCGAAGACTTCGACATATAATTTGTCCCCTTTGTGGTCTGGAATAAAATGTAAATGTGTTTATCTGCATGAATGACGTGTTCTGGTGGGTGCCCTGTGTATGATTCAGAGAGGCTGTGTGAGTTCATGAATGCATGTGTGCATGTATCTATATGAATGTGTGCATCTGCATGAGTCCCTCCATCCAGGCTGTTATGCTGCCAGCAAGACTGCAAGACTTTATCCTTGGGGGTTGCCTCTCTTTGTTATTTTGTGAGGCAGGTAAAACCATCCGCAAAGAGAAAGCCACACCACGGGAAGCTCTCCTGGGAACAGGAATTAAAAGGCACATCCATTCACAAAAGGAGTAGCCTCGCACCAGGATGCTGCATACCAAAGGGTCCTTTGATTCTACTGAGAAGAGAAGAGGTGGGGTTAGTGTAGACAGAGGGAGCTCCTCACAGCTCATGGAAGGTTCCACCATCTTGTCGCTCTCAGACTCGACCATGGTGGATCATCCAGCCTCAACCAGCGGATGCCTCATCGAACTGCTCAAATCATATTACGCATCCAATACCCACCATCTCTGCTGTCTACCCGAGCATCGAACCAACCCAGGTGGTCCTCACAATTTGCAGATTATCTCAAGTGCTTCATCAAACTGATTCCGTAGGCCAGCGGATCCACTTACCAGTTTCTTTGCAGTCGAACAACCGTTGAACCGACACTGGTTGCCCTCAAGATTTTCTCTTCAAGCATTGCTTTTCGAACCGCAACAAGCTCCTGTACAACTCCTGCTTGACACCGCTCCCTGCCTAGATCAATGTGACTGACACATTCGAGTTGCTTCAAACTGCACAAACAGCACCAGTCTGGTTCGCCATTGCCAATCCACGAAGAAAGTACTATTGACCCATAACGGCCCTGCTGGTTAGTTTTTGTCCCTATAGATTGACTGGGTCACTTGTGTACCTTTTTCCTCAAGACATATCCTTTTAAAAGAACATTGTGTTTATTGAATTGCCTTTCATCCCTGTATTCTGGCCCTGAATGCTGTATTCTCTCTTTTCTTGCATATTTTCTGTTCTTTTCAAGGGGTGGGGTTTGTACAGTTTTTCTTTAGTGTTCTTGCAGATGGTGTTTAAAAAAAAATGTAACAAAAAAAAAATGTATATATATTTATATATTTTATAGAGCCTTAATTGGACATTTCCTATATTTTGGACTGTGCTGCTTTGCCGTTTGGGTCAGTAATGAATCACAATCACACACCTCTTGAGAGTATAGCTTTCTCTCTGCCCATGTTCCCAAAAGAGAAAGGAGGTGTATCTCTTAACTGTGCCTGCATTAACGTTATGATTGGCATCACTGTTGGTTTGTAGAGGCGTGATGGCTGAGGAGGTGGTTTATTCACGACTCACCCCTGTACTCCTGCAGAGCAGAAATCTTTTAGTCCCAGCTTCAAGCTTCAAGCATCTAAGAAAATGCAAACTGCCTTTGATCTGCTGAGACTCCCCCATAAAATAAAAGCCTTTCTTGCCATCTCAAAACTTCGCACAACAGTTCAACTCCTGGTGCACTCCTATTGAGCAGGAAGGAATTGCCTGCACTCCCATTTAGCTGGAAGGAATACCCTGCACTCCCACTGAGCAGGAAAGAATGTCCTGCTGCATGTGCTACCAGAAACCAGCCTGGCTCCATCTTCCACACTAGTCTGATGATGTTTGACCACAACAGCTTCACTGGTTCCTCCTCCAGGCATGACCTTTGCCTAAGATGCCCTGCATAACATGCAAAGACCTGTACACTGGCAGCCAGAACTCTGGCAAAAAGGCTCCTCCTCCTGAAGAGGCCAGAGACCCACTGCAGAAAAACCCTCCCTCGACTGGAAGTGCACCATTGGCAGGCGCCTGAGGTCTCAGGTGCAAGAGTGACACAGCCAAAGCACTGCTGGGCTAGAGGGTTTGCACCCTCACCTTGCGAAGCGAGCAGCCATAAGTCCGGAGTTCGAGCCTCATTAACTTCTTTTATTTATTGGTTTTACTTTGGCCTTTTAATGAGATATATTGTGGAGTTCAGAAGAGGAAATGCATAAAGGCATAGCTAAAAATGCAACATATCAGAATCTGGATGCATACAGTACAGTAGATTTGCGGCCTGTAGAACGTCATCAATAGTCCAATGCAAATATTTTGACCACTTTGGTGCACCCTAGAATCTGACCAGTGTGTTTTTTCTTTTTATTTTGTACAACTCTGCCAATTTGTTAAAAAAATGCCATTATGTGGTAAGTGCTTGTACACTCATTTTGAAAAGGACAATTCCCCCAAAGTTTTTACCCTTTTAATGAAGTGGGCGGCAGTGTTCAATAGTATTTAGTTAATGCTTACTGTAAATAATTGCATGAATTTAGATGTCTCTGCCTGTTGATTTGAATTGCAAGTTTCAATGTCTGTGTAGCTGCAGAGCCATCAATGCTCTTTTCCTTTCAGTTCTGCTACACTGTATATTTTGATTGTATTTATTAGCTGCTATGGCAACGACCCTTCCCCTGTCTGCTGTCAATGGTCGACGCCCAGTATTGTGTCCAGGCACTACCTTTGAGCTGCTCCCACACAGGTAAGTGTGGTCACCCCCACAGTAGTTTGGCAAGCCAGTGTTCCACTTCCCACACGGACAGCAACATTTTTATGTGAAAACAACATTTTAGAATGTACCTTTCTAAAAACATCATTCAAATTTGGCTGTTTTTGGCCAGTCAGTTTTTTAATACTTCTTAAATGGGGTGCCGTGCATTACACAGCCTTTCTCTTTCAGTCCGTAACCTCCTCTTAATTATATTGTTTTTAAACCTTTCTACACAGCCCAGTATATATTTAATAGTTGACTAAATCGGCCATTTTTTTTTAAAGGTGATTTCCCCATGTCTCCAGGTCACCCAACTTCTGTCATCAAGGCGCCAGCCTTGGATAATAGCAGCCATTTTGTGGGGGAACCTGCTTTCAACTGTGGGTCTCTGAATATGAAGGTGACTTTGTAGATACCCTCCACCCCCATACTGAGCCGTGCATGGGTGGAGTAGCTGGTTATGAGACCTGCATGCTGATATGGCCGGTACATGGTAAAAGTGCCAGTTATAACGTTTACCAGCACTTTCACCAGACCGGCCAACTACAACTTGGCCCGTAGGTGTTAAGGATTTACTTCCAGCTAATTGCTGGAGGTAAATCTGCCCCCTACCGCAAAAAAATACCTTTATTACCGGCAAGGCTGGTAATTGTGGCACAATCCTCACATGGAATGGGATTTACTGCCTTTATGGCACTTGTAATCTGCAGGTCATTCCAACAGACCAAGTGCAGTTAACGACAATTCCGTTTGCCGGTATTCTGGCAGGCTTACTATTGGAATACCAGAAAACTAGTAATGAGGCCCGGTAAGCGAAAATGTGTGGTTTGGAAGGTGTGAGCACATCCATCCGTCTTGATGGCCTTGGTGACTGTTCCCAAAGTTGGGAGGACTGCCTGAGGAAGGGGAGCTGCAATGACCTTCATTTGTATCCTAATAAAAGAAGCTTTCGACTGGATCCACCTGCTGACTTGCTCTCTCCAATTACATGCAGGGGAGGGACCATGTAGGATGTCAAATTCAGAATGTAGATTGTAAAATAAAATAATGCTCTTTTGCTTTATGCACAAACCACTTTTTCACATTTTTATAATTCTAATTTCTGGTATTATTTTTCGGTCAAACCTATAACTTAGGATCAAACCACGTCGACCTGTTACCCCTTCTAGTATTCCCCAGGCAAAAAACAACCTAGTACTTTTAACCGATAGGTACTAAGTCAACTCACAATTTATGTATCACAATTTTAATTTCTTATAAATCACAAAACATTATTCCACTTCATAAAAAATTATTTTAAAATTGCAAAAATTCCTAAAAACCTTTTACAAAATTTCTCATAAAACAATTCCCATACATAAAACAATGTTGTGTTGTGCTCAACCCTGTGACATCCTGCCTATACAAAGCTAAGTAATGTACAGTACTTTGAAGGAGAACACTCTGCCTCAAGAGACACAATGGTCAGTAGCTAACTGGTTCCCTTTTAATAAAGGATACCACTTCTAACGTATATCATCTATTCAGTGCATTCCTACCCCATTCAGTGCTACCCTGGGGTGGATTCCAGCCCGATATTTCAGAATTAATCACTAAATCACAATACCCTTACTTGCCCAACATGTTTCGTTCAACACAATTTTATTCGACAAAATGTTTAAGAAGTTCATCAGGGGGACCATTTGTACCCTTAAACCATCTCTCTTCACCTATGGTAGGTTCAACACTTTTAAACTCCTCACTCTAAGTGATAATTACAAATTACAATTAACACTGCGCCGCACAATTCTTGACCTGGGGAAACAGAATTTTTCGGTTCCTGACTGGACCACTAGGCCTTCTGTCTCCTCCCCACATGAAATGTACTGCCCAGTTTGGAGCACAACCATAAATTCTGCTTTGCGCTTATATTTGTAACCCATGTAAACAAGAATGTCTCCCCTACAAGGTGTCAATCCACACCTTCCAGGGAACCACAATACAATGTGTGGACTCACCTACAGTATTGTGGCCACCTAACCACAGCCACTGCAGTTAGAAAGATAGAAAGTCTAGTAGTGTGAAAAAAACTGATTGGTGTCCTTTCAGGCCTGCTTAAGTCTATTACCGCTACAGGATGGATGCGTGTACTTTAACTCTGTCACCCTTCTTAAAGAAGCATTGACAAAGCTAACAGGTTTGTCTTTTGTGTAGGCATGGGGAAGGCCTCTATACAAGAGCCACAATGATTGGTTTTGCCAATGCTTGTTATTAATGTAAATTCAGTGCAAGGAACACACACATACTATAAATCAAGTACATGAAGGCACACTTGGCTAAGACATTTTTATTACACCAGAAGATGGTTTATACTGGCAAATACGTAATTACCTTACAAAAGATGCCTTAGAAATAACAATGCCATCCCCTCAAAAGCACAGATCTAGATTAAAGAGATCCTTGGGGAAGGGTGTTTTGCATGGGAGGGGACAGGTGGTAATTGGGGATGGTCATAGGGCCTAGCGTGGTAAATGAGTGAATGAAAATCCAAACAATACCCACAGCATCCCATTGCTATGCTAGCATCATTTCCCATGCCAATAGACTCATAGGCAGTGCTTACAGTGCCATCCAAGTACCAAAAACCTAAACACTTTGAAGAATCGAATCCTAAATCCTTTATCTCATATTGTGCTACTTTTTATTCTTGTGATTGCAGAGCTCGCAAGTTTCAAATGGCCATGTGGGAGAAGGCCATCCATTCCTGATTTTGTAATCGTTGGATATTTGGGCTTTCTGTTTTACATTCCCATTTGAAATTTGAAAAAACTACAAGTTCCAGAATTCCAAGAAAAAAAAAGTCTGGGTGGCTTTCTCGGGCATGGCCACAGGAAACTTGAGAGCTCTTTGATTGCTACCTTCCTGCCACGTCAGAAGAGCTAAACATTTGAACTTGGACTGCAAGGTTATCTGTGAGCTCAGGTGTACTTCAAAGAAAGCATTTTGAGTTGCCTCCATCTGCGAAGCAATGGTTAGGGCGCTATAGTGTGATTAGCCGCAGGCCACTCCAAACCTCCAGCTCCCCACTCCAGTCTCTGAAGAACAGGGCAAAGTGAAAATAAAGGAAGTCACTGTGAATGTTTTCAGGAGCCGCTATGGCAACTGAAAGGATATGGCAAGTGGCTACTCAAAAAACACCCAGGGAGGAAAATGTGCATAAGCAAACTCGCAATTGTGCGCACAACGCACGATGCACAATTGCATTAAACTATCAAGGATATGAAAGTATTTCTCTTTTGAAAGCTGCAACTTTTCAAATGCCACGTTAGCACAGTAACAGCCCTGGGTACAAATGAATAGTTCTCTTTGAAAATCAATTTCGTGGCTTTTCTTAACCATCCTCAACAGAATGTTTGGATCAATAATTGCCAAAGATATTCATTTAACAAAGAACATGCATGATATTTCATTTGGTACAACTTATTTATTGACAAACAATATGATGGACACTTAACCTTTTAACTGCCATGCCCCCCCCCAGTTCCAAGGGCTTTTTTGGTGATTTTGGTATTCCGCCATTCAATGCCTTCTAACATGTTCTCCTTCATTAACCCCTTAAGTGCCAAGGGCGAGGGATCTCGTCCTTGGCAACAGGGAGGTAATCCCAAGGACGAGATACCTCACCCTTGGCACTTAAGGGGAAATGGTTAGTTGTGAAGAGCACATTCACTCAATAAAATGTAATGATTGTGTCTAATGGCCACAACTGGTTTAAAGCTGCTTGTGTGCAATCACAAATCACAACTCAGAACACGTTCTTCCTCGAAAATATGTCTGAATCAGCATATTTTAAGGGGGGGGTCTGCCTTCTATAATAGTCAAATGAAATTGTGGGACTTTACGGCTCTCACACTGCCCCATGTAAAGAGTGAGTGGGCTGACAGAACACTGGGTTAAGACATTTTTATTACACCAGTAGCACATTTGACAGCTGCAAATAAGTCATTAACTCTCAGCAGATAGCTTAGAAATAATACTTGTAGGTCAAGATTTGTTGTTTCTGCTTGATAAAGATACTCATTACTTCCTATATCAACACAGCCACTATAATTAGAACAGTGTGCTCGGTTTTGATATTTCATATATTTTATATTTTGTCTCCACAGGAGATGAGAAGCTATTTTGAGGATCACAGGTAGTAACTGGTGGCATTTTGAAATATACATTTGTCTGTACCTGGATTGAGAGTCATATCAGGTAGGACTTCATATTCTGGTTGAATCTGTTCAATGTGGCATTTGGAGTTGGGATAGCAGCAATAAGGCTAATCTGTTATTATTGTAGTGGGTTTGTTGATATAAGAAATAACAAGTTTGGGAACTGTTTAAACCACTTTATTTGGCAAGGATTTCTTTGGTAATAAAGGTAATGTCCATGGCACATGCTTGAGTCTTAAATAGCACACGGGTGAAGTTGCATAGACTAGGATGGTCGGTGTTTTTTGATGAGTGGTCACACTTCCCCTTTTTGGTTGTCTTGTTGGAATTTCGGTCACTCTAAGCACTTACCAAACGTTTGGTTTATCAATCACACACGGCCAAAGTAACTGCTACACCTACACTGGAGGGGATATATTAAGGCACAAAGTGGATTAATACAATTTTTTAAGTATTTGAGACTTGGCCTAACAAAACAATTACCAACTGTTTTACATTTTTCTTTCTTTTGCTTGATTTGTTTTTGCATTTTGTGCCTTGCCAAATGTCATTTTTATTTGTTCAATATTGAATTGAATGTTGTGCGTTCCATTTGTGAATCTTGGGATATTGCATACGCATGTACATTGGTGCACATTGTTTGTTGCTCTTAGTATGACTT
Source organism: Ambystoma mexicanum (assembly GCF_040938575.1). NCBI lineage: Eukaryota > Metazoa > Chordata > Amphibia > Caudata > Ambystomatidae > Ambystoma > Ambystoma mexicanum. Next base: position 196,926,243 of record NC_090927.1, on the reverse strand, counting down.
CCACAGCCCTGAGGAGGACCTTGAATGGTCGAAACACATTTTGGCTGTTTCACAGACGTTTTTGATTTCATGCATTAAAAAAAAGATGAATCAAAGAACCAAATTAATGATTGTTCATTAGAGACCAAGCCTTGTTCATTTAGCACGCATTTTTGTGTAATCATTGTTGATATTGCAGAGGATTGAGCACAGCGTGATCTAGACAAACTCCCTTTGCTTCTTTCTGGAGACGTTGGGCTAGAGTCACACTTGTGTCTAGACAAGTAGGGCTCTTCTGTTCGACATATTTCCTGGCTGTTTAGCTCGAATCCTGGAATAGCCCTTAGTTTGGGTTTGCTTCATGCAAGTACAGTTGACATTAAAAACAAGGGCCTGTCAATAGATTTTGGGTGGTGTTGTGGAAGTAAAAGGACACAGGTCCTTTAAGGCAAAGTGAAAGTGGAAAGAGGAGAGGGGGCGGGGTGGAGAGGAGAGGCGAGGCGTGAAAGGGAGAGGCGGCAGTTAATGTTGAATAAAGTTGGAGTTAAGACTACTGTGTAGTCCGCGTCTCATTTCAGGTCTACATAGCCCGCAACAGGTGGCATCTTGTGGATTCAATGTTTACGCTGTAGGACAGTAGATTGGGCAAAATGGCAGATATGGCTAGACCTGAGCGCATGGGCAGTGCGATCTGCATCTAGCATCACATTGTGGAGAGAGTGGCGTTTGTTTAGGTGTATCCACGATAGGGAAAAGGAAATAAAGGTGTAAAAAGGTGGCGGCTGAAGCGCAGAGTATTGTATCATAGAGAAGGACACATTGCGTGTCACCTGTGACTGCAAATGTCCCAAACAAATACTGAAATATTACAAACCAGACTTGCCACTTATCCCAAAAAGTGAGAAGTCCAATTTTAACAGCTATAGCAATACACCTCTGCACTGGTATCATTGCAACCCCAGACAACTTTCAACGTGGAGGTGACGTTGCACGCCCACTCAGCCAGAAAACGTGGCATGTGAAAGGCTGCCACCCGAGCAACCGGCCTTAAATTCTACTGCTCAGCGCTCAACTTTTCTCTTCGCCAACAAGACTGTAAACTGCCTCTTCAATTGGCATTTAATGACTGTGACCTTCACAGCTGAAAACATTTTTTAGTCACTCTTACAAATTGCAGAGTACAGACTGTAAAAGATGAAGGCTCTACGAGTGCATTTGTCATTCAGTCCGCCTCGCAGCCATTCATTAGCGCTGAGGTGGTGTCACCCGAGGTTCATTGCGCAGTCTCTCTGCACTCGTTAGCATTAGCTGGCAAATTACTACCATTATACTACACTCGTCAGCTTGCTTGGCTGGAACGTCTCCTATTCATGCACGCCAGGAGGGTTCTTGAGCAGATCGGCTGTGCTGAAGTGATGTTGTCTTGTGCAGAGCTACTACTGTAGGAGTAGAAACACTTCTCTGACCGATGAGGGCCACATCAATTAAAACTTGCAGAGTCAAAAATGTAGGGAAAATAATTTCGTCATCAGGTTTTGGACCCCAGGATCCTTTCGGAATAACAAGGCCCACTTCTGTAATCACAAATGCACCAGGACAGGTACTTTTCCGAAGAGGCAGAAATGGTGAAAGAAAAGTCTTGCCGGTTGCCAAACCTTTTCTCCCTCTATCGTGTTTTGCCCTTGCTACACCCCCATAACCCAGGGCCATCTTAAGCACTGTTGGGGCCCTGGGCATGCACATCTTTGGAGCCCCCCCTCCACCAAACCAGAGGAATTAAGGGATCAAGAATACTGGTCACGCCCCCAACCCCCACGCTCACAACCTATAGGTTGATATGCTGTCTCGCAGCATAATAAACATGTTTACTCCCTTTAAGTCCCCTTGCCCTCTTCATTCTTGCTCTAATCAGAATGATAAACAAGTAGCATTTGAAGACCAACATTAGCAGTCTACAAAGGGGTTACTAGTACATACAGGATACTTTTTAACAATAACATACTGGAAGGTAGATGTAGTATTAATGCAGGACCATATGCAAAAGGTACATGTAACCCATAATAGACAGAGAACTCACATTCACTGCCTCACGGAATGCAAAGGTGCCTATGCTTGCATAGAGACCACCAATTGGAAGGAAGGAGAACGCTACACATACCGTAGCATGGATAGTGGAGGCAGATTAGAAGCTACCAGGAAGGTGTCTTTAGCCAGACAGACTGAGATTAGAAGTGGGATATGGTTTTCAAAAAGTGGTGTCATTATATATCAAAGGAACAAAAGCCTGTGGTGTGCGACATAAATATGCTCACTATTAACACAGTGAAACCATAAATAAGGCTTTTATGGAGATCATTCCATGAGAAGGAAATCACTCGGAAGGGCTGACAATTTTGAAAGGTTTAGGGACTGGCAATATTGAGAGGTTCGGCAATACAAGATTAAATGAGATGCCCAGGTTCACACATTGGTTAAGGGGTGAAGAGGTGAAGCTGGGATTTGTGCCAACTCTGCAATTTCTGCATTTGAACACTTTCGTTTTCAGTACTTACCATGAACTAAAACAATCTAATTTTTATTTTTTAAAAAATGGACTTGGAAAGTACACAAATCACATTAACAAACATGACCATTTTTAAACAAAATATTATAGAAGGGTGTTATGCAAAATGGGAATGATTCTAGCTTCATTCTCTCCACCATCAAGGGAAATATATAAGAACCAGCATACCAATCAATGTGATTTAACAAATTTAATTTGGGGTTGTCTTTTGTATTTTAAAGCTTTAAATGCTTCCAAAACAATGGCTTGTGACATTTTCATTTATACACGTGCATAAAAACCTTTGATTTTTTTTAACTTTTAATCAACAAATTCAAATTCCAGAAGCATCAATGATACAATTATCAGTATTTCAACAAAGCATGCTCCTCATTGTACATTTATACATAGGCAACTATTCTACAAAAGATTTAGTTCAACTTTGTCATCTACATTACACCCCATCAAGATAAATTCCTCCTTCCTCTGCACATGCACCTCTGCCCTCAATCATTCGTACATTGGACATCAACACTAGACGGATGTTAAAACAACTACAAGACTGGACAAACTGAAACTGGACAAAACAAACAACTAATAAACGCCCTACCAGAAAACAAATAAACAAAACAAAATCAAACAGAAAGATCCCAATCCAATACCCCGATCCCCTTCATCAATTTAATAAAATATGCTGTACTCATGCAATTCACAAGTACTCACTCACCATATCATTCATTAAAGGGCTCCCAGAGAGACAGGTATTTATCCCCCCTGCCCTGTCTTTGGAACATTACCCTCTCAAATCCAGATAACACCAATACATCATTTATCCAATTTGTCCGTTGTGGCTTCTTCCTTGTTTTCCACACCATTAACACCTGCTTCACCGCAATCATAAGTATCTTATCAATCCACTGTTTATATCACTGAGCAACTGCGCATCGCCCCCTCCTGGCAGCAGTAGCACTTGAAGAGGCATTTTAGGAAAATGTATAGACAATATCGTATCTAATCTCTATAACATTTCCATCCAGAATTTCTGCACACAAGAATAGTACCACAGCATGTGAGTGAGTGTTCCCTTCTCTTTCTCACATCCCCAACACATATCACTGTCAGTTAGACCCAAGTTACCCATACGCTCCGGCGTCCAATATAGGCGTCCTAATACTTTCTGGTGAATAAGTCTCAATTTAAGATCCAATTTGCTCCTAAACCCTGCACCCCACATATCTTCCCACTCCTTTTCCGAAATCGCAATCAGAATGAATCTCAGGATCTTTGCTCTCTTTTTCTCACCCCACAGAAATTTCTGAAAAACTCGATCAACAGTAGCTATCATTCTTTTTTGAACACCTTAAAGGCAGGGATTGCATGATATACGGCACCGTTGGCAAAAGAGAGATTTTGATAGCATTGATTTTGGCTCAAATCCCCATAGGTAACCGTTCCCATCTCCCAACATCCCTCTCTAAAGTATCTACTATTTTCCCCACATTGAATTCCACCATCTTCTTTATATCTTTAGTCAAATAGACTCCTAAATACTTCACGTGAGACTCGGTCCATTTGCAGTTCCATTCTGAAAAGTCTCCCGTTACATATGTCCTAGTAAGTGGGAACACCTCCGTCTTGTCCCAATTAATCTTGTGCCCCGAGAGCTTGCTCACCTTATCAAAGATTCTCTTCAGGGCTGCACTTTCCCCCTCTGGATTGGCAAGAACAACCACCATATTGTCCGCATACGATAGAACTTTAATTTCCTTATGTCTGAATTTTAAACCATTAATACTCTGCTCTCCATGTATGCAGACCAATAGTGGTTCCAAAGCGATATTGAACAAAAAAGGCGATAGGGGACAACCCTGTCTTGTCCCCCGAGATATTTCAAAAGCCTCAGATAATACATTATTCACCCAAATCCTCGCTTTTGCACCACCCTGAAGGCATTTGATTATCCCAAAAAACGTATTCCCAAATCCCATCTTTTCCATTGTAAACCTCAAATATCTCCAACTCACCCTATCAAATGCTTTTTCTGCATCCATGAAGACCAGCGCTGTGTTCAATAGTTCATCTTGCTGTAGACTCATTATGTCAACTATGGTTCTTATATTGTCATACCCAAACCTGTTTTTCATACATCCTACTTGTGATTCATGCACCAGTTTCCCCATACGCGTTTCTAACCTATTTGCCATAATCTTTGCAAAAATGTTCACATCCACATTCAATAACAAAATGGGTCTATAATTGCTACAATTGTTTAGATCCTTCCCCTCTTTTGGTATTAAAGTAATCATTGCTTCACTCATTGATTGGCATATATCTGCCAGATAAGTCTTAAATTTCCTATACAATTCCACAGGTATACCATCCATTCCTGGAGACTTTCCTATCCTAAGTTGTTCAATTGCCAGCAAGACCTCTTTTGTCTCAACTTCTGCTTCTAAGTATACTCTTTCCTCTAATGTTAGTTTAGGAATGTCTATAGTTGTGAAAAGAAGTCCTCCCATTCATCCTGTGAAGGAAACACTTCTTCTGTATACAATTTTTCATAAAATCTCTTCAAACAGTTACATATATCTACATTTTTTAGCACCATGTCATAATGCTCTGAACAAATGACTTCTCCGCTATCCTGGGAAGTCTATTAGCAAGTAACTTTCCACTCTTGTCTCCACATTCCCAGAATGTCTGCCTCGTAAAAAGAAAAGACCTCTTTCTGCCAATAAGTCTGTCTTACTCGCCAATATTTATTTGGCCTGCGTCACCTCCAATCTATCCTTTACTCTACCTGCACATGCATGTTTTTGTTGTAAGTGTGTCAATCTATCCTCCATTGCTTTTAATTCAGCCAAGTGATTCTTTCTGAGATATGCTGTTTTACTTCTAAACTCACCTCTCATCACGGCCTAAAAGCCATCCCATAACATCCAAAATTCTGCAGATTCTCCATTCTCCCCGAAATATCTTTCCATTGATGTTTGGATGCTCTCCTCAATACCTTCTTCTTCCAGAACCTCCACTTTCAGACGCCACCTTATAAAAGTAGGTACCTCCTTATCTACGGACATGCGCAAATCCACTGGAGTGTGATCAGAGATTCCTCTCTCTCTAATATTTACACTAACCATCTTATCTATCAGATTATCTGTGATTAATACGTAATCAATTCTGGAGAATGTATCATGCACTGTTGAATAGAATGTATACTCCCTTGAAGATGGATGTAGCTCCCTTAATGCATCAACCAAGTTGAACCTCTGCAAGAAAAATTCAAACTCTCTACATACACCTAAATTTGTGTACCTACACTGACTAGTCCGATCACATTTTTACTCACAAACACTGTTAAAATCGCCCTCCAAAATAATAGTTTCCCCATGCATACCATGGAGTATCTGCAACATTTCATCAAAGAACAATTTTCCCGGTGAACATGGATCATAAACACAACCCAGAGTGACTAACCTCCCACTGTATTGAATGTCCACAAAAATCATTCGACACTCTCCATCCATTATCACTTTGTCAACGCTAAACCTCAAGCACTTTCTAAAAAGTATGCTAACTCCTCTCGATTTAGACGAATAACAACTTGAAAGTTCTTTATCATATCTAGAATTATGTAGAAGTCGCCTATCTTCATCCACCAGATGTGTTTCTTGCAAAAACACTATATCTACTTTCGCCTTCCACAATCTTGCCATCACCTTCCTTCGTTTTCTCAGGCAGTTTGACCCTTTAACTTTGAAAGTCATTGTCCTCAACGTACCCATTTCAGTGTACTGATTTCCTTTAGTATTTTACTCTTAACCACAACCAGAATTGGTGTCTTGTCTTGCATTACTATTCATTAAATAAGCAAGCATTAGACTTGGGCACAATCACAGAATGCTAAGCACTGAACGCACCACCTCACTGCTGTGTTGGATTCGGGACCTCAGACATCGGACAACACATAAGGACAGGACACCAGACAAACAAAGGTACAAAAAAAAAGAACCCCAATTCACTTCAAACAGTCGTAAAGCCTGGAACCAGTCTCCAGACTCCTTTTGAGTATACACTTCCCCATACACAGTGTATTCCAAACCATTTCCTCCAGAAATTCAAGTCCATATTGTTCGTGTTTCAAATAAGTTCCTTCTCTCTTATTACAGTACCAAAAAAATCCCATCTATATTCCCCAGTTTTCATTTGCAGGAATTATCTTGATGCAATGCCAAACCAAAGAAAGAGCCTGCGTACGTGTCTTTTCCATGTTCTTAAACACCTAGCTATATGCAGCTATAACAATTTCACCTCCCTCATCAAATTCGCCTCTAACCCCTTCCTTCCATTATTGCTCTCACCTACACCATTCCCAATTATGCAATCACTTGTTCATTTCCCCTCTTACCATTAATTCCTGTTCGACACCAGAATACCCAAACACAACACACCTGAGACATGTACCATACATACAAGGATTATAGATCAATCCTAGTGCCCACTGAGCCCACTGTTTATTTTTAACATTAATTGATACTAAATCCTTTCCTTAAAGACGTTACACCATTTCAAGTGGTATCATTTATACCTGGAAATGAACCATCGTAAAGTTGGCATCTCTGCTCCATACTATATATGTTGCACAAAGCATGCCATCCACCTAACTCCTCCCCCCACTTATCATTCCCCAAATTAACCTTGTTCCCCAGGAATAAAAAGAGCAACTATATGGCCTAAGACAGATCTGCTAAACCTATATCTCACATATAAGTAGAAGTATGATGAACAGCCTTGTCACACTTTGACTCAACATGTTCCCAATGCATCATATATACTTGCATCATGCTGACCCTTTATTCCGCCAAGCATTTTTCATTGCATCTCTCGTGTCATAAAATAGTTGGTACTCTCCTCTGACACCATCAGCATGCCCCCCAATTATCAGCCATCAATTATTCACCCAAACACAAATATCACTTTGGTTAAGCACTAGCCACCAGCGATATCTAAATTGCATAATGTAGTAATTGCCAAATGAGCCTAATACGTTACTATTCCAAGTACATATTAATTCCTGCTGCTCTCTCCGTACACACAAACATCGCGTTTGCAACCAACAGTGAGTCAGCTGTCCATACAACCATAGAGGGGATATCACAATTTAGCTTCTATTCTCACATTTGCGCCGTGATACAGGGTCTGATGCATGCATTACATCCAGATACTAATATGATTGTTGGGCATAAGACAATATTCAGCACGGAAATCGACTACAGCTGCTAGAAACTGAATTTCTGACGAATCCTGCTGCCATAATTATTACATTTACCCACAAGAGTTGCATCGATTTGGCCATCAGATTTTACTGCCCTCCACAACCATTGTTGCCAGTGAACCTCCATTGATTACCACGAGGTTTCACCATTCCAAGATGGCCGCCCGCCGAAGTCTCTGAGAACCAGCACCTTTGTTCCTGTGCTGAGCTCCATGCGCCCACTGATTGGCTGCTGCCCTGCTTGTAAGGGCCAATAGAAACTGGGAGGCGAGAGCCGGCACTCCCACGAAGGCAGGACCACAAAGGCTTCCTGTCCCAGCCTGACTCGCCGTTCGCCATGTCCTTATGCCCAATTCGCCTTGACATGTCTGTCTACACTTCACCCATGAAGCACGGAGCCAACACAGTCATGACCTGCAAATCGATCTTCAGACAGTGAGACTCCCTGCCGCTAATGTCTTTTCCAAGTGCAAACCTGTTACTTTAGCATTATAATCATTTGCGCGACACGCGTACATATTCAATTATGATGCCAGGCTCTTCTATCAGGCTACAAGGCACACATCTGTGTCCATTAGCAACACGTCGCTTGATGTACTAGCGTGTAAACTAACACGGCACTGCACGCTTTATTTGTCGGGTGCACGTTCACTGAGTAACTGATAACCCTCTTGGCCCTCTCCCCTGCTATTACGCATCCCCAGAGTGCAGCATTTATTCTCTGTCAATTTGCCTTTTGCCTCTTGTTCACTATTATTGCACATACAGACATGCATATACAACACCTTAGGGGTACCATTGTCAATTTACACCAACAACTCCCTTTTCACTCAACCATGGGTGGCCCTCTGACCTCTTTGGCTACATGACTTCGCCAGGAAACCTACACCCAACCAACCTTGTTCTGTCTCATTGAGAAATTCTAGACTAGGGTCCAGACTTCCCCACACCTTTTACCACCGCTCTAGCAGGGCCCAACCTGCCAAACTGTCTGACATCAAGCATACAGCAGTTACCTATCACCATACGCCTATCCCCTCCATGGACACCCCTTCCTCGAACACACCTTCGCTAGTACCCACCCCTGAAGCATGCATCTCACCGGTTAATACACAACCCCCAACATGCATTAAGGCAGCATTGATCAATTCCAGGTCTCTCACGGCCCATGCCCTTGACATGGCGGATCTTATCACTACTCATGACCACGACCTCATAGCTGTTACTGAAACTTGGCTCCATGCGGCCTCAGGACCCTCTCTATCCCTTGCACTCCCTGAAGGATACACAATCATCAGAAATGACCGTAACACTGCTCAAACTAAAAGCGGAGGTATAGCTATTATCCACAAAACCGCGCTAAATCTCCGGCTTTCCACTCCTTGCCAATTCAAATCAGCAGAATCCCTCACAGCGAAGCTCGCCATCTCTCCTAACCAGACCATCACCATCCACATCATATACAGGCCCCCTGGCCCCATATCTACCTTTACTGAGGATCTCGCCCACACCCTGTCTGAAAACACCAAGACTACCTCACAAATCATTGTACTAGTTGATTTCAATTTAGGCCTCTCTGACCCTAACGATGCATCGGCCCATGATGTCAACAGCTTACTACTCAATCTAGGCTTCACACAACTTGTCACCGCACCTACTCACTCTAAGGGCAGAATCCTATATTGGATAGCTGACCTTAACTGTGATTCTAAGGTCAACTCCAACTTACCATGTGCCTGGACGGACCATCACCTTATCACATTTAGCATCCCCACTAAAATCATTCACCGCATCCCTAACATAGCACCTGCCATGTCCACAAGGAACAAGCGCAACATAACGTGTGCTAAACTTATCCCACTCATCCTCCCCGCCCTCAATGATCTTGCCTCTGCATGTTCGGACCCTACTGTCCTGGTCAACACTTACAACCAGACTATTCTAAAGGCAGTTGATCTTATCACTCCCTCAAAACTACGGAAACATAAACCCTGGGCTCACCTTAACATCTGCTTCACGCCTCAACTGAGAACCCTACATAAGGAAAAAGGACCCTTGAAACCCGTTGGAGAAGCCACCCCACGGAATCCAATAAAGCAAGCATGGCTCTAGCCACTTTAAATTACAAAGAAGCCATACTGGCTGCTAAAAAAGAAACATACAATAAACGTATTAAACAGGCCCAATCCAACACCAAGGAGCTATTCAAAATTTTAAAGGAACTGGAATCCCCTGCTACTCCTCTAGACACCTGCTCCAAAGACAGCGCTTGGTGCACAAACATCCAAGAGGCTCTTTTGGGAAAAATGACTATGCCCCAAAACAAAATTAATGAGAAAAACAGCTTGCCCCTCAGGCTAACTACAAACCGAATACTGCACCTCAGCAACCTTTCTGCTTCTCACCCCTCTCTATTTCTGAAGTTGAACACATCATTAACAGTCTTAAGCCCTCTTACTGTCAGGGTGACTCCTGCCCTGCCACTATTATCAAGGAGGCCTCACAGCACCTGGCACCTTTCATCACCACACTCATAAAGTCCTCCTTCAAGTCGGGGGTCGTCCCCGACAACCTCAAGGACGCCTGGGTTATTCCCTTACTGAAAAAACCTACCTTGGATGCTAACACTCCTACCAACTACAGACCTATCACCACGGTGCCAAAAAAATTCTCGATCGAGCGGCATACCTGCAGATCCAAGATTATTTTGAATCCAACAACCTTCTGGGTCTTAGGCAATCGGGCTTCCGCCCTCGCCATGGCACAGAAACTGCGTTGCTAGATTTAAAAATACAAATAGAAGACTTAAAAGATAAGGGAAAACTGGCTCTTTTACTCCTTCTAGACATCTCTGCAGCATTCGATTTAGTCAATCATCAAATCCTCTGCCATCACCTTAAATCATCGGCTAACTTCTCGGAGAAAGCCACAGCTTGGATTACATCATTCCTGGACAATAGATCTATGAGGGTCTTCTCCCCCTCTGCCACTGCTGAACCTTCCCCTGTCACATGTGGTGTCCCCCAAGGGTCATGTGTGTCCCCGACACTCTACAACGTTTTCACAAAACCTCTATTTGACATACAGGACCGTATGGGCATCACGTACACCAACTACGCTGACGATACCCAAATACTTATTCCCATCACGGGTGACCACAAAATTGACTCCCTAGCTATCAACGCCATTTATCAAGTCATCCAGGGCTGGATGGCGCAGCATGAACTGTGTTTAAATGACGAGAAGACTGAGCTCCTCATCTTAGGGTCACCCCAAAAACTCAGTAAACTTGACTCCTCATTCAAGTCCTTCAGCATCGATGGTAACTCCATCAAAGTGGCCAAGGACACCAAGACATTAGGTATTTATCTTGTTTCCACCCTCTCCCTATCCAGACAAACTAATGCAGTCTCTTCAGCCGCATCTTACACATGCAAGCTTATCACAGCTTGCCGCCCTTTCCTGTCTCCTGCCAATTGCACAACTCTAGCTAGGACTCTTGTCCTGTCCAAAATCGATTACTGCAATGCCCTCTATCTGGGCACTAACCAATGCAATATCAGAAAACTTCAAATCATCCAAAACAACGCTATCAGAGCGGCCCTGAACATTCCTAGAACTGCACATATCTCTGAATACAGACGGAGCCTTTGCTGGTTCTGTTACCCAAAGAGTCTCTCTTAAAGCCTTGGCACTCACACATAAAAGTATCACTAACCTAGCCCCCAGCTACCTTTCCAACAGGTTCACCTCGCACTCAGCTGCGAGACCTCTCAGAAGCGCACACACGAATTGCCTTGTCATCCTGCGGTTCAACCTCCAAAAATCTGGAGGTCGCAGTTTCCCTGTCCTAGCAGCCAAGCTGTGGAACACACTACCCAACCCACTCAGAGATGAACCTTCCTTCACTGCCTTCAAGCGTAATGCCAAAGCTTGGCTATCCACCCTCGACTAAGGATCACTATTGACTGTAACAATATTCTATGACACCACAGGCTATTTTTATGTCTCTGCCATTGCATTCTGCCCCATCCTGTAAATTGTATACCTTCGATTATGTCACTTGTATGTTGTAAATTGTATACCTTTGATTATGTCACATGTATATTTTGTATATTCTAAATGTAAATACTTCTATGTAAGCTGACTGTAACTAAATAATGCGCCCGGTTGCCCTCGGGCCTTGTGCGCTATACAAATAAACAAAATACAAATACAAATACAAATACATGGTCGGGTAAAATCGCCTTAAAGTTAGCGGTCCTTAAGTATCACACACCCCAATCCATGCTAAACACTACTTGCTTCAAAATCTTACGTTTATCCCCCTTTTTTTATTTTCATGCCAAGTCATATATCACGAGAGCGTTCACACAATCAAGTCTTATATTACCGGTCCCTTCCATGACTCCCCCCACCATCGTCGTCCCCAATGAATCGTAGCTCAACTCTACAATCTTTTTTTAATACTGCGCTGACTTTCCAGCACTTCCAGTTACCACTCGGCGATTCAACATAGTGAGCGTGACGGCAAACACAAGGCGAGCACTGGAAGGGTCATCAAACTGGTACGACGTCATTTCATCGCCGGATGTTTTTTCGCTGGGTTTTTTCCAGAGGATTTTTTTGGGAAAAAAATCATAACATTTTTGGGGGGGGTTAAAAACATTTTATAAATTGGGTGTGAGTGTACGGGGATATAAAAAGAAGTAAAGGGGATGGGGGTTTGGGGTGTAACCCCCAAAAATACAAAAAATATAAAATTCAATGAGTTTTTAAAAAAGAAATCCACAGTAAAAAAAAACACGAAAAAACATCTCACAATGAAATGACATGGAGCCATCAAACTTAGCCAGGACCATTCCTCATCATTGCGCGAAATTCACATGTTAGCAAAGAGAACCGCCCGAATGATCTTCAATGCAAAGCCTGTTGTAAAAGCCCCCTCATATGCATAATGAGTAGCACAGAACCCCAGCGTGAAGACATGGACGACAACGCATAGTAATAACACGACAATCTTCCACAAGAGGAAAGGTAGTTGCGCTGCCTCGTGTTTGAAAACATCTCATGTTTCACCTGCCTTTTTCGAAGTTCTGAGTAATTTCTCCGGCTTCGTTCAGCAGGATCTTAGGTTCCTTCCTCTAACATTTCCATTCCGAGTCCGACCTGTTCGCGTGCTCCGTTTTTCAAATAATATGACTTGAAAACGGTCCCAACAGTATTTCAACTAAAGATTGTATTTGATCAAATATATCAACACTAAACCAAAACAAAAGTTAAAACATTCAAACAAACTAAGAGTGATATCAAATGGCCAAACTCACTCATTTACTGACTATCACAGTGCTGAGGCCTTTCTTTCTGTTTTGGAAATGGAGCCCATGGAGGATTCAAATGCACAGAGGATTGGATTAATTGGAAAGAAAAACCTTTGACTTTTACCAAAAAGCAAACCTTTTTTTTGCGTCAAACAAGCAGAATATGCTTTCCTGAGGCCTGCAACATATGGTCCGCTCTTTTCTGTCTACCAACCCTTCCACCCAAATGGCCTACATAAGAAGAAGCATCAAGTCATGGGCTAAACAATACAAGCAGCATGCAAGAAGGTAAACCTCACAGAAGACAGCACAGTAATGTAAGATATATTAGATGATTTGACCAGGATCACTGTATCGTCTGCTGACAAATCCAGGATACAAACATGAACGCTGTCGTTCCATAGTCTTGAATTTGGATACTTATTCACCTCTTGGACTGTTTATGCCATCGTTGGAGGCGATTGCCTAGGTTTTACAACACCCCATCTGAACAAACCAATTCCTAGACCTTCTCCATACGGATGATATGTTAGTTTGTATAGCAACCCATATCTGGTACAGGTACATTGCATAATAGCAGATGCTGTTCTGCAAAACCAGGTACATATGCAGGCAGGCTTATAAACTGGAGACATAGGAAAGGCTCAGCCAGCCTTGCTGGAATGTGATATTAGAATTTTGCATATGAACGCATATCTCTGCAATGGGTGCTTCACACACTGAGCTAACTTCTGAACCATTGTGGCACTCAATGTATCAATATGCATTTCACCATTGCCTATTGCACATGATCAACATCATTCCCACAGGAAGGAAAGGATGCTACAGAGTTGTGCCATAAGGAACACCCAAACTATATATACCACAGTGAACACAGAAAGCAATAAATGATGAATTGATCAAGGAAGAATGCACTTGCCTAAACAGTAAGGCAATGGGTTTAGAGCCTCAGCAGCACCTCATAAAATATCCTGACGTGTGTTATTTAAGAATGGGGAACAATGCGATCTTACTTCTTCAGATCAGCTAGCCTTCTGGGTCCAAGGTGGGGGCCCTGGGCAAGTGCTCCTTTTGCCCTCCCATAAAAACATCTCTGCCATAACCCCCAACTTTCCTGCCCAATCCGGAGGATCTGCCTGTTCACAGGTTCCTTTGGCCCACTGCACCTGTCTTTCTGTCTTGCCCCGGTGGCTAAAACTAGTCCATAGCTGTTTCCAAATTTAACCCCAGGGTCCTCTTCCATGTAATCCCACTGCCCAGACCTGCCTATCCTCTGGTATTGTCCCAGAGCCTCTAGGTTTTCATGCTTTTTCATTACGTCTCCGGGGATGAGCACAAAACCACCGGGTTTATTAGGGGCTGCCGCTGTCTTCCCTCCGCAGAGATCACAGGGTTCCTGAGAGAGACACACACCACTGCCCAGGCAGCAAAGCTCACAGGGCCCGCATTAGGCCATTTATTAAACATGTAACTTTTTGAAAATGTATTTATATAGCGCTAGGCATGGACCCGCAAGCATGGGAGTGTTTAGAACAAACACAAAAACCAAACACCAAACACATTCAAACCAAGAATCATGGCCGAACCATAGGGCATTGAGGAAGAAATCAATGAAACAGTACTGCTTTTAGACCACCTTGAAACAATCAAAGGAGCGACAAGCCCTTGAGTTAGGTCAGAGGACATTTCGACATTTTGGAGCAGCATAAGTGAAGGACCCCTGAGAAACCATGATCAATTTAGCTCTAGGCACAGACAGAAGAAAAAAAATGTTAGATATAAGTACGCTCAATGGGGTTGCCAGCAGACTTTTAGATGGAAAACACCTCTTTGTAATGATTAGTGATAGGAACTGAGGGGGCATTACCTACTTCACAACTGGAACCCAAAATAAACCTCCAGATAAATAAAGTGTGTGCCTTTTTTAATGACAAGAACATTTTGCTTTCTCTCATTTCCATTATGTTGTGGTGTGTAATCAAAGGCCCCAAGCCAGTGGAACTAAAGGGCCCACGGGAGAAATGGCCTGCCAGCATTCAGAAACCTGCACGCTGAAAAGGGACCTATTTAGGCAGAAAATGTGGGTGTCTTTCTGGAGTTCAAATCCAGAGAAAGCTAAAACTAAAATGTAATCCAAGTGCAGTTTGGAAAAGGACATTGCATTTATGGCTGATAAATAAATGCAGCATTTTCACTGAAACTGCCAAGGTGGTGCACTGTGACAATTCACACCTACTTTTCAGCAGAAAAACAAACAGGAGATAATTAAAAGTGTATTTTATCAATGACTGAAAGAAACAGCCCTGTGATTTCAGTGCAAAAGCAACGTGAACCCTGATCAATAAAACACACTGTAATGTCAAAGACTGAAGGCTGATGTTGCAATATGTGAGTTCCTTTCATCCAATGACAAATTGTGGTCTCTGGCCAAAATTCACAAAGGTCTCCCTCACTGAAAGCCTGGCTTGCACACCAACTGTTTACAACTGCAATACAATGTGGCCTGCCCGAAGGGTGCCGAAAACCAAGTTTCCCTAGACCTGCTGTCTCAGAGGGCAGTTCTGTGTAGGCCAAATGTTTTAGCCAGTGCATGACTGGAATGTGGGAGGGGGATCTGTGTGTGGCCGGTGCCTCCCAGGTATTTCCGATCTACAGCCTACATATACTTCAATAAACAAAGAGAGTAATATAAAGAACTCTGGTCACAGACAGGCCCAGAGTTGCAAATGGCCAGGTGACCATAGAGCTACAATTTGCATAACATCAAGATTTGCTATAATTTAAAAGGACTATTATCATTTAGGCAATTTTCTCAGCAACCGTAAGTCGTACTGCCTTAATTTCGGTGTCATTTTCTAGATGATTTCCAGGGAATTTTGTTGAAATAGAATTCCTTCACCTGGTACTTAGGGTATTGTAATGACCAGCTAAAAGGTGTTCCTGACTGTTCTGAACATGTTCTGAATTTGAGAGTTGGCGAACTGGTGGAGGGTAAAATTAGGAATGTGGGGAATACATTTCATGTTCCTAATGATTATGCTTTTGTAAAAATGGCAGAAAAATGCCAAACGCCCGTGCATAATGGTGCAGACCTGGCTGTCATTTTATTTAATTACTCATGATTAGCTGAATCGGAGAATATATATATTATGAGTTACTAGTAAATTTGGATGTTTTGCCACATAACACATTTTTTACCAAAATATTGACTTGAAAATTACAGGGGATTTCAAATGAGAGTTGCCCTATGTCTGCTTCAGACTCCTAAACCAATCCTTAGAGAGAGGCTGGACTTGGGTGTGAAAGAATGGCAACTCTCCAATCCTGGTTGCGAGAATGTTTGCAGGGCATTGCCCAGTATTGAAATTTTGATGGCGTCATCACTCGTATATAAAGTGGAGGCACTATGAGGAAAGGGAAGAGCTGCTGAAAATTACCATCTGACAGCCACAAAGAAACACCAGAAGAGATTGTTCAGATTGTATCTGGGTGAAGTTGTCTATTGCTGGGGATGCCTAAAAAGCTGACTGGGCTCTATGGGGAAGTACTGGCCACCATCCTTGAGAGTGGTTTGACCAGACCCCTGCCCTGTCCTCAAGGGGGTCCTAAAAAGGCAGCTGGCTTTCAATGTAAGTAGATTTGAGCCAATTGAAACCAAAGGTGGGGGAATCTGCTTGCCTTAAATTCTTTCCCTTTTTAGTGGGCTGGACATGGGGTTAGGGGGCGAACCATGTAGATCATTAGCCTATTTAACTAAAAATATGAATTTCATTAATTTCCCTTGGCAGAACATCACAGGGTGATTTTTGTTAACATGTTTAATTAACAAAGCTCATTCCCAGTATGCGCTGAAAGCTATAGAATAATTGTTACACATTTTGGCCATTGGTCCCTTTGGCACCATAGCCGCTTATGCGGATTGATCAGATTGAGCACATCCAAGATGGAGGACCGCTGTACTACATGGGCGGAGAGCAGCTGTTCAGTCTCTGCATGTCTGCCAGAGACGCCGGGGATCGCTCACGTGATTCCTTATACGGAACCGAGATCCGGTTTCCTTCGCGTCGCTACTGTTTTTGCAGGCGCTCCGTGAGTTTGCTTCTAGGTGCTCATAGAGTTAACATTCCTTCCCAGACCTGTCTTCCTACCTTTCATCTCTAACTCTGCTCTTCTGTTCCGTTTAGGTACTATCTGCAGGTTCTCCTTTTCGCCCAAGCTCCTCGACTGCTCACTTCAGATAACCGCGTTCCTTTTCTTTCCGCTAGTTCAGCTTCATCCCTCCAGGTATCACTTCTCTCCTTATATCAGCGATAGTGAGTTTCTTCCTTCGATCATTAGGGAAGTACTTATGCCGCTAATCATCCTCACTTACCCTCTGTCCGTTTCAGGGATCCGGTTTCCTAGTGACTCCAGTTCAGGAAGGCTGGTAATAACCCCCTGATTCTTAAGTAATGCCGATCTAGAAGGTGAGGGACTCCTTTCCTAATTGCACTATTATTTAGCCCTATATTTCCTTTCTCTCTTAAGAAAAACCCTTTGTTTCTCTGTTACTAGAGGAAGCCTTCCCGCATCCAGTATCATTCCAGGCTTTGGTGAGAATCAGCGGCACGGCTATCCATTCACCAGTACTCAGACTCGTCCAGGGTTTTCTTCCCCAGAGGGTTTCCCTGACGGTCGTGTCTTTTCCTCCCAGGTTTTTACATCTGGGTAGGGAGGGACAGGTCGGTTGGGGGAGCTTTCACTTACGGCATTGGCTCTTCCATCGGATATTCAGCTGTCTGCCAAGGTGAGATCGTATTTTCTTCTACAACTGTTTAAGTTACAATTGTATTGAGAAGTGAACAATAATAGTCTCACACTATTAGTGTAACACTAATTTAATTGGGTAATCCTTTTGGTCCAACTTCCCCAACACAGGCCTTTAAGTGGATGGGGGTCTGAAATCTAAAATTCTTAAATCATCGCAATTTTTTCTGTCCAGCTTCCCTAACACAGGCCTTTAAATGGAGCGGGGTCTGAAATCCAAAATTCTCAAAACATCCCTATTTGTACTGTACAACTTCCCCAATACAGACCTTTTATCGAGCGTGTCTGAAAACAAACTGCTAAATCACTCTGTGTTTATTTTTAACCAAATGTTTGCCTGAAATCATAATTGCCATATGCATTTGTACCAATCTATAAACCAAAAGGCTAACCTTTTAACTGTGCAGGAAAATCGAAATTGCACAGCACCACATATGCGAATTGCTTTTGTTCCTTGACCAGTTTGATTTTTTTTTAAGTGAAACCTGTATAAAGTAAAGTATTGTGATTTGTGTTTTTCCAGACCAACTTGCATGATTTATTTGTGTAACTAGAAGTTTAATTGTGAGCCACAAAGAAGGTGGTGTTTGTTGTTTTAGTGTGATCTCTATTACCTATCTTCCAAATGAATACAAATATATTTCCTATAGCACGGCCTGATTCTTGGCTCACTGTGGGCACAGGGGGTGGGGGAGATATGTGTGACTTGATATGAGTCTTCAGTAAGGCCAGCGGAGTCAGTGCTGAGTGTCGAGAGTCTGCTGTGTGCTGTGAGCAGACTCTGTCCTCTTTCTACCTCCATTATCACTTGGAACCTTGGAACTTTGGCAATAAAGACTCCAGCAACCTGTGGCGCAGAGTCGGTGCTGAGTCTCGAGAGTCTCTGGAGGCTCGTGAGAAGACTCTGTCCTTTTCTACCTCCATTATCACTTGGAACCTTGGAACTTTGACCATAAAGACTCCAGCAACCCGCGGAGCGGCACAGAGTCAGTGCTGAGTCTCGAGAGTCTCTGGAGGCTCGTGAGGCTCTTGCAACCGCACTTAATAACATCATCATCATGTCTCATGACAAGCGGCAAGACCGCACAATTCGGCAGACGCTCACACGTTTACAGCTGCAACTGTGACGTGACTGTGAGGAAAACCGAGTTCACAACGTACCACAGGTAAATGAAACCACCAGTGAATGCATTAACTTTCATTAAAGACCTGAATGCTTTACTAATGTTTCCATCCCTGTTACTGACAATCCCATGATCAACCGAAGTCAGTCCATACAGAAATTGACTGTTGCCAGTGTTGCCAGTATGAGTACAAAGATAAATCGTAAGGAGCAAATGCATTGTTCGCGCCCCGCTGACTACAAGTCCCAGGATGCTGTGCGATATGAACACGCTCATCAGCACGAATGTGAGAGCGTGTGTGATGAAAACGCGATCAAAAACGAAAATGAAACCAAAACAAACTGGATACGCGAACAAAATGAGCGAGCTTGAAACTGTTTTAAACACCACCACTGACGTAAAATCTTTGGCCAGTGCAATTACAAATGACATTAGAAATCAAAGAGAACCAAATTCACTAATCTTTCCATCATTACGCTTGCTTGCGTGGGTAATTCTATCTAAGCCCAAAACATCCGAAGTGCGGAAGCAGAAGTCTTTAAATAGCCGAATGCAGCGTCCCACATTGGAAAATACTGGCACATGGATTGCAAGTCACAATTTCTCGTTAAAATGTGGCTCATTAAATGGCTCACCAAATGGTCTTTTCCACAACAAAAGCGTTTTGAAGCTTATCAACACGGAGGGGCAAAATAACATTGGCACGACTTTAATGAATGAACAGCAGGTGCCATTGCCTGAATGTTGGGACCATGCGGATGAAACAAGCGAAGCTTTTGTTATTAATGATAACGCGGACATATTAAAACAAGCACAAAATCCAGAAATAAGCAATGAGAGTGAAAGCAGAGATTCTAGTCCAAAGAAACGGTAGGACTCTATTGCAGTAGTAAACAAACCTTTAAAAGACTTAACAAAAATGAATGACGATCTGAATTTCAAAGCGTTGACAAATGAGTCTCCTACATTTTATAATGACGAGAGCCAAAGGATTGCCAATGAGTTGAAATTAACTGCATTACCCCATAACACTACTGTGGAGTTCATCAGCCTGAGATCGAAAGGATTGCCTGGAGCACAAAAACGCCGCCGTCTGAACTCAAGCCCTTCGTCGGAGTTGGTGTGCTCCCAAAAAAGGAACCTTGAACTAAACCAATCTACAAAAGCCGGGGAAACTCGGAGCAAAAACATTGTAATTACTCCTCAACCTTACTTCAATAATGACTCACCAAAACAGCCTGAAGAAATTGTATCAACATCATCTTCATCTGACAAATCTTCACTGGATTCTTCCATAATGGATCGCCAATACCCTAAAATAAGAAGTCATCAAAGCAGAGCACAGGGGAATCAGAATTGCAAAAAAAACTACTCTCCAAATCTCATCAAAGAAGCCCTAAACGAACTTAGGCCATACATAATGTCATCACTGTCTATCGCGATGGCACCCATGATGAAATTATATGAGCAGTTAAATGACAACATAAAAGATCTATCCACATTATCCACTCTGATGAATACAAAATTAGTAAATGGTGAATCCAATGACAACTCTACAAAAACTAAAATATGGGACAACATAAGCAGAATAGACAGAGCTATGAAAGAACTTGCTGATCAAAAAAGAAATAATATTGAAGATCAAAGATTGTTGGCATATGTGGCCAGAGAAGCACTGGGTCTACTCAAACACAATCAGAGTGTACAAAACGCAAGTAACATAGTGGATACTGCAAACCATCATCTGGTGAACCCGGATGCGAATATAAATGTCATACCTATGACATGCTTC
The DNA here is from genome assembly GCF_040938575.1 of Ambystoma mexicanum. NCBI lineage: Eukaryota > Metazoa > Chordata > Amphibia > Caudata > Ambystomatidae > Ambystoma > Ambystoma mexicanum. The sequence goes on along the minus strand of NC_090927.1, from coordinate 196,905,404 downwards.
TCGCATAATATCGAAAACAACTTAACTGAAAAGGAAAGTATGATAATAATAACTGATGTAACAACGTACGAAAAGGAAATAATCGATCTGGAAGATATCATAGTTACTCAAGAAGTGTACATTGCACCGCCATCCACTGAAAATGCACCTTCAAAAGCAAAACAAAAAACCAGAGCTATAAATGAAGAAGACGACCTGACTTCCCCAAAACCTTCAACATCCACAAATGGCGAAGGCCTGATTGGTAATCCAGATCTCAATAATCAACAAATACCTGAAGACAAAAATAAAACTTTTTTAATCTTTCAAAAAAATCATGTCCCAGGAAACAAGCCAACACAGGGAAAAAAACAAAAAATGTAGAAGGAAGATAAACAACTTAGGTTCCCGAACATTTCTCAGAAATCTAAAAGCAGTAAATGTATTTGTTAACTCGACAAGTTTGTGCGAAAAACCAAACGAGATGAACAACCAACAAAGCACCTCGTTACAGTACAAAATCCAGTAGAACAAAAGCAAATAAAAATTTCTAATGATCTACTAAACATGTCCACTTATGAAGATGAAATTGACTCAGATGTCACCCAGGAAGAGTGGGAAAATGAGCCGGAGGAATCGTTAATTGATGTCGTAAAAATTAACAATGACGCAACTCCAGAGACCTCTACAAGTAATGAGAGTAACACTCCAACTCAAGAGAGAACGTGTGAACTAATTCTACCACTGGAGATTCATAGCTTGCCAAACCCAACAGCTACAGTGGCAAAGTTCCTAACTATGGACGAAAAAATAAAACGGCTGGCAAAAATAACTCAGGAAAAAGCTTCAGTAAATGACAAATGCATTCTGAGACTGGATGAAAAAGAACAACAGACTGACGCATCAACATCCAATGGGATAAAACAAAATTCTAATCCACTGGATCTCAAGCCAGTAAATCTAAACCACATAGTCTCTCAAACAAGAGTACTAAAGTTGAAGAAAATAGAGGGTCAATAAAACAATTGCTAAACAAACCCATTAAACGACAACAACAAATGGGAAAATACTGATTGGTACTGGAAAGAATTCTGACAGCCAAAGATGACCTGATTCTTAATCGAAATAACGTTCTACGATTATTACATCATGTACCCGGGCTAAGATCTATTGAATCTAGTGACATCCAAACTGTCGAATTCATAGACGAGCGCTATAATGATCAAGCTCGTCTCCATATTGATTCCAGGCTAATATGTGACTTACTTATAAATGCTGTCCCCTTTCTTCTATCGCTGGGATTCGATATCCACGAAGATGCAGTAGAATGCAGTGAAAAAATGACAGCGAAATGTGATACTCCATTCAATCAAAGAGACGTGTCAGGAGGTCCGGTGCTAGACACCAACCAATCATGCACTGAATTACATAAAAGTGTAATTGAGAACAAAAATGACATAGGATGCTCGCATTCAGTGACAGGCGAACTTGACAAAACTAGAAATAAAGTGATTCTGGGTGAACAAATAAAGATAACATTTAAGTATAAACAGAACCCTGATGAGCAAAAGAAGAATCAACCTAATATAACCAGCTCAATTGAATCGGCAACCCAGTGGAACTGGTTAGCTGGTGTTCTGGGAGGACAACAAAGCTAACGCCAAAAAAAGCAAGGAATCTGTGAACTCAATATTCTATCCTAGAATACCAGAGGATTTAATCATCTATTCAGAGACTGCTCGAAATGGATTGAAGACCTAACCATCATATGCCTCCAGGAAACATGGATGGCCAGCTGTCCCAGTTCAGAGGACTTTGAGATATCAATTAACCCTGCCATAATGAGAAAAAAAGGACGTCCCTCTGCAGGTTTGATGACGATGACCAGAAAAAGTTCAGGGTGGAAAACTAGTTCATCAACTAATCACTCTGCCTTACAATCATAAAATCAACATGCAGAAAAAAAAATAAGGAAAATCAACTTGATGTAATTAATGTATACTGGCACCATACCCTGGCAGGTACAACCAAATTCATAACGATGATCTGTGATATAATTGATGACATAAATAGTGAGCATGAACTCCCGAACATCATCCTTTGTGGCGATCCAAACTTAGAATGTCTAAAAACAAATAATGACTGGAACAGCTCAAAGACAGACTCCAGAACACTGGCATCTAGATGGCTCTCTGCAATGGATGACAGAAACTTAACAATACTAAATAGTAACTCCAAGGGTGATATCCCTGCTCACCCAACATGGAGCGGCAAGAAATCGATCTCGACTATAGACTTTTTCCACGTGTCAAACAATTGTACACGACAGGTTAAGTCGCGCAAAATTACAAAGATGCAGACGAGTGATCATAGCCAACTAAAACTATCTCTTACATATGATGAGAGCACAAAGGACGACTGTTGGAATCAGAGCATTGTGGTAGAATTGAACAGAATTTGCTTGAGGATAAAACCCATTGAGGTAAAAACTTTGGTCAATGCCTATAGTAGACATGCAAACAGCTACCAACCACCTGAGGTAGAATACTCTCACCTTTTGCAGCAGTACATATATCAGAACAACGGTTTAAAAAATTGAGCTTTTAAACCAAAGCACCAATACAACAATGAACTGGTAAAGAGAAGGCAGCAACTGCGCAAGGAACCGAGAATAATGAAAGCCTCCGATAGCAATGCACAACAAACTGCCCGGAAAAAATGCAAACAAAAATATAAAAACTGGCTAATTGCCCACAAGGCATTGCTCCAACAAGGAGATGCAGAAGCAATGATGCTTAGCTTGACAAACAACAACCCGCAAGACTTTTGGAAACTAATAAATCAGCGCAGCTGCGACCAACATGCCATTCAAACCAATATGGTAACAGAAGCTCAGTGGGTGCTGCACTTCACAAAAGTGTATGAGAAAAATAAGCCCACAACTGATCCTGACTTCCCAGAACTCTCATATTGGAACATTCAGTTCAATGAAAACGATATTCTTCAAAGTATCATGCGGTGTAGTTCATCACGAGCACTGGGCCCGGATGGCTTGACAAATTACATCTTGAAACAGAATTCTAAAGAGTGGGCGTCCTTGTGTTTCATCCTCTTCACAACCATAGCTTCCAAAAAAACTATACCCGTCTCCTGGAAGAGTGTGATCGTCGTCCCGATATTCAAAAAAGGAAATCGGGCGGATCCAAAGAACTATAGACCAATCGCTCTCTTGGATGTGCTGGGTAAGATTTTTGCGATGCAACTACAGAAACAACTATCAAACTGGATAAAAACTAGTGGTCACTTAGATCCGCGACAGACTGGATTTGTGAAAGGAGTAGGATGTGGTTTAAACCTGCTCACTCTTAATGTGCTAAAAATGGAAGCCATTGGAACCGAACAGAATATATATCTTGCATTGATAGATCTATCGCAAGCTTTTGATAGCATCGACAGAGAGCTTCTGTGGCAAAAGCTAATTGCATGGAAATGTTCAGAAAGCCTAATTATGGCAATAAAAGAGTTACACACCGACACCCACATAAGAGTAAGATTGACACAAAAAGGGATACTATCTAAACCTATATATACTAACGGAGGAGTGAAACAAGGCTGCCCGTTTACGTCTGTAATCTTCTACTTATTTATCTCTGACATTGGTGAGGCGTACATTGGAGCCAAAGTCTTTCCTCCTAAAATCAATGGCAAAGAAATAAACTGGTTACTCTATGCAGATGACCTCGTTTTGCTAGACTTAACACTGATCCGTCTACAACGAAAGTTAAACATCCTGCAACAGTACATCCAACAAAATGGTCTATGCGTAAATAAAAACAAATCAGAAATATTGATTTTGCAAAATTTACAGAAGACCAAAAATACATCAACTTCAAAGAGGTTCAACTGGAAAATTGGCACAGATTCCATCAAAATAGTAAAAGAAACTATATATTTAGGAATGTGCATTAGTTCCAGTATTAATGATACCCCATGGGTTCAAAAAATAAAGGACAAGTGTAAACAGCTCACAATCCAAGCTTGCCTTATAAATAAAAAGTATGGGAAATTTTCCATAACACCAGTATTAAACTTTTATAAACAGAAGGTGGTTCCAGCCATAACACATGGTGCTGAAGCTGCGTTTGGCTGTAAGCCTGAGTTGTCCTCAATAGAACATCAATTCTGGACAAGAGTGCTGTGGCTGCCCAAAGGAGTACCAACTGCATGTATGTGATATGAATTGGGCTTAATATCCATTAATGCAAGAATAACATGGAATACCCTAAATGAATATCGCGAAATGAAGATGCAGCCTGCGGTGCCCCAATACCCAATACTACAAGATCTAGACTCTGGAAACCGAGTAAACATTTTTACCACATGGGCAAAACGATGCGATAACCTCTTATCCGACATAAGCATGGATTTCGTGACTTTAGAAAATAATCCGAACAAGGTCAAAACTATGCTATGGACACATCGACATCCGCAATCACCATAGAGCTATGAACACAGTTCCCATGGAAGTGAAAACATATAATACGGCTGAACATTATCTTGAAAAATTTCCTGGGAAAGCTTGCAGATTGCTCTTCTTAAAATTCCGACTAAACCAACTAACAACAAGGGAAAAGTTAAACTTTTGGTCCAAAGATAAATCTGTATTATCATCATGCCACTTGTGTGATAAGACAAATGAAACCCTAAAACATCTAACCTTAGAATGTTCCGGTGTAATTCAAGAAAGAAAGCAGCACTTTGCTAAATATGTAGCCGTGAGACCATCGTTGTGCTTAGAAGATTGGTGGAGAGACGTATACAGATCAAAAACTAACATTTAAATTGACGTTTTTCTTAGAAAAGATAGTAGAAAAACTAAGAATCACTTTGTGAAGAACTCAACCTCAGGTTTATCATCTAACGAGTTTACTGTTAAAAGCACCAATGATGTCTCTCTCTCTTTGGCTTAATGATAATTTTGTTTTTAAATGTTCTTAAAGATTGTATCTCTGTTTTTAAAGGATTGTAACAAACCAATAAAATAAAAAAATAAAAAAGAAAAGTAAGGCCAGCGCTAAAAAAAACATACGCGAATATTGCTTGGCTCCTTCATTGGGAGTGGGAAGGAACTCCCTATGTTAAGGGTGGTCTCAATATAACGCAACAATGAGAAATGACACCTAATGTAAATGAGAGACTGTTAAAATGTGTTTGCGACATACTCAACATAAAATAATGATGGCTTCACCCAGCAGCTGGCCTGGCACTTTCCATTGCCATTCCACTTCAGCATACCATCCTTCACTGTGACCACCCCTCCACAAGGGAGGTGGGATTGCACTCATCCACAGAGAGATGCTACCTATTCATATGCTCTCCCACCGCTTCCTCCTCTCATTAAATACTTAGTGCCAAGCTCCTTGCCACCCCTCCCTTTGCCATCACCTTCCACCTTGCCTAATGCCCCCCAGGCCCAGTCAAAACATTTGAGGAAGACTTCCTAAAGCACATTCTTGCCCACATCAAGCCAAAATAATCATTATGGGGGACCTCAAATTGGGCTACAATGACCCTGCTCACAAGGAAGCTCTCAATCTGACCAGCTCCCTCAATGCCCTATGCTTCACACAATGGGTCTCCAGCCAGACACATCTGCTAGGCAGAACACTAGACTGAATCGCCGACCTCAACTGCCCCACCACTGTCACAGCCAACTCCCCTAACCTCTGGACCAACCAACACACCATCATCTTCACCATACCAACTTGCCCCCCTGCAGACCACTGTCAATACCCCTCTCCCACCAACTAACACACACTGCTCCCGCCACCTCACAAGGGAACTCCTCTTCCCCCATCTGCTGACGGACCAAACATTTGCACATACATCCCTGACCTCAGACCCCACTGCACTCCTCAACATCTTCAATTCTGCTGTCACCAGTGCATTGCCCGGCTCAAACTGTGGAAAGCCAAACCCACTACTCAGAGAAACACTTGGTTCACGCCCGAACCTCAAACCATGAGAGCCACGAAATGCACACTGGAAGCCAGCTGGCGCAACGCTCCGACAATAACTAACAAAACATGCCTAGCACACTTTTCCAAAGACTACAAGCAGGCCATCATTACAGCTAAAGCTACTGCCATCACTAGCAGAATCTCCCAAGACCACTCCCACTCACGTGAACTATTTGCTATTTTTTCACGAACTAGAGACGCATTTCACTCCTGTCACCAACTTCATCAAAGACAAAGCCTGGTGCTAAAACATTCAAGATGCCCTCACCAACAAAATCTCCAACAAACAATTCAAGAGAAACAAGAAGCCTCCCAGCTGATGCCCCACACCCTTGACCACAGGAACGAACTCCACCTCTTCTGCGCCAACCACATCCACCCCATTCAGTTTCCTCCCTGTCTCTGAAGACAATATTACCAAAATCATTGCAAGCCTCAAACCCTCTCGATGCCAAGGAGACTTTTGCCCTGCACCACTCATCAAGGACTGCACGGAAGCCCTCACACCCATCATCACAACATTTGTCAACTCCTCCGTCAGCACCAACCTTATCCCACCCACATTCAAGGATGCCTGGATGTCCCCCCTTATCAAGAAAGCCTCTCTAGATCCTTTCACGGCCACCACCTACCACCCTATCACCACCTTCCCATTCCTATTAAAAAACCTAGACTGTGCTGCTTACCTACAATTACAATCCCACCTCGAGAACAACAACATCCTAAGCCCACGCCAATCAGGCTTCCGGCCTGGGCATGGCAATGAATGCGCACTTCTCGACCCAAAAAAACAACTAGATTAATTCTGTCACTCTGATAACCTAGCTCTCCTACTCCTGCTCGATCTGTCAGCAGCATTTGACTTGGTCCACCACCAAACCCTCTGCCAACACCTCACTGCTACCACCAACTTGTCCTTTGAAGCAACCAACTGGGTTACCTCATTTCTAGCAGACAGAACAGCGCAGGTCTATGCAGGGAACGCATCGCCATCCCTACACCTGTACCTTGTGGGCTCCTGCAAGACTCCTGCGTCTCACCTACCCTTTATAACATATACATCAAGCCTCCGTTTGACAATCTGGATGCCCTTCGCATATCCGACACTAACTATGCCAACACCCAGATCATCTTCCCACTCACAGGCGACCACACACAAGACACTCTCTCCATCAACATAATCTATGGCACCATACAAGCCTTAATACAGACAAAACTGAGTTCCTCCTGGTAGCCACCCATCACCTCACGGCTCGCCAAACTACACCTTGCCTTACAATCCTACACCATCAACACCATCATCATTCCAGTCTCTCCACATGTCAAAACTCTGGGTGTCTACCATGATTCCAACCTCAGCATGACCCGCCATGTTAATGTTATCTCCTCATCAGTTGCCTACACTACAAAGCTCACCACACAAGACCGACTAACTATAGCCAGAGCAGTAATCCGATCCCGGCTCGACTACTGTAACTCCCTCGTTGCAGGTACCTCTAAGCGCCACCTCAACAAACTCCAGACTAAACAAAACAATGCTATCTGCGCAGCTGTGAACCTGACCAAACGTGACTGTTCACAGAAAAGCCACCCACTGGCTACTCGGAAGAGAGCGAATCAACTTAGAATTCTCTCTATCACCCACCGCTCCCTCTCAAACTCTGCATCACCCTACCTCTCATGCAGAATCATTAGACATGCTTCTTAAAACCGACCAGAGAAGCCTACAATGACCGTCTGACCATCCCTCGTTTCACATGCTGGAGGTGCTAGCTTCCCAACCATCAATGCACGACTTGGAATGCCTTACCACCCCAACTGAGGACCAAAACTGCATACTGGCCATTCAGGAAACAATTTAAAACCAGACTGTTCAACTGATACGGTTCTCCTCCTTATGCTCCGTGATGCCTCCCTCCCTCTCCCCCTCCCTCTGTAACCAGCACCTGGCTGCCTGCAGGCTTTGAGCGCTTTAAGAAAGAAAGAAAGAAAGAAAGAAAGAAAGAAAGAAAGAAAGAAAGAAAGAAAGAAAGAAAGAAAGAAAGAAAGAAAGAGAAAATTAAAAAATAATGGGGCTTTAAGTATTGAGAGTATGTTTGCAAAACCTTTTTACGCTTGCATTTGTTTGAATTCTGAAATTTCAATTCCTCTGTTAAAGAGGGGCAGCAGGGGTAGAAAAGTACAATTATACTTCTTTTGCTTGGCATATTTCTATTTGGATTTATATATTTGCCAAGCTATTTTATCCGTATTTTTACACTCCTCCAGTCATTTTTGTAATATAGGGTATTCATAAAAGCAAAACATTAACACATATTCCTACCAAATATGCCTGAGAAGATACACGGTCAAGTGTGCAATTTGCAGATTGATCTGAAATCCAGGCTTCACCACTTAATTCAAGTGTGTGATTGTGGGCAACTAATTTTATCTCACTGTGACTTATCTATGGATTTTTTATGAAAAATGTGTAATATCTGCTTGTGCCCAGAATAGATGATTTAAGTAAGCAGAACACATCAGTGCAATTGTTTAACTTAGTAACAAAATATAACTATTTAAATCAACCCAGATGGAAACAAATAAGAGATGCTGATAGTAAATTACAATTGCTGCATTATTTATTTTCTGTCAGATTCCTAATACCAAATGTTCATTTGGCATGAATATATGTGGGTAGATATGTATGTGACCCTTTTTGTAACTGGAGGCGTAGTGAGAGCAGAGTTTATAGTACTTTTAGGTGCTGCAAGACGTGAGCGCACCAGAGAGCACGGAAATCTTAGGGTTTTTAATTTTCAAATGTAAGCAGGTCTGACCATTCCTTTTATCAGCACCTATATTTGTCCGGCCAACCGGCAGTGGGACTTACAGGAGTGAACTTGCAGTTGCGTTTTCCTGGTGAACTTTTGTTGACTCCCTCCATCTGTTGCATTGGCCCTCTGGCAACCTTACAAAAGCCAATGGGAACGGTAATATGTGCCCTTAGGCTATCAGGCTCCTTAGCACTCTTTGAAAGTAGCAGTGCCAAACGGTCTTATAGAGACAATATATACTGTGCTGGACACGGCTTTGCAGTGGGTGGCACACCCTTGAACCATGGCATGTGCATATCGTGTTATGCCTCTAATTAAAGCTCTAATTATTATTCTTCTGTTATAGTATAAACATGTGTTTTTTAGCCGTAAAATATATGGTGACCTGCCAAGTGAGAAGAAAACACTTGGAGATATTTCCACCTACCTGTGCAAGTCTCCCAATGCACCCTGCAGAGCTCTACTCTTCACACACTAGGTCCTGGGGATACATGGAAAGTTAATCCAGAGGAGCTATGTAGGTTTTGCCTCTCTTCTTGTCAAACTGAGACTTTGAATCATTTACTTTGATACTGTTTGGTACTAAAGGAACAATGTTGTGACTTTACCATCTCAAGATGTTTGGATTCTTTTTTCTGGGGTTCAACTCTCTCTTACATTGGCAGCAAATAGATATTTATGATGCAGTATATCTGTAATAGGAAATACATTTAGTTAGAAAAATATTATCCTTATTGTAATGGGGAATACATGTTTTACCCATTTGAGAGATGGTATTAATTGTACTATCAATTGTATCTTGTTATTTAATTGATGCTTTGGTATGGATTTGCCGCTAATAACCTTAACAAGCAGGCCCACCACTTAAGAAGCGAGTGCACATTTGTACGTAAAGCAAGTTTATTGTACAATCCTCTGGGTCATACTAACCCAAGTCTCTCTGAACCACACAAGTTGACACATTATATACAGTTTTGAAACAGTTAAAACACTCCCATCTATTTTATTACAATCCATTCCCCATACATGATTGGTCAAACACTTGTATAAAGAAATCCCATCAATCATTGTTATCTTAACTATCATCTACAGATCATATTCATAGCACACCCCTCTTTGGGATTCGTCCGTGGTAGGTTGTGGCATCATAACATGGTTACACATTCATATACAAACATAAATGGCCTCATCCTGAGTGAATAATCAAATCTCAACGAGTATGAGTCATTTTGGCCTCAAGCATCACTTCACCCATATTTATTGTTGGTCAAAACAAATAGCTGAAAGCCTCTGTCAAGCTCCAATGCACTTAAAAGGGATTACATCTGCTTTTGCTATACTACCAGGCTATAAAAACCATGGCCCGGTTTCTTACCTGAGCTGACCATCGGCTTAGGTTCCAGTTACTTATTTACCCATCCTCTGGCCTAAAAACTCGGCAAAACTATTTTCTCAGAGTCAAACCCTGATTGACGCATTTTAATCCATTTATAAAAAAGCCCACTACATGTAGATTTATAAATGCCCTGTGTATGTATATCAGTGTGTATGCATGTTTAATAATCATCATGTTGTCTTCACAGTCGGTTCTCTATGACCAGTCCCCTTCCTTGCCTGTGCATTATGAAAACTCATTGTGGCCCAGTTTCTAGTCCCTTCATAGCACACCATCTCTGGATCATGTTTTAAAATTGATTTGACGGTTTTGCCATTTTGCTTCTACGCATGTGCAGAGCTAATATATATCAATTTGAACACAAAGTAAGAATTCCCATTCACATTTAACTACACTGGATACATATAAAAAATTGCAACCTCGCGTTAACTTTGCCCCATCCACAGTCACAAATATAGCGTGCGCAACATGAACCCATCTTCATCATTGGAACTTTTCCTGAACACCCCAACATTCCCCCTTTTAGTCAATACTTTAACTAATAAATCATGTTCCTGTTCATTAAAACCATCTTCTTGGAGATCAATCCTGCAATCATCTCTCATATTGGTCCCAAGATCGCATACTCTTCCGCTGAACAAACCCAACTCACCCCCCACCAATGCCGCAATCTACCCGCTGCTCCACACAATCACCCCAACTTGGTGGATGACACAAGACAGCTTCAGTATGATTACCCATGTGAGATGAAATGTTAGTAGTTCTAGCTTTCGACAGGGCCACGGTAATCATGGCAGCTACGTTCGGTACCTGGGCAGAACAGCTTCGCAAGAGCATTTGACAAGACCAAAAGATGATACAAAAAAAGATACAAATAGATAGCCATTTCTTTACAGCAAGTCTCATCCAGTACGGTACTCAAGAAAAAAGAGTCCAACCAAGGGTTATTTGTAAATCCTGCCTCATTCTCCAAAATCACCCTGAGCTTATGCAAGGTGGCAACAGTATGAGTCAGAGACCCATTCTCCGAATCATTGGGAGGCACAAATGTGCAGCACATGCTCCCTATCTTCTACCAGACCCTCTCTTCATAGCTGTTAGGAGGTCAGGGATATACCTATTTTGTAAGGTTATGACCCTCAGGTCCCGCAACTCTTTTTTAATGGCACTGAATGATTTATCAGACGAATTGATAAACAACACCTGTGTGGGGGTGGACCTTTAATCACCTTAACCCAAAACAGGCCCACCACTTAAGAAGTGAGTACACGGTTGTACATAAAACAAGATTATTGTACAAAAACTCCAGGGAGCTGTTAGATTATGTTGCAGGACCCAAGTCCCAACAATACAACATCAGTTGCAGTTTATATACTTTTTGCAACAATTTAAAACACTCCAAGATACGTGTATTACTCTCCACCCAACAAATTTGATTGGTCAAATCCTCTTCAAAGAAATACCTTCTTTCCCCAATTCTTCCATTTGCATTGGTCAGGCTTATCTTCATTATTATCTTCAGATCATAATCAATTAGCAAATATAGAGGAAGGTCTGCCTATCCAGGATTTTCCTTGAACCATAGATTACGATCTCCTTTTCACAGACTCCTGTCGCCTTTGAAAGACCTTATAAGTTATGTGGCAACATACAGCCTCTGATGACCTGGAAACACAATTTGTTTTTATTATTTGAAACAACATGCCAAAACATTACAACTTTAAGGACTTCCATAATCAATATTCAACCAACACATTATACATTTCCAGTCCTCCCCCTCCCTCCCCACAAACACGAGCCGTTACATCAGTATCATCTACATAAGCAGTTTCGGGAATCACAGTGCTTATTGACTCATCTGAGTCTTCTGTTTCATGACTGACCTGGTGATGGGTAGCCATTGAGGTCACCAATTGCCTCCAGGCCATCAGGGGGCCCACTTCCTCATCTCCCCCCCTGTTGGCAGCTTCAAACCAAACCGCAGTTTCCGCTTCTGCCCATCTCAGGAGTTCCGCCCACCATGTCTCCACTCTAGGCCTAAGGGCCGCCTTCCAACACATTGCAATCCTGCGCTTGGCCAGGACATATGCCAGGTCCTTCATTTTGTTGATATGCTTTAAATTACGTGGCCTGGGGAAATTTCCTAGCATGCATGCCCCAGCAGACCCCACATCCAGCACCACACCCATGCCGGCCATTTTCGTCTTTATTTCTTCCCAGAATCTATGCACCTCTGGGCAAGCCCAGAACATGTGCAGCAATCCTGCCTCCTCCTCTCCACACCTGGGGCATTTCTGTATAGCTAAGCCTCCAAACCTGGGTATTCTTCCAAGGGTCAAATAGGCTCTGTGGGTGACATACAGCTGGATCTGCTGGAGTCTCGCATTCCGAGACACCTTTTTGTGGTACCGCTGAGCTCTGTCCCATTGTCCATCGTTCATGGATTCTCCAATCTCCTCCTCCCAATCATACCTCAGCTGGAGTAGCTCCCTCTCTGCATTCGCTCTTAAGAGCTCATATATCCTAGATATTTCATGTCCACCCTCTGAGACATCATATATCGTTTCCAGGGTGGCATCAGGTTCTTCCGCCAGCGCCGTCTCAGGCCACCTCCCCCTTACCCGTTTCAAGAGCCTGATGTATGTAATGTATTGGCTGCTATGCACCCCTGTCTCCTCATGCAACCTCTGAAATTCCAATATCTCCCCTTCCTGCAATATGTCTCCGAGGGTGGCTAGACCCATCGGCTCCCAGAATCTGCGAACTGCTTCAAACAATTGGGGGTCATCACCAGACCTGGAAACACACTTAACCGAAAAAAAATGACTAACCCCCTTAATACAAAGGGCAAGATATTATTTGTTCCCTTTCAACTTCCCAATCTACAGGGCTCCCATTTTATCACACAATTGAAACTTCTAAATAGCTTTAAAGGGGACATTTGCTCAGAAATTTCTCCAGTATTGGATCTTTCATAGATTCAGATACTTGAATATTCCCCGTCGTCAGACTGGGAATCCTCAGTGATTAAAATATTGATTACATTTATTTTTAATATACATCCATTATGACATAGAGAATGCATGTAAATACCCCATTATGGCCTATGAGCCATTGCATTGTGTAGTCGCTCCACCTCACTTTGGTCCTTTATGGCCCCAACCAATGAGGTGGCAGGGCTTAAGCTCCGCCCCAGACAGCCATCTTCAGATCTTTCACCGTAGTCTAACAGACAGAGGGAATCCTCCAGCTCTCTGAGCTTTTGAATATTTTTGTCCTTTTTTGTGTAGTTTATATTCTTAAAATATATTCTACTGCTTTCCCCTGCTTAGGGGCTATCCATTCTGAACTTTTGGGCTCTGAAAATATTTTTATTGCCCCAAATTCGTCGAGTGAATTTCTCCTCAACATGGCTGAACTTCAGGCTGCCTTCCCTGTTCAGGGACTGCACGAGGTGCAGGAAGAATCTGGTCTACATGAAGGATCCACATGGCCACTGCATCTACTGCCTGTACCCTCATGACATCAATAAATGTGACATTTGCAGGTCTTTTTCCACCAAAAACCTGCAAGACAGACACAGGAGACTTCTGTTGCATCTAGAAGCCAAAGGTCTGTCCTCTGACGAGGAGTTTGCCAAAACAGCTCCTGTACTTTCTAGTAAACCATCTGAGAGACAAATTTCTAGAGAAGGGCCTCTTCAGTGGAAAGGAGTTCCTCTTCCACACAAAAGAGTAAGAGAAAACTGGAAACTACTTCTTCCATGCCTGCCTTGGGCTCTGGAGGCCACAAGATGCGGCATCCTGAAGAAAAATCCACCTCCAAAGGTAAGGAGACATTTTCATAAAACCGGGGGGTGGAGCAGTCGTCCACAGAGAAGCCGTCTACGAGCAGCAGCAAAGATAGAAGTCCATCGACGACCAAGCCGTCGACGAAACCCTCATCGACGACACTCCAAACCTCACCATCCACGAAACAGTCGTTGACGAAGGAAGCTCATCACTCGTCCACAAAGCTCTCATCCTCGAAGCTCTCGTCGACGGATAAGGGCCATCAACCATCTTCAAAGTCTTCGTCCATGAAGCCACAGTCGACGAAGTCATCGTCCACGTAGTCACCGTCAACCAAAACACCGTCGACAACACCGCAGCTTCTTCGTCTACAGAGAAATAAGGCCCAAAACGCCCCTCGCGGACGCCACGTATAGACCATCCAAGGAGAGCAATCTCCCCAAGCCTATGGGAGCAACGCCTCCTGTCTCAGAAGCTCCTGAGCCCGTTAAAGCACAATGATCTCCTTTAAAAGAGATGACAGAATTCCCTAACATTATACTTCAAGAGGAGTTCTCGGACACAGAATTTCTTGGTGAGCAACCCTTTCTCACCTGCACGGAACACAGCCCTCCCTGGCAGCCGACTACGGAGGCCATTGCCGATCCTTATGACCCTGCACTTATGGAATCGATGCAAAGGATCATCGATGAATTCAACAGATGTCAAGAAGAAAAGAATAGGTCATCCAGAGGGACATCTGTCACGACTCTCGGCCAAAACCCCCTCTGGCAAACCCATTGGCCAGGTGGAATCAGGACTCGGGCCTCTAGAACCTGGCATCCTTTCCCAAAACCCTCTTGGGGCCACTTCTGGTGCCTATGGCGCCAGGCTCATAAACCATGAAAAACATGTGCTTGGGAACTACTTAATGTGTTATCAGCCAACATGGAGGGTTCCACATAGCATGGTTCCAAAGAACCAAGCTATGCGGTCTAGTGTTTTGGGTGTGGCAGTCTAGGGACTACTTTACCTGGACTAATTTGTTGGGGCTATTTAAACCACACCCGAGCAAGACAACACGCTTCGCGTTACTTTGCAGCTTGCAATGTGACCCTCACCGTGTCCAGCTATTCCCTCGAACCTCGGAGAAGCAGAACCTGCAAGGAGACAAAAGGAACATCATTAGCAGCAGCATCTTACCTGCAGTCTTCATCTTTAGCCACTCGCAGCTACTGAGAACAGCTTCCTCGAATCTGCACGCCTCCCGGACAGAACGACCTGAAAGAGGAAGATAGAGGCAACATTAAAGAAAGCAGTAGAGGCAAGTTACAAACTTCTCAAAAGGCTTACCTGGCTGGTCACCTCTCGGCTGGCACCACTCCAGACATTCCACTCGCGCTGAAGAACACTGTGACCTACAAGGAAGGAAAACCCAGGTTAGCAAAGGCAAGACTTTGCAGCGCTGCGCATAGCGCTTACTTACCGCATCATAGCGCTCATAATACACCATCATTTACCAGCGGGGCTCAACCAAGCCAGCTCGCCGTGCTGAAGCTCCGCATACCTAAGGGAGAAAAATGAGACATTTTTAAACAAAGAAAGGCATGCAGGATAGCAACAAAACTAAAGAACAGCAATAAGACCTACCTGAACAATATCAAACGGGCCGTCGTCAGTGAAGTAACTGGACCGCACACACCCATGAAAGACAACGCGCCCCTGCAAAGAAGGCAGGGCGGAGAGCACACCTAACTACCACAAGGTGAGGAGAGGGTCCCAGAGGGGCTGAAATCATACGAGGGTGGAGGGAGGATACTTACCCCGGACGGTCAGCCTTGAACACAATCCTCCTGTATTTTCAGGTAGAAACTTCCCCGCAGACCACATCTGGGCAAAGCTGAGAAGCATACCAGCGAGTAACCCGGCTGGGTGGCGTCCCTGTGGATACCAGGTGAGCGTAACACATCTCACCTCGGCATAGCATGCCAAGACACTCCCCGTCCAGGAGTAGACCACAGAAAAGAGCACGATCGCCTGAGCCTCCACGCAGGTCCAGGAGCAGGACACTCAGTGCTTCTCTGACAAGGGTCCCGTCTCCAGCATCGTCACATAAACCACGATCTCCTGTTCGAGATCCAACTATGGTACCATCGTCTGTGTCAGTCTCGGATTGGCAAGAGGACCCGTTCAGGGATTTCTCGGACCCTGAGGAAAGTGAGATCACACAGGAGCCTGATGCTCCTAGCGAATGGGATGATTATATCGTTGAGAAGCCCAGAAAGAAAGACTCTGCAGTTGATTCTTCACCATCGGATGATTTAGTATCGTTTCATACTAGTATCGGCAAAACTGCAGACTTGTTCAAATTACAAGTTACATCGGAAGAGAAGAAGTCAGTGCTTTATGAGCACAGGGACAAGTGTAGAAGAACAGTTTCCACCATTCCTCTTCTTGACACCATATGGGAGTCTGGGTAGAAGATACTGGCCACGCCATTATCCACACCTGTTTTGGTTTCAAGACCTGAGAAGAAATACAAGGCACCAGATTCAGTACCGCTTTGTCTAAGGGGTCATACTAAGCCAGATTCTGTCATCACAGTAGCAGCCAGAAAGAAGTTAGCCAACCCTTCATCATCACTGTAAGCACCGCCAGACAAGGCTCATACGTTGGAGGCCATGGGTAGAAAGGTATCTTCCTCAGCATCTCTCACTATCAGAGCGGGCAACGCGCTAACCATGACAGCTAGGTTTGACCGCAAGCTATGGCTTTGTATGTCCAAGCTGACCAAACATCTGCCTGCGGATCTTCAGGAAGAAGCCAGGTCAATCATAGCAGATGGAGAGGCTACTTCAGATCACATGATCGACGCAGCAGTTGATGTGGCTGAGTCAGGATTCAGGCAGATGGCCCACGGCACTGTACTAAGGAGACAGGCCTGGATGAAAGTTACGGATTTCAGACCTGAGGTCCAAGCACAAATATTGGACATCCCCTCGACGGGCAAGAGTTATTTGGTGAGAAGATCGATGACCACCTGTAATGAATCCATTGGGAAATGTGCAGGAGGCCTGCAGTCGGACGCTGGCTCTGGCAATACCGAGGTAAGCAGGACAAGCAGGGATACCAAGGGTTAACTACAGTCAGCTGGAGGAAGTAAATTACAGTTTTTGTAGCCAATTCATGGCAGGGATTTCACGTTGTCTTTGTTGTTCTTGGTTTCCAGGGAACAGAGGAGGAGGGGAGTTTTGAAAAGGACAGTTACGAATAGGCGTATTAAGAAGTCTGTGAGAGAAGGAGTTAGAGATCAAAATATAAAGTTAACGCAGGGCGCCGTTGCGCTTTTGGTTACGAGTTAAACCTTCTAAGTAAGCGATCGATAGTCGCTACGTTTTAGTTTTGGACTTTTAAATTCTGAGTTATATATTGAATCGGAAGGTGTTGATCGAGAGCAACGAAGGAGGGGCCGTTAGGTTCTGGCCGCGGTTGGAAGGCGGAAAGAGGAACAGCTGACTTTTGACAGCCACCGATGGACTCCGAGCTACGCAAGCCATCGCTGAAGGTGAGGGGGCTGAGACACTGAAGCAAAGTCACTGTCATTGGCTTTGAAATCAAACAGAGGCGGAGCTACGCTGCAGCTGAGAGACGCTGAATCAAACACACTGACATTGGCTTTGCAATCAAACAGAGGCGGAGCTACGCTGGAGCTGATGGTGTTGGCAACGAATGGCCGTCAACTGTAAAAGAGGGAGAAGAGTCGAGGCAGTATCAACGCGTCAGAGAAGAGAGCGATTGCAGGCAATTAGGAACCTGAAACTGACAGCGAGCAGAAGGTACGTGTACAGAGCGATCGAGGAAGTATAAAGTGAATGTCATAAACAGTGTGAACGAAAGAAAGCAAGTACGACGGGAGCTGGAGTTTAAAGAGACAGTCTGACAGTGGTGAGAGAGAAAACCAGATAGGAAGGTTAAGAGCACCCTGAAATAGTTTATGAATATGAATTGAGAATTGTAACTTAAAGTAAGTGAAGAACAAGGAAAGTTTAACAGAACAGAGACTATAAGAGTGACTTTTAACAAGAATAAGTTCAAGAAGAGATTTCAATAAGGAAGACAACGAACTCTGAGATATATATTATAGAAGAAGTAAAGAGTAAGAAAAGAAAGATTCTTAACAAGAAAAGTACTGAATAAAGACTTACCTGGAAGAGACAGTCTGGAGTGTGAAATGGCTGCTGACAACTCAACTGAAGAAAACGTATCCTTTTACCTAAAGAAAGAAAGAAGATTAAACCTTTTAATAAAAGTTGGTTCTGAAACAGATATAACACTTACTTACAGGCTCAGTGTGATCATTTATTAAAACCCATAAAGACTGCCCAGCTTTACAATTTGGTGTCAGAAGTGGGATTGACAGAACACCATGGAAGAGCTCATTAAAACACTGAGTGAGGGGCAACAACTCCTCCAACAAATCTTGCAACTACAGAATCAGCAAGCACAAGCGGATAGACAAGCGCTTCAGCAAGCGATTCAAGTCCAACAGGCCCAATTATTGGAGGCGACTGCCATACGTAGACATGCTCAGGTTCCAGCTTCAGTTCTTCAAAAATACTCAGCTGGAGAGGATCCCGATAATTTCTTTGTCAATTTTGAACGGGTAGCGAGGAATGCGCAGTGGCCTAATGAAAGCTGGTGCAATTACATTGCGCCACTCATGACAGGCGATATGCAAAGTGCCTACCAGGCAGCTATTCCAACGGGAGAGACAATTTATGTGCAAATGAAGAGAGTGGTCCTAGAACGCTTGGGACATGATGAAGAAGCCTATAGGCTAAAGTTCCGTGAGATCAAGTTACAACCGGAAGAGACACCCTGACAACTTTTTTATAGAGTTAAAGAATTGGGAGATCAGTGGTTGCAGACACCGAACACCACGGTTCAGGAAATGAATGAAAAGATTGTCATGGAACAATTTATTGAAGCCCTACCCATCCCTATGCAACGCTGGGTCCGTCAACATCATCAACCCAGCCTTGTGTAGGCAGTTAACATTGCCTCGGCTTATCAAAAAGCTGGACAGGGACGTTCAATGAATTATGTGCCCAACATCAAGCCAAGTATTAACTTAAATAACTCTTCCGCAAAAAACCAAGGCCCGTCAAGATGGCCCAACTCAATGCTCGGGAAAACCGATTGGGAACCCACCAGAGTACGACCAAGTAGTGAAAGTCCTGCCGCGATACGAGCACCAAGTGCGGTTCCAAAAGGAATACAGTTCTTCGAGTGTGGAGAATGGGGGCACTTGGCGAGAATGTGCCCTAAAAGAGTCAAAACAGAACCTATGGACGTGGGGAAACATGGAGGTGATCAAAGAAGGAGAATCATCTGACACAGCCATTGGGACAAGATCTCCCTATTTCTATACATGCGAAGCTGAGGTCGATGGAAGATCAACGAGGGCTATGATAGATACCGGCAGTTTACAAACTGTAGTAAGTACTGAACTGGTAGGTGATGTGAAGCTTTTGAACAAAAAGATTCCTATCCGCTGTGTCCATGGGGATGTGAGATCTTATCCTACCAAGGAAATAAATGTAAAGGTGGCGGGAGAACAGATGGAGGTCAGGGCCGCTGTAATGCCGATATTGCCAGAGCCACTCCTGATTGGGTCCGATGTACCGAACTTTGCCCAGATATTGAAGAAAGTCGAGGAAAGTTGGTTACAAGACGCTCCTTTTGCTCACAAGGAAATTCCACTAACCCTTACGAAAGAAAAGAAAACCAGAGCCAGATTGGGTCCGATGTACCGAACTTTGCCCAGATATTGAAGAAAGTCGAGGAAAGTTGGTTACAAGATGCTCCTTTTGCTCACAAGGAAATTCCACTAATCCTTACGAAAGAAAAGAAACCAGAGCCACTATAAGAAGATTGAAGAAAGACGGGGGGGGCAAGAAATGTTTGTCCGATGGTGGTCGATTGGAAAATTGATGAAGGTGGTGATAGTTTTCGCATGGCCCAGGAACTAGATACATTATTGGCAAATGCTAGGGCAAGTGTTTGAGACGAAATATCTGGAAGGGGGCCTTTCTTTATTAAAAAGATACAGTAAAGATGCGAATGACGTTGTTACCAAACAATTATTAGTACCTAGCAAATACTACCAGACCGTCATGGAAGTTGGACATTTACATTTGGGCGAAGGACATTTGGGAACGGAGAAAACTGTCCAGAAAATCTTAGGGAGGTTTTACTGGCCAGGAATATATGCACAAGTAACTCGTTTCTGCCAGGCTTGCCCCGAATGTCAGAAGAAAAATCGAGCAAATGTGAAAAAAGCTCCACTGCAACCCATGCCAATAGTTTTTGAGCCCTTTAGAAGAATCGGGATGGATATTGTTGGGCTGTTAGAGCCATCTTCTAGAGGACATAAATACATCCTAGTGGTCGTTGATTACGCAACTAGATATCCAGAGGCTTTCCCTCTTAGATCTACCAGCGCCCAAAACATTTGTGACGTGTTGATCCCTTTTATCAGTCGAGTGGGGATACCAAAAGAGATCGTCACAGATCGTGGGACTAATTTTATGTCCGCTGTCATGGAACAAGTGTGTGGGATTCTACAGATAAAACATTTGAAAACGGCTGTATATCACCCACAGACCGATAGTCTCGTGGAGAGATATAATCAGACAATCAAACAGATGTTGCGTAAATCAATGGAACCTGGGGAAAGGAGTTGGGACCGGATATTACCCTGGATATTACTCACACTTCGTAACACGCCCCAATCCTCAACGGGATTTTCTCCATTTGAACTGTTGTTTGGGAGTCCAGTGAGAACATTACTCGATATGTTAAAGGAGGGATGGGAAGAAAATCCAGGTCAGGAGATTTTTTTAACCGAATATGCCTGTCAGCTTAAAGAAAGGGTAGAGAATTTGTAGAAAATTGCAGGAGAAAATCTGCTGAAAAATCAAATCAAGCAAGAGTATTATTACAACCGAAACTCTCAATTAAGAACCTTCAAAAAAGGGGAAAAAGTGCTGGTATTGTTACCAACCTCTGAAAATAAGATGCTGGCTACTTGGAGGGGGCCATATGTGATCGAAGAAGTCCTGGGTCCGTTGACTTATAAAGTGAGGCAAAAAGATCGAAGATTTCCGACACAAACATATCATGTAAATCTGTTAAAAAAATGGACTGATCCCGTGACAGCTATTGCAATGATCAACACTAAGGAGATACCCATGGAACAATTCCCACGGCTAAAAGAAAAGTTGGGAATGGAGGCATTAAATATAAATGATAAATTGTCAGAGAAACAGAAGCTAGAACTCTTAGAACTTAACATGAAATATTCAGAGATCTTTTCCAGTTTACCAGGAAAAACGAAATTAGCATACCATCGCTAATCATGTAAAATATTTCTATTTCTCTATCATTGGTGGTACAGGCTTGTGGCCTGTCGTACGCTTAAATGGTGGATTCTGTGTTCAACGAGTAATACCTGCCTGTGTCATTGGAGCCATTCACGTGAAATTCCCCAGTGAAGACGGACAGACAGTAAAAGGGATTTTTACACACAGTACCACAACCGCATCAATAGAATTTGTAGTTTGTTGTGCCATCAACATTACCAAAGTACATTTAAAAATAAAATGTATATGAATAGTTATTGCAATTTTTTAGTAAGTCAACGACACATCCAACCTTCTAGGAGGTTAATGAAAGAAGTTTGGTGGCCTTTTGCCCTTGCCTCATCACTGATGTATTATGCAATAAAATCCACTGCCTTTTATTGCCAACACAAAACCAATGTCTCATTCATCTTTATGGGCAAAGCCCACCAGATGGGGTTTTGGGTGTCTTTAGCCGTAGTTGCCATCTCGGCTCCAGAGCTTATGTATCCCTCGCCTTATGCCCATCCATCCCCCTCCAGTATCAATGGCAGCTCGCACCTATGACCGTGCGCTCCCAAGGGGGCTGGGTGGATGGGAAGCTGAAAGTTCCAAAGAGCATGCACACCTCAAAAGGCATCATCCAGCACTGCGACCATTGGCCACATGGTCACCGCGGACTCGGTGTCTCCAGACTCCCCTTTGACGACTCCGTCCCTGCAATCCACATAAGTATGTACCCCTTGAACATTGTTCTGGGTCTTTTGCCCTCGCATCATGCCCATCCATCTCCCCTCCAGTATCAATGGCAGTTTGCACCTGTGACCGTGCGTTTGCAAGGGGGCTGGGTGGATGGGAAGGCTCAAGGTGCCAAAAACCATGTACACCTCAAAGGAATCTTTTGCACTGCAACCGTTATCCACATGGCCTCTCCAGACCCTGTGTCTCCAAACTGCCCTTTGAAGACCCCGTCCCTACAATCAACTTATGTATATATCCCTTGAACATTGCTCTTGGCCTATCACGTTCTCCCCATCTTCATCCATCCCCCCTCCAGGATCAATGGCAGTTTGCACCCATGACCGTGTGCTTGCAAGGGGGCTGGGTGGATGGGAAGGCTCAAGGTGCCAAACACCATGTACACCTCAAAGGAATCCTTCGCACTGCAACCATTTTCCACATGGCCTCCCCAGACCCAGTGTCAACAGACTGCCCTTTGAAGACCCTGTCCCTGCAATCATCATATGTACGTATCCTTTGAACATTGCTCTGGGCCTATCACACTCACCCCATCCTCATCCATCCCCACTCCAGTATCGATGGCAGTTCGCACCTGTGACTGTGCGCTCGCAAGGGGGCTGTGTGGATAGAAAGGCTCAAGGTGCCAAACACCATCTACACCTCAAAGGAATCTTCTGCACTGCGACCATTATCCACATGGCCTGCACAGACCCAGTGTCTCCAGACTGCCCTTTGAAGACCCCGTCCCTGCAATCAACATATGTATGTATCCTTTGAACATTGCTCAGGGCCTATCGCGCTCGCCCCATCCTCATCCATCCCCCATCAAGTATCAATGGCAGTTTGCACCTGTGACCATGCGC
Source organism: Ambystoma mexicanum (assembly GCF_040938575.1). NCBI lineage: Eukaryota > Metazoa > Chordata > Amphibia > Caudata > Ambystomatidae > Ambystoma > Ambystoma mexicanum. The sequence goes on along the minus strand of NC_090927.1, from coordinate 196,882,416 downwards.
TCGCAAGGGGGCTGGGTGGATGGGAAGGCTCAAGGTGCCAAACACCATTTACACCTCAAAGGTATCTTCCGCACTGCAACCATTATTCACATAGCCACCCCAGACACTGTGTCTCCAGACTCCCCTTTGAATACCCCCTTCCCACAATAATCATATGTATGAACATTAATCCAGGCCTGTCATGAGCACTGCTCCCGAGAAGCCAAGTCAAGCCCAGCATCCCCGGAAGCAGGCTCACGACCCTCGTCCCCGGCTCCAGCAAACCCCTATTGGGGCCCTTTGGACCATGTCCTGGCGCCTCTGGCGCCAGGCTCATAAGGAACCTCAGTCCCGGCGCCAGGGGCGCCGGGCTCATAATTCTTGCAAAGGTGCTTGGGTGGACCTACCTGTAGCAGACCATGCTGCATACTCACCTTTGCAAATGCTGGTCAGGATGAAGTCCCCAGCCTTCTGCAAGAAAGCCTAACACGCGTATTACGATCTCTTCAACCGCAGCAGCCCGGCACCTGAAAACAAGAAAAGACATTATTTAAGTGCCATTAAAGACTGCAAGAAAGCCTAACACTTACGTGTTTCCCCACGTGCATCCGCGACTGGGAAAACGCCCGCAAGGTCTCGACACCTGCAAATAAGAAAAGAACATTGTTAGAGGTGCTATAATAAGGTCACAGATCATTATACTCACGTACTTCGCACGTGCAATGGCAACGGACGAACAACGCCCGCAACATCTCAAGATCTGAAAACAGAAAACAAGGGACATTATTGAGGTGTCATTGAAATTCCCATACCTACGTACTACCGCACGTGTCGCGCTCTCAGTGACCACGCCCTCAGAATCCAGGCACCTGAAAAAGACAATGCAAAGACTTCATTAAAGGTGCCCATCTCTTCAAGACTATAAACTCTTTATACCTACTGGCATCCGCTCGTGCAGTAACGGCGGCATCACCTTTTGGCATCTCAGCACCTGTGCCACTTCTAAGGCCACAAAAGACTTTGAGGACCTCCAGTGACGTAACTGTAACCCACGCACCCCTGCATAAGTCGCAGGATGGAGAGCCCAGCATTTATACGCCTAAGGTGAGAGCTCACCAGGACATTGGACTTTTGGAGAGTTGGCGATTAGTGAGGAGGAAGTCCAGCCAAACGGTTATTAACCCTTTTTTCTTCCGCCTGCAGAAACCTTACCCTGCAAGTCAGACGGTCAATAAGAGGAAGCCCAGTCCAGAGAGTCATCCGAGCTCTACGCTTCTCAATTGAAGAGACTATAACAGTTCAGCCGGGACCAGCGCCTCCGTGGGAATCAGGTGAGCGTTACAGAACGCGAAGACCTCCAATAACCTCCTACCCAGGCGCTATGGAAACTTCCGACACTGATCAACTGGCCCAGTTACTAGGGGAATTAAGAGCTGAAGTACATGCTGCCCGCCAGGAAACGAATGCCCTGAGGAGGGAATTGATTATGTCCAAAGAACGAACTGATGACCTCGCCAGACAGTTATTACAAACACAAGCGGGGCAAACCCCTCTACCTAATTCAGGAGGGACCTATACCCCGGCGGCTTCAGCCAATCCTGTTCAAATCAATCTGCCCGGAAATGTGCCTTTGGCTCCGCCCGAACGCTTCTCTGGTGACCCTAAGAGGTTTGCGGTGTTCATAAATCAGTGCCGATTGCACTTTCTTTGTAGACCAGCTGCTTTTCCGACTGATCAGACTAAAGTAGCCTTTGTGCTTTCGTATCTTAGCGGCAGCGCCGCTGATTGGTCGATCCCTCTGGTTACACAGGATGACCCGATTCTTCGCAATTTCCAGGCCTTCCAGGCCAATATGGAAATACTTTTCGCAAGACATTCCCAGGGGCAGGCCATGGACAACGAACTCCTTTCCCTACGGCAGGGCAATCAGGATCTTCTGGCTTATATTGCGTCATTTAACAGACTAATTGTAGAAACCAGATGGCCCGAGGACAAGAGGATCACGCTTTTCCACAGGGGTTTGCGTGGCGAACTCAAAGACGCCCTAGCCCAGGTCGTGAATCCCCCTCAAGATTGTTCAGAGTACATTGATTTAGTGGTCCAATTGGATCACAGACTACAAAACAGAAAGGCAGACCGCTCCAGGTTCGAAACTCGAGTATTCTCTAAGCCACTAACTCACACCAAAGGAGTTGAAGCCGTAGAACCTATGCAAATAGGGGTCGTAAAGGGTCCCCTAACCCAGAAAGAACGCGACAGGAGACGACAATTGCAGCTATGTCTCTATTGTGGAAATTCAGGACATTTCCTCCGGGATTGCCCGGTGAAACCTCCGAAGAAGACAGTGGGAGCTTCTGATAAGAATTCCGAAAAGCCCGAGCCGGGAAACGACTTCGCCCGACAAGTGTAGAGGTCCGCTAGCCGAGCGTAAAAACCAGTTCTTTGACCTCGCACTTCATAATGTCAATGGTCCTCATAAATCCAGAACGACCGGATCGTTTGCATGCCATTAAAGCATACATTGATAGCTGAGCGATTGGAAATTATGTAGACCGCGAGATGGCTTCCAGGATGAACCTACCCCTTTGTCCAAAGGTAATTAAAGACGTCATTACCACAGTGGATGGTACGGAAATAGCCTCCGGACCGGTAACCCATACCACCACAGAAGTGACGTTATTAGGCCAAGATGGACATCAGGAGGTAATCGTGTTCGATGTGATCAAGGCCCCTCAGTTCCAAATAATTCTGGGGATCCCTTGGTTGGAGAAACACAATCCTCAAATTGATTGGCAAGCAAAGACGATACAGTTCCCAGAGTGTGCACCTACTTGTTATCCTCGACCCAATATTGGCCTAGCGGTAGCAACATCCGAAGGACCGCAATTGCCTTCAGATTATCAAGAATTCCAAGATGTCTTTCAGAAGGAACAGGCTAATACCCTGCCTCCCCGCAGATCTTACAACTGTCAAATAGAGCTGATACCCAGAGCCACTCCCCCTTGTAGTAGAATTTACGCCCTTACCGAGCCTGAAAATCTTCATTTGCGACAGTATCTGGACCAGTACCTTGCCAATGGATTTATCCGCCCATCAAAGTCTCCTGCATCCTCGGCTCTGTTCTTCGTACCTAAAAAAGAAGGTGACCTTAGAACCTGTATTGATTATCGTGCCCTGAACCAGATAACGGTAAAGAACAGATACCCCCTACCTCTGATTCCAGAACTCCTTGACCAAGTTAAGAACGCCTGCATTTATACAAAGCTAGATCTCCGGGCAGCCTACCACTTGGTACGGATTAAAGAAGGCGACGAATAGAAGACGGCATTTCGCACCAAGTATGGACTATTTGAATACCAAGTGATGCCCTTCGGACTATGCAATGCACCAGCCGCTTTTCAGTATTTTTTTGAATGATGTCCTCAGAGAACTCATAGATGTTTGCGTAGCCGTCTACATAGATGACATCCTTGTGTACTCATCTTCAGAAGCAGATCATCCGAAATATGTTAGAGCTGTCCTTGAAAAACTCTGCCAACATAAGCTTTTTGCTAAGCTCGAAAAATTTGTTTTTCACGTCACGGAGGTCGAATTTCTAGGCTTTATTCTGACACCCAAAGGGGTCCACATGGACTCGAGAAAGGTGGACGCTATCATCAAGTGGCCATCACCTACTTCCGTGAAAGGTGTCCAAAGCATGTTAGGTTTCGCCAACTTTTACCGCAGGTTTATTCCAGAGTTTTCACGAGTGGTGCAGCCCATCACCGCCCTCTTAAGAAAAAACAAACGTTTCGAGTGGTCAACAGAAGCAGAACAGGCCTTTCAAGAGCTAAAAGCCAAGTTCACCTCGGCACCCATACTGAAACACCCACGCCCAGACCTCCCTTACATCGTTGAGACCGACGCCTCCAGCTTAGCAATGGGGGCGGTTCTATCACAGAGAGATCCGGAAACTAACCAATTGGACCCCGTGGCATTCTGGTCTCGCAAGTTCTCGGCGCCTGAAATTAACTACACCATCAAAGATAAAGAGCTTTTAGCAATTAAGTCCGCTTTCAAGGCCTGGCGGCACTATCTCCTTGGAGCCAAACACACTGTCACGGTAATCACTGATCATCGAAACCTACAATACCTGAAAACCGCCAAAGCTCAGTCCTCCAGACAGCTTCGCTGGGCACTTTTCTTTGCCGAATTTGACTTTGTAATTACTTATCGCCCCTGCAACAAAAATGGCAAAGCGGATGCCCTTTCCCGGATTGGAATGGGAGATAATATTGTCAATCCTGAACCTGTGCCAATAATTCCAGAACAGAGAATCCTGGGCCTGATTTCTTCACAATCCATCGAAGATATCGAAGCAAAAGTTAAACAACTTGTGACCCCTTTGGACTTACAAAACTGGCAAATGAAGGGAAAGGACTTCATCATAAAAAAAGACCTGCCTTATTTTCAGGGACGACTATTCCTACCACCTGCCGATTTACAAAAACAGGTAATCTCTTGCTACCATGATTCCTTGATGGAGGGCCACCCAGGCATTGCCAAAACCTCGGAAAAAGTCAAGAGACACTTCTGGTGGCCGTCATGGAGAAAAGACATAAAGGAGTTTGTGATGTCCTGTGGTGTGTGTGCCCAAAACAAAGGTCAGAAGGAAAGACCAGCGGGTCTCCTGCATCCGCTAGACATCCCGCCACATCCCTGGCATACCCTCTCCATGAACTTCATCACCGATTTACCCTCGTGTTCCGGATACAACACTATTCTAGTAATTGTAGATTTGTTTTCTAAAATGGACCACTTCGTTCCACTAAAGGGGTTACCTTCAGCTTCAGTTCTAGCACGGGAATTCCTTGAAAATATTGTAAGATTGCACGGCTTCCCTTCGGTTTTGATCTCAGATAGGGGGAGCCAGTTTATCTCTCACTTTTGGCGAAGTTGCTGTCGTTTAGCTCAAATCGATGTGAGACTTTCAACCAGCCATCATCCCCAGACCGACGGACAAACTGAGAGGACAAACCAAACTCTGGAACAATATTTACGTTGTATGCTACAGCAGTCGGAAAGTAATTGGAAAGATATCCTTTGGATAGCCGAATATGCTTACAACAACTCGATCTATTCAGGAACCGGAAAAAGTCCCTTTTACATTTTATATGGGATTCATCCTCGAACCTCCAATCTCGACCCGCCCCAAGATCTTGGAACGCCTGCCGTGGATCAACTTCTCAATGCTATCACTCAAGCTTTCAAAGAAGCGACAATCCACCTACAACAGGCTAAAGAACGGTACAAAAGGGGAGCAGACCAACACCGAAGAGACGCCCCTCAATACCAGGTTGGAGATCAAGTTTGGTTATCCACCAAACATTTATCACTTAAAGGACCTCACACCTTCAACCCAAAATATCTGGGACCATATCCAATTACAGCCATAATAAACCCAGTGGCTGTCAAATTGGGTTTGCCATCCCACATGAAAATACATCCGGTGTTTCACGTATCTCTATTAAAACCTATGCAACCTGGAACCAGACTGAATAAACCTCCAGAGCCTATTCAAGTAAATGGAGAACCTGAATTTGAGGTTAAAAACATCCTGGACTCCAAGATCATCAAGTCAAAATTATACTATCTGATCGACTGGAAGGGTTACGGACCTCAAGAACGATCATGGGAACCCTCTGACCACGTCCATGCTCCTCGTCTAGTCAGAAAATTCCACCGCACTTTTCCCAATAGGCCAAAACCTCTGGGGAAGACAAGTTTGGGAGGGGCCTTGAGGGGGGGTGCTGTCATGAGCACTGCTCCCGAGAAGCCAAGTCAAGCCCAGCATCCCCGGAAGCAGGCTCACGAACCTCGTCCCCGGCTCCAGCAAACCCCTATTGGGGCCCTTTGGACCATGTCCTGGCGCCTCTGGCGCCAGGCTCATAAGGAACCTCAGTCCCGGCGCCAGGGGCGCCGGGCTCATAATTCTTGCAAAGGTGCTTGGGTGGACCTACCTATAGCAGACCATGCTGCATACTCACCTTTGCAAATGCTGGCAGGATGAAGTCCCCAGCCTTCTGCTGGGAGGAACTATTCCCTGAACTGGGACTACTTTCTTACCTGGGTGGAGCTGGTGCCACTCCTTAGCTCTGGAACACAGGAACTCTTTTACCTGGGCGAGGCTGAGGAAGAAGACACCCAATCACTCCAACACTATTTAAACCACACCCGATTGGGAAAACGTGCTTCGCGTTATTCTGCATCTGCAGCAGGACGCTCACCGAGTCAGCTCCAGCATTCCAGTGACATCTCCAGCTTCAGCTCAGCAACCTGTGGAAGAAAGACACGAGAACTATACTTACCATCCAGGAATCCAGACACCGGCAGAACCTGCAAGCAAAAGAAACATAAGGTTAGCAAGTTGCAACACGTTCGCAGCCGCGCTCGCTTACCTGATCCATCTGTGCTTTCACGGATTCTTCGCAGCCTTCTCTTCAGCAGCCTAACGGCACCTGTAAAGACAAAGAACATTATTAAGTAGGAATCGGGTGACGGCGGCCGCATTTACTTTTCTTACCTGCTTTTGTGCGCATATTACGATCTCTTCAACCGCAGCAGCCCGGCACCTGAAAACAAGAAAAGACATTATTTAAGTGCCATTAAAGACTGCAAGAAAGCCTAACACTTACGTGTTTCCCCACGTGCATCCGCGACTGGGAAAACGCCCGCAAGGTCTCGACACCTGCAAATAAGAAAAGAACATTGTTAGAGGTGCTATAATAAGGTCACAGATCATTATACTCACGTACTTCGCACGTGCAATGGCAACGGACGAACAACGCCCGCAACATCTCAAGATCTGAAAACAGAAAACAAGGGACATTATTGAGGTGTCATTGAAATTCCCATACCTACGTACTACCGCACGTGTCGCGCTCTCAGTGACCACGCCCTCAGCATCCAGGCACCTGAAAAAGACAATGCAAAGACTTCATTAAAGGTGCCCATCTCTTCAAGACTATAAACTCTTTATACCTACTGGCATCCGCTCGTGCAGTAACGGCGGCATCACCTTTTGGCATCTCAGCACCTGTGCCACTTCTAAGGCCACAAAAGACTTTGAGGACCTCCAGTGACGTAACTGTAACCCACGCACCCCTGCATAAGTCGCAGGATGGAGAGCCCAGCATTTATACGCCTAAGGTGAGAGCTCACCAGGACATTGGACTTTTGGAGAGTTGGCGATTAGTGAGGAGGAAGTCCAGCCAAACGGTCATTAACCCTTTTTTCTTCCGCCTGCAGAAACCTTAGCCTGCAAGTCAGACGGTCAATAAGAGGAAGCCCAGTCCAGAGAGTCATCCGAGCTCTACGCTTCTCAATTGAAGAGACTATAACAGTTCAGCCGGGACCAGCGCCTCCGTGGGAATCAGGTGAGCGTTACAAGGCCTTTTGCACTCGCCTCATGCCCATCCATCCCCCTCCAGTATCAATGGCAGCTCGCACCTATGACCGTGCACTCCCGTGGAGGCTGGGTGTACAGGAATGCTCAAGGTGCCAAACACCATCTACACCTCAAAGGAATCTTCCGCACTACGACCATTATCCACACAGCCTTCCCAGACCCAGTGTCTCCAGACTCCCCTTTGAACATCCCCTTCCCGCAATCATCATATGTATGTATCCCTTGAACATTGTTCCAGGCCTTTTGCTTTCGCCTCATGCCCATCCATCCCCCTCCAGTATCAATGCCAGTTCACACCTATGACTGTGCACTCCCGAGGGCGCTCAGTGGAAGGGTGTGAGGATGTAAAACAAATTCATTGAGGTTTGGTGGATGTCGACGAACACGACACACATTCACATACACACCCACTTTTCTAAGCCTTTATAAATACCTTGATAGTAACCTATAGAACATCCTTGCAATCATCAAGATATATCGTCAACAATCTACTTGTTACCTGGCTTGCTGAATCGGCTCATCTGTTCGACCAAGTAAGGGCGGGTCAACTATTTTGTTCGGTAGTTTTATCGATCGCTGCTCAGAAGGTTTCTATTGCTTTATACACAATGTAACTGTAGTCTTATTTTAATTTATTTCAAAGACTTCAGCATTCATTGAGAGTGTTTGTCAGTCTAGAAAAATGGATACCTCTTATGATTGACGGCAAACGTATTTTGGTGGCTGAAGGCCAACCGTCTCATATATGAAACGATAGAAATACAGGTTTCCGAGTTTACCAATGAACGGCCATTTTGATGTAACAAGGATCGCCATTTTTTTTCTTTCAATTGCTCATTGCTTTCTGTTCACATTGCTTCGCAGCACATTTTCTGCTTACACTGCTCGACTGTTAACATTGTTGTCTGAACGTGAAAGGACAAGGCCGCAGGGCCGTGAGGCTAATAAGAGTTTGTTGAAACACAACGTAGGCAGCTCCGGGGAGGAATGCCCGGCTCCCTCCCGAATGTAGCCTTGAAGCAGAGCCGCAGGGGTTTTAATCATTTCACAGCTGCCAGCCAGTCTTGTTATATGGTAGAATATGTTAGAATATTGCAGCTAAAGGCTTGAATTATGCTCTTCTTACGGCCCCCCTTTTCCGAGCCCTGTAGAGCATGTCGGCTCCCAGGACACGAATAGCACCTCATAGATAGCAAGGTATGGAATGTGACTCTTCCCCCGTATGTAGCTTGCTTCCAAGAACAGAAGCTCTGTGTTCTGTTCAACAAAGAAAAGATGTCTCCGCACTTGCAAAGTTGCATATTGTTACTAGAATAGACATTTGAAGGTGTCATATTCGTCGAAAGTGTTCATCATCAAACCGAGTTCAAAGAAACCCAATAAAGGGGGGTGTTAAACATGTCACAGCTGATTGTATGATATGCATTTTGTATATATGTAACTGATGTACGTAATTCGCTCTTTTGCGTCCCTCGAGGTCTAGGGATACATGTCGCGGGGCGTGAGACTGAGTTGGCCAACTGAGACTATTTGCTTTGCAATAAACCTTAGCTTTGGGAATACAACCTCGTGTCTGGCGTATCTATCGTGTGTGGTGACCTGCCTTGTTCCCATAGACTTGAGGGACCCCTAGGGGCTCCTTTCAAGATGGCGCCCGAATAGGGACCCTCCCCCACTTGTTCCATCGTGTACGTTGTAATTGAGTAAAGACGGAGAACGATGAGGACGGACGATCAAGCCGGGATCAAGAGGTGTTCAGGGCGCCCTGCAGAAGTGATGAGAGATTCCTTTGCAGATCTGCACACACCTGATCCCTGATCGACGTATCTGGCTAGAGAACAAGGAGGCAAGGGTCCTGAAACGAGGCAGAAGCCAAGAAACGCAGACACGGCATCATTGGTTGCGTCAGTATACAGACGAATTGTGTCCTGGAGGACAAATTGATTTATCAGGTGAGTCATTCCCCGATTCAAAGTAATCCTGATATTGGTTGAGAGTTTTGCATAATCAAACGCCTTAGGTAAGGTTGATTAACCAGGGGGAAGGTTGAAACATGCCTGGGGTATTGTGCACCCTAGCGGGGTTTTTCTGCTGTGGTAGACAATCTTTGGAAGATGGCCAAATTGCACCACCTGGGGGAACGCCGGCGTATGAGATGTATGTGAAGTATGGTGTGGGAGCGATAATATTGTGTGAGACTTGGCATAGGCAAACCAGAAAGCAACAAGACCATCAGTGGCCAATAAATGGTAGTTTTGAGATGGCGAGAATAGATAATTTGGAAAGAGTGTTGATAAGAAAGAAAGCGTGTCCCGCAGCATTTGAAATTGTTAAGGACTGGAGAAGGGAAGCAATGCTCCGATTTAGAAGTAGAGCAAAGCATGCACGCAGGCATGAATCAAAAGGTGAAGTAGCAGAAGAAAAGGAGGAGGAGGAGTGGACTGAGAGTCTAAGAAGCCAGGTAGACTTGACCAGTTAATTATAGAAAAAATATACCTACAACGAGAATTGAACATAGCAGATGAAGTAATGGAAAACATATTGATCCATACAAAACAAGGCCCAAGATCAGAAGCGAGGCCAAACATGTCAGTAACTGTAGCTCAAGGCCCTCCCGCAGCTCAAGCCCTCCCACAGCCACAGACTGCGCACGTAACAATTCCTATTAGCCAACCAGGCCCACAGCAGACACTCCCCGATCCCATTTTCCCATCCGCACCTCCCGCCTTAGATACAGACTCGGTACCGTCCGTCCCTCCAGGGATTGAAGTTGAAACCGCGGGGGCGAGAGGCGGGACTGGACAAAGTGGATGCATGAGGGTAACGCGCAGTGCGATCAGCAAAGAAAGGAAGGTGGAATTGCAGCAACAGGCAGAAATGTATATAGACGGGAATGATGGGGCGGCAGCATTGGCTTCGATATATGACTTCCGAAGAAGCAACGAAAGACAGGTAGTGTTGGAATGCATGGGTGAATATTTGGTGGAGAGATGGAAACAGTTAATTGGGAAATTACCACTGCCGCGATTGCTGGACTTAAATGCATTAGCACGCTGTAGACAAAGAGATGAAGAAGTGAGGGAACATGTGTACAGACTTTTTGAGCTTAAAAATGAATTGGATAATGAATATGCTGAAATGTTTACTGCACCTGGGTACAGGGGTAAGGATATCGGGAGAAATAGAAAGGAGGCGGTAGAGCCATATATACAGCGACGACATTCGATATTGTCAGTACAGAGGGGCGACAAATTGAAAGTATGTATATGAGAAGCGTTCAGATGGATGTCGGATCCCAGTATCCCCACAATGGAGATACATGAGGTATTTGATGAATATTCCATGCCCATGAAAAGAAAAGCACTGCAGTTGATGGCTGAACATTTACTAGACAAAGATATAAAAAACGACAAGGCCAGCCCACCCGAAATAATGGCAGTATATAAGAGAGCACTAGAGCGAGGGACTGGAGAGACAGCCCTATCGCTTGATCTGGGAATATTATTGCACATGAGAGAAGGGTGAGGGACAGTAAGTGGGGCATTTCCTATGAGGGAGGTCCCACCTACCTTGGTGCCAAAAACAGAGGTTCCCGCAGCGGGCAACGTAGCGGCGCAGGTGACGCCAGCCCATTATACCGCCCAGTACGTGCATGTCCCCTTTTCCAGAGAGGAGGTGAACAACATAAAGCAGACGATTCTCGATATAAGTAAGAATCCTGCAGGATTTTACAAGGAAGTAGAGTCCTGCCTGCAATCATCCATGCTTACCATGGGTGACATAGACCTAATATTACCAGTGATCCTGCCAACAGACTTATGGAAGCAAATAAGAAAGGTGGATGACGCAACGGCCTATGGCGCCACGTGAGCGGACTTGGTAATAGAGGACAGGAATAAAGTGGTTGGAGGGACACCAGGAGCGAACATGGTAGCATTACCAGCATACATAATACAGAAATTAAAAGAAATTGTCCCAGAGAAAAGAATTCAATGGGACAAGTTGACTGCATGTGTGCAAGGCAAGAATGAGTTAGCAACAGATTATTTCAATAAATTCGAAGAAGTATTCACAGACTTCAGTGGGCAGGAAGTGAGCTTGGAAGCGGGGAAGAGGCTATTTGTTGATAAATATGTGAGGGGGTTGAGACTTCCAATTCAGAACCTAATAATGACATCAGAAAGTGCATGGCAAGCAAAAACGCTGGGTGAAGTATTGCACATGGCCCAATATTATGAGACGAGAGTGAATGCGGGAAAGGACCAGGAGGAGAAAGATAGAGTAAATCTGAAAACAAGGGTGTTACTGCAGCAAGTAGCAGGACATAATAGAGGAAGAGGGAACGCACAACGGAGGAGTAATTTGAATATGCATGGGGGGCCATTGGGACCAAATCAGTGTGCATACTGTAAGGAGGAAGGACACTGGCGAGCGCAATGTCCACATTTACAGAATAGAAATGGATCTGGTCAGAGAAGACAGCACAGAGGGCACCAAGGAACGATTGGACCAAATAGGAATAGTATGCAGCAGCACCACAATAATGAAGGTAATGAAAACAAAGGCCAAAACCAAAGTGCTCCTAACCAGAGTCAGGGTCAGCAAAACCAACAGTATGGGAATCACAGTGGGGGAAATAGAGGAAAGAGTGGGAACATTTTCAATACGCAGCCAAATACGTATTACAGTAATAGTAGTGACTACACATCGGACGATGTGTTATTTCCCCAATAGGACAGCCCAGGGCAGGGGTCGGAACCAGTGTCTATTCCCGTGAATCAGAGGGGACCCTATGTAGAAATGGGAGTCGGGAATAAGGAGCACTGCTTCCTTATAGATACAGGAGCGCAAAAGTGTTCAATAGACCATCACTTGGTTCCGGATATATCACTGTCAGGGCAAAAGAATGTTTCAGTAGGGTTCGCAGGTACACCAGTCATAAACCTAGTGTCCCAACCAGTCCCAGTTAGTATAGGACAATTCACTGAACATTGTCCTTTCCTTTTAACAGATAATTGTGGGGAGAACTTGTTGGGATTGAACTTATTGAAAAAGCTAGGTGCGATTATACATTGTACGTCAGACGGGGTGTTTCTAACGATTTGGCCACATGATGCCCCTGTGTCAGAATTCATGTCAGAAACCTTGCCAGGAGAGTTAAGAGAATGCCAACCTGTATATGGGCGATGCATGACAACGAGGTAGAATGCTTGAAGATAGAGCCAGTGAGGATCATTTTGAAAGAAGGAGTTACACTGCCAAGAATTCCCCAGTATAAAATTTCGGCTAACGGAGAGAAAGGATTGAAAAGTATTGTTTCAGATTTGGTGAAATTAGGGGTAATTGAAGAAATTACAGGCAGTACATGTAACAGCCCGATTCTTCCAGTGTTTAAGAAAGGAGGCAATGAAGTACCATATTGTTTCATAATTGATTTGCGCGCGCTAAACAAAGTAGTAGATCCACAATTTCCTTTGGTCCCAGACGTCACTACAATATTGACAATGATACCTGCCTCAGCAGAATACTTTAGCGTAATTGATCTAAAAAATGCTTTCTTTAGCATTCCGGTGGACAAGGACAGTAGATATTTGTTCGCATTCACATTAGGGGGACGATCATTTACATTCACGCGCATTCCACAAGGATATACGGAAAGTCCGAGTATTTACAGTAGAGCGTTAAAAGAGCAGCTAGACATGCTAGAATTACCAGTGGGGTGTGTACTATTGTAATATATAGATGATCTGTTGATCGCTGCTGATACAGAAGAGATTTGTAAAAAGAACACCGTATTACTACTGTCACACCTAGTGGCACATGGCCATAAAACTAGTTTGAAGAAGTTTCAATATAATCGAAAGGAGATAGCTTATTTGGGCTACCTACTTTCGAAAGAGGGGAGAAGGCTAACGCGAGAACGCATAGAAAGTATTTCTTGTATGCCTATTCCAAAGACACAGAAAGGAGTCAGAGCCATAATAGTCATGGCTTCTTATTGCTGGCAGTGGATCGGTAATTTACGTTAATTGTGAAGCCAATGGTGCTATTAACTTAGAAGGATGCGGTGATACACTTTGAAATGGAATGAAGAATGTCAGAGAGCGTTTGATCAATTGAAAACTGCATTATGTTCTGCTCCAGTTTTGGTCACGCCAAATTATGAAATGTTTTTAGATAATTTGTATGCGAGAATGAAGGATGTGCATTAGCTCTTTTGACACAGGAACAAGGTGGAAGAAATAGGCCGTGCGGCTATTTTTCTTCTGCGCTGGACCCTGTAGCGTGCGCACTACCACGATGTTTGCGATCTGTCGCAGCGGCTGCTGCATCGGTGAAACAAATGGAAGGGATGGTATTGGGGCATACTTTAATTCTGATGGTGCCACATGCCATAGATGTCCTATTAAATAGGACACAGACGCAACACCTCACCTCTGCTAGACTGACAAGATACGAAATTCTTATTCGCGGCCCATATCTAAATTATGAGGTGTAGCGCTTTGAATCCTGCAGAATTAATGCCACTGCCCATGAAAGAAATTGGTGACAACGAATCACCGCCCCATGATTGCTTAATGGTCACTGAGGAAGAAACGAAGGGGAGAGTTGATTTAAGTGACATCCCACAAAAGGAGCCAGATGGAGAGTTATTTTGTGACGGCTCTTGTTTCAAACTACCTGATGGCACGACAACTGCTGCTTACACTATCACTACCCTAGAGAGCGTTGTAGAAAGCAAAAGAATTCCCTACAACTCGGCACAAGCCGCAGAAATAATATCATTGACCAGAGCCTGTTAGATTTCTGAAAATGTGAACGTGAATATCTATACTGATAGTCAGTATGCTTTTGGGGTGGTTCATAACTTTGGTCGACTCTGGGCTGAGAGAGGTTTCTTGACATCACATGGTGCCAGAATTCAACGTGGCCCTTTGATTGTACGATTGCTCTCTGCACTCACGTTTCCAAAGCGCCTAGCAATAGTGAAATGCGAGGCACATAAAAAGGTAACATGCAAAGTGGGAGAGGGAAACGCATTTGCAGACAGAATTGCGAAACAAACTGCCACTGATTTGAATAATAAAATGATGACATTCAGACTGAGGAGGTACCCTGTATGATAGAAGATGGAATTGCCGCTGTGAAAGAGATGCAGACCGAAGCCACGGCCGATGAGATACAAGGGTGGGCAGAGGGCTCTGCTGAGTTAGATTTAGAGGGTTGTTGGGTGGACAAGGAAACTAAAAACTGGATGTTGCCAAATTCTTATGTGACTGCAATGGTCACGATGGCTCACAGCCCTACTCACATCTGTGCGAAAAAAATAATACAGCACCTATCTACAGTATAGCAGAATGTAAACATAAAGAAGAATGCAGAGAGGTTGGTGCAGAACTGTATCACGTGTTTACAACACAATGTAGGAAAGGGAACAGTGACTCCAATAGGCAGTTTTTGCCTTTTGAGGTAATCCATTTTGATTTCATAGAGATGGAGAGGTGCCAAAATTTGAAATATGTCTTAGTGGTGATCTGTGCATTCAGCAAGTGGGTGGAGGCATATCCCTTAAAAGACTGCACAGCAATAAGTACGGCAAAAGTAATGCTTAAAGAATACTTTTACTGTTTTGCTTTGCCCCGTGTCATATGGTCAGATAATGGTCCACATTTTGTGGGCGCAGTGGTGTTACAGATATGTGCAGGTCTTCAGATTGATAAGAGATTTCATAGTTCGAGGCATCTGAGTTCGGCCGGTCTTGTTGAGAGGCGCAACGGAATCCTCAAGTCAAAAATTAGCAAGATATGTGCAGGGAGCAAGTTGAGTTGGGTGGATGCATTACCGATAGCACTATTGTGCATGCGTACGTCTGTACAGGCTAGAACTGGGCTCTCCCCGTATGAGGTTGTGATGGGGAGGCCGGCGAATGTTTGGTGCGCACCTCAGCCAAAGCGACTGAGTGAAGTGGAACATCCTGTACTTAGCACTTATTGTGGCCTTTTAATGCAGAAATTGCATTTGATTCATCAGTAGGTGCAGGAGGCTCTACCCGTAAGATATACTGGTCCGGGGCACGCGCTGAAGCCAGGCGACTGGGTGCTGCTAAAAAACTTTGAGAGAAAATCGTTGTTAGCACTCAGGTGGCGCGGCCCCTATCAAGTGCTTCTGGCAACGCAGACGGCAATGTGGGTGGATGGGAGGAAGTCGTGGATCCATGCCACCCATGCCAAAAAGATCCCATCTTCACTGAAAGATTTGCCCAATCCGGACGACCAGAAAGAGACAGCGGTCCCAGAAACGAAAGAAACTGCTGCCAGTCCACAGCCGCTAAATCTGTCCGAGCGGAAAGTGAAACTCAAAACAAAACCTGAAAGGATTGCCAAAAAGGGGGAAGGGCAAAGAGTGCCCCAACGTTGCCCAGCAGAACCTACATCACTGCTGGCCGACACAAAATCTGCATTGCAAATAACGTCAGATACAAAACGTGTACCCCTTTGGCGCCCACCAGCAATTGCCATTGCGCCAGAGCGAAAGAACGAATCTGCATCACTGTCACGGCGCACACCAGCATCTGTCATTGCGCTGCAGGCTGACGCTGAGCCTGAATTTGGAAGTGCATCGGCACTGTTCACGGATCACACAATACCAGGAGTGAGGCGATATGATTTGCGGCCTCGAAAGACAGAGTGATCCACAGTTCTTTGGTGTTTATGCTAACCTCTGGTTCCGCTCATGGACGGAGAAGGAACTAGAGGTCTAGAGGAGAGAAGCGTGAGAATTGTGCAAATCGGACAATTCAAGACTTGCGGCTCCTCGGTGCGATCATAAAAAGTACATGTGTCCTGAACCAGAGCGGACAAGCTGGGCGCACAGGGTACTAAGGCAATAGAGAACTGTTCAGAAGTCCTCTGAGCAGTATAAGAGAGAATAAGTGATCTTGCCTAGAACGAATAAGCAAACCAGACTGCAAAGGGCTGGCAGATTAAACTGTTGACAATTCCTTTGAACTTATTGACATCCGGACAAGTGCGACGAAGAGAGATATCCACGACGAACGTTGTCAAGAAGAAGAAGGACGGTGAGAAAAATGTCGGGACCGGTTTCAGCCTCCTCCTGCACCACGGCTGAGAATGAGTTAGTTATAAAGACTGTAAACTTAGGGAAAACGCATGGTAAAAAAATTGTATGCTGGCTTTGACGATAATAATATGCTTCATGAGTGTGGTAGCACCAATAACGACAGCGTTGGTGTTATGGTATGTGGAATCTATACATGCATTGGAAATGTATTTACCAATAATTAATATATTCACTACTGAAAGCCCGGCTCAGGTGATTACTTATACCTTGTCCCCAATGGAAGAGAGACACAGAGAAGGGTATGGGAACAATACGCTATTACTCATCATGAATATGACGCATGCAATTGTAAAGAAAAATAATTGTTGGGTATGTGCCCATTTACCGCAGCATGCGGGGAAAGGAATAGGGTGGTATGTACAACCATTGCCATTGAGTTCTGCATGCAGTGCATCTTTAAGTGCAATGTTTTATGGGAAGTGGAACAAGAGTATTACGGGTCAATTAGACAAAACAAACATGAATGAGTTTGAGGAAATAATTATGAGGCCTGTGGGTTGTTCCATATTCCACAAAGCGCAAGTGATGATCCCAGAACCTACGAAGAAAAGTACGCGAAAAATAACACGACAAAATAGACAAGATAGATTGTCCCCACCAGTTAAAACATCTGAGATGACGTTTCGTGTAAGAACCGACGGGAATAAAGATGCAATTCCCCCTTCTTACACGGTAAACTACAACCCGAGAACTGTCCCTTTTTGTCTAAAAAAGAAAGGCTCCTATTTAGTAGGAACATTTACTGGAGGCATGAATACAGCGGTATTAAAATGGGAAATAGAACCAGTATATGTGGGAGATCCAGTCTATTTTATATGTGGAGAGAAAGCATATCTTTGGTTACCCAGAATCTGGGGAGGTACATGTTACCTAGGTCTAATGTTCCCGGGAGTGTTCCTCTTAGAAACAGCAGACATGGCCAGACTATCCAGATCTAGAACCAAAAGGAGTAGCGAAGGTGTTTTGATAGCAACGGACGTAGCAAAATCATTTGTTCCATTCTTGTCCCAGATAGTGAACTCCTACAACATAAGGCAGCTGTCCAGAATACTAAAAGATACCATAAACACGACGACAGATATACTATTTAACATGACGTTGGAAGAAAAAGGAATTAGGTTAATGACACTGCAAAATAGAATGGCTCTCGATGTAATCCTGGTTGATCGTGGGGGAATTTGCAAGATCGTAGGATCAGCGTGCTGTGTATTCGTAGATGACTATTCCCTTTCGATTTTTGAAGCAATAAAGAAAATGCACATCCTAAGCTCCAAATTCCCTACTGGAGAAGGGGGCTGGGGAATAGAGTCCTGGTTTTGGGGGATACTGCATTCTTGGGGATGGAAGTTGACCTCGATATTAGTAGTGGTGTTTGGAATATTCATAACATGCTGTTGTTGCATACACTGCCTACCGATAGTTTGCACTGAGGTAACTGAGGGATGTACTAAGGGATGTATGCATATGATGACAAAAAGAAAACAAATTTATGGTCGGGATGACAGAGATACAAATGAAATGAATAACGGTGAAAGAATTAATGGCTATAGATATTAATGAAGATGATGATGCTTATGGTAGCATGCAAAACTCAGACATAAGTGCTTCAGACTTATCGTCATCAGAGGAGGATACAATAAATGAATGAGACGTTTGGCATACGGCCAAAGGAGGGTTTGTCAGTCTAGAAAAATGGATACCTCTCATGATTGATGGCAAACGTATTTTGGTGGCCGAAGGCCAACCGTCTCATGTACGAAACGATAGAAATACAGGTTTCCGAGTTTACCAATGAACGGCCATTTTGATGTAACAAGGATCGCCATTTTTTTTTCTTTCAATTGCTCATTGCTTTCTGTTCACATTGCTTCGCAGCACATTTTCTGCTTACACTGCTCGACAGTTAACATTGTTATCTGAACATGAAAGGACAAGGCCGCAGTGCCGCGAGGCTAATAAGAGTTCATTGAAACTCAACGTAGGCAGCTCCGGGGAGGAATGCCCGGCTCCCTCCCGAATGTAGCCTTGAAGCAGAGCCGCACAGCATTTAAACATTTCACAGCTGCCAACCAGTCTCGTTATATGGTAGAATATGTTAGAATAAAGCAGCTAAAGGCTTGAATTATGCTCTTCTTATGGCCCCCCTTTTCCGAGCCCTGTAGAGCGTGTCGGCTCCCAGGACACGAATAGCACCTCATAGATAGCAAGGTCTGGAATGTGACTCTTCCCCGTATGTAGCTTGCTTCCAAGAACAGAAGCACTGTGTTCTGTTCAACAAAGAAAAGATGTCTCCACACTTGAAAAGTTGCATATTGTTACTAGAATAGACATTTGAAGGTGTCATATTCGTCGAAAGTGTTAATCATCAAACCTAGTTCAAAGAAACCCAATAAAGGGGGGTGTTAAACATGTCACAGCTGATTGTATGATATGCATTTTGTATATATGTAACTGATGTACGTAATTCGCTCTCTTGCGTCCCTCGAGTTCTAGAGATACACGTCGCGGGGCGTGAGACCGAGTTGGCCAACTGAGACTATTTGCTTTGCAATAAACCCTAGCTTTGGGAATACAACCTCGTGTCTGGCGTATCTATCGTGTGTGGTGACCTGCCTTGTTCCCATAGACGTGAGGGACCCCTAGGGGCCCCTTTCATGTTCTGTATTTCTATCTCTGGAATTGTATGACAAGACCGGAGGTGAGCATTATGCTTATCTTCTTTATACCTGCTTAACAACAGCTTTTAAAATCTCACTTTCCTTATTCTTATATTTAATTTCTTTTACAGTTGAAAGTGCCCAACTGGTGCAAAAAACAAAAATGTCAACCAAGTAAACATGAAGAAGCTAGGGGAGTGAAGCAACTACGTCTCCCCTGATCCCCATAGGCCAGTAGTCCTCAGCCTCAGTCCTGTCCTCCAATGAGGAGCCCTCTGCATGTATAAGATCCTGTAACACTAGGTACTTTCCTCTTCGTTTTTGCTGCTGACATCAGCTAAGTACCCATTTCATACTCAGTACCGAATGCTATTCTTATTTATGAGAAAACAAGCGCTTGTGAGCATATAAGCGCTTTTATATAAGCATAATAGATAAATGAGTATTTAATGTATATGTGTTACTGAAATGCGCTGCGAGTGACTAGGCGCGCTGAGGTAATCATTTTGTGTTGCACGAATTTCGTTCAAATATCTGCACGGTTTCATAACACTCAGATAGTCAGCGTCCCGCTAGCGTTCTCGCTAGCTCCAGGGCACGAATTCTGAAAGAAATTTGAAGCGCATTAGGCCTCGGTCAGCTCCGGAGTTCCCATTGCCTGACTGGGGCTGTGGCGCACGTCGCCGACAGCCTGCGTATGCTCATGCATTCACGGTGGAACGTTTCAGTCTCTAACGGTCCATGTGAGCATCAGAAACTAATCTGCAGTGCTCCGCTCTTGTATATGCCGCCTAGGAAAGGCATTATAGCGTTTCAGCTAACTAACAGAGGCACAGTCTATCAAGGCTGAAAGAAAAGGAAAAAAAAGAAAAAAAGGGAAGAATACAGAACAAATCTGAAATGCTTGCTAAAGCAGCTACAGCTGCATACAGGCGGCCTAACAGTGAACCCCCTTCCCCCTCTATTTTACACACTGAAAGATGGCTAGTTACAGGGGAGAAGAGTATTGGGAAGAAAACAGCGAGGAGCAGGAGCTGCAGGAGGAGGAATTAGATCTCTCACTCAGCTTTAAAAGAGTGCTAGGAGATTCCCTGGTAAGAGTCGTGGCTCAGGGAGTACAACCAATCCAGGACAGGCTGCATGTCCAAGAGAACATTTTGGGCACCAGAGCTGGCTTGCAAGACGACCCAGGTGAGGCGACCTCCACTAATATGCCTCCGGAAGACACTTTTAGGGGTGTAAAGTCGCCCAGAAGAGAAAGCACTCTTCTACCCCCCCGCCCGGGCTCTGATATGGGGAAGAAAGAGAAGCCCCAGGAGGCAGCTGATGCCTTTAACAGTATTAAAGACGCGCTTCTAGCTAAATCAGCAGTGCCCAGCCTCGTACCCCCTAACCCAGGGGTGAAGGCAAATTGACCTGCGTCAAGAAATCCAGCTTAGTACCCCGGAAGAAGAGGAAATTTCGGATATGTTTGAAACTGATATGATCAGACACCCTAGATCCACAGAGTGGTCCCCACTTCCAAGAGTAGCCATATACATGGCTCAGAAGATCAGAAAGCCTTTAGAAAAGGAGACCAGATTTCGGCTCAGAGCAAATGCCCCAGACCAGAACATAGCAGTAAAGTGGCAGATACCCCCGGGCTAGATACTAAGATGCTTACCTTTGTTACCAAAGCCAGCAGGGACGCCAGAAAGGGAATGGACTGTGCTTGGCGGTCTTGCCAAGACAAAATACTGGACCTCAGAGGGCCCATAGCGAAGATCATGGACCTGGCCAAGAGGTCCAAGGACACAGGTGAACCTGTGGATCCATTCATCTTAGCTGGCTGGGCTCAACGGGCCGCGTGCCTGCTTAGAAACGCAAGCACTGCTATCTCAGCTGAGAGAAGATGGATGTTGTTGAAAATAGACAGTAAATTAGGAGATCTGGCCTCCTATGAGGCGGGAGAAGGGGCTCAAAGTCTGCTCTTCGGAGACACCTTTGTTAAGGAAATTAATAAGTTTGTGGGAACTTACACAGCCCTTGAAAAAGCCCAAGCTTCAATAAGGAAAGTTTTCCCGGGACGTGGTTTTTCCGGGGCCGGTCGACATAGAGCCCGATCGACCATCCGTTTCAATTCCAACAGAAGGCCCCAGGGTCCGAGAGCCCAATACTGGGAATCGCGCCAGCAAGGTGCTTTCTTCCCGAATAGAGGTAGAGGATTCAGAGGCCACAGAGTACATGGATACTTCTGACACCAGAACAACAACACAGGTGAGAGAGTGCAGAGTGACATAACCCCCTGTAGGAGGGAGGTCCTTGTCCTTCATGCACAATTGATGCAATTTTACAGCAGACGCATGGGTTTTACAGACCGCGTAGGGTTATCATTTAGAGTTCTTGCAGACTCCCATAAAGCAGAGCCCCCCTCCATGCATTCACAGCTCGCAAGTGGAGTCCACATTATTAGAGACAGAGATTCAGGCGCTAGCGCACAAGCAAGCCATAGAGAGAGCGCAACCGCACTCACCAGGTTTCTTGAGCAACATGTTTCTTGTACACAGGAAAGGCAAGGTCCGACCAGTCATAAACTTGAAAGAACTGAACAGCTGGTTAGTTTACAGACACTTCAAGATGGAGATAATCCATCTGTTAGCGAACTTACTCAGGAAGGACGATTGGTTAGCGCGTCTAGATCTGAAGAACGCATAACTGACAGTGCCTATTGCACCACAGTACCAGCAGTTCTTGCAGTTCAGGTGGAGAGAGCAGATATGGCAATTCAAGACCTTGCCGTTCGGACTCGCCTCAGCGCCATGGGCCTTCACCAAGCTCTTGAGACCCATTACATCAGCCCCAAGAGATCAAGGCATTCGGATGATCTTCTATCTAGACGACATTCTGTTGATGGCGAAAGACAAGGAGAGGTTGCCGAGGCAAGTGCACTGGGCAGCATCCGTGATGTCAGATCTAGGTTTTCTGATCAATGCAGAAATGTCAGCCCTAGCGCCATGCAACAGAATAGATTTTCTAGACTTCACGATAGATACGATGAAAGCCACTCTGGAGCTACCGACCCCCAAGATAAGATCAATAAAAAAGGATCTGAGAGGAGCTCTGAATAGACCGGTTATATCGCTTTGGAATCTAGCCAGGAGTGTTGGACTCCTAGCAGCCTCTATTCAGGTAATATTTCCAGGCCCATTGCATGCAGAAACAGGAGGAAAATGGTCTCAGGAAGAGCTAGAGTTGCACCTCAACTGCCTAGAGCTCCTAGTGGGGTCCTTCACAGTCAGATCCTTCACCAAAGACCGAGCTCGCTGGTGCATCCTCTTGTGGATTGGACAACATTTCAGCAGTAAGGTATGTCAACAAGCTTGGAGGTACGAACTCCAAGATGCTAGCGGAGCTAGCCAAGGATTTCTGGCACTCCTGCCTAGAGAGGGAGATATCGGTCGAAGCAGAGTATCTTCCAGGGGTGAAGAATACAATGGCAGACTGGAACTCCAGGTACCTAAGAGATTTGAGCGACTGGAGACTGCACGAGTCAGTCTTCGACAAGCTACAACAGAGAGACAGATCTCTTTGCGTCGGGACTGAAAACCCACTTGCCAAGATATTTCAGCTGGAGACTGGATCCTGGGGCGGTGGGAACAGATGCGTTCCTGCACAGATGGAAAGATCACACCCATTATGCCTTTCCCCCCTTCGTGATGCTGGCGAGGGCTCTAGCAAAGGCGCGTAGAGACAAGGCGGAGCTGGTCATAGTGACACCGGAATGGAAATCACAAGCCTGGTTTCCAGTTCTGATGGAACTTTCCACGGATTTCCCCCAGAGGATCTCTCACAGAGCGGATCTCCTGCCCGATCCAACCGAGATACCTCATCCCCTGATTCAAGAGCAGACTCTCACCCTCCTGGCCTGCAGAGTTTCAGGCGCAGATGGTGTTTGACAGGGCTTTCAGAGGAGGCTACGGAACTTATCAGAGTATCATGGGCTCCGTCCACAATCCAGAGCTATAATTCCGCTTGGCAGACCTGGGAGTTATGGTGCAAGGGGCGGAGTATTTCTCCCATTTCAGCTCCTGTAGTTCACGTCATATATTTCCTAGCATCCCCGACGGCTGAAGGGAAAGCCTTTAGAACGGTGAGAGTATATAGATCTGCCATCTCTTCCGGGCACGTCCTGGTAGATGGAGCTCCAGCAGGAGAGCACCCCGCAGTAGCTAGGCTTCTTAAAGGAGTCAAAGTTAGCAAGCCCCCACTACCTAGATACTCAGTACTTTGGGATGTTAAAAAGATACTACAGTTGTTTGAGCAATGGCCCAGAAACAATCTCTTGTCAGGGAAACAGTTGTCCGGGAAGCTAGCTACATTACTCTGCTTAGTATCATGTAGAAGTGTATCTGATGTTAAGGCCTTGGAGATCAACAGAAAGATAATATATCCGGAAGGCATAGGGTTTAATATCGTACAGACCAATTCTAAGGTCATTACATACCCGTACTTCCCTGGTAACAGCAAGCTCTGCATAGCTCAGTGCATAAAGTCCTACGAAGCAGTGACAGCAGCGATAAGGCCACAGAATGTAATTCAGCTCTTGATAGCGCTCAAGAAGCCTCATAGAGCGGTCGCTCCAGCTACTATTGCAAGATGGGTGAAGGAGGTGATGGAGCTAGCAGGAATAGACATTTCTGTCTTTGGAACCCACTCGGCCAGAGCAGCTATGGCTTCCGGAGCTTTTGAAGCTGGAGTTCCGCTGCAGGAGATCATGAAAGTGGCAGACTGGTCCAGTGACTCAGTTTTCAGAACTTTCTATTTCAAGCAAGTCTCTAATGTTGCATCAGCAGTAGTACACAGCTTTGAACAAGCATAATGCTCGCCTCCGGTCTTATCATAGATTGAAGATTGCCCAAGCGCACAGCGCAGGAAGTCTTGATTTTATTAAAGACACGGAGGCGAGCATTATCCCTCCCATTGTGAATTCAGCTGCAGAGATAAGTGATGCCATGCATGACGGAGCAAATTGTACTGTTTATTTGTTTCTGTATGATAATAGCGAGAGCAGCAAATTCCCTCCCTAATGATTTCGATCTCTCTTTTATCTCATAGGAGTAGACCAAAAGAATTCTCGAGAATTAGTAGCTACCATATCAGCTGAGAGTGTGCCAGGACAGTGCAGAGTAGCGAAGACGGATCAAGTTTCTTACAGACTGTTACTTAGACTGGTTCAAGAGTTAAGCAGCTCGAGAGAGAAAAAGAAGAGGAAAGCACCTAGTGTTACAGGATCTTATACATGCAGAGTGCTCCTCATTAGAGGACAGGACTGAGGCTGAGGACTACTGGCCTACTGGGGATCAGGGGGTTTAATAGAATCAAGACTTCCTGCGCTGTGCGCTTGGGCAATCTTCATTATCACATTGCATTCCAGTGCATTGAAAAGGAATGTAATGTTTCGTAGTATATGTTTGAAACGCATGTTTTCTTTTGGTGGGTCAAAGTTTATTGCATGGAATAGTAATACGTGACGATTTGTGGTATAACTATGAGTTCTGACTAGTTTCATCCCCTTGATTATTATACAAGGTTACAAAGTTTTTTTTAAATTTTAAACTACATTTGCAAACAAAGCTATGTGATTGTTTCTTTGCTCACAGTGATACTTTATTAATTTTAATAATTATTTATATTTTTTAACAGATCCTACAGACATTTCGAGAATGCCTTAATGTATCGTTTTTGGGTCCCCTACTGTGAACCATGTCAAACCTCCTGGCACAGTCCTTCATGTATTCCCAAAGGATTTAGATTTAATAAGAAGAAGGCTTTTAAATTGCAGATTTGCATTGTCTGAGATAGAAAGCAGAGCTAACGATGTCTGGGACACATGAGGGGTCAATCAATTCTGAGTCTGCAGCATGCACTTAGCAGATGATATGTAAGAAGCATCCCAGTAAACAAAAAAGCGTCACCCCAAACAACTTAGCAAATTACTTCCAAATCAGTTCCAACTAAATTTCACCACACGCTGGCGCAGGTGAGTAGTGGAAGATTAATTTGTTATGTCTGTTGTTAAATTAAAAGAGTGGTCTGTATACATAGGTCTTCCAAACGATCTCTCAATCTATAGAAATAGTGTCTGTAAAAGGTAACATGATGAGCCGTTTTTGGGGAATATTTTCATCGATGTTATATTTCACAAGTTGCACTCGCAACACAATGCACAGCAGTTTTACATTTTTTCAATTTAGACTACTTTGTCTATCCACACTTTCGCTTATTCGCGTAATTTACGTGTATTTCTTTACATAGAGCACACTGATCGAAGTCCAGACCTTCACCAATCAGGAATCCACAGACACGTCGACTATCCCAATAGTGAGGATAATCAACATGAACGTAGTAATGTTTTAGAGCATTCAATGTGGTCAAATTTATTATACTAATGTACTTTTTCAATTTGACTATTTTCTAAATGTATATATATATATATATATACATATATATATAATGAAGGATCAAGATAAATCATTGATCCCTTTTCCAGAGTCAACAGCAACCTCACTCACCTATAAAGTATTTAATGTATAGTAATGCTTTATATGCGACTGAACAATACATGCATGTGGTCTACTTCAAATTGAAACAGAAAGAAGATTATTATGTATTATATTAGTTATTGAAACGAAGTGGCATGCAGGAGTGTCTCTCAATATGGACCATCATCTGCGTCACATGTTTTCTTTTGAATTTTTCCTTGACATCCTAATTAAAACAATTACTTACTATAGGCGGATGCTGGAACTTTCATGACAATCACTTCCTCATTTGCAACCGGTCCGGAGTATGAGGTATTCTAAGTTAGACTTTTCGTTAAATTAGTACTTGTTTGGATTGAAATTAGTTTTTATTTTTCAAACAATGTACAATACTGTTAGCAAAGTGCAAAAAATGTCAGTGAACAACCTAGTTGTATTTGTCGCCCATAGAATTGCAACAATGAAAGTAAACCCTGATCTGCTCAGTAGACCGGATTTGTTCCTCCTTGACAAAGATGGCCACTAATGATAGCTCCACTTGCAACCGGGCTGGCTGTGGCACAACCCCAATGGGGGGATAGGCCAATACTACCTGCTCCCTTCTTACAACTAGGGGGAGTGTTGCTGGGAGGAATGATACGACCAGTCGGTTTACCGCACCTATTGTGCATCGAGCTTCCTAGAGAACATTACAGCGCAAACTCATTTTTGAGGAAACATTTTAATCACTATGTTTTTCAGGATGATATCACATCAACTCCATGTGACAAGGCGGAAAGTCATCAGGTAAAATGTAAAATATATATTTTGAAAACGTCCCACATACCAAGTGTTCGACCTTATCTTGCTAAGAATTTTCAAATTGTATTACAATGATTAACGTTATTGTTTAAGGTCGACAATCATTTAAAACAAGGTTGTCGAGAATTACTTTGTGAGATCAAAGTTTGTACAATTAAATTTGCTTGACATTTTATTTTTTTATGAATGTTATGTTCAAAGAATGTACCACTCAATCAGTTGAAATTAAAGAGACACACGGACCAGGGGTACACATAACATTAACTGAAATGTCATTTATCAACACATATGATACGCATGTAATTTTTACGTATGTAAATTAGGTTCTAGTTGAAGCTATGAACATATGTTTTGTTCAGTGGAAAAGACATTTCTTTGGTTTATACATTGTAGAAAATCTTTTTTTCAGCTTTGTTGGTCGGAAAATCAAAGTGCATGTCTTCAACGATCAGCCTGGCTGCAGGACATTCTCAAAGTAAAGTCCCCACTGTTGATGTGAGAAGGGCTGATAATACAAACAGTATATCAGTCAGGAAGTTTGTGTCCCAGTGTCGCTTAAATCTTATCAAACCTTCGCCTTACACTGTAAACAAGAGCCGGCACCCACCTAAGGCAAAATTAAGAGTTGATGAGCATGTAATATGGTGTTTTGTGTTGGGGCACAGGCTTTGCTCAGCGCATACAGGCTCTAAACCCTTCCCCTTACTGTGTCAGTAACATGCTAGCCAGTCTTTTACTATGGTGTTGTGGGCTAGGACACAGGCTTTACTTAGCCTGCATTGCCCATTTGTGGCATGTCATTTTGAATGGCAAAGCCAACAGGAGTATGTCTTCTGCAGGGATAGTGGCTGAACCAGCCTGTACATATTTCCTCATAGTATCATTACTGGCATTAAGCACAAAGCAAAAATGTACATGTTCTTATATTGGAATACTGGCATACACATAGGTGCTGCCAAAGTGGACATGTATGAGCACAACCAGAGTGAACATGTATAATACTGGCATGTATGGTGGGCACAGGCATTATGGAAATGCTTCTATGCACTGTTGGTGAATTTCATCTGTTGGATTTTTGGATTAAAACACATTGCAAATTGTCTGGCTTTTCAACCAGTTTTTCAAGAAGAGAGAAACCGGTGTCCACACGCTGTGGAACACTCGCATCCCCTGCACACCAAATGTGTTTGAAGGCTAAACAATGGTTATCATTAATTTGAAACACAAGAATTAAGAAATAAATTCAGAAATAAATGCAATCGTACAATTGTTATAGCGACAGCTGTGTTATTTGTGATACAAAATCATAACATGCGGTCGGTATAATTCGGTCACATTGCAATTAATTAATCGCATTATGTAAATACAAATATTTTGGTCTACAAATAATTGCCCAATGCGTTTCGGGACTACAGTCCCTTCTCTTCAGGAGCTAAAGCTCAAATATTTCTTGGGGCGGGAGTGACCTTTCCTCACTCTGAACTACTTTTGGTTGTTTCGGACTCCCTTGCTATGCTTGCATGCTCTGACATATTCGTGGGTAATGTTTATACCCCTCCTATTAACTTAAGTGCCAGCCGTCTATGGGTGAATGGCTAGTGGGTGAATGGGTATGAATGTGTGCATGCAAGGCTGGGTCCCAGGCAAGGGACATTTTGTTCATGGATGCTTACTTACATGTTTCACTGGTTCACTGGTATTTTTGGGCAAAATCAACTTGATGAATGTTATTACACGGAGGAGGAGAGGGGGTTTATAGCAAAATGGGACAGACAGATTGGCCATTTTCTCTCAAGGCAAGGCCAGCATGATGTGTGTTCTTACATGGGGCGGTTGGAGGCACTTGTGCAGTCAGCAAGTGAATGTTTTCTTACTGTGGCATTGCATGTTTTACTGGTGTTAAAGGCAAAGTCAACATGATGAGTGTTCTTAAATATGAGGTGTTGGCACATGTTCAGCCAAATAAGGAAATGGTTCCTTACTGTAGCAGTCTATGTTTTACTGGCATTGAGGGCAAAGTCAACATGAGCATTCGTACATGGTGGTTCAGGGTTTGGGAAAGCCATTTGTAAAGCCTCAGTAACTTTGGCTGGAGAGTTTTACTGACATTAAGGGCAAAGCCAACATGAGAATGCTCATACATCCGACCAGAAATTCCTCACCCTGTGACACTCCCATAGCATGTGTTCCATAGTGCCACGAAAGTGACCACATCCCCAACAGCTGTCTGACTCTGTTAAATTTCGTTCCTTAAGTCTTACTGGTGTCCAGAAACTCTATTCAAGAGCATTACTTGTCTGGGTCTCTCTCCAACATTCAGGGACATTCTTTTAATATTCCTGACCCTGAAACATCTATTAGTGGAATGTTCAAGCCTGAAAGAACTGGGACGTGAGCATTTTGATTAAATCCTTAGTGATTTCCAGTTACTAACGCAACAGAACATGTGGGAACGAATCTTTAATGCGCACAGAATTTCGCTAAACCTAGCTACAATAAGGCATCTAAAAAAATAGATCTATAGATTCCTCCTTGAATAAAGTGTCCATGTGTAAACAATAAAAAAAAAATTAAAAAAAAGAATGCTCATACATGGGGATACTGGCAGAGCAAGCATGAACATGCTTTCTTATAGTGTCATAACTGTGCATAATATTACTGGCCACACGCAGAGTTGGCTGGTACATTTGGGTGTCAGGACTCAGGAGCCAGGCACAGCCCCCTTGTTTCTACCCTCCATAGGTAAAAGATTTAAGGTTTGGTTAAATCACATATTTCCATCTTTGCCTATTGCAGTGCGTGGCATTTCCCTCCTGCAGCATGATCATCATGCACATGCTTGGTGGTCCAGGGATGCCTGGCGTGTGGCGCGGTCCGTCCTTTGTTGCCGAGCTTGTGGGGGAGGGTCTCCGAATGGCTCGCAGGGGTCTCCCGCATTTTGTGTTACGCCACCGATGTGGCGCATCAGGGAAACAAGCAGTTATCATGTTATAGCAATACAATACGCTTTGGAACATCCACATTCTTAAGTTATCAAGGCTGCTTCATGTGCCCCATGGAAATCCCCTCCGAATTTAGGTGGAACCGGGGTGGTAGATACATGTGGTGTTGTGGTTTTATGTCTTCCCCTAGCATTTCCCTTATCAATGTGTAAGTGTAATTTATGTTTTCTTGTTTGGTAGACTGCAGCTACCACTGTAGATTGGATAGGGTAATAACAAATCCCAGGGTTCAAGCTGGGCCTCGGGAATCTGAGGTAGGACATTAGAGACTGCAAAAACTACATGTATAAATCCTGTTACTCTATTATAAGCAGCACCTGTGCAGATATGGTATCATTTGTCCATGCTGGATGTCAACCGAATGGAGAGTTGAGGTTACATTGATCCACAGTATTTTAACATGACCTATGAAATTCTAGCCTTGCTCTTCGTTCATTCAGTTGAAGACTTATTGTTTAGCCTATTTTATATAGCTGTGTTCATAAGTAACTATTTACTGTTCCAGGTATGGTATGGTATTGTTTATTTATATAGAGCTTATACACAGGCAAGTGTTTCAAAGCACTCAAGGAGGGTGGGAACATGGGGAAAAAAACAACAGTCGCTCAGAGTCCTTAAAGTTCTGAGACGATAGTAGTCTGCACAGGCAGAGTAAGTGCATGAAAAAATACATTTAACAGTTTGGGATATAGCAAATAGGCCTGACGGCGATTCTGCAGTTTAACAGTGCAATTAAGGGGTGAAGACAAGGGAGAACAGGGAGACGATCTTCAGGCGCGGTGCGTAAGGATCGTGCAAGTGCACAGCGGGACACAGGGAGGGGGAGGTTCAAGTGCACCCGGTCGGTTGAGACTGGGGTAAGTGCAGAGAGAGCCACTCTCTTGGGTTATTTCTCAATTGTGTGAGTGTGGATGGAGTGTAGGGCCCAGGCGCAAGTGCGAAAGAGGACTGGCGGGAGTGCCGGGGACCTGTGATACTCTGAAGTACACCAGGCGACCAGTCAGCATGCTGTGAGGAATAGGAGGGAGAGAAACAAAGAACAGAGAACTAGGTTAGCAGGGTAGAGGGAGAGAGAAGGAAGAGGAGAAGAGGAAGGTCTTGAGGAGTTTCCAGAATTTAAGGAGATTCGGCTCAAGGCAGAGGGCAGAAAGGAGGCTATTCCAGAGGGAGGCACTTGTTGAGGATAAGGATCTCCCTTCAAATCGCTGCTTGGAGAACCGGCTCACTCTCAGAAGGTTGGAGGTAGATGAGCAGAGGGCTTGTGAGGGACAGTATTTAGGTAGGCAGCATTGCAGGTAGGTAGGTCCCAGTCCCCAGAAAGCCTTGTGAACAATGCAGAGGGTCTTGAATTTGATCCTTGCAGCCATATGGAGCCAGTGAAGGGATTTCTGCACTGGAGAGATGCGGTCCCTGGGCTTAAGACAAAGGATAAGTCTTACGGTTCTGTTCTGGATGAGTTGCAGAGGACGCAGGGCAGAATAAGGGAGGTTGAGGAAGGCTGTTGGAATAGTCCAACCTGGATTGAACCAGGCCTCTGGAGACAGTGAGCCTCTGGGGGAAAGTGAGAAAAGGAAGAATATCTCTGAGGAGGTGTAGCTGATAGACTTTTTAGAGATGTCCGAAATGTGAGAGGAGAAGGAGAGAGTAGAATCAACGATGACCTCGAGGTTTCCTGCCTCGCAGGTGGGCACGGGCGCAGGGCCAAGGGAGGCCGGCCAGAGTGAAAGTGGGAAAGTGGGAGCTGTGAATCAGTACTGGTTTAATCAAATAATGTTTACTACAGCATGTCACATACTCTCAAAATTTGTCTTCTGATTACAAAAAAAGGGAAAGTGTTTACCACATTGAGTTATGAACATAAATGCATGGAATGTAGATGCAGGTGACACATTTAGATTGCAATATTAACAAAACGTTCTTGTTACCTGTTTAACACAATAAATTCTTGTACAAACTGTGAAGCTAATATACACATTTTGAGAGTATGTGACATGCTGTAGTAAAAATTATTTGATTAAGCCAGTACTGATTCACAGGCAAACAATTGATTAACTTTTCTTTGTTCTATCATTACATCACATTGATCTACATAGTTTGTAGCACCGCAGAGGAGGCAAACCATTATTACCAAGCTTTCAGAAGACCTTGTAAAGAAATGGAGAGATGTTTGAGGACTATTGCCAAAGAATATCCCAAAATAAAGGAAGGAGTAACGTAGTTAAACGTAGAGGGGCACCACTATACTTTTTTAATCAATGATGATTTATATTGCCGTTTTAAATGACACTGATGTGACGCTTTATATCATTTCTTCTAGGTTCACACTTAGTGAGAGGCAAGCGCTTCTGTTAACCACACTCACTGAAGAAATATACTGGAGTGGGAAAGATAAAAGACCACTGGAAGGTTAATTCCAGTGCATTTATCCAGCTAAATTAGGAAGATTAGATGTACCCTATGTTTATCTCCTTAGTGATAAATGAAATAAGGCTGTTGGTTAGGTCCTTATTGTGATGTCTTAGTAGGTTACCAAACAGTGTGAGCAGAGAAGTAACTGGGTTAATGACTAACAGTTGACTAAGTGTCGGAAGGATGGAAAGCGTCTGGAGGTTAGTCATTGTTTAGAAATTAATAATTAGTTAAAAAAGATTAGCATAAAATCACCAATATTAAAACACAGATTGTTATTAATTTCAGGTACACACATGAATATGAATCAAGACCACAAGTTAGAATTTTATGTTAAACAAGCCCTGATGATGGATGGGAAATCCGAAACGTGTCAGCTAATTGTTGAATAACTGAATTGCAACCACGATTGTAAACTGACTTGAATTAGGATCAAGGGAAAGTTATATTGTGTGATTATTACTGTACACAAACAAATGTATGTAAGGACGGAAATAATCCTATATTGTGGAATTTCTTGCTTTAGTAAATAGTAATGTAATGTTGATGGTGGAATTGAACCTTACTTTGTAGTATTGTGTTTGTAATTTGAGTAAACACTTTTTATGCACTAAGAAAATTGCTTAATTGTTACTTTGAACTGATTGATTGCAAAAAATATTTTTTTGGGTTAAGTACCAATTAAAACATAGGAACATTGGTACATGCCACAAATAGAAGGAGGTCGATTGACCCCACGATAGTGCATAGGGGTTACCTGTTGGTGACAATAGGGTAGATTGGTATACAAAGAATATCCCAAGACAGCCCTCATAGCTTGGCTATGTGGGTCAGGAGAACGGAGTCAATCTCCTGACAAGACTTTTGTTGTTGAATCAGAGTTAGAGTAGATTTTTGGATAGAGGACAAACACTTTTCATTTGTACAAACATCCTGACGACGAGCACCCGAGATGATATTGGTTTAAGTAGGGATAATGATCCCTTTAGAAGTAGTGAGAGGTAGGTTCTTTTCTTTATTTCTAAAATAAAGTCTTATTGACACATGCCACCGCTTTGTCCGACTCCTTACTCCACCTTACTCCACCACGCCACACCTTCCACCCTTAACCCTCTGACTCCCGTGTTAGCCTCCAATACTAGTTGACGGGGCTCTGTAAAAAGTGAGGGAATTTAGCAATAAAACACTAACTGGGTTATTTGCATGCCAACAATACTTTGCAAGCAAAACACATTTAACGTTTCACCATATTATGGGCAGTGTAAGGAAATGTAATGAATCAGCATGTGCACAATTACTATGAAGTGCATACAAGATTGTTTGCAACGTACCCCACCTTTAAATTGTTGGGTAGGAGTATAGAAGTGCTCAGGGAAACCGTTTTTGTACAAAAGCGAGTTAACATATCATCTGTTAAGGTCTATGCCCCATTGAACTATGAAAACTTGTAAAGGATGCAGGTTGTGTAAAAAGCCTTGCAACTATCTGAATATCCATTGCCCTAATACTGTATATGATCAATATCAGACATAGTCCATACCCATTATCCCTTGCAGGCCAAGTAAATGATATTGCAGTGTTGCTCTCCTCTTATAGGGTAATGTTTCCAATGCTAAAGTAGGAAGCGCTGAACATGACATTTGCCTACTTATAATCCTTAGCGGGCAAATTTATATTTGAGTTTCATAATGTGTTAACTTGCAAGGGCGCTGCAACAAAGTGCTTGTGTGACATATGTACAAAGAATAGGAAGCATGGGATGAGGTAACATGCAAGAGCCTACTTACTTAAATTCAGTATCTGATATTTGAGCTGACAGTTGGGTTACATAGTCTGGGTGATGCTTTTGCTAAGGCACAATGAGTAACAGAAATTCGTGTGCTTGAACACCATTCATATTATAACACTAAAACAAGTGGATATAGGTACACGTCTGGTAGCCTTTTATAGAGCCAAGAGGGGCAGAGTCAAGGTTGTCTAGTAATATTTGAATATGGCCTGGGATGGATGTTCGAGCCATAAGATATAAGTGTGGTAGAGTAAAGTATAGGAGTCCGGGGCGGGAAGAGATAATTTGGTTAATAGGTGCAGGCATATCTTAGTTTTATCTTCTGTTCATGGAGCCACTTTTTCATATTAGTTTTTAACCTCTAGGGGTGTATCCTATTTTTAGAGTTTTTAGCTATTTAAGGTAAAACTTGCATAGTATGGCAATGTATATAGGTTAGACCATAATATCAAGACTAGTTAGTATAATTTAACTTAATTTTGAGAGAAAGCAAATATTGGCTACCTACTGTGGATTGTTCCTTCTTAAATTATTTTGAATAGGTGGGAATTGTCTGTGTGCGCTGCTGAAATTCTTCTGAGCGACACCTAGAAGGAAGCTGGGCAAGCGCACATACGCACAGCTTAGCAGGAGCATTGCCGCTGTGTGGGTGGAGCCAGAGGGTAGGATAGAAATGGCGAGAGCGTCGCAAAGGTTGTGGAAAGGACCTGAGGAGTCAGGTGAGTCCAGATGGATGTTTAGATCACCCATCAGGAGGAGTTGAGAAGAGGAGGAGAATAGGGAGGAGGCCAGGTCAGCCCATTCCAAGAGGAAGAGAGTGAACTGACCTGGAGGCCGATAGAAGGTGGCCATAATGAGAGAAGATTTTGGTTTGAGTGAGAGTCTGCAAACTAGGCACTCGGAAGAGGAATAGGCCCAGAGTAGGGATGATGGACAGATATCCATTCTGGGAAGATACGTGCTACTCCCCCACCTGTCTTCTTAGGCCTGGGTACAGAGAGGATATTGTAGCCTTCATGGAGGAGTGTGTTAAAGCTTGTGACGGAGCTATCCTTGAACCAGGTCTCAGGGATGGCAAGCACATCGAGATCCATGAGTTCAAGGAGGTTGCAGATGTCAGACGAGTGTTTGACGGCAGAACGAGTCTTAAGAGTGGCAATGTGGCGCAAATTGCCATCTTTGAGGGTCTTCCTCGGGGGGGGGGCACAGGGGACATAGGTCCCCAAGAGGGTGGCAAGAGCACAAGGGGGGATAGTGGAGGATGGCGAAGGAGCTAGAGCACCCAGACATTATTCTAGAGATGGAATTATGTATGGGTGCAGAAGTAAGGCTCGGGCACAATGGTGGCATGTTTTTGGATATAGAGTTTTGTTAAAATGAGCGCTTTCTAAAAATGCCTTTCTATCTCTGAAGCTAAGAGGGGTGTCCCTGCCTCAAAAGAAACAAATGAAATTGTCAGG
This sequence comes from Ambystoma mexicanum, assembly GCF_040938575.1. NCBI lineage: Eukaryota > Metazoa > Chordata > Amphibia > Caudata > Ambystomatidae > Ambystoma > Ambystoma mexicanum. The sequence goes on along the minus strand of NC_090927.1, from coordinate 196,847,210 downwards.
TAATGCAAGACTAAAAGGTATGTCACTGTTGTGTCCCAAACCTACTACTTTCCCTAACACTAATATCCTAAGAAAACTGTGCAAGGATAGTCTTCTCTGTGCTCTTTTTCCCTAGACTTATTCTTCTCTTAAGTTGCTGGATATCTCACAATGACCTGTTGCTTGACTTCACAGTTCCTTTATCCTGCCAGCTTGGTATGCTTCGCTACCAAGAAAAGGATTCCTGATCCTTATCAGTCCTAGGGCTCTTGATCATCTTATTCTTAACATCTCAACTGGGTGCGAGTCCCCGACTCGCAATACTTTACACAGCTTTGTGTACTTCCTTGCTAAGTGTGTGGTTTATCTTGCAAAGTCTTTTTTTCTTCCATGGACCCGTACCCTCTTGGCTTTTAACCTTTGCTTCACATATGGGTGCGACTCCCAGACTCACAAGGTTGCTTGTATACACTTGGTTCACTCTCATGTCAAGTATACAACTCTCTCTCACTTGCTTCAGGGTCCCAGTCCCTCTCTTTCATCAGGGCTCCAGACCCTTTTTTTTCTTTTGGTTGCGGGTCCCAGACTTACACGGTTTTGTTGTATTCCTTTGGTTCACTCTCCTGCCAAATATACAACTGTCTCTTCTTTTCTTCAGGGTCGCAGACTCTTTCTTTTGGGTCACAGACCCTCTTTGTCTTTGGTGCGGGTCTCAGACTTGCACCTTTGCATTGCATACGCTTGGTTCACTCTCCTGCCAAGTATACAACTGCCTCTCTTTTGTTTCAGGGTCCCAGATCCTCTCTTGCCAATTTCTGAGTTCACTCCAATGCTTCCACATACCTCTTACGGCTCCCAGCTAACCCACGTACCTGTTTGTTTCCTTCTTGGTGGTACAGACGGTTCCAGGGCAGCTGTACCCTTCCTGGAGGCTCCAGTGGTGTTCGGGCATCTAGTGGCATCTGCAGCATCTCTGCAGACTGACACTTCTCGCCGGATGTGTGTTCTGTCTCCTCTGCACTTTGCTGTGTGTCCGGGTAAGTCTCTCACTATTCCTCTTGAGGGACGGCTCTTTCTTTCACGTGTCTCTCTGACACAGTCGTTCCAGCCTGACACTGGCTTCCTTTGGAAATCACGCTTCAGGCTGATGTATTCATGAGAACCAGTCCCTGGGCTCGGAAGACTAGACTGCCCTCTCGGCTTCATGTAAGTAATACTTGTAATCCTGGCTATCTTCTTAGTCACAGTATCAACCTTAAAGCTGCATGCATAATACTTTGGGCTGCTTAGTTTCTCATTGTTGTCATGTAGGTTAGTTTGGCTAACTTGACAGTAATACATATTAGACCTATCGAGGGAGGGGGCAGGAGGATTTGGAAGAGGAGTTAGACATGGAGAAATGGGGAAATACTGCGTTCTCTGGTGATGATCATCCCCAATCCCTGGACAAACTCCCTTCCTATGTGATACTTGCATGCTACACCACCCCCAAGGAGTCTATTGTACTGTAAACGCACTGCCCTGGCCCTGTGGGAAAGGTCTCCCCCTAGGTTAGAAGGGACACCACCCTCAGATTTGTCACATACCTTTCCCCTTGTGCCACTGGTTTCCTCATCTCCAATGGGAAAACGGAACAAAAACTCTACTTTGACCTGTTCCTTACCCTTCCTGTGTTCCACCCAAAAGCAATTTGGTTGGAGATCAAGAAACCAGCGCATAATTCTGGAGTTTGGATTTTTATGGAGACTCATACAAATAAGGGGTGAGCACTTCCTACCAGTAAGATAATATTTCAGGTCCCCCACAGCCCATTTTATGGCTAGAACCTCCAGTTCAATTGTCACATAATGTTTCTGACTAGGGAACAGCTTCCTGCTTATGTACAGTATTGGATGTTCTATTCCCTCATACTCCTGGGACAAAACAGCTCCTAGCCCAACCTCAGAGGCGTCTGTTTGAAGAATACATCATTTGGCAACATTTGGGTACTTTTAATACATTTAATACTGGGTACTTTTAATACTGGGGCACTACAAAGGATTTACTTTAATGTGGTGAAACAGGCTTGGTCGGTCTTATCTCATTTAGGTTTTTGGGGTTCTGCATTCCTTAAATTGTAAGTAAGGCAAGCACTTATGGAAGAATAGTTCGGAATGAACCGTCTGTAATACCCCACCAAGCCGAGAAAGGCTCTTAGGTCTCGTTTGGTTTTGGGTATTGGTGTCTGCTGCACTGCTTTAACTTTCTCTGTTTGAGGTTGCAGGAGTCCATTACTGACAAAGAACCCCAAATACACAACAGAATATTGTGCCAAATGGTATTTTGTGGGTTGGCAGTACGCCCAGCCTTCCTAAGAGCTCTGGTAACCTCATAAAGATGCTTTAAGTGTTCTTCCCAAGTGTTACTATGAATAACTATTTCATCCAAGTAGGCCCCGCAAAATCCAGAGAAGGATCGTAGGACCTGAGCCATTAATCTCTGAAAGGTTGTGGGTCCCCTGTGGAAACCAAATGGTAGAACCTCAAACTGGAATAGTTCCACAGGAGTGGAGAATGTTGTATTTTCTCTGTCAGATGGATTAACTAGTACTTGCCAATAGCCCTTAGTTAGATCAATCATGGTGAGGAAATTTGCAGATCCCAGTCGATCAATAAGTTCATCTATCCTACACATAGGGTAGTTGTCGAACTGGGATAATGCATTTAACTTTCTAAAGTCAATGCAGAATCTCCACGACTGATCCGGTTTTGCTACTAATACTATTGGCAAGCACCAGGGATTTTGCAATGGTTCTGTTATGTCAGAATTATTTCCACCTCCTGTCAAACTATTTCTCTACAGGTCTCTGGTATCCGATAAGGTTTTACATTGCCAACTTTATCAGGAGGAGTGTGGATAGAATTAAAAGAGATGTCAAATCATCCTGTTTCATTGTCAAAGACATCTGGGAACTGCTCTAACAGTGTTTGTATGTCCTGCTTCCTACTGGTTGGTAAATCAGTCGGGATCACATTAATTCCATCTACTTCGTCGGCCAGGAGACTGGCCATCACTACTGATGTCGTTTCAACTGGGTCCTCACTCCACTCCTACAACAGTATGTTGTAATAAATCTGTGTTTTGGTTCGTCTATCCAGTTGTAATACTTTATAATTACAGGGTCCCAGGTGTTCCAAAATTTCAAAGGGACCATGACAACGGGAAAGCATCTTATGTTCTGAAGTGGGAAGGAGCACCAATACATTTTGACCGAAAGAAAAGGAACAAGCAACGGTTTTCCTGTCATAACTGGCTTTCTGAAATTCTTGGGATCTGCTCAAATGGGAATGAACTATAGATCTAACTATAGCCAAATGTTCTTTTAGACGTTGAGTGGTGTGGGATACCAGTAACAAGGCCTATTCCCATTCTTCCCTTGTTTCTCTCAGCATAAGAAGAACACCCCTGTGTCTCACCCAATTAGAGGTTCGACTGGGGAAATGCCCAGAGAGGTGTGGGGGGTCTTTTGAATAGCAAATAGGGCTCACATAGGGCCCAGGGTAGCATAGTGTCCCAAAATTGAAATAGTGTTAACACAGATTGATGAACTACAGATGACTCATTACCATCTAGAATTTATAATCTGTGGTGATTTGAACATCCACTTATTTAATACAGACGGATTGGAAATACCAGAAGGAAAATTAACATCAAAAGCGCGAGTATGGAAAAATGAAATGGAGAAACTAAACATCAAACTCACCAATATTCTGGGTACAAATGATAACAAAATCAAATCAACATGGTTTGGCAATGGATCAGCTGCCTTTCTCGATTATATTTACATATCTGAGAAATTGACTTCTAAAATTGAAAAGATAGAAGTGATTCCGTCACAACAAAGTGATCACCACAAAGTCTCAATGCATTGGAAGTTGACGCATGAGAGAATCCCAATGACGCAAATACAGCAACTGGAACTTGTAACTAGCTCGCACAGTCTGCGAATTTCTGACTCACAAGTAACATCATTAAAGGCTTCATTCCTTGAAATAAAAATTACTGATAAAGCCAAATTGGATTATCCATGTCTACTTATACCATTCAGGTGTAACAAGGGAGTCACACAACCGTACAAGGCTAAACATCCTCATGCGTATAACACTCAGGTCAAGCAAAAGAAAAAAGAACTGAGAACGAATATAAAAGTTGCAAGAAGCATGAACCTAGAACACCGGTTAAGATCAATACATCAATTAAAACAACATTAATTCAAAATGACGTGGAGAAGATGTTTAAAGCACTAAATCAAAGGAACGCCAAAGACCTCTGGAAACTAATCAATGATCATGGGAATTAAACTGGGACCCAAATGACATCTTAAACCAAATTACACATCTTAACGGTTCAAGAGCCCCAGGCCCAGACGGACTAAGCAATGCAACTTTGGAAAAGATCCCAGAACAGTGGGCAGACATTTGCTTTCAACTTTTCAAAATTGCAAGCACACATGCAAAAGTACCTAAGACATAGAAAACCGCAATATCAATTCCTATCCACAAGCAAGGAAATAGAAATGTACCTACAAACTATCGACATATTGCCTTGCTAGACCCATTAGGAACCATATTTGCGGGAGCTATACAAAATAAATTGACCAATTGGGCATCTCAAAGCAATCTCTTTGACCAACGACAAACTGGATTCACAAAGAATGTCAGAACAAATATAAATCTGATAATGCTGAACATGCTAAAACAGGAAGCACTTAGAATGAAAACTCGCTCTCACGTGATCTTTGTGGAGCTACAACAAGCTTTCGACTCTGTAAATCGACATTAGTTACGGGATAAATTGAGATCATGTCACGACCCGTGACCCAGAACCCCACTGGCATGGTCACATGCCAAGTAGGGTCAGGACTCAGGATTCATTTGGGGCCCCAAGGGCCTTGCATTATCATCATAGACTCTCCTGGAGTCAGTCCTGGCGCCTTTGGTGCCAGGCTCATGTTCAGATTGGGACTTAACTTTGAAGGGACTACTTTTCCTGTGAAGGCCTGCAGCCAACATGGAGGCACCCATACAGTCTAGTTCCTAGGAACCAGACTGTGCGGTGCAGTGTTTTAGGGTGTGGTAGCCTGGACTACTTCACCTGGACTACTTTACAGAGGGCTATATAAACCGCACCCAAGCTACAGAGCGTGCTTCGCATTATTCTGCAGCCAGCAGCGTGATGCTCATCGTGTTCAGAGACCAGCATCCGGCGATCCTTGAATAGCGGACCTGCAGAGGAGACAAAAGAACATCATTAGCAGTATCTTCTTACCTGCACCTTTCCATCCGTCGTTTCCTGCTGCTCGTGGTCTTCCATCCAGTTGGGAGCATCATCAGGACACCACGCTCGCACCGGAATGAAGCACCTGGAGGGAGAGAGAAAGAAGGACAATGTTACACAGGTTACTCACAGCATTCACGGCAGTAATCACAAGATCCTCACCTGGCTGGGCATTTCTTGACTGGTTCCGGTCCGGAAATCTGCACACGCCCAGAAAGAACATCGCGACCTGAAAAGGAATAAAGAACACAGGTTAGCAAGAAAAGACATTACCGCGCCGCACTTCGCGCTTAACCTACCATCCATCATACGCTCCAGCGTCCATCATCCTGGCAGGAGCCTGATCCAAGTAGTGCACCCACCGAACCTCTGTGCACCTAAGGGGAAACAAACAAGAAAATACATTATTAGCGAGAAAGGAAGTAAGGACATTTAAAGACTGCTATAACCAGACTTACCTCCTTAAAGACACTTGAATGGGTTAGCACCAGTGAAGTTAACTCGGTCGCTTCAACCTGCAGAAGACTACATGCCCCTGCACAGAAGGCAGGGCGGAGAGCATGCCAGACATCATAACAAGGTAAGGAGTGGGCCATCAGGTCGAGTCCTGGGGGCTGGTGGGAGGAAACAAAATCTGTTCCTAAGTCCAGTCCTCCTGTGTTTTCAGGCCCGACCACCACATAAGGCATCGTCCAGAATTGGGAACGTCCAGGATGAATCTGGCAACCAGGGCATAAGGGCGTCCCCGTGGATACCAGGTGAGCGTAACAGAAAGCGAAGCCTCATAACATTATCCACCTGGGCGCCATGGAGACTTCAGAAATGGACCAAGTGGCTCAGTTATTAGGACAATTACGCACCAAAGTGAATTCGGCTAGGCAAGAGACTAATACCCTGCGAAGGGACCTTGTCGTCACCAAGGATCGCACTGAAGAAATCAGTAGGCAATTACTGCAATCACAGGCCAGACAAGCTCCATTGCCCGGGACAAATCCACCGGCACAGGCAACCACGTCGTCTGCCGCTCCAGTGCAAATCACCTTACCCGGAACAATACCGTTAGCACCGCCAGAAAGGTTTTCAGGTGATCCAAGGAAGTATGCTGCATTTATGAATTAATGTCGCCTTCACTTCCTCTGCAGACCGGGCGCATTCCCTAACGATCAGGCACGAGTAGCATTTATTTTGTCATATCTGAGCGGTAGTGCAGCAGATTGGTCAGTGCCGCTTGTGAGCTATGATGATCCGTTACTACATGACTTTGGAGGCTTCCAAAGAGAAATGGAAAAGCTCTTTGCTCGACACACCCATGAACAAGCTGTAGACAGCAAACTTTTATCACTTCGGCAGGGGAATCAGCACTTACTAACATACATAGCAACCTTCAATAGGTTAGTGGCCAAAACCAGGTGGCCTGAAGACAAGAGAACCACATTGTTTCACCGATGCCTTCGAGGGGAATTAAAGGACGTCTTGGCTCAGGTAGTTGATCCACCAAGAGACTGTAGTGAATTTATCAATCTGGTGGTGCAACTAGATAATCGACTACAAGATCGGAAAGCAGATCAGTCCAGATCAGACACACAGGCCGTGTATCTACGAACCAAGGATGCTACTCCGCGCACGTCAGAGAATACCACAGTGCCAATGCAAATTGGGGGAATACGACCACCGTTAACAAAAGCTGAAAGAGACAGGAGAAGGCAACAGCAGTTATGTTTGTACTGCAGACAATCGGTGCATTTCCTAAAAGACTGTCCAATAAAACCCCCCAAGCGAACTGTGGGAGCTACAGAAAAGGATGAGAGTAAGGAGTCGGAAAACTGCCTAGCTCCACAAAAGTAGAGGTCAGTTTGGCGAGTGAGAAGAATGAGCCACCGACCTCACATTTTGCAATACCAGTGATCCTAATCAATCACCAACAACCTTCAAGGATGCACTCTGTTGAAGCTTACATAGACAGCAGAGCAGTTGGGAATTATATTGATCGAGACCTGGCCGCACGGATGGGGCTTCCCTTAAATTTTAAGCCGAACGCAGAAAAGGTAACCACAGTGGATGGGACTGAAATTGCTTCTGGACCAGTAACCCAATGTACAGCAAGAACAACCCTGCTGTGCCAGGATGGACACTGGGAATCAATTTTCTTTGATCTCATCAAGGCGCCTCAGTTTCAGCTAATATTAGGGATGCCATGGTTTGTTGGTCATAACCCTCGGATAGATTGGCGTGCAAGAAAATTGACTTTTCCTCGTGATTGCGCTTCCACCTGTTATTTCCAAGAAAACAAGTCCAGTTTCAAGGTTCCTATGAGTCCTAGAATTGATATATCTACACTTGGCGCAACCAGTACTCTCCCTGAAGAATATCAAGATTTCCAGGATGTGTTCCAGAAGGAACAAGCTAATACACTACCACCGCATAGGTCCTATGACTGCCAGATTGACCTTCTACCTGGTGCACAGATCCCTTGTGGCAGAATCTATGCGCTCACAGAACCAGAAAACCAGCATCTAAAGTCCTATCTGGACCAGTACTTGGCAAATGGGTTCATTCGCCCATCCAAATCACAGCCAGTCCCCTATTCTTCGTACCAAAAAAGGAAGGGGACTTGAGAACCTTTATTGACTATCGCGCCCTGAACCAGATCACTGTGAAAAACCGTTACCCACTGCCCCTTATTCCCGAGATGCTGGATCAAGTCAAAGATGCCCAGATTTATACTAAGTTATACCTCAGAGGAGCGTACCACCTGGTCTGAGTTAAAAAAGGAGATGAATGGAAAACGGCCTTTCGTACTAAATATGGGTTGTTTGGGTAGCAGGTAATGTCTTTCGGGCTTTGCAATGCCTTGGCGGCGTTCCAATATTTTATGAACGACATATTAAGGGAGTTGATCGATGTTTGCGCCCTGGTCTACATAGAAGACATCCTAGTGTATTCAACCTCAAAACAAGATCATGTCAAGCACGTCCGTGCTGTCCTTGCCAAACTGCGCCAACATCGACTATACGCAAAACTTGAAATTTTATTTTTCCACGTAACCGAAGTAGAATTTCTTGGTTTCGTTCTTACTCCGAAAGGCATTCAAATGGATGCACACAAGGTGGATGCCATTCTTAAATGGCCCTCTCCGACCTTGTTAAAAGGAGTCCAGAGCATGAAGGGCTTTGCAAACTTCTACTGTAGCTTCATTCCAGACTTCTCTCAGATTGTGCATCCGAACACGTTACTTCTGCGAAAAAACAATAAAAAATTAATGTGGACAGAAGACGCCGAAAAGGCCTTTCAAGAACTTAAGGAAACGTTCACCTCAGCCACGATTTTACGACACCCTCGGCCGGAACTCCCTTACATCGTAGAAACAGATGCTTCCAGCATGGCTATGGGGGCGGTTCTTTGTCAGAAAGACCCTGAAACTGGCCAATTGCACCCCGTGGCCTTCTGGTCGCGAAAATTCACACCTCCTGAACTCAATTATGCCATCACCAATAAGGAACTGCTTGCTATAAAATCCACATTCAAGGCATGGCGACATTATCTCTTGGGGGCCAGGCATACAGTCACTGTAATTACAGACCATCGGAACTTACAATATTTAAAAACAGCAAAAGCACAATCCTCGCGCCAATTACGATGGGCCCTTTTCTTCGCCGAGTATGACTACGTAATCACTTATCGACCAGGCGTAAGAAACGGGAAAGCTGACGCACTATCTCGCATGGGCATCAATGAAAAAGAATATGCAACCCCAGATCCAGTGGCCATTATACCTGAGGACAAGCTTCTAGGCCTCACCACAGCTTTAACACAAACTGAGCTTAGAAACGTGATCCAACGTTAAATAACCCCGAACGAGTTACTGGAATGGCATACCAAAGGAAAACAATACACCATTAAAAATCAATTGCCATATTTTGATGAACGCCTGTACGTGTCTAAAACCGAAATACAACAACAAATCATTTCGGACTATCATGATTCTTTGATGGAGGGTCATCCCGGAATTGCCAAAACCCTAGCCAAAGTGAAATGCAATTATTGGTGGCCCACTTGGCATCGAGATGTCATCCAATATGTTCATGTGGGGTGTGTGCACAGAACAAGTCATTGAAGCAAAAACCAGCTGGCCTCCTGTACCATTAGAAATACCTCTGGCACCATGGCACACACTTTCTCTCGACTTCATTACCGATTTACCTCCCAGCCAAGGGTTCAATACCATTTTAGTAGTAGTGGACTTATTTTGGACTTTACCTTGAAGGAACTTAACCTTGAAGGGACTACTTTTCCTGTGAAGGCCTGCAGCCAACATGGAGGCATCCATACAGTCTAGTTCCTAGGAACCAGACTGTGCGGTGCAGTGTTTTAGGGTGTGGTAGCCTGGACTACTTTACCTGGACTACTTTACAGAGGGCTATATAAACTGCACCCAAGCTACAGAACGTGCTTTGCATTATTCTGCAGCCAGCAAGGTGACGCTCATCGTGTTCAGAGACCAGCACCTGGCGATCCTTGAATAGCGGACCTGCAGAGGAGACAAAAGAACATCATTAGCAGTCTCTTCTTACCTGCAACTTTCCATCCGTCGTTTCCTGCTGCTCACGGTCTTCCATCCAGTTGGCAACATCATCAGGACACCACGCTCGCACCGGAACGAAGCACCTGGAGAGAGAGAGAAAGAAGGACAACGTTAAACAGGTTACTCACGGCATTCACGGCAGTAATCAGAAGACCCTCACCTGGCTGGGCATTTCTTAACTAGTTCCGCTCCGGAAATCTTCACACGCCCAGAAAGACCATCGCGACCTGAAAAGGAATAAAGAATACAGGTTAGCAAGAAAAGACATTACCGTGCTGCACTTCGCACTAAACCTACCATCCATCATACGCTCCTACGTCCATCATCCTGGCAGGAGCCTGATCCAAGTAGCGCACCCACTGAACCTCCATGCACCTAAGGGGAAACAAACAAGAAAAGACATTATTAGCAAGAAAGGAAGCAAGGACATTTAAAGACTGCTATAACCAGACTTACCTCCTTAAAGACACTTGAATGGGTTAGCACCAGCGAAGTTAACTCGGTCGCTTCAACCCGCAGAAGACTACGCGCCCCTGCACAGAAGGCAGGACGGAGAGCACGTCAGACATCAAAACAAGGTGAGGAGTGGGCCATAAGGTCGAGTCCAGGGGGCTGGTGGGAGGAAACGAAGTCTGTTCCTAAGTCCAGTCCTCCTGTTTTTTCAGGACCGACCGCCAAAGAAGACATTGTCCAAAATTGGGAACGTCCAGGGTGAATCCGGCAACCAGGGCATAAGGGCGTCCTCGTGAATACAAGGTGGGCGTAACAGATCATGGAATTGCCCAAAAGACATATTGGACCCCATGATTGCACTATATTCACAAACAACTATAAAGGTGTGCCTATCACAACAGGGAGCAATGTCAACAGAAATTATGACACAGAACAATCTCAAACAGGGGTGGCCCCTGGCAGCCACGTTGTTTATTCTATATATATCAGATCTAAGAAACAAGTGACGTAGCCACAACTGGAGACCCTCCAAAACTGAACAACATCAAAATCCCTTACATGCTATTCGCAGATGACATTGTCCTTCTGGACAAGACAGAAATTGGATTACAGAAGAGGGTAACAGCATTTGTACAATACACAGAAAGAAATAACCTAATAATCAATGATAAAAAAACAGAAGTGATGGCCCTTACACACCGACCGAACGCAAGGAATAAAATCGCTAGCAATATACATAAAAGAAGAAAAAATCAACCCTGCAACTACAGTGAAATACTTAGGCATATGGGTGAATCAGTCAGAATTGACATACGGTGGACAGAACACCTAAACACCAAAGCATTAAAGGGCTTGCAATCCACAAGAATTATGGGAAATTTTCACTTAAGCCTGTGTTGACTTTCTATCGCCAAAAAGTTGTAGCCATCTTGACGTATGGAAGCGAAACAGCGCTGAACATTGCGCCCCAAATTTGGTTCAATTGGAAAACACCTTTTGGAGGAAAATCTTATCATTACCAGCAGCTTACCCGATCTCACGAATAAGATATGAGTTGGCTCTACAATCGTTAGAAACAATAGTTATCTGGAAGTATTTAAACCTATATAGGAAAATCCTAACCACGGACAAGATTCCATCACTTGACATTCTGCGTGAAAAGTCAGCTGCTTTAAATGAAACAACAACAACTAGATTGGGGAAAACGTGTAGACAACTAACGGAGAATGCAGAAATAACTGCTGAGTTCTTAATCAATCGCCCAAACAAAACATAGCTGAAAATACAACGTAACGATTGGATCCATACATCAAAAGAAAAATTCAAATACCAACTAAACATACACCCTGAGTTGGAAACAAGAGGACTGAATCAGCTTCCTTCATACTTAACCCTTTTTCCAGATCGGTATATCAGAGACACTTTTCTAAGGTTGAGATTAAATGTAATCCCGACCTGAGAATATCTGATGACTGCCAAGCAAATAAGTGCAGAAAAAGCCATTTGTAGATTTTGCAAGCAACGTGATCAGAAAGAAACTATCCCTTATCTCATTATGGAATGCCCAGCAGTACAAGAGAAACGAGAAATATTTGCAAATATGATGCCCCAACATGCGAGACCAATGGACGCCTATGAACAATGGACATACATTGTCCTAGGAAATGACAAAATAATGATCTACAGAATAACTCAATTTTGGGAAGCAATTATGAAATGTGAAAAAATTTCCCACTAGAAGGGAGTAATGTGAACTAAGACTGACTCTTGAAGGCACTTCTCCATTGATGTAAGGAACATTGAACTGTAGACTGAAATGAAAGGATATGTAAATTGAATTGAATATAGACAGTATCATTTTTCAGTTCTCAATTCATTTATTGAATTATATAATTAAAAGTTTGCTATCAAACTAAATCATTTTAATTAAAAAAAATAGTGTCCCAAGTTACTCCTTCTACTTCAACCAAAATTTTAAGCACAGCTTTCAAGATTTTAGTAAATCGTTCTACTAGCCCATCACTTTGTGGGTGATAGATTGAAGTTCTAAGGGTCTTGATTTGTAGAACCTCTTTTCCCTTGGCCTGAAAGCCAGCTCATAAAAGTGGTTCCCTGGTCAGTTGAGATTTATTTAGGAAAACCCACTCGGGACAAGAAGGGAAGGAGGTGTTTGAGGATTTGTTGTATAGTATTTGACCTCATGGGGAAGGCCTCTGGGCATCTGGTGGCACAATCTAATATCAACAAGATATATTGGTTCCCTAGTTTGGAAGGTTCCACAGGGCCAACAATGTCCATGCCTATTCTTGAAAAAGGGACATCAATAACAGGAAGTGGTTGTAAAGGGACTGGTGGGGGAGTATGTGCACTGATTTTCTGACAGATGGGTTAAGTGAGAACAAAGTATTTGACCTCTGCATATACCCTTAGCCAATAGAAACGATTTAATACTTGGGACTGTGTCTTGGCGGTCCCTAAATGTCCATCTGTGAGGTGGGTGTGGGTGATTTCTTGAACTATTCTCCTATGGCTGCGTGATACCACAATTTGGGAGCATTTGGTCCCATCTGGTCCACCATCACCCCTGTAGAGTAACCCATGCCTAAGGAGAAAAAATAAACCCTCTTTGGTTCTTCCATCTTCCTCAGGAATAACCTTAAGGAGGACCTCTGTTAAATATGGTTGGGCAAAGGCTAAATCAGGAATGATTTCGGTGTCATTGTCAGTGGGGAAACCGTTTTCACCTCAGGATTAACTATTGGTTCAACATCTGCCCCCGCAAAACCTCTTGTTCCTCTCTTAGTATCACCTAGTTCCATTGCCTCTACTATTCTGGGGATTAGGGATTTTCTAAGAAACCTTGGGCTACTTTGTCCACGGATTTAACATGATAGGTTTGTTTGTCATTATTTTCAAGTAGGATTTTGAGATCCCCTCGAATGTCTAGGTCAATTACACCCGCCATTACAGCTAGGCCAAACTTCCATGACAGGCCCGACTTTGGGGTCAACCTGATGTACGTCCCAGGTGGGTGGAATTAATACTAAATCTGTTGGTATTAATTGTCTTTCAGCAGGTTCTAGGATTACCTCCCTACTACAGGAGAGCTCAAATCCTACAGATTCCTTAGTGGCTAGTGTGGGAATACTAGCCTTCCCACTAAGTTTGATAATGGTAAAGGTCCCCCAGTTTGTGTCAACCAGGTTGGATCCAACTCCTGAAAACATATGTAAGTGTGCAGAAGTAAAGCTCGAGCTCAATGGTGGCATCCTTTAGGATATGGACTTATATTAAGAGTTGGAAAAATGCTTCTCTATCGCTAAAGCTAAAAGGAGTTTCCATACCTCAAAGAAAACTCATGAAATTGTCAGGGAATCCGAAACTAAACATCTGTCACTGTCATGTCCCAAACCTACTTCTGGCCCTAACACTAATAACCTAAGATAACTGTGCAAGGATGGTCTAAAAAAATATTTGTTTTGCTTTCAAATAACAGAAATGTTCCCAGTCTCTCTGTTAATAAAGTGTTGCAAAATAATATTCCAAAATACGCAACTCCAAGGGCTAGGGTTGTGCTCGATTCCCCCAGACATAGTCTTCTCTTAGCTTGCTGAATATCATATCTCATGAAGACCTGTTGCTTAACTTCACAGTTCCCTTATCTTACCAACTTGGTATGTACCGCTACCAAGTGCAGGATTTCTTTTCCTCTTCAGTCGTAGGGTTCTTGACTCCCTTATCCTTAACCTCTCAAGTGGGTGCGGGTCCTCGACTCACAATACTTTACACAGCTTGATTTGCTTCCCTGCCAAGCACGTGTTTTATCTTGTAATGTATCGTTTCTTCTTTCAGGGTCCCAGATCCTCTTGACATTAAACTTTGGCTTCACATATGAGTACGAGTCCCAGACTCGCAGTGTTGCATTGTAACCACTTGGTTCTCTCTCCTGCCAAATATACAACTGCATCTCCTTTGTTTCAGGATCCAAGACCCTCTCTTTCTTTTGGGTCCCAGACCCTCTTTCTTTTGGGTACGGGTCCCAGACTTGCACCTTTGCATTATATATATATATTTTTATTTATTTATTTATTTACTTGTTTTTAATCGGAAAAGAAATTAGCGATTTTTACAAGAACCCTTCTCCTTCTACAGATGCGCCGAGACGCTTTTCACAGTCGTTTTTGTGATGATAATGACGCTTCTGAGTTCATAGTCACTTTCCGCCTTCTCTCTCGAGAATTTCGCTGTTATTTGATTGTTTCTCGGATTTGGCTTGCAATGGGCGATTTCACTGTTCCCGCCATCTCTGCTATTTTCCTATGGGCCTGTGTGTTGGAAATCTTTTCGAAGGCAAGGTCTATCAATTTTACTGCCGCTATGGTCCATCTCGTTGTTTCTCCGGAGATTAGCCTATTCCAGACCGCCTCTTCATCTAGCGTCGTCGCCCCTTGCAGACATGGTTGTATATATCTGTCTCTATTTATGCTGGTTTTTGGGCATCTTAGGACTAGATGTCGCAATGTTTCCACTTCTTCTTTGTTTTTGCATAGGCGGCAACTTTTATCCATTTTTGATGATCTAATGGCTAGGATTTGGTGGGTCATCAGCAGGTTTAATCTAGCCTTCAAGAATGTGCTCCTCATCTTTTTGTTCGGGAACTTTTTGCAGTAGTTCAGTGGCTCTTTCACCCTGTTGAACGTCGGTGGAAGGTGGGTGAGTAGCTTATTTGCTCTCGCTGTGTCTACGGTGTGGATCCAATCCATGAGTTCAATTTTTATCTTTACTCGATCTGGATTTTTTTTGAGATCTTCTTCTGTGCATGATATTTCGTTTAGTGTTTCTTGTATTGTTGTTGCCCAATAGGTGAGCGCTTTACACGTACCCGTTTTCAATTCTTCTGCTATCAACGCACATATTGGCAATGAATCGGCCATTATGATTTTCCTATAAAGTCTCAGCTTGCTTTGCTTCACTGATGTAGCTAACGAGACCAGGCCCAATTCCCTTCTAATTGCGGGCATGGAGGTTGATTTCGGTAGGCCTAGTACTGCCTTTCACACGTGTCCTTCCAATTTTTGCCATATTGAGTTCGGTAAGTTGAGGGCGGCTTCCATACCATAGGTGATAGAAGGCACCACCTTTGCCTTGTAAAATTTTATTGCCGGAATAATGGAGAATTTCCCAAATTTGTTGTCGACCAGTCTCGTTTGTGCCGTAAGTCTTTTGACTTTGTCCCATAACTGATCTTGTATTGCGTTGTCACCTGCTGATCCATCTAAGGTTACCCCTAGGTATTTGAATTTGTCGACTACTTCCAGTTTGGCGTTCTCCAAATGCCAATTTGACTGCTTTGTATTTTTGTTTGCGGTTTTTTCAAAAACCATCACTTTAGTTTTTGTTGTATTAATTTCCAAATGGTTTGTTGACATATACTTTGCCAGATTGTTCAGTTTTCGTTGCAGCCCAATTGGTGTTTGGTCAATGATGATGGCGTCGTCTGCGTACCATAGTCGTGGTATGATTTCATTTCCAATTTTTGGTGGGAAAGCTCTTATTTTTTTTTCTTCCGTCTGGTAGTCCCCCAAGAAAGCGATGAACAGGGCTGGAGCTAGTGGGCAGCCCTGCTTTACACCTCGCTGGATTTCAATCTCTTCCGACAAGGTGCCTTGTTTATTCAGTTTTACTCTGATTTTTGTGTTTTCATGAAGCGCTTTTATTGGTGCCATGATGGACGTTGGGCATTCCCACTTGCTCAGTTTCAGCCATAGTTTTTCTCGATCAATTTTATCAAAGGCTTTTGATAAATCTACGAATGCCAGGTAGATTTTTGGGGCACCTTCTTTTACTTTTGCTTTCAAGATCTGAATGATCAATATATTTATTGTCGTGCCTCCCTTCTTCTGGAACCCTGTCTGAAACATGTCGAAGCAGGGTGCAGTCTTTGCCCATGTCCCAAAGTGGGTCAACAACTGGGTTGCGTAGATTTTGCCCACAATGTCTAACAGTGCTATGGGCCTGTAGCTTTCCGGGTCTTCTCTGTCGCCTTTTTTGTACACTGGCACAATTATGGCCTTTAGCCATGTTTCCGGCACCATTTTTGTCTGGGCACAATGTGAGAAAATTTCGCTAATTAGCACTGCCCATGCCTTCGCAGATTGCTTTAGGTCGATATTTGACAACCCGTCCGGTCCGGGGGCCCTTGATGTTTTTAAGTTTTTGATGGTTTTTTCAATGTCTGTGATGTTAGCCACGTTCACCCAAATGGCTGTCGTGTCTGATAATCCTTTAGTTGTTTGCGTTTTCGGTCGCTCGAATTGTGCCATTAGATATGATTTCCAATTTGGCTCAGAGACTTGATTTATCAGTTCTGGTGGCTTCGATGTATTTGTTGCTTTGATTATTCTCCAGAAATCGCTTGTTTTCTTTGAGCCAAGACTTTTCAACATTTTTTCCGCATCTTGTTGGTACATCCATAGTCTATGTTGCTTTAGCCAATGATTATATTTCTTAGCCTCCATCTGCCAGTTTTCCCAGTCTTCCTGCTGGTTTCTTTTTATTGCAATTTTTCTTAACCTCCTCACCACTTTTCTTCTTTCCACCACCAGTTTATCATATGTGTGTAATGCGTTTGATGTTTTCTTCTGTTGAGTCCTCGCTAGTTTTTTGTATGGTATCAGCAACGGTATGTAGTTTGGTCGAGTTTGTGAGGCTTTTTCTTGAACTTCCTCTGAGAGTCTATAGCTTGCTGTTATCGTTTTTACCTCTTCTTCTGTTAGACAGACTCTAGATTGCTGGTTGTTTATTTCGAGATTGTGTTTGTACACGTGATTTTCAGTTTGTGATCCTGTCCATTTGCATATTAGCAGATTGTGATCACTGTGTGTGGTTCTTTGGACTTTGTATTCTTCAATTCTGGGTATGAATTCTGTTGACACAAAGATGTAATCTAGGGTAGCTTTTGCATTCAAACTCTCCCAAGTTGGAATGTTCTTTTGTTTCGGAAATAGAGCTGCGATGTTGTGGAGATTTCTTGGTTTAATCAGGGTCTCCCATGCAACACCTCTCTCGCGGGTTGAATCTTGACACTTTCCCGACTTTGTTTCTTTGTTCCCCTCTCTGCAGTCGGCGTTTAAGTCGCCACATATGATGATGTCCGCATTCGTGTGCTCTATTTTGATTTCATCTATCACCTCTGCCATTTTTGCGCAGTACGTTTTGTTTGTCATCTTTTGGGGGTTCCAATACGTGTTTATTATGATGACTTGGTTGCCAATCCTCTTGCTATTTGATTTTCCTTCGTTGGTCCATGTGGTCAGTATTACTAACATCTCATATGATTCGTTTAATTTTGTCGGTGTTGCCAGGCCTACTCTCATTTTCGTTGCTGTCAATAGGCCTGAGGATGGTCGGCCTAACAGGCCCTTGCTTGCAGGTGCTATTTCCACTACATAGCCGTCTAGGCCGGGTTTTTCTTGTAGCCAAGTTTCTTGTAGGCATATGATGTCAAGTGCGCCTAAGTCCACGTCGCCCGGTCTGGTTAAGTGCGTATATCCTCTTGTGTTCCATGACCCCAGGATGAAACATTTCTTGGTTTCTTTTTGGTCACCACTTCTTTGTTCATCCCACATAGGTGCCGGTGACCGTGTTAGTTGCTAATTTTCTGTTTTGCCCATTAAGGCTGCTTTTAGCCATGCTAGCGGGCCCGTGTTCGTTGACGATTATATATGCTTGGTTCACTCTCCTGCAAGTATACAACTATCTCCTTTGTTTCAGGATCCCAGACCTCTCTTGCCAGTTTGTGAGCTCACCCTAGTGTTTCCCCGGACCTCTCACAGTTCCCGGGTAATCTGCGTACCTGTTTGCTATCTTCTTGGCGGTACCAACAGTTCGCAGGCAGCTGTACTCTTCCTGGAGGCTCCGGTGGCATTTGGGCATCAAGTGACGTCTGCAGCGTCCCTGCAGACTGAGACTTCTTTTCGGTTACGTGTTCTGTCTCCTCTGCGCTTCACCATGCGTCCAGGTAAGTCTCTCGCTATTCCTCTTCTGGGGACAGCCCTCCCTCTCTCAGGGCACGTTCGTTCCAGCCTGAGCTTGACACTGGCATCCTTTTGAACTTGAGTGTCAGGCTGATGTATTTGTTAGAGCCAATCCCTGGGCTCAGAAGAATAGACTGCTTGCTCGGCTTCACGTGAGTAATCCTTGTACTCCTGGCTATCTTCTTTATCACAGTATCAATCTAAAAGCTGCATGCATAATACTTTGTCCTGCTTAGTGTCTTGTTGTCATGTAGGTTAGTTTGGCTAACTTGACAGTAATACATATAAGCCATATCCAGGTAGGAGGCAGGAGGATTTCGAAGAGGAGTTGGGCATGGTGAAGCAAGGAGATACCACGTTCTCTGGTGATGATCGTCCCCAATCCCATAGGGGAACTCCCTTCCCATGTGATACTCCCTCTGTGCATCACCCCCAGGGGGACTATTGTACTGTGGACACACCAGCCTGGCACAATCTGAAAAGTCCGCCCTTCAGGGAGAAGGGACAACATCCTCAGATTCATCAATTCATCACAATGCTTACGTCCTTCATATATATTTATTTAATATGTATAGGTTACTCATTTAATGTACATGGAATGAATATATATATATTCAGTCTATGGAAAAAAAAGAAATTTTGGGACCCCCTCCTATAACTTTGCCCCCCCCCCCCAGACCAAACCTCACCAAACATTTCAAGAGTGGGCCATATACTTTTCTTGCAAAGTTTGGTGAGGATTCGTCCAGGGGGAGCGAAGTTATAAGCCGCCCAAAAAGTGCTCTTCCTATGGGTTTAGCAACTTAACCATGACTACATGGCCGCTAGCGCAGGCCATGTAATATATATATATATATATATAGATAGATATATATATATCTATATATATATATATACATATGTCACTAACAAAATACATTGTTATTGAAAGGGACGTTATGGTTAAGTTACTAATAAAAACCTATCACCTTTACTGAAACTATGATAAAGGAACATTCTGATTACAGTGCCCTACTAAAAACCTATGAAATTCACTGACAAAAAACGTTGTTAAAGGGACGTTATGGTTCAGTTGTCCTAAGAAAAACCTATCAAATTCATTAAAACAAGTACATGAAAGGAACATTATACTTACTTTGCCCTAATAACAACCTATCCATATTATGGTTACAAGTAAAACCGAAAACCCCCAGAAATTCACCAGTTATGGTAAACTAAGCAACCATAACTCACGCCACCACTGTGCACTTCTAACACTAACACCCATGACATGAAAGATGACATCACAAATGTTCAGACTGTTAGTTCAAAGGGCCCTAGCCATGCACACAAGGTAGTAGGGACTTGCCACTCCCAACATAACATAGTACACTGAATGGAAATATCCTGATATCATCTGCAATACTCTCCCCATCCCCAATGGGCTTGGAAGGTAGTCGCCTGTGCAGCTACCCGCCAATGAAGGATATGTGAGTAGCTGCGCAAATGGTGGCATATCTCACCTATGCTGCTGTAGCAAGTCTAACATGTCCTCCGCAATGAATCTACAAAGGACCTTAGGACATTCACATATTGCAAAGTATGTGAGATGGAACCAAGTATGGTTATAATAACTTTCCAAAGTTACCGAAGGCAAATGACATGCACTATGTTTACATATGTGTGCAGTCGAGAAACCATTATGACAGTGCTTCCATGCATGTTCCAATGTCTTCCTACACTCCCTGAAGCAAGGCTCTGTTCACGGCCACACCATTCCAAAGGCAAATGGTGGCATATCTCACCACTGCTGCTGTAAGACCTCTAACATGTCCTCCACAATGAATCTAGAAACGTGAGTACCTTAGGACACTTACATATTTACAAGTTTGTGGGATGTCAGAAGGTATGGTTATAATAACTAATCCAAATGAGCCAAGGCAAAGAGAATGCACTCTTTATACATATGTGCGCAATCCACATACCATTATCACAATAGTCGCATACATGGCTGCAATTCGTTACAGGGATTGTACTCAAGGCCTAGGGTCTTCGGTACATGCGGAGGCCTATGGCACCCACGAGCCCAGTCCGTGGACACACCCAAAAGAAGGCAATAAAGCCATGCATGGGAACATGTGGCCACGTAGCTTTCCTGACTACAGTTAGGGGCTTTGCAGGCACAAGACAATATAGTACACCAACTCCAAATATCCTCACATTGTCTCCAATTCACTCCCCTTCCCCAATGGAGTCTGCCTGCACTCACCAGAAAATGACAGTCACCTGTGCAGCTACCCGCCAATGAAGTATATGTGAGTAGTTGCGTAAAATGTCCATATTGCAAAACTGTGATAGTAAAACAATCCTTCCATGTGGCAATGTCTTACTGCCCTCCCTAAAGCAAGGCTGTGGACAAGGCCTAGCCTCTTGGGTACATGTGGAGGCCTTAGGCTCCGCCCATGCACTCAAAAGCCTAGGCCTTGCCCACAACCACTACAAGGCAATGGAGGCACTCAGGGGAACATGGCGCTACATACCATAATTGACAAATGTACCGCTGCCTCCAATACAACTACCCACCGCCACAACACAATGGGAAACCACACCGTCCTACGGCCTCTGCCCATGCACCCAAGAGGCTAGTCCTTTCGCATACGCGTTTCAGAAGGCAATAGAGCCATGTATGGCAACATGTGGCCACGTAGCTTTCCTGCCTACAGGTACGTATGGGTATAGTAACGGACCCAAACAAGGCACCATTCTCAAACCTACTTCCCATATTGTCTCCAATGCACTCACCATCCCCAATGGAGTCTGCCTGCACTCACCAAAGAATGATAGTCACCTGTGCAGCTACCCGCCAATGAAGGATATGTGAGTCGCTGTGTGAATGGTCCATATTGCAAAACAGTGATGGTAGAAAATCCTTCCATGTGGCAAGCCACACATTCTCACTTTCTTTACATAATCTGCAATGCAGTCCCCATTCCCAAGAGAGCATCCAAGCAGTTGCCACAGATGGTAGTCCCCTGATGAGCTACCCGCAAAATGCCTCACTGCTCTCCCATGCATGGAGTCATTGCATTGCGGGGGTGGTGGCCAAACCCTAGGCTCTTGGGGACAAGCGGAGGCATATGGCCTCCGCCCATGCACCCAAAAGCTTAGACCTTCCCACAACCACTACAAGGCAATTCTGGCATGCATGACAACATTTGGCCACGTACCATACTTCACAAATGTACCACTGCCACTGACAGCCCAACCCACCGCCATACCGCAAGGGAAACCCACAAAGTCAACATAAGCACCGGCACCCCTAGGCAGCAGCACAACACATTGTCACTTTCTGCGCATCATCTGCAATGCAGTCCATGTTCCTAATGGAGCGTCCATGCAGTCACCACAGAAGGTTCTGCCCTGAGGAGCTACCCGCAAATTGCTGGTTGGCTTGAATACACCACTCACACTCCACCGTCTTCTTCGACCTGAACAAATGTATCAATCTTCCACTTTTCCCTAGCCCAAGCTTTTCACCCCCTCCTTCACCCACCCGATACTGCAAACCATGTTTTGCAACCCCTTTCGGCGCGGCCAAATTGGCGCAGTGCTCGCCTACACCACTCGCACACCACCGTCTTCTTCGACCTGAACAAACATATCATATGTTCTGCTTCTCTCTCCCCACCCTTTCCATCCCCTCTTCCCACCACCACATGCCGTACATTATGTTTGTCAGTCCCTTTCAGCGCTGCACTGTCCTCCGATACACCATGGTGGCATTTCCCAAAAACTTTGATGCACAGCACGCTTCCCTCCAGCTAACCAAACCACCGGCCACGTCCAAAGTTCGTCGACAGCACAGCGTACTGCAAGCCAATGAGACTTCTGTCCGCTGAGTGAACAGGGAAATGGGTCCACGAAGCAGAGCCAGATCTCCCTAATTTTTTTAGACATATTTCCACCAAACACTCAAAAGCAAGCTTTCTAACCCAAGCCCCCGCTCCTGCCGCAAAGTTGGTGCCAATCCGTCCAGTCGTTCGGGCTCTAGCTGTGCTCAAGGTTTTTGTGCATTCAGTCTACGGAAAAAAATGTGGGACCCCTCTATACTTTTCCCCTCCTGCATGAAACTTCACCAAACTTGCCGAAATGATTCAGAGCGGACTATATACTTTTTTTGCAAAGTTTGGTGAGGATTCCTCCAGGGGGAGTAAAGTTATAAGCCGCCGGAAAAGTGGTCTTCCTATGGGTTTAGCAACTTAACCATAACTACACGGTCGCTATCGAGGGCTGTATAATATATATATATACATAAAAGTCACACCTATTTTTTTGTTTTGTTAGGGTGACAAATGAAATGGTAGTTTTGTCATAATTTCTGGTTCATTGAATATTTATACAAAAATCTCTGACTTCTATTTGTACTTGTAACCAGTTTTACTTTTGCAGGTGGGGACTCTGGAAAGTGTCTCTTTCATATCCCATACAGGGGAGACACTTATCTTCACTCAACATGCCCATGCAAGGTGTTCCTCTCTAATTCTATCCCCGGAATCTCTGAAATATGCATGTGCGCAGTAAGGTGTGGGCCCGGTTTCATTCACATACACGTTGTGCTTTATTTATTAGTGACCTCTACCACTTTCACGCTATTCAAGGGTACTGACACCCTACAGATTCAGAAGCACTGCTGCGATCCGGTAGGAGTCCAAGAACAAATCAGTGAAGAATCTACTGTTTACCAACACTTGGACAATATGGCGCTGCACTATGTACTGCATTGGGTGCGAGCCGAGGGCCTCAGCTCTGAAGTTTATTTCTTAGTGGGAGCGGTCCCACGGCATGCCACCACTGATGAATTTCTGGCCATGACACGTCCTTTAGAACCCATCACTGGGAAAGTTAAAGTTTGGGACGCATTCCTGGACAGGACAATTAATGCTATATGTTGTGTTATGGATGACATTCAATTGCCAACAAAACAATGACACTGGAGAGCCACTAATAGTCGGTCCTGTCTGGTCGTTAGCTACATGGCCAGGTTTATCTCCACGCCCTGATCCTGCTCCGTCAACTAAAGACACCATTGTCATCACTGCCGCTGTGGCAGAGGCTGTGAGAGTTTAACTAAAAAGACAGCCATCACATCATATACACCAGAGTATGTAACATATGCATGACTACAGCCTTTTTCCAGGGAACGCCCGGTTCCAAAAGGTGTATCAGATATGGTCTGATCTCACAAAACGTATGCTGCAAAATTGGAAGGTTCCAGATCATGAAAAGAGACAGTGAGTAGTGGAAGCATTGAGGGGGCCTGCTCTACAGATGGTACAGTTACTCCATGCTTTGTGTCCAGATCCTACAGCCCAGCAAGTGATGGAAGCCTTGAAAGGTGCTTTTGGTACCACAGAACCAGGAGATGATCTGGTGATGAAGTCCCACGCCACTATGCTGCGAGCTGAGAGAAACTATCCGAGTATGTGGTGCGGATTGAGAAGAGGTGTTGAAACTGCAAAATGGAACAGCTGAAAAAGCAGGTCCTAAGTGGGGGCTGAAGAGATTCCATTATTGCAGCTACAGCTATAGGAGAAACTAGATAATCCCACCCTCTTAAGAAGAAACACTGTCAGCCATTAGGGCACTGGAAGAGGAGATAGGCGATGTCACAGTGCAGTGCCATCCAGCACAAGGTCGGGCCACCACCCCAGATGGGGCTGCTAACACTCAACAGAGACAAATAGAAGAGTTGCGGCAATTGGTGAAGAAACTAAAAATACAACTGGAATCCAGGGAGAATCTACCGGCAAACATGGACCGGGGGGGAGGTGCCTTTCCATCATCCTGAGAGCAAGAAAATCAGGCTTTACCGGCAGGCGTAAGAGCCCTGCGAATTTCCTACACAATATTCTGCACCACTCCCTCCATGGAGTTTGCCATTGATGTGGGGCTGATGAGCATTCCACTCATTTGTGTGAGAGGGATTGAGATTATGCCTGCGTAGCTGCCCAATAAGAAGCCCTAAAATTCCACCCCAGCAAGGGCCATGTCGGGAAACGCTCAGGAGGTTCTAGAGGAGGAGCAGCTAGTGCCTCAACATCAGGAATAGGCTTCATCAAGGCAAACAAAGACCACCCAGCAACAACACAGAACTCTGAGATCAAAACCATCGGATGTCAGACTAAGGCTCAGGCTGCTCCAACATTAAATCATCTCTGTCAAGTCAATGAGCTCTGCAACAACGGGGTCAAACTGCCAGTGAACTGTTCCTGACCGAACACTGAAATGCATACCACCCATGGCATCCCAGCAGGCCTCATTGGGTCCACCATGACCGTACCAGTCGATCTGGAAGGGTGGACAACTAAAGCCTTACTGGACAGTGGATTCCAGGTCACGATAGTGTATGAACCCTACTATTGGCAACACTTGACTCATATACTTTTTGAACCGTTTGAAGGATTAAACGTAATGGGAGTTGGAGATGCGGCCTGCAGGTATCTCGGGTTTCTGTTTGTGAAAATACATCGGACACAGGAAGTGGCTGGAGCAATCACCACCGTGGACACCTTGGCGTTGGTTTGCACTATGAAGAACCTGAAGTGACGCCAGTCATTGGCAACAACTCTGCTTTTATGGAACTCTGGCAAAGCTGTGCAGGAAAATGGCTGGCCCTCAGTTTGCCCAAACTCTGAAAATGCATCTGGCTTGCCAAAAGGCTTACCTCAAGAGAGGCATTGAGAAGCTTAATCGACGTGAAGGGCCTTTGGGAGATGTGACCACCACCAATCATGGCTAAGCTCAAATACTTCCTGACAAGACTGTGCTGGTACCTGGACACGTACAACACCGAAAACAGGGCAGTCATAGAAGATTGGTGATGGAGGCTCCTGAGGGTGAAGACATGCCTAGAAGACTGTTGTTACAATGCACGTTAATCTCTATCTATCTATCTATCTATCTATCTATCTATCTATCTATCTATCTATCTATCTATCTATCTATCTATCTATCTATCTTGTATTGCGCCACTAACCCGAGGGCTTCAGGGCGTACACAGAAGAAGAAAGGAGACAGACAACAGACAACAAAAACAAACAAAGCAACAAAAAGAACAAAGAACCGCGAGAATCCATTACTCACAGAGGCGAAAATGATGGTAAGATATGGCGGGATACAAGAGTCGGTGCAAAAGCACTGTACTAGAAGAACAGATGTGTCCTAACCTTTGTCAAACAGGAAGGTGTTTGTTTCTTAAAGATAAACAAGGAATCACTATTAGCAAGATATTTGGGAAGTAAATTCCAAAGGCCGGTCAAAGCTTGCACCTCCAGATCTTTTCAGGGTAAATGGAGGTTGAACCAAGACAATATTACTGCTTGGGCGCAGAGGACAGGTAACTAGTTTCTTTTTTAGCCTAGCAGTAAGATAAGATGGAGCTTTACCATACAGGCATTTAAATACAATGGGTAAACCTTTATGTTGTAATCGCTGTTGCACTGGCAGCCAATGTAGGCTGCTCCTGGCATCAGAAACATGCATATTGCGCTTGAGGCCCATTACAGCACGTACTGCACTATTCTGTATGACCTGCAAGGTTTTAAGATTGGCCTGCGAGGTACCGATCATCAGACTATTACAGTAATCCAATTTACAGTTTACAATTGCAGCTGCAATCAGAGCAAGATTTTCTTTGGACAGATATGGACGTAGCTGCCATAAAAGCTGGATATTATAATGGCAAGAGGATTTAAGGTAATTGGTCTGACGGGTGAAAGATAGCTGAGGGTTAAAAAAGACCCCCAGAGTTTTTACAGATTTAGATACAGGAATAACATGTTGACCAATCAAAAAGTTGTCAAGTTTCTTTAATCTCTGCTGGGTACCTAAGATCAACAGCTCAGTTTTGGCATTATTGAGGGCTAAACAGTTTAATGCCAACCACTTCTGAATTTCAGCAAAGATGTAATTAATATGCTCTGCATCTTTTAAATACTCACCAGTGAGTTTGATGACACTCTGTGTGTCGTCAGCATAATTGGCGAAATAAATGCCCATGGCTGAGTAAGGGCGAAGAGAAGACGTGAGTAGATATTAATGAGAAAAGGCAAAAGACATGAGCCCTGCGGAACACCACATAGTAATAGGGATGCCATAGAATAAGCGTTATCCTTTGTTACCTTCATGTTCCGTGGGCCCAAGAATGATTTAAACCAGGCTGATGCTTCAGATGAGCATTTACCAATTGTGATTAGTCTATCTGCCAGAAGTTGGTGATCGACTAAATCGAACGGGGCGGATAGATCTAATAACAGGGCTGTATGACCTTTGTCAACAATCACTGTGAATGTGTTCAGGATTCTCATGAAGGAACTACTGGAACAAATTGGTTCATCAGATATTGAACTTAAGTTGAATCCAGATAAAGTGAAATTTAAAATGAAATTTAAACTTTTCCAGGAAGACTGGAGGCTGACCATCGAAAGAACTAGGCACTGGTTTATGCTTACTCATGGAGTGGGGCCATTACTAAATTGTTGTTTCTGTAAGTGTGAAGATGTCAGTGAATCTCTCAAACATTGGATATTGGACTGTGATGCTCTAAGTATAATTAGACAGACTGCTTTTGTTAAGGAAAGGGAGAGTTTTTCCTCTGAACATTCCAGAGAATTTTTTGGTCTAGACTGATGTGGGGAATTAATATATCATTGATTATCACGCTTGTACGTTTTCTGAATGGTATAGATTTTAATTGTTAATCATTGGATTTTATGTACTATGGAATTGAAGACTGGTTTGTACTTTTTTATTTTATGAACTTGAGGAAATGCCAATTAGCTATATACTTGTTTGCAATTTTTTTTTTCTCTCTGTATGTTAAATGTAAACTAATATTTGTTTTCTTGTCTTATCTCTTCTCATGTTTAGTAAATTTGTGAAAGGTTGTCTGTAAATCAAAACACAATACAAATAAAAAAGATAATGGCAATGTGATGAAAGACATCTAAGTCCCTATTAGCAATATAACTGACAAAACCATACGTATGCCTGGGAGTTTGAATATCGCACACTTCTGTCTCACTGACTCTGTAGCCCAAGCTACCACCCTATAGAGCAACTGTCCCCCATTCAATGCACAGAAGGTCAACTCTGGAGACTCACCGCTGTCTGAGCGAGCAAATGATCACCTATGCAAACAGCTGATACTGAGGGCTGGAGTGTTCTCTACCAGCGATTGGGATCTGGGCTAAGGCCATGGAGTGGAGCACCAGATCAGGCTGAATGATACCATTCCATTCCGGGGGAGAGGAAGGCGATGGCTCCTGCTGATGTGGAAGATGCTAGAGACCATCTTGAGGAGCTATTGGAGGCTGGAATAATCGAAGAATCCAGAAGCCCATATGCATCCCCTATAGTGGTCGCCTGAAAAAAGAATGATGAGGTAAGTTTGTGCATTGACTATCGCAGGTTGAACAGTCAAACGTTCCCCAACCAATACACTACGCTGCACGTTGGAGAGCTTGATTGCCTTGCAGGGAGCCGTTGGTTCACAATTCTCAACCTAAGAAGCGGCTACTTCCAGATTCCCATTATGCCTGAAGACCAAGAGAAGATTGCCTTCATTTGCACTCTAGGGTTCTATCAATTTACATGGATCCCTCAAGGCATTTCTAGAGCCCCTGCCACCTTCCAACACCTGATGAAGCGTACTATGGGGGATGTGAATCGCTGATACATTTAGATGATGCTATTGTTGGTGGCAACACGCATGAAGAACACCACCAGAGGCTATTGAAGGTCCTGGATCATCTCTGCCACCAGGGTATGAAGGCATCACTAGGGAA
The DNA here is from genome assembly GCF_040938575.1 of Ambystoma mexicanum. Taxonomy (NCBI): domain Eukaryota; kingdom Metazoa; phylum Chordata; class Amphibia; order Caudata; family Ambystomatidae; genus Ambystoma; species Ambystoma mexicanum. The sequence continues at coordinate 196,819,020 of NC_090927.1, read as the reverse complement.
AGGCCAGTTCTGCAGAACCAGTATGAAATATATCAGACATCTGGATCCGCAGAGGGAGTCAGTATGGATCTTGCCAAAGTTGAAGCTCTTCATAAATGTTTGATACCCCAGAACCTGCGGGAGATCAGGCGTTTCCTAGGTTTCTGCAATTATTACAGGCAGTTCCTACATGGTTTTCGCCAATCAATCACCACAGAAGAAATGTCCAGCATGGAAAGGGAACCATGAAGCACTTTATCATCCCCAGGAGATGTTTTGGCAGCGTTGGACCACTGCATGTGACAGACTATTTGCCATTTTGAAGAAGACACTCACGGGTGCCCCAGCTTTGGCACATGCCGACACACATTTACCCTATTTTTTCACATAGATGCCCGCCTCAACAGATTGGGTGCAGTACTGTATCAAGAGAGTTAGGGACCTACCAGGCCTGTTGCTTTTGCTAGTCAGCGACTCAGTCCATCAGACATAAATTACCCGACACACATGTTGGTGTTCCTGGCTCTCAAATGGTCAGTCACTGTAAAACTACAAGTCTATTTCTACAGAGCTCATTTCAAAGTGCGGACAGATAATGATCTGCAGAACTACATAGTGAAATCTGTGAAACTAGATGCCACAGGTCATCGTTGGCTGGCTGCATTATCAGCCTACAATTTTGAAATGGAATATTGTCCAGGAATCAAAAGCATTGATCCTGATGCACTGTTTTGAGGGCCACCCGACAATGAGGGATAAGAAACAGAATACTGAGAATCCATCCCTGGGGTTTCAGTGAGCGCCTTGCCCTCTTTGTGACTGAAGAATTCAGACATCCAGACCAAGCTTAACTAATAGACTGTCTTGGGGGACCAATGACGGAGTTCCTTCCAGTTACTGTGAAGTTGCAAGTTTAATTGCACCTGAGTTACTTGTCAAGATCAGAGGTACGACAAGCCCAGCTCACGACTCCACCATCAGGGAAGTTCTCAAGGTGAAAGAGAATGGAGCAGGAGGACCCCCAAAACTGAACGATCTGGCTAACCAACTAGCTTACACCAAAGAATGGAAGACACTAGTCATAAAAGGGGGTGTTTTGTTCAAGGAAATCCAGCTTGGAAGTGCCTCTTTTATTTCCTGTACAGGGTGGCACTAATCTTCACTCGACATGCCCATGTGTGGTGTTCTCCTCTAATTCTAACCTGGATTCTCTGAAACTCGCATGTGTGCACTTAGGTGTAGGCCCTGTTTCATTCACATACAGGTTGCACTTTAATTGTTATTTGCCTCTACCACTTTCACGCTATTCAAGGGCACTGACACCTTACGTATGGTTGCTAAAATGTCATTCTCTGTCATTTGTATGGATTTCAGGTTCCGTAAAAAGTGTGTTTTACCTTTTATATACTTGATCTGTTTCTGCATAAGTGTTTGGAGTAGGTGGTCTATATATACTCATAATGGTTGTAGTACACTTTCAGTAGCTACTGCTATAGGTCTGCCTGGTGGCTTTGTAAGAGATGTATGTATCTTTGGAAGGAGATGAAGATGTGGTATTTTGGAAAATGTTTTAAAGAAAGTCCAGTCTGCCTGCCCACAGAGAGAAGGTGATTGTGTTTGGCTCAGTACTGTGATAACAATGGGTGATGGTGCTCAGATGAAATACTGGGTGTAGACCCTGATGGGTCTTTCTGAAGTAGTTTTATCCATACATTCTTATGTATCAAAGTACTCGAGTTTGTATTTTTATTTATTATTTATTTATTCATTTTTGTTAATAAATAAACTTTACAAAAATTTCAAGTAAGAAATAATTAACAGAGAAGAAACAAAATAATAATGCAACAAAGATAAAGAACAGAATAGTACATTAAATTAGGTACTTATTTCCCAAGTAGGTCACCTAAAGTACAAACATTTGAAATTAGTGCAAAAATTCTGAACCAATACAATACGAGGTCGCAGCACAGAATTCGAGATCATTTACGAAAACAGATAATACATAATACATTTTACAAAGTGCATCATGAACAAGAATATACACACATACAAATACAAATATAACTTTCCTATACTAAAATAGTTTGCACACCTCAGATAAAAATCACAGTACTGCCAGTTTTTGATTTGCTGTGCATCATATCCCACCACAGTTTTTCAACATAAACCCGTTCTGGGTTCAGTACAACATTTTTTAAATAGCTAATACGTTGCCTCCTCAGGGCTACACATTCCGTCAGCAGATGCAGTAGCGTTTCCCTAGACTCACACAAATTGCAAATACAGCAAATCACCGTTTCCCTACTTATCTCACCTCTTCCCAACAGAATCTCTCTTGTCGAGAGGACGTTTAGTCTAACACGCATAAAGTTTTGTCGCTTGATCTTATGAGGAAATCCCACTTTTTTAATGGGAAATAATCTGCAAGCACAATTTTGGGCCTAGCACTCCATCAACTGTTTGAGCCCAATCATTTAGTTGAAGAAGTCTTTTCATCTTCATTGGATGCTGGAGCAGGATTTCTAATATTGACTCCAATTTCGTTAGGGATAAGAGCCATTCTTCATGGAATATTGATACAAAGCCTACCTGGGGCCGTCCTTCCCGTATCCCCTTCCCCAGCAGTAAATATAAAGATTCAATCAGAGTCATATAAAGTTTCCTGCACAGGGACAGCCTTCTCCATTCCACCATACTTTCAATAGATTGTAATCCTAGCTCATATCGAATATCTGGTAGTGGGACACACTTAGGTAAACAGTGTAAGACCGCCAAATCAAGGCTTCATATTTATTCACCTCACTCAAAACCCATACTGGGAACAATACAAGGCCGTAACACAACTGTAGTATGGTCTTAAAGAGGTAAAAATGTAAAATCGGGAGCATCGAGAATTTACCATATTTTTTGTCCATTTCTCTCATTTGCGCAATTTGTTTATATACCTTGTATTGGAGATAATTGCGATAATAGGTGCCACGAAAATAGGAAAACCCAGATAAATCATAGATGTCTTCACAGCAAGTCTTACACTATTAAGGAACCACGTAAAGCCAATTGGAGTAATGCATTTGCTTAATCTCATTACTACAGTCTTTTGTGGATTTACTTTTAAACAGTTTGCCACTATATATTTGTTGAAAGCAATTATTAATCTTTGGAGCCCTTTTGGGGTGTGATCCAAAAATATGAAATCATCCGCGTAGGCCGAACAGCAGATTTATTTACCCTCAATCTTACGAGGTACAAAAGCTGCTGCATCCAATATAGTGTGTACATCTGCCATATATAAATTAAATAGAACTGGGGCAAATATACAGCCTTGACGGAGACCATTATAAGTACAGATAGTGTTGGATAACAACCCCTCCCTATTCATGCGTATTTGGATATTTGACCCTTTATGCAGGTGAATTAATATACAAAGAACACCAATCGGCAGACCTAGTTTTTTAAATTTGGTCCATAGTGTAATTCTGTCTACCAAATTGAACGCAAGGGATAGGTCCATAGAGGCCATACATATCGAAGGACCGTAGTCTTTCCAAGCTATTTGTTGCAGGGCACATAAGAGCCCGCCAACATCCGTTCCCACCTGCCTTATAAATCCAATCTGTTGTATAGATACGATATCGTTTTGTGAACTCCATTCTTCAATATGCTTTGGAACCATACCAGAGCACATTTTTAGTCAGCGTCCAGTAATGCTATTGGGCGATAATTCAGTGGACTACCCCTGTCGCCTTTCTTGTAGATTGGAACCACGTATGAAATCTGCCAGGATGGAGGCTGACACTTAGTTAAAATAATATCTTTAAATAAGAGGTGTAGTGCCTTAGACCACAGATCTGCAAGTTTTTAGGGTTGCATTCGTTATCTGATTAGGCTCCACAGCTCTAGATGGGTTACCCTTATTAATCAGGTCCATAATGTCCTCAATAGAAAATTTTACATCCCAAGCGCTAGCCTTCATACCATCCAATTGTGGGGATATCAGCTCTTTCCTTCCATAAAGACTACTGAAATGCCCAACACCAAACCCTTTCCGATATAGTATTGCTTTGGACTGTGGACTGGGTGATCTCCATGGCATTTATCAAAATCCAGAATTACCTCGAGCTGCCATCATTCAAGGCAGCAATCATGTTTTCACTATCGTTTTGATACATACTCACACGGTGACCCTTGATCCAGGTTCTCAATTTTTGTTTTACCTTCATTGCGGCCTTTTTTTTTGGGCCATTGGGACTTGGTATTTTCAAAATGAATCGTATTTCTCTGCAGCACAATTTCTTCTTATTTTGCACCATGAAGTCAAACCCATATTTATGCCTTTTACGTACAGGTCTCAGTACAGTATCTTTCACAGTTTTCTTAATTAGAGACTGGATACAGGCACCAAAGGATGTATGTGTATATGTGAGCAATTTAGTATCCATGGTAGAGCTGTGCAAGCCAGTCATGAGAAGGGTATTCATTTTGCAGACGTTTCCATCATGCCAGACAATTTTAGATTTCTTATTATTTACACTCACAGGGACGGTGTTGTGTTTCCTTATATTCCCCTACACATGGATAAAGGGTGGCCTGAAGCATCTTATGATCACTAAACCTGGTGTTGTTTATCTTGAACTCTTTTACTTGATCCAAAAAGGCCCTTTGCCATAAATATATAATGATGATTACCCAAGCTATTAACGCTGGTAGTCTTGATTCTATTAAAGACACAAAGGCAAGCATTATGCTTAAACTCTTTAGTGCCACTTCTAGCAGCTTCTTCAAAACTTAACTTTATCTGTTTAACACTTTTTATTTTTTTGTTTTTTTCCAAACAGTTAAACCTTTAAACCAAAACATCCAGCACCTGGGACTATCAATCCCCATAAATCCTCAGTGTCCCTGTAGTTTTGAACCTAGTCAAACAACCAATCCTGGACTAGCACATCCTTTGCCTCATATCCTGCCTGTACCTCCTCCTCTTTCTTTGATGAACTTGCAGTAACCGTAACTAAACATAGTCCACCGCGACATCTTCAACATGGAACTTCTCCCAACTTGTGTCCTTCCTCCGACCACCGGCCGACTCGTCTGTCCAGACGCCTCCAGCTATCTGCAACCCTTCGACTCAGCTACTTTGGTCTTGTCACCTAGGACCCAAACAAAGCACACAATTAGGGTGGGAATACGCAGCTTCTAAAATGTAATCACATCCCAGCAAAAGAATAGCAACATACATGTCACAGAAATACATCAACAGGATGTCATGGAACTATCCCACTCTGCGTATAAGGGCGGGATAATGCTCGCCTCCGTGTCTTTAATAGAATAAAGACTACCGGCGCTAATAGCCTGGGTAATCTTCATTCTATATCCAGACCGGTGGTGAGCATTATGCTTGTTCAAAGCTTTCTAATACCACATTAGCTACAGTAGAGACTGGCTTAAAATAAAAGGTCTTAAACGTAGCTTCTGAAGACCAATCTGCGGACTTCAATATATCTTGCAAAGAATCTCCTGCCGCAAACGCTTTGGACGCCATTGTTCCCCTCACTGAGTGGGCCCCAAAGATGCTCAAGTCTATGCCTGCCCAGAGCATGACCTCTCTAGCCCTCCTGGCTACGGTGGCTGAAGCTATCGCATGAAAAGGCCTCCTGCGTGCTATCAGCAGCCGCTGCACTCCCGCTGGCCTAAAATCTTTCGTCACTCTCTCATACTCCTTGATGCAACGTGCCACTCAAAACTGATCAGGGAAATAAGGATATGAAATGACTGTAGACGCACTCTTCGTCCTCCGAACAATCTGGAATGCTACTCCCTCTGGAAAAAATACTTTCCTGTTAATCTCTAAAGCTTTCACGTCGGAGACTCTCCTGCCTGACACGAAACACAAAAGCATAGCTAACTTGCCGGACAACCGCTGAACCGATAAATGCTTGTTTGCTGGCCACTGCTTAAAGAGGCGAACAATGACTTCGACATACCACAACATGGAATAAATGGAAGCTGGTAGCTTGCGCATTTTCACTCCCCGCAATAATCTCACTACTTCTGGGTGTTCCCCGACAGGTCGGCCTTCACATCTCTTGTGACCTGCGGAAATTCCTGACCGATACACCCCAAGCGTGTGAAATGCTCGCCCACTCTCGGACAGCTCCGTCAAGAAATTGAGGATTTGCACTACATATGCCGAATCAGGATGGGCACACCATTCCTCCCATTTGGCCCATGCATCGTCATAGCTCCTAAGGCTGGAAGGCACCCATGAGTCCCTGATACAATCTTCAGCTGCTCCCGAAAGGCCCGGCAAGTCCAATAGTTTCCTGAAATCCTGCACGCCAGCACCTGCTGGGACTCTGCCTGTACCAGGGGATGTACCTGCCCCCTCGGATCACATAGAAGGTCCGCTTCCCATGGAATCAGTCTTGGGAAATCCGAAGAAAGTTCCATCAGAATCGGAAACCACACCTGCGATTTCTGCAACGGCACCACCATCACTATCTCCGCTCGTTCCTGACAGACAGGATCCTCGTAAGCATTATGAACGTGGGAAAGGCATAGTGTAGCGCTCCTGCCCAGCTGTGGAGAAACACATCCGTCCCTATAGCTCCTGGGTCCAGCCTCCAGCTGTAATATCTGGGAACCTGCGCGTTCAACCTGGAGGCAAAGAGGTCTATCTCTACTGGGTTCCACACTCTGTAATTGTGAGAAAACTGGCTTGATCAACTTCCAATCGCTGGAATCCTCCAGATACCTGGAGTTCCAGTCTGCTAACACATTGTGCCGCCCTTGTAGATACTCTTCTGCTATCACTAGCTTCTTCTGCAGGCAATTGTGCCAGAAGTCTTTTGCAATCTCCGCTAACATTCTTGACCTTATTCCCCCTAGCTTGTTCATGTATTGCACCGCTGAGATGTTGTCCATCCGCAACAGAATGCAGCAATTCACTCTCTCCTTGATGAAAGCCTTCACCGTGAAACACCCTGCCAGAAGCTCTAGGCAGTTTATGTGCAGTGCTAGCTCCTCTTCTGACCACCATCCTCCTGTTTGTAATGGACCACATCTGGCACCCCATCTGGACCTACTTGCGTATGATTCTATCACTAACTCTGGCACATCCCCAAAGATGGCCATGCAGTTCTAGGCTTCCATGTTCTGCAACCACCATTGCAACTCTACTCTCCCTTCCAGCGGCACCATCTGATGATACCTCACACCTCTTTGCAGGTACCTGATCTTCAGCCTTTGGAGCGCTCTGTAGTGCAGGGACCCCAGATAAATTGCCTGAATGGAGGCTGCTAGAAGCCCTAGTATTCTCGCTAGACTCCGAAGTGAAATAGGAAAATTCCCAATCGCTATCTTCAGCTCCTTCTTTATCCCCTTAATTTTCTGCTGGGGTAAATCTAACGTGGCCTTACTGGTGTCTACCACAAAACCGAGGAACTCCATCCGCTGTTTCGGACTGGGCTCTGACTACTCCCAATTGATCAGAAAACCTGCTCTGCCAAAGATGACTTGTTCTGCGCTAGTCCTAAGACAAAGTCTAAGTAAATAATAATGTTGATCCCTCTGTCTCTGATGGCCTCTGCTACCGGCCTCATCACTTTCGTGAAAGCCCAGAGGGCCGATGCTAGACCGAAAGGTAGGCACAGCTCTGTCCTTTCCAGAAAAACTTGAGAACATTTCTGTGTTCCTGAGCTACTGGAATGGTCAGGTAGGCATCTTTTAGATCTAACCTTGCTAACCAGTCTCCCTTGCGCAATATATCCATGAGGAGGTGAATCAACCCCATCTTGAAGTGTCTTTATAGAAGCCAGCCGTTCAACTCTTTTAGGTTGATAACCGGCCTCGACTTCTCTTTCGTGTTCCCCCAGAAACATATTGCTGTAAAATCTGGGGCTCCCGGAGGGGCACATCTCTATCGCTCCCTTTTCCGCTAGCGCTAGTAATTCTCTCTCTCTCTCTCTCTCTCTCTCTCTCTCTCTCGATATCATGATACATTACATGGCGGGATGTGTGTCTGCTGGGGAAAGCCTACAAACTCCAACTTTAAAACTGCTACAGTCTACAAAACTCGGCCTCTCTGCCCGTGGAAACCTCTTCCTCTGGAGGGGAAAAAAGCATCCTGTTGCCTATTCTCCCAGTACTGTGCTCTGGGGCCTTGAGACCATCTTGCATTGAAACGACCGGCCGATCGGCCTCTATGGCGACCGGTCCCAGCGAAAACTCATCCGGGGAATATCTTGCGGATTGATGCCTGGGCTTTCTCCAGCGCTGTGTAGGTCCCTACAAACCGGGATATCTCCTTAGCAAAAGCTTAGCCGAATAACATGCCTTAAACTGCCTCTCACACTTCATAATTGGCGAGGTCTCCTAACTTACTGTCGATCTTGAGTAATAGACTGCAGCACCTCTCTGCAGACAGGGCGCAGCTGGCATTACTTAGAAAGCATACTGCTCTGGCCAGCGTGGGTACCTCTACCGGCTACTCAGTGTCTCTAGACCTTTCCGCCAAATCCATTATTTATGCGAGGGGTCCTGCCATATCTAGCACCTTATCCTGACAGGCCTTCCAGACTCGATCTACCCCTCTCCTTACATCTTTCGTGGCCTTAGTCATGAAGTTGACCATCTTGGCGTCTAGCTCCGGTGTGTCCATGATCTTACTAGGGAGCTCCAGCTTGGGGCATTCTACCCTCATTCTGAAACGCACCTCCCTCTCCAGGGGTTTACGGATATGCTGCGCCATATACTGTGCCACTCTCAGGGTTGGCAGCCACTCTGTCGATTTCGGGTGCCTAATACTCTCTAGGTAAAAAATGTCCTCTATGTGGTCCCCTTGCTCTAGCCCCTGGGGTTCCTTACCGTTGCTGTCAACTTTATCCTCTTCTATGAGGGCTTCCTCGACCTCCTCCTCTTCTTCAGAGGAGGATTTATTGCCTCCTTTGGATGCCCCTGGGTTTAACACCCCTCGGGTAGGGGGCAAGAGGTTTGGCACTGCCAATCTCCCTAAGAAGGCACTCCTCAGCTTGCCAAAGGGGTCTGCAACCTCCTGGGGCTTCTTCTGGGCCTCTGCTATTTGGCCCTGGGGGGTAGAAGAGTGGGGGGCCCTTCTGGGTCTTGTCCACCTCCTTATGTGCCGGTGCCTGCTTCTTGTGCAGGACCTGTGATGTGCCCTCACTTGGGCTGAGCTCTCTTGTCCTCTCCTTAGGGGCTGTTGCAGTGATGAGGGATTCTAGCACTGCTAGTCACTCATGTATGGGTTGTACCCCTTGGGAAACAGCCATTGCTAGCGAGTCCCCTAGACCCTCTTAAAGCTGAGTGACAGGTCTTTGTCTCCCTCCATCTCCTATTCGATATACTCCAGATTGGTGCTCTCTTCCTCAATTCTTGCAGAGGGCAATGCAGGAGAGAGGCTTCACTATGAGTCTTTTGCCGTGAGCTGTTCGCCGGCTCCCTTACAATGCCTTTTTTGTTCTTACCGCCCGGGAAACTTGTGCGCATGCACGATAGCTAACTTACTCTGTGTGATCGGGAGAAACACTGGGCCCTTTCCTCTAAACTGCTACGCAGTCGGAAAGGACGTACTTGGAGAGCTGCAATGCTCTGGGGAGAGCACCAGTTACCTGGAGCGAGTGAGAAAACTTGTGGTCCCGGTGCTCTCCCTGCTCCAATCTAAAGCAAACCAAATATAAAAGGTGACGGCTGCGTTACCTGAAACGCGTGTCCCCCCTGACACGTCTACATCAACTACCGTGCCTCACAGCTCTAGAAACCAGCAATCGGCGTTCGCCGTTAACTCATGCAAGTAAAGAAACACAATACACTAATCACAAACAATCTGGCTATCCGTTTAATCTTTGCCCCCTTATCTGCTTTACGCTTTCCAAGTAAAAACACATAGAGCAAATAAAGGGCGACTTATCTGCTTCAGAAGCAGCAAAGAAAGAGGAGGAAGTACAGGGAGGATGTGAGGCAAAGACTGTGCTGGTCCAGGATTGGTTGTTGGACAAGGTTCAAAACTACAGGGACACTTAGGATTTATGGGAATTTGTAGTCCCAGGTGCTGGAAGTTTTGGTTTAAAGGTTTCACTGTTAGAAAAAAAGCGTTAAACTGATAAAGTTTTAAAGAAGCTGCTATGAGAAGCGATATTAAAGAGTTTAAGCATAATGCTTGCATCCAGTCTTGACAAAGAATCTATGTTTGAGGTTCGCTTACCATCTGACCGTGTAGCAGAACTCGCAGTGATGTCAAGAAGTGCATTTACAGAAAATAGACCCCATTAGCGAACTTATCTAGCCAAATCTGGCCTCGGAGTTTCTTTCTGACCACAAAAGTGATGGGTGGAAGGTTTTGAATTAATCTAAACCACTGGCAATTGCTCTGGGCCAACCTTCCACACCACCGTTTTTTAGCCCGTCTGAGCCATTGCAAAAGGGGACCAGCCATGTGCAAATCAGTCAGCAGCTGCCGCCACCGAAGGTAGCAGCCCAGCCCGAACTGCTAGGCCAGGTTCCCTCTGCACAGAAAACCAAGCAACCCCAGACATGTTTCGGCCTTGTTGGACCTCCTCAGTGAGGTGCAGCCTGGTTCCCTGTGGCGCAGCGAGCAAGGGACCCACGTCTGGGTATACCCTCTCTCACAAGGAGAAACAAACTGACCACAAAAGTGATGGGTGGAAGGTTTTGAATTAATCTAAACCACTGGCAATTGCTCTGGGCCAACCTTCCACACCACCGTTTTTTAGCCCGTCTGAGCCATTGCAAAAGGGGACCAGCCATGTGCAAATCAGTCAGCAGCTGCTGCACAAAGAGGGACCACCCAAGGTGATGTTTCGATTATTTACTTGGCTAACCATCAACGGTCTTAAACCCAACTCGAAGTGGCCATAATCATTTATACTCGTCAGCAAGCATTCTGCATTTACGTGTCCTGCTATAATTATCTGACCCCTCCACCCCCCTGTGTTGATCACCTTATTTATCTCACTTAAGGTCTCACAGAGGTTTCAGGAGGGGTTCCAGTATATATTAATCAGCAGGATATATTGGCTCGGTGATTTTAGTCTAAGCTCCAGCATACCAGCTATCACTCCTTTTTATGCCTGTATTTCTCCCCAGTGCAAAGGAGTGCACGTGGGATGTGCAATGCACAGCACAAGATTGTATTGTTAAAGCAATTTGCAGCTGGGAAGGGCTACAAAGGCTTGAACCAGGGGTGTTGCTAGGTCTGGAAAAGATCTGGGGCTATGCAAATGTTGAGACTAGCTAGCCTTTTGGTTGTACCCCCTGAGTTTCTATCCAGGGCTACAACCAAAAGACACAGGTCTATAGCCCCCTCAGCTCCAGCGCGCCACACAGACTGGAACCAGGAAGCAAGTACCACTTACCAGTTCCTGGCAGGTGTGCAGGAATCGGAGAGCGACCCTGCTGCTTAGCTACAACGTTGCACAAGGTGTACTGTGCCTGTAATTAGTGAGTTTAATAATTCCCAGAGAAGGTGTAATACCTGTCAACACCTTCAGAGTAGATGCTGTGCTAATTACCTATAAAAGGTAGTTGGCATTTGTTGATATTATCCCACAGCATGATACTCAATTTATCGACCTCAGAAGATTGAAAGGCTTAGTGGACCCTGCCGGGATTCGAACCTGCATCAGCAGGTTGCACACAGATGTCAGAACGAGCTGCTCAGATGGCTGTGCTATCTGACCGGCTAGACTGCAGTGCCTCCCATTCACAATTCCGAGTGCAAGTCGGCAAGTACCAGAGTGCCAAATAAAGGTCAGTGCTGGGAGAACTTCTTGCATGACATGGGACACCCAAACAAGGCACACTCCATCACGGTGTGTTTAAGCCCACTCCACATGTACTAAAGTAAAAGCTATTGGTGTTGTCAGTGCTTCTCTATTTTGCCTGCACATTCATAGGTTTCTCTGCACCTTCCCACTCCCCTTCAAACCTATTTCTATTCGCAAATGTTTGTTTCATTCCTACTTAGAGGCATTTCAAAGCAGCAGGTTCTTCTCAAGCTGTCTCCTTAAATGTTATACATACTTCTCAAATGATCTCTGCCTCAATGCCAATAAGACAGAGATCGTCCTCATTGGGACCCATGCTCCTGCTATCCCACTTTCAGTCTGGCCAGCCTCCCTTGGCCTTGTGCCCTGACCGGTTAATGAGGCTAAAACTCTGGGGGTTATCTTTGACTCCACTCTCTCCTTCTCTTCTCACATCTCAAAAAAGTCTTACTACCAGATGCACTTCCTCAGAGGTATTCTACCATTTCTCACCTTCCTCCAGAGGCTCACCATCTTCAGAGCCTTGGTTCTCTCAAGGCTGGACTACTGCAACAGCCTCTTTCTCAATCTTCAAACGGCTACTCTCTGTCCTCTTCAACTCATCCAGAGCAGAACTGCAACACTTATCCTTGGCCTCAAGCCCAGGGACTGTATCTCTCCTGCTCTGAAATGCCTGCAAGGATCAAGTTCAAGACCCACTGAATAATCCACGAGGCTTTCTGGGGCCGGGGCCAGCACTATCTAGAACACTCTCTTCGTAAATACTCTCCCTCTAGAGCCCTCTGCTCGTCCTCCTCCAACTCTTTGAGTGTGAGCCGGTTTTCAAAACAGTGATTTGGGGGTAGATTTCTATCCGCTGAAGGTGACTCCCTCTGGAACAGCCTTCCTCCCTCTCTCCGTCTTGAGCCGGATCATCTTAAATTCTGGAAACTCCTCAAGACCTTCCTCTTCTCTTCCGCCTTCTCTTCCTCCTTCTCTCTCCGACTCCACTGCTAACCTCCTTTCCTTTCTTCTGCCTCCCTCCTCCTTCTCTCCACTAACTCTGTTCAACTTGTTGCCGACTGGTCACCTGGTTCACCTCTAGAACCTTGCAGGCCCCAGACTCCCCGGCCAGTCTTGCACTTGCCTCCCGGCCTCTGCACTATGTTCAGCATTACTGCACTTAACACAGGGCCCTGCACACTTGTCCTCCTTTTCCTCGCATTTCCTTCTGTACACTTTCACGACCTGAATGAACTAGGACTAGTACATCCCCCTCCCCCACCCTTTTGTCTCCCCTACCCAACTTGGGTCGCGCCCAGGGGTGTTGCTAGGTCTGGAAAAGACCTGGGGCTACGCTGATGTCGGAACTGTCGGGACTGGGGACTAGCTTGCCTTTTGGTTGTAGATCCTAAGATTCTATCCGGGGCTACAGCCAAAAGACCAGGGGCTATAGCCCCCTTAGCCCCATCCCAGCAACGCCTATGGTTGCGCCTGAAACACTTCATGCACTTGCACTAGGCGAAATGCCGTCAGGCCTAGTACGCTAGATTTCTGTTAGATCATTCGGAAACTTCAAGGCCTAAGAATTACATTGTATTCCCTTGTTCCCTTCCCGCCTTGGAGCGCTTTGAAGCACTCCACCTGTGTATAAGCGCTGATAAATAAACAATTACAATGTAAATCTTCCCCTTAGCTCTCGAATCTATAAAACGGGAATTGTACCTAGGAAACCTTGGTATTAAAATGTATCTTTTGCTTAGCTATGCCAGGTTATGCAGGGGCGATCCAAAATTGCCTCATCTGCGTTCTTTTATATCACATTTCCCCAGTCCTCAGAACTGCTGAACTGCGCTATGCATATGAGGTTTACTGGAACACAGTCTGTTATAGGTTCACGTTATATGCTATGTTGCACCCTGAAATCTACAGATTATTATCAAGCAGCGCCCCTCGCCTGCTCCACTACCGTTTGATTGGTTTGCCGGTAGGAATTGCCCTGATTCGGGTGACATTTTGAAAATATATGTGTCATTCTGCGATGAACAAATAGAAGGCTCTTTTGTGGGAGGCAGTCATTTGGCGAGCTCTAGTTACTATCCTGAGCACACTATCCTACCATGAACTCTAGTCGAGTGCCCTAGAGTGAGGTATTGCACCCATCCATTGGTGCCAGGGAACGTTGTACAGGCTGGAACGCAAAATGGATGTCAAGTGAGAGATGCAGAGTCATGCCAAGTCTTGTTTGCGTTCCTCCAGAATTATCCCTATCATTACAGCTGTGTTTGCCCGTCCGCTGAGGCGCACTCATCTGCTTAAATGGTTTGAACCTTGTTAGTGTTCACGCTCATCTCGGCATATCTTGGCACGGCTTCATTATCATCTGCCGGAGACTTGGATCGCTGTGATCCAATTTGTCTGCATTAGGATTTTGATAATGGAGTGGCCTGGGGAGGTTTTTTTGCACCCTCCCCGCCAAGGCTTGAATTATGTTTGTGTCTTGCCAGGGAATTTGAATAGCTTGCTGTATTAATATGCTGACCCCCCAAACAAGCACAATGGAAGGATCAAGCATCTGTGCTGGCAGAGGAAGCACGATTCAATAAGCATGGAAGCCATTGTCGAGATATGGTGCGTGCCAAGGACCACGTTTGCTACAATAGCGAGGCGCTGCAGAAAGTGGTGAAAAGAAATGCCAATCAATCAACTGAGACTAGAAACTATGGACTTGGGAAAATACTAGACCAGTGGGGAAGACATTCTTGCGAGGTGAAGGCAGATGCAGAACCTCAGTGTCAGAGATTGAATATCGCAAGAGTCTACAGGAGTGTAATTCATGGGGATTGGGCTCAATCGTAAAGAGTAACACACATGCATGATTTCTAGTCTTGGGAAGCCAATGGGCCATTGGAAGAGGCCAAGAGGGAGATTGTGCTCCCGAGCTATCTGCGGCACTGGACAGGTTTGTGTTGCATGGGACATCCTTTCTCAGGTGTCTTTTTTTTTTAATCATCAAAGACACAGCTGCAATACCAGCGAATACCAGTTATCCCCGTGTTGATGGAACTGTCAAAAAGAACTGTGCTGATGGGTTCTATGCACCACAGAAGCAGTAATGGGCCCTCTGAGGTTGAAGGATTACCATGACGACCCAAACGATAAACACATAACATACCCAGGACCTTTTAATTATTTTTTTACACTCTTTTTATTGAAATGTTTTATGTTTGATTGACATATACTGTGTTAAAACAGCAGCACAAATAATCCAGAAGACAAGCAAGCTGCACAATATTGGGTCGTGACCATAATCAAGGGGACAGTAGGACACAGAGGTTATACAACACAATGCCAAAGCTTTGCTATCAGCATAAGGTGGTGCAGCTGTCAATTCCGAAATCTCAACCACATTGGCATTTATCCCAATCCCGCTCACAAAATACCCTTCCTTGCGTGCCTCTTCCTAGTTGACTTGGCGCGTATCCAGTCTCTACTGGTGTGTCCTCACTCCTCAGAGTTTGACTCCGCTCTGGTGCCCAAAAGGTAATACTTATACTCAGACCATATGTTTTTAGGTGTACATGAAACAGAAAGAGTGACAGTTGTATGACTGAATGGCTGAATGACTAAATACAGAAAGCATACTGCATTTGGTGCGCGTTTCCGTGTTTTTACATTTTTTATTCAGTTTTAAATCAAATGTCATCCCAACAATAAAGCTTTTGCAAATAACAAACATGTAATGAAGTTGGGCCATCAACGACTTCAGCTGTCAGAGTGGAATGACTGCTAAGAGCTCAACATTACTTGCAGTGTTGTGATCAGCAAGACTCGGAGAAATGAAATTGGCTTTAGCTTTAAAAAAAGTGACAACCAGTTGATTGAAAAAAACTGCAATAAAAGGCTGCTCCTCTGACAATCTGCCGGCCTGGGCTTAGTCGGCCTTGCTGTAAATATGTCTATGACCTTTTCGGCATCAAGTATTGAGCCTACCACAGAGACCTGCTGATGGAGCTTGCTAATGTGAAAGGATGCACCATGTGGATCTCACCGGAATGGATCCAGCTTCATCAGGCAGGACCAGAAGAGACATCAGTGGCATCAACCTATTTCCTATTCTAACAGAGTGGGAGGATAGCTCAGGGGCAACGCGTTTGTCTTCAAAGCAAGACAATCCCGATCCTGCGCTTAGAGACTGAACTCTGTTTAAAGCGCCTAATAAAACATTAATTAATTATTACATTGTTGAGAATTGTATTATCTGGGTTAAGGGCAGCGGTCTATAATATGCAAAGGACTCACTAGGTTTTCCAGGTTTCTCAAGTATTCTGCTTAAAGCCTCACATGTTGAAGGTGGGACAACATCCGTCTCCAACACTTCATTATACATTCCAATCAAATCTGAGTAGGTCTTATGTAATTCTGCAGATGATCCAGAGAGACATGGCAATTTACCCGTAGATAAGTCTCTGTTAGCCTTTTTGATTTCATAGACTGTTGTAGGCATATTTATTTTTTATATACAAAAAGAAAGTCCGATATTCTATTAGGTGTCGCCTAACACTCTTCCCACATCAAGTGGAATTAATTATCACAAAATTTTATTAGTTAAAAATCAATACATTTCATAAAACAATCATAAAAATGATCATAATACATAAAACATACACAATATGTTAAAACAACACAAGTGGGAACACCATGGGTGAGTAATGTTGCAATAATTTCTTAAGGATCACAAAATGTGTGTACATATCACACTGATCAGTACATCACTGATAATCAATAGAAGGAACAAAAAAACAGGGAGTTTAGAACAATAAAGTTTTAAGAGCTTTCCCAAATTCTAGATGCAAGTACTCTGGGCCGGCAACTTAAAAAGCCTTATGTACCAGGTACAAGGATTTAAAGTGGACACATCTGGCCACTGGCAGCCAATGGAGGGGTCTGAGGACTGGGGAAATATGCTCTCGATAAGGGGTACCAGTGGCAAGACGGGCTGCAGAATTTTGGAAAATGTGCAGACGCCGTATCAAATCGTCCAGCTGAGCCAGATAAAGAGAGTTACAGTAGTCAATCTTGCTAAGGACCAAAGCAGAGACTACTGGGGCTTACAGGTGGACAGAAATAAATTGGAGAACCTTCCTAAGAATTTTCAATTGAAAATTACCGGCTTTGCAGACTGTACTAATCTGAGGTGTCATAGACAAGGAAGCAGAGAGTTTGACACCTAAGTTCCTGACCACCGGAACTGCAGCAGAAAAGGAACCAAAGGAAAAAGTCCAAAGAGCGGGTGCCCAAGGGAAGAAGCAATCATAGACCCCACAACCACAACCTCAGTCTTATCTCCATTCAGTTTAAGCCAATTTTCGCTCATCCAGCAGTGCACAGCCAATAAGCAGTCTCGCAGCTGAGTGGCATAAGTTGGATGAAGGAGATCCAGCCGAACCAAGATCTGCGTATCACTAGCATACGAATAGCATCTAAAGCCGTGGGCTTTAAGAGCGATCAGAGGCTGAATGTAGATATTCAAAAGTGTGGGGGACAGAGCCGAGCCCTGCGGGACCCCACACACCAGAGCCGAGACTGCAGAGAGAAAAGGCTGAAGCAGAAGACGCTGCGAGTGGTCAGACTGAAAGGAGTGAAACCAGCGAGTACTGGACCTGACATACCAGCAGCAGATAGGCGGTTGACCGGGATGGAGTGATCGATGGTCTCAAACGCGGCTGACAAATCCAATAGGATCAGAGCCGCTGCTCCACCCTGATCAGCAATAAGTGTAAGGTCATCGTTTACGTAGATCAAAACAGTCTCGGTATACCCTGTCCAGGTCTGAAACCCGACTGGAAAGCATCAAGCAAGGATGTAGATTCACAGAACCGTACCAGCAGGGGGGACACCAAGTAGTCAAGCAACTTCATACTAAAAGGCAGAGGAGAGATGGGACAAAAGTTAGCTAGGACCAAGGGATCGAGAACAGGTTTCTTTAAAAGGGGGATCACTGTAGCGCATTTAAGCACAGATGGAATAATGCCTGCAGAACAAGAGAGATTATCTGCAGATGTCAGATGAGGCAGAACCTGAGGGAGAATATTCTTCACCACAGACAGCGAAAGAGCATCTGTAGGACAGGCTGACTTCATACTAGTAACAGCAGTAATAACATCATTATCCACAAAAAAGGGAAAAGAATCCCACGAAGCAGCAACAAAAGGCATGGTCCCCAAAGGGAAATCAACGGGGGAGTCAGGTTTACCAACCGAGAGATTGCAGACAACCGAGATCTGATCCCGGATATTGTCAATTCTTTTAATAAAAAATTCTGCTAGGGAGTCACAGAGGTGTTGAGAAGCAGGTGTAGAATCATCATAGGATTATCTAGCCGATAAAGTGTGAACCACCCTAAAAAGCTCTTTAGGCTGTAGTCGAGTTTTCAATTTGGAAGGTGAAATACTTTTGTTTAGCTTACTTAATAGCTAAATGGTAAAGAGAAGTGATGGCACAGAAGGCTGTCCGGTCACTCATAGTGTAGGAGGAACGCCATTTGCGTTCTGCTTGCCTACGCTTAAGGCGGAGAGTCTTTAGGTCCTCATAGAACCAAGGTTGAGAAGGCCGCCTGCGAGCCTGCATCTACACCAGCGGAGCAAGCAGATCAGCGTAGTGGTAAAGATTTTGGTTAAAACACCAGAATCCAAAAAGGGTACATCACTGCAGCTGGTATTAATGTGTGCAGCAGTCACAGAGGTATCAACTGCACGCCAATTCCGCTTCTTAACTCTGGGTTTATCAAGGATCAGAAGAAGAACAAAGCAATTCAATTTAAAAGGAATGACAGAATGATCAGACCAAGTAATACATATTGGGGAGGAAACTTTCAAGAGACCATGTTTTCCAAAGACCAAATAGAGCTGACTACCCAGAATATGGGTTGGTTCACTAACAAACTGCAACAGTAGGATATCCTTCATAGCAGTAATACATTTAGCAGCAACTTTATCTAAGGGGTCATTGCACTTATAATTAAAATCACCCGCAATAACCAAATCCGAGTATTGTAACTGAAGAGATGCCACAAGATTCGTAAAAGAATCAACAAAGTTGGCATCATAACCAGGGGGACTATAGACTGTAAGAAAATAGTCTTAGAAGCGGAGAAAGTCATACGCACTAAAAGTGCCTTCACGCTACATAGGGCGGTAAAGGTATCACAGTAGATAGAAATGAGGATTTGTAAATAAAAGCCACGCCACCAGCAGGATGGCTAGCTACACGACCTGCCCTCAAGATATTATAGCCAGCTGGGAGCATAGCGACCACAGCTGGGCCAGACGATGGAGAAACCCATGTTTCGCTAGCAAGCAGACAATCAGGCTTAAAGTCAGATAGCAGATCATAGCAATCAGCCGCATGCGCAGCCAAGGACCTGGCATTACATAAGAGGCAATTCAGACAATCTGCCTTAGGCACCAGTGCAGGCGCAGCAACAGTAGATTCAAGTATGAAACCAGGGCGCCAGGAAATTTCAGTAGGGGCTAGAGCAATCAAAGAATCCCGCCATTTGAGAGCCACCACTGGCCCATCGACAGATGCGGAGGAGTTCTGTCCTTGCCATAGCGCACTTAAGGTAAGCCCGCCTGTGCCCGTCCGCTGCGCTGCCGGAAGGGATTACACATAAATACTGGAGGACAGCAGACCACGTGACCACAAGAGGCACAGTAATGGAAGAGAGACTAAGGTCTCCACGCATAGGAAGAACCACACTTGATAATTGTAAAATGCTGTGCTCGGCAGTAAAATAAGCACCCAACAGAGCATGGGAAGTTTGGGGAAGAAGGGAAGTACACACACCAATTTGAAACAAGCAGTAAATAAGACAAGCAATACATTTAAAAAATAAATTGTACACAATCACAGAAATGCAGCCAAGCAACTAACCTGCTTTCCACCAGCAGCTAAATGGTGTCCAAAGCAGACCACGAGACCGCAACAGGCACGGTAATGGAAGAGAGACTAAGGTCTCCATGCGTAGGAAGAACTACGCTTGAAAACTGTAAAATGCCATGGTCAGTAGTAAAATAATCACCCAACACAGCACGGGAAGTTTGGGGAAGTACACACACCAATTTAAAACGAGCAGTAAATCAGACAAGCAATACATTTAAAAAATAAATTGTACGTGATCACAGAAATGCAGCCAAGCCAGTTGTCAGCACTCTCCTTATGAGGCATCTGTTCCCTGTGACTGATCACCTTAAGAGATATAGAATTGGTAGATTTTGTAGACTCAAGAAGAACAGACATAGTTGTTATCGCTATGTACTCAGCTATATCTTTTGAAATGGTGGATACTGAAGGTCAGGTTTGAAGACAAAAGGGCTATTACATATCACCTTTCTATGGCCACTTAGCCAACACAGAGAAAACATATTGAGAGATTCAGTAATAGCCAAACAATGTAATCCAAATAGATACGACTACTCGACTCAGAAAAATCTACAAATCACATTTATCAACTTCCTTGGCCAGCGTGTGGTAAAATTCTCCAGTCCACTATGTCTGGAAAATAGTGGGCTAGAGGATTGGGGCTGGTTGCCAAATATTCTCTTGGCTGAAAACCATCAAATCGCCAATAGAAGATGTGGCTCCCAACCTGAAATCATGTTGGTACTCTTTTTCTTTCATGGAATCTGAGGAGGCATCATTTATTATCCAATCAGTGGCTATGTTCTAATCTAAGTTTAAACAGTATCATCTTCGTACAGGATGTATGGTTATTATTCTAAGTCATAATTGACAGCTGCACAACATGCCAACAAATAGCCAACACAAAAAATGGAGAAAGACTGTCTGGTGGTCTAATAAATGCCATTAAATCCAATTTGGCAGTTGAAACTATAACAATGCTAGATAAATAGTATAGAATACTGGCTGTAAAACCTAAAATCAGTACTCAATCTAATAGAACAGTACTCCTGATTAACGTATATTGGAACCCCTTACATTCCATTTCAATTGTTTTCACGAGCAAATCATTGAAATTATGGAGTGCCTAGCTGGGAAGTTGAGAGAAGTGAGGTAATCATGGCGGGTGACCTAAAGTCCACATGTCGCTGCAGTAAGGAGGATAACTACCTACACCCCCTAAAAAAAAATAAGAAGTCCCAAAACTGTGAGAAAAAGAAATCGATTGTGCAGTTTTGTGGCTTACAAATGTTAAATAGCAATCTCCAGGGAGACTTAGAGAAAGATGACACATTGCATAATGATGCTTCATCAACATGCATAGAGCAATGATCTGAAAACACAAAACACAGCATTCAATGATCATAGCATGTTAGTGGCTAGTTTTGATATTATGGTAGAAAATATTGTATCTCTAGAATCGACAAATTGGCAGACTAATGTAAAGAGAAATTCTTTATCCTGGAAACCTTATTTGGTTAAAAGGTTTAACACACACTTGGCCAAATTATACAACTGCTCTAACTTGGAGGGAAAAAAGTAAATCTTTCAGTTAAAAAACATCACAGTTTTCATCGAAAATCAAATGAAACAATTCACATGTTCAAAAAACACTGAAAAGAAGAGCTCATGCATATGTTCCAATTGTTGGTAAAAGGAAGACTGAATTAAGAGAAAACCTAAAACGGGTTAAGAAGCAAAAATCATCAGATAAATGTAAAGCGGAGAGAGTGCGTGCTTTGCGGCAATGTTACAACAATTGGCTGAAAGGTCACCACCATATTTTGGCCCAAAACAATAGCGAAGCAATGCTTGAAGCCATATAAAAAAAAGAGTTCATGTAATTTCTGGGCATTGATTAGAAAACTTGACAGTCCTCAGGTAAACGTGCAAACTAATCCTAAGGCTCCAGGAGTGGAGGACAGGGTCTTAAATTTTGACATAGAATCCATAAGACTCCTAATATCCAATGCATCTGCTTCCAGGGCTCCAGGCCCAAACGGCTTGAGCGATTACGTGTTTAAGAACGCGCCAGATATTTGGGCAGCTATATTATTTATAATGTTTAGTGACATCCTTGCGAAATGGAAAACCTTGAGAACTAGAAACTGGGTAATATTATCCCTATATAAAAGAAGGGCAATAAGAATAGCTGACAAATTATAGATATATTGCCCTTCTGGAAGTGGATAGTAAGCTGTTCGCTGCATTGGTGCTCAGAGATTTGGAATATTGAGCAAACAAATCAGGGCGCTTGTCAAAAAATCAAACCGGTTTTGAATACATCATTGAATGGTTTCATAAATAACTTCCTGACCCAAACAACAGTGGCCAAAGAACCTCCAATCTATGTTCCATGTATCAACCTCTTTAACACAAGGGCAAAGGGCAAAGTACTCACTAGGCATCCTAGGGACAAATGAGCAAAACTGTATACACGTATGAGGGATTCCTAGGGTGACCCATTCACATTTTTAACTTTAGATAGTTGCCGACCACTATTCAGCTAAGCCTCTACTTGAAGGTCTGATTGAATCTATAATTCAGCACACATCTGGACATCAAGAAAAATAATTTTTAATTTATTACATTTAATTTTTGAATGAGAGAAGGCTCAATGGTCACTTCAAATAGAAAACATCTATTTCACAATTTTGAATTAATTCAACTGTGATCAAAGTTCATGACTTCCTACAATAGGATTGTAATAAGATTTCATAACATTATAATAAAAAACATCACAAAGAGGTTATTGGGCAATTCAGAGACAAACCAACACATTGTATCTCAAGTGTAAAATACACATTACCTAGGCACCTATACAAAATATGTTTGGTGCCAATTCTAACAGTTATGATTCAGTGTTGAAAAGTCCCCATAGCATATGATTTGATAAAAGAAAAGTAGGTAAAATATGGGATATACCACATGGGTTCATGGTAACAAAGACTTATTTTTATATATATGGACCAATCCTATGGGAAGATGATCTTAAGCACTCGACAAGTTCATCGACGCCATCGGCGCAGACTACCTCAACGCCAAAGGAGATATTGGCTCCATTATCGAAGTCGTCATCAGTGATTTTAAAGAATCCTTCGATTCCCTCGAGGCAAATTCCAGAACAGGAAAAACGGAAGTCCATGGCCTCGTCACATGTCACCCGGTAAACCCGCCGCCACCGTTGTTTCCATACGGGGTGATCACGGCGGGTTTAACACCACCCACCTGCAGGCGGACGTGGAAACATCGGCACCATCACGAGATGGTGCGGTGTTTCCATGGTCCCCATTCCCATTGAGTCCTTGGGACTGATTTCCGCCTCCGGAATTCCTGGGTCACCGGGGTTGTAATGCCCCGGTAATTCCAGGAATCATGGAGGCAGAATGGTAAGACGAGTCCGGCGGTAACCGAGCCGGAAAAACCGGCAGGTTACCGCCAGACTCGTAATGAGGCCCCATGTCCTCTATTTTTGAGGAAGAAAGTGCCTCAGAGGAAGACATTTCTCCATTCAGAGTAAAATTTGGTACTAGAAATGTGCCAGAGGAATTGATTGACCCTGAGTCAAGAATGAGAGACCTGTGTGACATCCTTCACTCGGCGAGTGGCATTGACACGTCACCAGAGTTAGATTTTCAAAAACCTGATCCTGCTGAACATGCAGATTCCGGGTACAGGATCTTGATGAACAGGGTTGCTGACTATATGGGTTGGGGTAGATCTTTACCAACCTTTGAACAAGATGATATAACCAATATCATGGACCAGGGCCCTCAAAAGGACCAGATCTTCCCTTTCATAGGGGTCTTCAAAGAACAGTGGCTGCAAATTGGGAGGCTCCTGAGTCTGTTGCAGCAGTCAATAAAGACTTTCCCAAAAAATATAGGCCATCAAGCTGTGACCCTGATTATCTGAGTAAACACCCTATGCCGGAAAGTCTAGTGGTACAAGCTGCTACTTCCATGAGGCAGTCAGCTTACCCATCTATCCCCCCAGATAAAGAGGATAAAAAGGTGGATGCTTGGGCTTGCAAGGTAATTACCTCGGGCAGTATGGCCCTTAAGTCAGCAAATGTTACCTGTACCCTGGCCAGGTTCACCCATACCCTGTGGGATTGTGTGAAGGCAGCGGCTGAACATATTCCAGAAGGCGAAGAAAGGGAAGGCTTTATGAATATTGTGAAATATGGTAGGGAGGCAATGGTTGAATGTCTCCAATCAGCAGATACTATCAGATTGGGTACTCCCAAATGTTTGTTATCGGGGGGTCAAGTCTGTTTAAGTGGGAGAGTATGTACTGTATTAGGACTATCCCTCTCTAGAAGTCCTTAATGGACATCAGGGTATGAAAGAGTGGTCCACTTTATTAATGAGTAGAGGTATCACCTGCCAACAACTTTTATTGCAAAACAAAATTCTTCTTTAATTATTTATCATAAAAACATATTAAAAAACATTTAAAATTTGATCCTTTGATCATCATTCATCACAAACTAATACGGTCATGGGGTGTTACAACTTCATTATTACTAGAGCATAACAGTCAGTAAATTATACATATGAGACATAGGAAAATTGCATTGAATTCCCTTTCATGGTCAACATATGTTTCGGCCCTTAGATGTATACCACCCTTGTCTGGGGTGATCACTTTTGTGAATATAGGGCCATCTTCAGGACATAGATAATTTTTGCTAGAAGGTCAGTTTCATTCCCCATTTGTAGATATAGTGATATACAGAAATACATAAAACAAGAAATAGTTTTAAATCAAAGCTACTCCTACCCGGCTGGTTTTAAAGGTGATGACTCATATAAAATACTGAAAGAATCATCCACTTAACCCACCTGTTGGCCCTATAATGTGATTTAGGACTTCTGAGTATATATACTTGGAATTTTTCAACCAGTACGTAGTTTTCTGAAAAAATAGAAAATAGAAAAGGGAACTTGTAAATGTTCCCACATTGATTTTTTGCTCAGAATTAATCCTTTTCTTCTTTTTAAAAAAAAAACTTACAAGGTTTCTTTATCAGGCCATGTGTTCTATCATAGCGGCTCAGTGAATACTGGATCCAAAGATGGCAATCCAATGATTTAATGCGGCACTTCAGAGATGATTCTGGAGTACTATCTGTAAATAATAGGAACTAGTCAGGTTTCCATCATTGATAGATGCTGTAAATGTGTCTTTACTCAAGAGAGAAGGAAGGACCTTACACTGGTTCACATGCAGCGCCGTGTATTATTGGCGTGCTGACAGTATTGGAGCCGGAAATGGCAGTCCGTTAATTCTTCCGAAGTAATGTCTGTCAAAAGATAAGGGTATAATCCCTTCATTGTGAATCTTAATGTAACAGAATATTCTTTTCATTTTAGCACTATTCAATTAATGCATGTCCAAGGCTACATATATAATGGGTTGCGTTTGTACGTTTATTTTAAAAATACCCTAGAGTGTTCTTATCATTTGGGCCGTGGAACTGTAGCATGTTCACTAAGACATCTGCCTCAAAAGGGTTCACGGAACGCTTTTGCCAAACTGGCTAAGTTAAATGCTACTATGAGATATGTGGCAGTCTAATTGATCTTACCTTAATTCTCATCTTCCCAGGACTAAATGATGCTGCTCAACCGATCCGTTGTGTTTCGGTAGAGCTGCAAAAGACTTCCTTCTTAGCGGCCAGGTGATTTAGGTTGTGCAGTCACGTGACATTATTTTGTTGCGCGAGCGTATGGCCAATGCTTGACCTTTCAGATATTTAGATTCTGAGTATTTCTAAGACTCTGAATTTGTCTGTCGGGTATTAGATGTCGGTGTACGTCCATTTAGTTAGTGTAACTTTGTATTGTGTCAGAACGTTGTTCACGCTATTACCGTATTACAGGTAATATAAGGTGCACTTACCGTAAGTGTGGTATAGAGCTCGCCAAGTGGAAACTGGTGTAATATACCTTTGTGTTCATAAGATGGATTGTCTCATGGCACACACATACTAGAAGTCTATGATAGCATGTGGAGTATTTACGGAAACCATGGTTAGAATCACTTGCAGTATACTGAAGTGAGTGATTCATTAATTCTCATAACGCCATCAGATGTTGATAGGTGTGGGTGAAAACTGGAAAGGTAGCCTGCATCTGCATTTCATGTTGAATTACTTTTAGCTATTGTGTGTCTTGTACAAGAGAAGGAATGGATGCATAAACATTAGTATGGAGTCAGGGCTCATTGTTGATGTCAAATAAATACACTCCATTCCACGGCGATGTTAAGGCCGTATTCTACTGTGTCTAGATTGTAGATCCACATGTGCCCGTATTTGGTGAGGATGAGGTCTCGGTTCCCTCCTCTTGGGGATGGTTTGATAACCTGAATCACACACCACAGCATATCTGTACATTTGTGCTGTTTAGCTATAAAGTCGGCCACCAATGGTTTGGTCTCAATCTTGTTTCGAATGCAAGTCTTATGCTCTCAGATTCTTTGGTGTATTTGACGTTTGGTCTTTCCAATATAGATCAAATTACATGGGCATTTAATAGCGTAAACGGCCCGTTGAGTGAGGCAATTGGTGAAAGATTTTAGTTGAACTACTGTACCTCTCAATTCAATGCTTTTCATGTTGGAGGTTTGGGCGCAGACTGAGCATTTACCACACCGGAAATGACCTTCTACTGGAGGTAAACCCCTCAGTGGTGTTTGCAATGGTCTATCCCTATTGGAAACGGGATACGTATGTACAAGAGTGTCCTTGATGTTTCTTTGCCTTTTAAAGGCAAAACGTGGTGTCGACGGATTGAAGTCCTCCGTTTTTATCATTTGCCAGTGTTTTAGAATTGTTTTTCCCAAATGTCTACTGATAGGCTGTAGGTACTTACACAGGCCATTTTCTCTACAGTGTGTCGATTGGATGGTTCTAGGCAACTAGCTCTATTTGTATGTACTGCCCTTTTGTATGCCCGTTGTACAGTTGTCTTCGGGTAGCCTCTCTCCTTAAGCCTGGATTTCAATGTCTTCCCATGTTCTTTGTACGTGTCCAGAAGGGAACAGTTTCTGCGAATTCGCAGAAACTGTCCATAAGGGAGACCTTCTAGAGTCCAATCAGCAGATCCATGGCTGCAAGCACAGTACTGCGCAGATTTGGGTGGTTGAGGAAGTCAGGGTTTGCATCGGACGTGCAGGCCAGGCTACTCAACATGCCTTTCGACGGCTCGAGGCTCTTCGGCAGTAAAGCTGATGAGAGCTTAGAAAAACTAAAGACCTCCAAGGCGGCAGATAAGTCACTTAGCGCCTCTATGCGACAGCCTCAAAAACCTTATTCGGGCTCATCTTCCTGGAGAGGTCGTTCTTTTCGATACTACACATCATTTGGTAGAGGAAGAGGACAGGCCGCAAAGAAAGGTAAAAGAAATTTCCCTCGTAGCGGACGAGGAAGAGGTGCGAAATCAGCCTCAGCAGCGGCATCTTTGCCATCTTTGCCCTCAGCCGCTCCTGCAGCCGCCTTCAAATCTCTCTGAGAACTTATCACAGTAGGCCCGGGTGGGAGGCAGAATCTCACAGTATCTGAACAAATGGTGGGGCATTACTTCAGATGCTTGGGCACTGGAAACAGTAGCTCAAGGTTTCTGCATTCCCTTCCTAAAAAAAGCCTCAAGACCATCCACCGGGAACCAATTCTGTCAAACTTCCCGATCCGCTCCTTGTGCAGGAAATTTTAACCCTGCTAGAGAAAGGTGCAATAGAACAGGTACCTGTAGCGGAGAGGAACAAGGGTTGGTACTCCCCTTACTTTCTAATTCCAAAGAAGGACGGAGGATTGAGACCCATCTTGGACTTGAACAAGTTCCTCAGGAAGGACAAGTTCAAGATGGTAAACTTTTCTCAGATCCTTCAGGCTCTCCAACCCCAAGACTGGTTGGTATCATTGGACCTTCAGAATGCTTACTTTCATGTTCCAATCTATCTCAAACACAGAAAGTACCTCTGGTTCGCGGTTGGCAGCTCTCACTATCAGTTTCGAGTTCTGCCATTCGGGCTGACCTCCGCCTGAGGGTTTTCACCAAACTGATGGCGTTGGTGGAAGCGAGTCACAGGAGAGGGGGGAATTCATGTTTACCTCTACCTGGACGATTGGTTGATCAGGGCTCACTCCCCCGAACAAACTCAGGAACATCTCTCAATCACCTGCCACTCCCCTCACAGAATGGGCTTCTCCCTCAATTCCAAGAAGTCCCATAAGGTACCATTCCAAAGACTCCAATTTATCAGAGCAGTCCTGGATACTTCATCGGGGAATGCCTTGCTCCCGAGATGAGAGCTCACCACATTTTGCAGATGGTAACAAAGTTGCAAAATGCCCAGCATCTGCCGGCCTTCGATTTTCTGAGGTTGCTCGGCCTCATGGCATCCTACATTTTTCTGGTGTCAGAGGCCCGATTTAGAATGAGATCCCTTCAATGGGCTCTCAGGACTCAGTGGTCCCAATTCTCGGGGAATATGTTGGATCTTCTGCAAGTTCCAAGCACACTTGCCCAGGACCTTCTATGGTGGGCTTGCAACAACAATATTCTCAGGGGAGAATGTTTTTGGCAACCATGGCCAGAGATAACAGTAGTGACGGACGCCTCACTCACGGGGTTGGGAGCCATACCAACGATCTGAGAATCAGCGGTTGTTGGTCTCCATCGGAGTCCAAACTACACATCAACCTTTTGGAGCTGAGGGCGGTCAGACTAGCGCTGAAAGCCTTTCTGCCCTCTGTACGGGGAAGGAATGTCCTGATAATGATGGACAACACAGTGGCCATGTACTACCTCAACAAGAGCGGAGGCGTAGGGTCACTACCACTGTGCAGAGAGGCAATGCAGCTCTGGTTCTGGGTAATACAAGAAGGAATCTCTCTGTAGGCAGTTCACCTAGCCGGAGAGCAGAACACAGCGGCGGATGCTCTGAGTAGGCAGAGCACAGTATCCCACGAGTGGGAACTAGTTCAGGAAGTCCTTCAAGAGATCTTCACCCTTTCAGGAACCCCTCAAATGGATCTGTTTGTGACCTCGGACAACCGAAAGTGCGATCATTACTGCTCAAGAGAATTTATCCCAAGAGAAGCTCTAGGAGACGCGTTCGTAGTGGACTGGGAATTTCCACTTCTGTACGCGTTTCCCCCAGTCCCTGTGATTCCTCACGTAATCAGGAGGTTGAGAAAGTTCAGGAAACCCATGATCCTAATTGCTCCGGACTGGGCCAGAAGACGTGGTACCCAGACCTTCTGGACATGTCCATCTGCCCTCCAACACGTCTTCCACAAAGAGAGGATCTTCTCTCGCAAGAGGAAGGTCGAGTTTACCATCCAGAGGTCAAGACACTCAACCTTCACGCATGGTTTCTGAGAGTTTGAGATATAAGGATTGGGACCTCCGGGATGACGTAATGGAGGTTTTGCTTTCGGCCAGAAGGCCAGCAACTAAATCTCTGTACCAGTGTCGGAATAAATTCAGTAACTGGTGCAAAGATAAGAATGTGGATCCTTTTCAATGTGGCCCTCCTATAATGCTTTCTTTTCTATTACATCTGACCAATCTGGGGCTCCAGATTGGCACAATAAAGGGATATTTGGCAGTGCTTTCCATATTCAAGCGCTCGTCGGAAGAGGTTTCCTATTTTAAGATTCCTTTGATTATTCAGTTTTTGAATGGGCTCACAAATGTGTACCCCCAATACCTTTTCATGTCCCTACTTGGGATTTGAATCTTGTGTTGAAATTCCTAACTTGTATGCCTTTTTAGCCTCTACATTCCTGTCCTTTAAGGCTTTTAACACTCATAACTGTTCTTCTTGTGGCCTTAACATCAGCATGCAGGGTTAGTGAATTGCAGGCTCTCTCATGCAAACCTCTGTATACTACCTTTTACAAGGATAAGGTGGTAAGAGTTAAACCTTTCTTGCCGAAAGTAGTTTCTGACTTTCATTTGTCACAAAAAATCACACTTCCAACCTTCTATCCTCCTCCTCATTTGGGCAAAGAAGAGGAGAGGTTACACAGACTGGACCCAAAAATGGCTCTGAATTTTTATATATCAAGAATGACAAAATTGCGCCAGGATGACCAGCTTTTTGTGGGTTACACTGGCCATAAACTCGGATTAGCAGTGACAAAAAAAACGATATCCCGCTGGATTACTTTGGCTATAGTAGAGTGCTACAGATTAGCTGGGAAAGACCCACCGGAAGGGCTTCATGTCCATTCCAAGAGGGGTATGGGTACTTCCACGGCTCTGAAGAGTGGAGTCCCTGTATTTGATATTTGTTCAGCTGCAACATGGGCATCAATGCACACCTTTGTTAAGCATTACTGCTTAGATGCCTCTTCTTCCCAGGAAGGTCTGTTTGCAAAAGCTGTAATTCATTCTGTACATAATAAAAAAGAATTAGTACTCGCACCTCCAAATGTACTACTGCTATGGGAGTCTATCATAGAGTTTACGTTATTTACACTTCTCGTTCACGAAGAGCTTACAGTCTGAGGCACGCCTGGGTGTTCCTCGAATCACAGGCGCGGCACAGGCTACGGAGACCGTCGAGGGGCATCGACGCCACGACCTCGTGCACAGGGCCGTCTGGTGAGATACGAATATCATAGATGAGGAATACGTGGGAGGAACATCCAGTCAAAAGAACGTTACAGTTGGTAAGTAACTGGTTCTTCTGGGACATTAGGAGCACTATTCCCAAATATTTGACACATTTGATAAATTCTTATTGCTGTTCACAATTCTTAAGATTTGGAATGAGCGTGCTATCTATAGGTGAAATTAATTGTATAAGGAATAAAGGATCTAATATCACAAGCACCTGTACATATTGCTAAGCATCTAATGCCACAGACTCACCTTTGCACTTGGTTACCGAATGTCCCACCCTGAATAATCTAAGGTGTCAAAGCTTTGAATAATGTGTCCACAATACTAGGTAACGTGATGAATCTGATGATATCTGCACTACTTTCCCTGAGATTGCCATCCCCTATGTGGCCTGGGGACGGCAGCCGCTACCTGATCCTGACCCTGGGGACGGTTATATGAGGGAGGACAACCAGAGGGAAGGTAACTCTCAAAGCGACTAGATGATATCATTGGAGAAAACAACATGCTCCCCATTCCCCATTCCCCTACAGGGCTATTTCCTCAATCCCCCATGCCTTAATGGCAAATGTTACACTCATCCCCCACCTACTAATAGATCTATTGTGATGAATCCCCAAACGTCCATTAAGGAGAATATATTGACAGCTAGGAGGACGGCGAGGCAAGGAGTAGTGAGAATCACTTCCCAGGAGGCTCAATATCCACAGCCTTCAAGTAATTCAGAAAGTACCTCCATAATAATTTACACGACAAAGAAAAACGGAGTAATGGGGATCATGAAGTTGTTGGCAAATGAGTAAGCACGCCGGAAAGTTCAAATACAGCCCAGCTGCAGCTTATTATGAGAAGGGGAGAGGAGAGCTGTAGATGCCAAACTGCCTCGCAACCCGTAATACCGCCTGTCACCATACTGAAGACAACAACACTGTGGTAGGTGACCTGAAGGGGAATCCGATATGGGAATGGAGAAACCAAGGTGCGGGCGATCCGCTGCTGAAAGAGAGAGAGCAGCGCTTGATGGAGCACACACAAAGCCAGAACACTGAAGCAGGTGAGAGCGGAGAATCTCTGGAGATAACCGGTAAAACCTGGGAAGGAAAGGGGGGAGTACCGGGTTTCTGGCAAGTATATTTTGCTACGCAGAAGCAACAGAAACAAGCAGTGAACCTAAAAGGAACAAGTGGGTTACCGGGTGGCCAAATAAAGTAAATCACTTCTTGAGAACGCAGCATGCGGGAAACAGCACCATTACCAAAGAAGTGAGAGTATCAGCAAAACAAGTTATTCATGGATTATTAAACCCCACTCTGAAAGAGTGTTACGCTCACCTGGCTCCCACAGAGGCGTCGATCTGAACTGGACAGCAGCGGTCTCCACCAATGTGACGCGTAGGGCTGAGATGAGGGACTGGACTGGCCCACCTAGCTTCGTTTGCTTGGCCCATAAGAATATTCTTCTGCAAATGGAGAAAGGGAATTAACCACCCGTGGAGTTGAGCGTAAATCCCCCCAACCCCGCTGGTATCCACACAGATCACCTTTGATGTCCCCTCTTATAGTCTCACCTGATGGTTTGAAAAGATGAGCTCTCCATCCTGCATTGGGCGCAGGGGTGCGTTGATAACCAGTTGCTTCACTGGCTCGAAGGAATTGTTGAGTTCCAGAACAATATTGACTCTGAGGTTCCCGGCAAGACGCCATAAGTATGTAGTTCGTAAGAGTTCAAATGCCTGACTTTCACTCTTGTCCGATTCCTTGCAGGTTGCAGCTTGACCCTAGTGAAGAGTTCCTCGTGGCAACCGGTAATATTCTGGTAAGAATTTGTATTTTCCAACACAGTTCGATAAAATAATGTCAATATGTAACCTGTTGCTTTCTCCCTTATTCAGGCGCTTAGAGAAAGTATGAAGTCTCAGGGAATAATACCTCCGGCGGTAAAATCAGGTAAGTCTATTGTGGTGAGGAGGATTCCCCTTGTTAGTCCCTTTGTTTCACCTTGCTGTACTTTTGTTTCCCCATAGGGGCCGGGGTTCGGCGAAGATGCAGTGGAAGCTGCGCCGACCCGTGAAGAGGAATAGTACCCCCGGTGGTAAAATCAGGTAAGTCTATGGGGGGTAAATAATATTCCTCTGTGTATTCCCCTGGCTCACCTTGCTGTTCTTGTCTTCTCCTTAGGTGCCGGAGTGTGGCGGGAACATGCAGGAGGAAGCGGTGGAATGTGAAGATGCTGCGAAGGCCGGTGAGTTCAGTGCGGCACTGCAGCAGGCGAGGCGACGCGCATAAAATAACTTCTTTCTTCCAGCTCGAAGGCGCGATGGATCGGGAATTCAGGTAAGGATCAAAGGTATTGCTCTTGTTCTAACCTTTTCTCCTTCTTTCTCCCTTTTTCTAGGAGCTCCAAACTCGAGGCCGGCGTGGTAGAAGTCTGGATGCAGACTTGCAGGCACGGTGAGCGTTACACTGCTGGATGCAGAATAACGCGAAGCGTGTGCTGCTTTTCGGGCGTGGTTTAACTGGCCTCCAAAGTAGTCCCAGGTAAGTATTCCTCCCCAGCCCCACCCGAGTAAAAAAATAGCCCCTAGGTAAAGTAGACCCTTCCAAGCCTCTTTTGGCTTGGAGCTCTTGCAGCATGGTCTGCATCAGGTAAGTTTGCAGCATGGTCTGCATCAGGTAAATTTTAATCTATGAGCCATAGACGCCAGGACGCCAGGACGCCAGGACTGCACCCAAATAGCCCCTAGCAGGGGTTGTTGGGCTTGCTTGGGATAACGTGATGCCTGCTTCCGGGGTTACTGGACTTGGTCTGGGTCCCCGGGGATAGGCATCATAACAAAGAGTGACTCGTATAGTTAAGTCCCGGCAAACAAGTATACCATGTGAAGTTAAGTATCTGCATAACAAAGTGTTTGTCTAACAAAGTCCTGGCATTGACGTATCCCAGGTGAAGTTTAGTATTTGTGTAACAAAGTCCTGGCAAGAGAGTATACCAGGTGAGGTTAAGTATGTGTGTGTGTAGTAAAGCCCTGGCAGGAAAGTATACCAGGTGAAGATTGATGTTTATGTAATAAAGTCCTGGTTGGAAAGTGCACCAGGTGAAGTGGAAGGTAGGCATTTGTGTGACAAGGCCTGGTGGGAGAGTATCCCAGGTGAGGACTAATTACCTATAGTTAAGAACTTTAAGGAAGGCTATGTCCTTACATTAATTAACTATTGTAAAATTGTACAGAGAGAAAGAGACATAACCTTGGGTTTTGCAACGTATAAAAGGGGAAGAGAAAGCATGGGGAAGGGAGCTGATACCCCAAGAGAAGTAAATACACCAAAGGGTGAGAGTACTTCTCTTGGAATCTGAATATTCGTTTGAGTTGGTAAAACGTGATACAAGGAATCCGGGGAAGGAAACTGATCCCTGGAACTGTGAACAATGTTCATTGGAAACCTTTTTTTTTTGGATTGGAACTTTTGTGTTGAACTTGAACATTTGAACACTTGGAAAACTCAAGAGTCAATACCCTTACTCTTTGGAGTTTATTTAGATTGTGAGGGCCAGAATAGGATTACGGACACAACACAGTCCTTTTGTTTGGACATCTTGACACTGGAAAGATTAATTAGCTTTGGTTGAGATATGGAAATTCCTCCTAGATTTCGGATAGTGAGGTATTTTCCAACCCCTATTTGTTAATAAATGTTTGTAACAATAGACATGTCTCCTCTGTGTCCTTGTCTCATTCCTGGCTCCTCACAGTAAATATAGAGCATTTAGCAGTGATAAATAGTGTGTAATGAGCTCCCGTTGTCAATAGCACTGTAGCACTGGTCAGATTTTTACATTCTATTTAATCATGTTAAAATAAACAGGGAATCAGAATTATAAAATTGTTAGACAATCATGCATGCGAATAATTAATTTCGAATCATCTTTTTTTAAATCAATGTATTAATGCTGTGTTTCAGTGTTTTTGTTACGATTTAAAAATGTTTGCAATTTAAAAAAAACGTTTTGTTAGTTTATTGTGTGAAGCTCTAAGGAACTATGAATATGTGTGTATGTAATTTGTAAAATTTTAAATAACTGATCAATGTATCACGTAACTGTTTACCAAATCATCTGTATGAAAAGTGCACTTGTAAACTATACCACACGTAATCACAATATATATATATATATATATATTTGAAACAAAAGGAAAAGTAATTCCACTTTTCCACACAGGGACGTCACTCAAAGCTGTCAGGACGTCAATAATTGTCTCCCAAAATAAATCCACCGTTCGCCACAAAATTCTTATACCATCTCCAGCTTTATTAAAGGCATGACAGAACTACGACGCGTTTCGCAACGTTCCCGTTGCTTGATCACATATGATATATATGTATAGGGGGCACACAGATTTGGAGCAAAAGAATAGAGGCCATGGCAAGAAGGTTTACAATTAATCTTAACCTCTGGCATCACTGTGGGAAACCCTCCAGCCCATCGTTCTTCGCCTGCCAAGCCATATTTCGAACCACAATTGACCACACTGCTATAGGGACAATGAGGACATCACCATCTGAAAATGTGCTGCGTTTAAAAAAAAGAGTACTTTACTAATGCCCATATACCTAGTAAATGGCTATGAATGCTTGAAAACCTGTGCAACCTAGAGTTTACACATTTTTACATTAAGCCTAGCCAGAGTAATACGACTTCAATTCCTCGCAATACACAAAATACTTTTTAGCATGTTTACTTAATGTGATAGTGTCCATAGAGGCACTTCACAAAAATGTTGCTGAAGTGGAGCAGATGATGTCAACCATGGAGGCAATGATAGAGAAAGTAGAGAGCCGAGTGCAGGGATTGAATTAACCCAAATAGAGGCCGAGAAGAGTTTCTTGGGGGCTGCGTAAAAGATTCTTGTGGAAACATAGATTTTTCGAGTCATCCACAGGCCTAATTAAGAGTGTGGCGTTCTGAAAAACAAGAGGGCCAGTAAGTTTCCCGGGGCCCTTGTTTCCAGGCCACCACTCTCCAAGATCGCCTGCAGCGGCCGTTGCCCCAGGCAGGTCTGACCCTGCCGGGCACAAAGACCCCTGTAGGCAAAGTTGTCACGGAAACACTAGCACTGTTAGCAACGGTGCTGGTGCTTCCAAGTCTCCCCCCCCCGGAGTCCTATGGGACTTCACGGGAATGGGGACTTACCAAATCCAACGCCTGACTTACCCCGCCGCCAGGACTTGTAATGTCTAATGAGGTGCCATGGAGATGCTGGTTTCTAAGTTTGGAAGGCGTGACAATTGTATGCAGGCTGATGGATGGGTTCTTGGAGTCCCCCATATGGGTATAAGGACTGATTTGCGCCAGGAGGTCCAGACTTTGATGTACAGCTTTATTGAAAGGGAGGAAGGAGGTTAGTTCAGCATTAGAAGGGAGTTTCAGCTGCCCTCGAGAGGAGAACATGGTGGTGATGGTGGTGTTCTTAGAATGGTGATGATATCCCTTTTTGCCCCTGGCAACATTCATCAACTTCTTCAAACATGCATTTGTCTTGGAGAGGAAGCAGGCCACGCCTCTTCCAATTTGAGCTCTGCTACAATGATCAAAAGGAAGAGGATGCTGGATAACTGGACAGATCTTGTCTTCCCTCAGGTATCAGCCTCTGTCAGGCCCTCGGGTAGGCTCAGGGCAGTTCACCAGAGGGTTATAGATGCATGTGTAGCCCCAGTGCAGGAAACATGTTTGTGGAGAAGTCTTGTACTGAGTTTGGAGGATCCTTTGTTGCTGCCAGGATCTCCTGTGGAGGCTGGTGGGCAAGGTTGTACTTTTTACATTGGCTTGAATCAGCCCCACCTGTAGTTGTGGTATTACCCAAATTGTTTGTTTACAATTGTTCGAATTATACAATTGTTCGAATAACAGGGGTCCGAATTGACCTTCTGCACAATTGACCGTATGGTCATTTGTATGTATATAATGAGTTGGGTTCGGGTTATTATAATATAAGGGGATTGGGTGGGAGGTTGGGGTGGTGTTGGATTGGGTGGGGTACATGTAGGGATGATACATATCAGTAATTGTAGTTTTACAAGTATCGGCTTGGAAGGCCCCTTGTTGGAACTCGTGCATTAATTTTGACTGTGGGTTTTTTTCTAGTGTAAACTACTGATGTGTATTGCCTTATGTGCACAAAAATACTATACTCACTTTGGCATCCCACTGAGGGGTGTTCGTTTTCAGTGGCGTTTTCTACTCGTATCCAGGGATACCCATGTGTCTACTACTGAAATAGGGTTTCAAATATACGTGGGCATAGTTTTTTTTAAGTGATGATTTCCTCTGCGTTATCATATCTGTAGATTTCTGCTTTCTGCCGAAACACATAATTGTGCATTTCATAATTGCCTGTTTGGTCAACAACACTAGTGTCTGCTTTGCCTATTTTTAAGCAGCATAGATTAGAACTGAAATGAGAGTAAGAAATAGAAACTGGCTAATTATGTGCAGCAAAACCAGCGCCAAACCACAGGATTGCGTGATGGCCGGGAAGCCCCCTCCATTTTGACAGACACCACACAGTGCCGACGGAGGGAGACGGCGAATGGAACCCTATCGATTTGCACATCAGGCATCCCCAGATAAGAATGAGGCATCCATTTTCTCGATGCTGTCGAGATGTACCTAACGCAAGTGAGTGAGATTAATGGCAAGAGGGCATCAATCAATTGGAAATCCATCATTTAGCAAACCAAGAGCTGCAAATGCCATTCTCGGAAATGGGGGCGAGGAGAAGGAGAGATAAAGCTGGGAACAGATCCATCGATACGCGGGGCGATAAAGCGTGATCTGATTTACATCTGGAAACCAGCGCCATTTGTCACTGGGATGCTGGGGAATTTTATGAGGCAACACAGCTATTCTAATCATACGCAGGGCACCCCGGAGCCTGGCCATTGCTAGTTCTGCTTCTTATTACTATTTCCCATTGGGTTTTGCCCTTCTAGTCTCGCTGGTGGCTCCTTTTAGGGCCTGTGCAACCAGGAGGCGAGGAATGTCCCATCACGCTCAGCGTCCTGTAGTAAAATGTCATTGAACTGACAACTCTACAAACAATCCATGGACGTGTCCAGTCACATTTGAAACAGTGACATCTTATAAAAACACTCGTAAATGAAGAAAAAAAAAGCATGATCGGTAATTTTACCTTACCCGTCTGGGTGCTAAAATGAAA
The DNA here is from genome assembly GCF_040938575.1 of Ambystoma mexicanum. Classification (NCBI taxonomy): domain Eukaryota; kingdom Metazoa; phylum Chordata; class Amphibia; order Caudata; family Ambystomatidae; genus Ambystoma; species Ambystoma mexicanum. Next base: position 196,781,443 of record NC_090927.1, on the reverse strand, counting down.
TGTGGTGATCACAGGACCCCTTCCTGCAATACGAACATATGTCATTTCCATCCTCGTGTACCACTGAAAATAAACGGACCCCACATTCCGCAGTCCACCACAGCTTTCAGAACAACTCCATGCCACATGTAGAACTTTATCCCCCATGAACTGGTTGATATTGTTAAACAGAAGGCAAGACAGCCCATTTGCCCATCCTTCCTAAGAGCAAGTTGTGCTCTGGCTCCAGGTATGGGACATCACATATCGGCTGTCAATTCCACCCATCACCTTTTTGTCAGTACCGGGCCTTTGTCTTGATCCTCAGCATGGGCGTAATTATATGGGGGTAAGGGGACGATGGCATGCCTTTTTGTCCCCCCCACCATCTTTTGGTTGGGGGCCGGGGCCGCATTGTGGCCGCCGCATTGATTGATCATGAAATTGGACAGTGTGAGCCTGGCTGAGGTGCCCAGCCAGCCTTGCGCTGTCTCATTACATAATGCTGAGCTGTGCTCAGTAGCATGTATGTTTGCTGGAGGGCAGGGCTGCGGGCTGACCATAGTGAGGGGTCATATTTCGACAAATGCATTTGGGCTCCGGGGTGTATTTAGCATTGCACAAGTAGGGGTGAGTTGAGCCACGAAATGCAATGCGTGTAATAGTCTCATTCACACCCCCAAACGGCCCACCCCAGCCCCAATGTACTTTTTTGGTAACATTAGTGGCAGATGGCCTTTTTACACATAAAACTGCAGGATCATTGCAGATGCAGGAAACCCATCTATTAGAGCGCTGTCCAGGCGCTCTGGGGCAAAATACATGGAAACCTCCAAATTTGCATATGGATTGCACCAACAGAAGTGATTTCACAGAAAAGGACATTGCAAGGAGCATCATCAGTCTTTGATATGTGGAGGCACCATGGTAGTGGCTGTAGAATAAGTTGCCATATGTAAGCCAAGTGGCAAATAAGTTTGTGCTGCAAAATACCTAAAATGCACTATTGTTATGTATGGAGAAACTCTATAGTCATCAGGATTTTTTTATTATAATAGCATGATATATAAACATAAGCTTTGAAGTGAATCGGAATCACGTACAGAACTTTAGATAAGACACAGTGGGATTAAAGGAATTGCCCAGGATCACACACTTTGGTTAAATGGTGAAACTGGGATGTGGACAATTTAAGCAACTGAGCATCTTCTCAGGTTAAGTTGATATAGATATTTATTAAGGTTTTGCTTTGCCTTTCATGAGCTTAAATAATTATTTAAATCAGTGCCTTGGAAGCAAAACACATTACATAATAAACTAGCCTTTCATAGTAGACCAACTGTACACTATATACATTGCCAGGGAAATATGTTGAGGAATGAGAGTATGGCTTTAGTTTTATTCTCCCCATCTTGCACGCAAAGTCACAAAAGTATCATGCATATTAACGTGAGCCTAACCAATCCCCCTTGGGTTTTGAAGCCATAGTCATTATTTTATAAAAGATGCAACATTATGCACCCTTCTCACTTCTGATCACTCCCTCCCATTCACATTTCAAAAGGGACAAAAGTCCCTGCTAATAGTTGCCCCCTCCGTCCCACCAGTGCCTAATGGCTCAGAGTGTAATGCTCTGTTGACACAGAGAAACGTGAGGACCCTCTGCTTCCTGGACCTCCTTGGGACATTGTCCTGGCACCGGGACACCTCTACCATTCGGACAGGGTAAGGTGTCCTGCTGCCGGTTCAATAAGCGTGCTGAGCAGAAATTGCTCGGCACACATTGTCCTGCCAGTGAGACACCTTTCCTGTTGGGCACCTTCTTTGAGGTGCCGAACGGGAGTGCCGTCCCTCTGACAAATGTCCCAGTATGGCTTCCGGCTCGGTACACTACTGCTTGGGGTCATTTGAACACAGCAAAACATACCTGAATTTTAATGAGTCAGACTGTTGTAAGTAATTGATGAAATCAGAATAAGGAACCTAATGTGCTTTTTTAAAAGCTTGCAGGCATTAATTTTGTATGAGTTGATGTGCTTGTTTGAGTCAGTGGTCTGGTGGCAATAATCGAAAACAAGCCCCCTTCAGCCTGCTGGCAGGCACTCTTTAGGTAGAGGGGTGTGTTATAATGGCTCTTGGGTGGAATTCTACAACGTAGAATTCCACACATCCTGTGATGTCATGTTTTCGTATGGTACTCTTGTTAATGTTCTACATTCCAAGAAGACGGTTGAGAGTTATCTGGACAGCTGTAATGTAGGTTTGTTACTGCTGGGCTGAGGCTGGTTGCCAATAAAGAAGCTCCTCAATCTACCGTGTGTCTTCTTTACCACACTGGCGACGAGAGCAACCAGCCTCCCAACCCACTCAGCCTATTTCGGCCCAGCAGTGCCTATTCCGTCTCCCTGAGGGCCGTTTCCTCGGAAGCCTGTACCCAGCTCTTCACCACAGGGTGCAGGCTTTTTTTTTATTGTTGTCAATATAGTGAATTTTAAAGACCAATTGTGGTGTTATACGTTTCAGAAGACTGGCGTGCCTTTGGAATTGAATTTTAAAGATACGCCACCAGTCTTATGAAAGTTATAACAGAGCGTTGGTAATGGACTCTTGTGGTGTAGTAGTTAAGTGTTATCCTTCAGAGCCACTGTCCGCCCTTCCTCCACCATACCCCTTTCTTTCCGTTGTCATGCCCCCCCCTAACATTTTCAGCAAAGTTACTCCACTGATCCTCAGGGCCGGCCCTAGAAATCTGTGGGGGCAAGTGCAGCACATAAAGTGCAGGCCCCTTATTTGCATGATGTGACATCACAGGAAGTGACATCACAGGAAAATTACCACTATTTATGTAGGCAGCAGCGGAAAATGCATACACATGTACGCATATATATCCATATATATATAACCTATTGTCAAGTTTCAGTAATGTAAAGGGTGCTGCCAGTAACTTCTATTCGTTTTCCCCAGTTGGGGATTACAGGATTGGTGGGTGAATGCCCATCTGGGCTGCCCTCATTGCAAACAGCATGTGAATGTGCACTGTACAGATAAAGGTGTTCTATCGCTCGGTAGTTAGGTACACCTCTTTGGGCTCACTCATGATATAAAACCTCCCCTCCAGTCCACAGCCAGTGGTACAGGGTTTTGGCCCCTTGTGGGCCTTACCATAAGCCAGTAAATGAACACAACGGAGACAGATAGTGCTCCACCTCCTTTATTCCCTTTCTTTACATAACTAACTCCCCGTTCCCCTAGTCCTTCCCCTTCCTCGCGCTCCCGCTCCATCCCATGCCCTGTGCCCTCTTCTTCTTAAAGGGGCCGTGCTCGCTTTCGCAGGCAACACAGGGTCCTCCTGGGTTTGTGAATGTTAGGTCTCTGATGGTGAGATCACCAAGCTGCAATATACAAAAGGGAGGTTTGGTTAATACACCAGGACGTAGAACCGTTTAAGCCACTCTGACTCTGTAAAGGTGGAATTGTACACGCACTTAGGAATCCTTGTGGACCAGGTGTGGTCTTGAACTTTCTACCCAATCAGATAAAACTGGATCTGTGCTGATATGTTCGAGCCAGGTAGCGTATGGAGTGAGGGGGAAGCAAGACACATAGCAGCTTATTTTCAAAGTCCCCGGAGTATAGAATTAGGCCGCAAATCCAAAATGTTTACGCCATGAGTTTACGCTCCGCCATATGCTGGTGCTGCCTAAAACTGCCCTCTGATTTTAAGCAAAACCACAGGCAGCCTAGAGTGTAAAGCGTGTATAGCGCTTAAAGCGTAAAGACCATGACGTAAATGATGCAACATCATTAATGCCATGGTTTTACGCATAAAATGTACGCCTTGAGATTACGCAAATGGCAATGCTACTGAAACATTGCACTGGATTTTACTCCAACATTTACTCCCAAAAAATGCAGGTACATATCAAAAGAGTAAAATAGCCCATCCACACAGCAGGCAACAATAATTGCAAAAATGCATCCAACCCTCACACTAAGCCACACATGCAAGGAGCCACAAATCAGGGGGCGGGGGGCTGCATAAAAAGCACACAAAACAGCAGGCTCACATTTGAAAGCACAGAGGACCGAGATGCACCATTGTCACTCCAAATCATGCAGCTAAGGTGAATGAACATCTTTGCACAGGTTGGCCAGCGGCAGCCTGCATCGCAGCCACCAGCCAGGGAGCCCACCAGCCCGCACCCCAGCACAGGGAGCCAATCAACCCACACCCCAGCTCCCAGCCCAGGGAGCCCATCAGCCCACACCCCAGCCCCCAGCCCAGATAGCCCATAAGCCTGCACCCCAGCTCCCAGCCCAGGGAGCCTATGTACCTGCACCCAGCCCAGGGAGCCCATCAGCACACACCCCAGCCTCCAGTTCAGGGAGCCCATCAGCCGACACCCCAGCCCAGGGAGCCAATCAACCCGCACCCCAGCCCCCAGCCCAGGTAGCCCATAAGCCTGCACCCCAGCTCCCAGCCCAGGGAGCCCATCAGCCGACACCCCAGCCCAGGGAGCCAATCAACCCGCACCCCAGCCCCCAGCCCAGGTAGCCCATCAGCCCACATCACAGCTCCCAGCCCAGGGAGCCTATCTACCTGCACCCAGCCCAGGGAGCCCATCAGCACACACCCCAGCCTCCAGTTCAGGGAGCCCATCAGCCCGCACAGCAGCCAGGAAGCCCATCAGCACTCACCCCAGAATGGCAGCAACACCAGGAAAGAGGGAGAGTTAGGAGAGACTGAAAGGCCCTACACACAGAGGGTGCTTAGGCCCAGGTTTACACACTATGACCTCACAGATCAGCAGGTCCTCACTCCCTACTGGCTGGACTTGCCTACCATCTTCAGGCTCCTGGTAGGAATCGAGCCCTACATAGAGCCAGAAAGTGACACAGTCACCTACATTCTGCCCGTTGAAGCTCTTCACTGTGCTCCATTCTTTCGCTGCAGATAGTTTCTAGCATACCGGTTTCCTGGCACATGGCATCACTCTCGGGCACCCTAGCATAGATCACAATTGCCATAATGCGACGGCTGCGGCACCACGTTGCCTTCCCCAAATGCCCAACAGTCCTCAACCACATCAAGGTCAACCTTTATGCCATTGTAGGTTTCCCCAATATGGTTGGAGCTCTGGAATGCACACATGTGGCTCCCCTACCACCCAGAGCACAGTCGCATGTATACATCAACAGACGCATGCAGCATTTAATCAACATTAAAATGGTTTGTGAGGCACACATGCACTTCTTACACATCTGTGCAAGATTTCGGGGTCCACACATGACTCCATGATCCTGGTCCAGAGCAAACTGCCATGCATCATGGGGGAACAGCATCAACGCCAGGCATGGCTGCTGGGTATGTACAAAACATCACGCCACCATAACCATAACAGTGCATGGAAACACACTCTCCTCTGCATGTGACATGAGCACAACACACCCTGAATGTCACCTGGACAAGAAGGGCCTATAGCCCATTCACGCGGAGTGGGGGCTCACTATGGATGCCAGCACACAAGCACCTGGGCTGCACTGTCAAACGTGCAAATATCCAAACATGAGGACAATGTATAGCAATCCCCCTGCAACGTCCGACTCCCTGTGGTGACCAATACTACCCATCAGTTTATGCCAACCACAAGCTGCCAAACCATTGACTGCAGCTAATGACACCTGCCCACTCCCAGCTCAGGGGGTGGGCGAAGACCCAATTTGCAGTTACTGCACTGTTCTGCCACCACCATGCCCTACCGTAGAGCGGAGTCCATGTGCAGAAATTTCCCACAGATGCATTCTGGACATGGAATGCTGTACACCCAGATGGCACCAAACATCTGAATAGAATCTCATAGATAACACTTGCTCAGTTACACAGAATGTCACTCCTGTCCATCACATTGTCACTCAAAATGGCCTGTCTGTCACCTATCTGCCACTGATGCATAAGTCGAATGGGCATCACAAGCATGACAGCCCTGTAACCTTCACCGTGCCCTTCAAGGCACAAGATTGTAATCTGTCTATTGCCCACCCAAGGTGATGCAAGGTACCCCATTCGACCCTTGCTGATGATGCACCTGCTTAATCCAGGCAATCGCCAGGAGCACTGCTACAACATTGCTCACACATGCACCTTCATTGACGAACCGCTTCCGCTGCCTGCACCTAATCTGGCGGGGCATCCATGTACAGCCCCATAATGGTTTGCCAGATCATCACCATATGCTGCATTTTGCACGATGTGGCCATCAGATGCAACAGTCCCTTGCCCTATGATGCCATTGCAGATGAGTCTGAAGATGAGGACATGCCCGGCCACAAAGACGTGGGCAGTAGCAGGACAACATCAATGGGCTGTGTGATTAACTTGTGTACAACTACTTACGGTAGAGGTGAGTATCTCCATGCGAATAATGACACATACGACTCTCCCACCACCCCACCCCTTCAAACATAGCACCACTCAAGAACATGTAACTCAACGTGTCTAAGGAACACCATTTATTGGAAAAGCAATACAATTAGAGGAGTTGACAAGAGGCATCCTGTGCCATGCGGTAACAGAAAGCTGAACATAAAATCTAAAACAAATCCAGGGATGAGGTGTGTAGGTCAGGTCCAGACAGTGCTGAAAACGCAACAGGGGAAACTAAAGATGGTCATCATAAACAACACAACTGAATTTCCAATTTGGAAGGTGAAAGGAGACGAAGGCAGCACACTTGGATGTGGTTCTCTTATCCCAGAGGGGCTGCTTTGCCTGCGGGCCCTGTCTGGTAGGTGTGGGTGTCTGGGGAACCTGCTGATGATACAGGTGCCAAGAAGTAATAGGCCACGCAGGTGACTGCTATGCAGTGGGGGCCAGAAGTTGAAGGGGATGAATATGTGGTAGGTTTCGCTGCCCACAAACCTGTGCATTATGGCAAACTGAGTGCTCCTGGTGGGGCATCATGTCTGTGACGGCAGTCTGAGACTGAGTATGCTGAAGGCTGACATTCACAATCGCTCGGCAAACTGGGCCTATTCAGTGAGCTAAATGGTACACTGCCACTGAAGAGGCACTTGCAGCATTGCAAGCAGCCCCATTGTGACTGGAGGCCTGCATTTGGGCCAATCGGGTGTCCTCCCTGGCTCCAGCGTATCTCTGCACCGGATTCAGCCACTGCACAGGTCTGCTCTCAGGCCATTCAAGCATTTTCCTTGGCCCCAGTGTATACCTCTGATGACAGCACAGTTGCCTCCTCCCTGGCAAGCTGAGAATCCTCCCATGCCTGAGCACAGGCTGCATAAGCAGAGCCCTGCGCTTGAGCAAACCAAGCATCCTCCCTGGCCTCTCTCCTTGCTGTCAGTGCCCCGGCCTGAAGGTCTTCCCTCAGCTGTTGGCAGGCACCAATTCATGGTGTACATTCACCAGGGACTGTTGGACATCCTCCAACATTAGCCCAATTGACAGACCGGCCTCCATCATTTCCTTCCCACTAACCTCTACACATGCTTGCACTGCCTCCAGGTCTTGCAGTCTTTCTATGATGTCTCCCAACAGACAGGTGCAATGGAAACAGGATGTATGCCAAAAAAATGCTGGATGCACAGACTGCAGTTGGAAGATGACCAGAAGTCCCTGGAAGATGCACAGCACCCTCCCTACCAGGCCATGGAAGAGATGGCTCCACTAGAGGGGCGCTGATGTCCTCCACCACCACCAGGATGTCCTCAGACCTCTCTGGCAGGATGTCACATGGGGCCAAAGTGGCAGTGTCCATGGTTGTGACAGTGCCCTGGTCACCGTGGCCATGCGTGAATGCTGAACGGCTGGTGGAGGGCCCGGGCACAATTGCGTCAGGTGGTGATGACAAGGTGGCTTGTAGAGCTTCCCTATGCTTCGGTCTCATGTTGACTCCATAGGAATCCACAGCATTTGCATCAGCATGAAAATCCATGCCAGTGCAAATGCTGGAGTATTTTTATAGGGGAGAGGGAGCAGCAGAAATGTAAGTTATGCGCCACACTTGATCCTTGTATTAGTTTGGTTTGTATTGTTTATAAGTTTCTGCAAAGCATAATCAAAAGAAGAAATGCCCATCAGATAACACGTGTTTCAAAAGATTATTAATGTCAGCTGATACCGCTTTATGGAAGGCGTCAATCATATTTTCCTGCGATAGTTGTGGAGTGAATTTAGATTTTGGTTTCATTTGTTCAATTGCAATACTGATTGGCTTGATTGGTTCTTAGGTCATGTAGAGTTTCATGTATCTCTAAAACTTCTGATTCCAAAGATCTAAGCCTTCCATAAAGCGGTATCAGCTGACATTAATAACCTTTTCGAGCAGCGCAGAAAACAGTACATAACAAGAAGACAAACTAGCAACCCTTCTTCAGAAGAACTACATACCTTACAGAAACTTCAAAGAGACCAGTCCATAGTAATTAAAGAAGCCGATAAAGGGGGTAAGATAGTTGTGATGGATCGTAAAGACTATATACAAATGGCCCAGAACCACCTAACAACACCACTATGCTATGAGGCACTTCCATCCAACCCCACCATGACGATTAAAAACTTAATCCTAGAACAGATCAAAAACTGGGGAAAGAAAGGCTTCATTACTGACAATGAAAGAGAATACATGTCTATACGACATCCTGCTGTCCCACCCATATATTTTCTACCTAAGGTACACAAACCATTCATCGCAATCCCAGAAGGTAGACCAATCGTCAGTGGGATTGGCTGGGCAACAAAGAAAATCAGTGAATTTATTGATAATGTCTTGAGACCTAAAGTTCCAAAGATTAAAGCTTACATCAAAGACTCCACAGATGTAATCAGAACTCTTCAAAATCTACAGTGGAAACCCACATATAAACTTGTGACTTATGTCCAAGCGCTGTATACATCTATTCGACATGATTCTGCCATCAAAACTATAGATTACATATTCCGAGGAGAAACAGCTTCACACTACCACTATTTGACCATGCTGAAAGAGATGCTTACCATAACATTGGAACATAATATTTTCCTGTTCAATAACCAGTATTTCAAGCAAAAACAGGGAGTAGCAATGGGAGTTAAATACGCACCGTCCCTTGCAAATCTATTTTTGAGTATGTATGAAGACTTGTATGTATATACCGATACAGCTGCACAAGACAAAATTGTAATATGGGCCAGATTCATAGATGATATCCTGCTAATCTGGAATGGTAATGACCAAGATCTGTCAGAATTTCAAGATCGCTTAAACAACAATGACCAAGGAATTTACTTGATAGGAACACAAAGCGATACAAGCATTGACTTTTTAGATCTCACTATCTATGTTAAAGAAGACAAATTGGTGACTAATACATACCGTAAACCCACAGAAGCTAACTCAAGACTATTTGCTACCAGCTGTCACCTCAAGTCAGTAATAAACAACTTACCAACAGGAGAGTTTGTGAGAGCAAGGAGAAACTGTGCGGACAATGTTGATTTTGACCAAGAATGCAAGCTGCTTCAACAAAGATTCAAAAAAAGAGGCTACAATCACAAATGCATACAGCAAGCATACAACAAGCATACAACAAGATAAAGAAAATCAACAGGGAAGAAACCCTAATCCCGAAACAACCAAAACAAATCCAGGACCAACAGCAAGTGAGATACATTACCACTTTCAGCCAAAACAACTATGAAATTAAAAAGATTCTATCCAAGAACTGGCACCTTTTAAAACTTGACCAACATCTGACCCAGATCATTAACGAAGGACCAAAATTAATTTTCAAAAAAGCCAGAACCCTCAAAACATCTCTTGGCCCATCTCTACTCCCCAAGATCAGACAAACGGGTCCGGATACCTGGTTACCAACTCTACCAAAAGGATTTAGAAAATGTGGATCATGTAGCATGTGTAAGCATGCATACCCCAATACACACCTATTTACTGACTCATGAGGAACAACACATATGATCAATGATACCATCAACTGCAGAAGCAAATATACAGTGTATGCTATCATCTGTATATGTAAGTATATCTACATTGGGAGTACTATTAGAGAACTTAGAACCAGAATTCGTGAACACTTTGCTGGCATTGGTAATCAAGACATATTTTTACCATTAGCTCATCACTGGCAAACAAATCATCAATTGGAGGACAAGAGAAACTTGCAATTCATTGGACTGAAAAAAGTAACTACAGGAGATAGGGGTGGAAACCAAGAAGTATTATTACTTCAGGCAGAGGCAGGCCTGATTTGCAAATTTCACGCAACTGAGTTTGGCCTAAATAAGGACAATGAAATGATTATTTTTTTGTGAATTGAAGCAGACCAATGACTCATTATGAGTATTAGGTATATAATTCTTTTTTATTTTTTTGTTATACTACTTAATAACTGTCAAACTAAGAAATGTCATTATATCATCACTCAGTGGTGAGAACCCCACCCCAAGTGCGATATGAAGATAAGAATACCAAATGAGATGAGATGTGCCACAATCCAAGCAGTCTCTGCTGTTTGCCAGTTTCTAGAACCATATAACATAATACAAAACAGCTAAAGGGACCAACCGTTTCCCCGAGCTTTGTCCAGTTCATCACAATAATAATCACTTTGTCTACTGTTTGCATTTGCAATGGAAAATTGTTAAGTATGTTTCTTTCCCCTCGGACATACGTCTATTTATTAAGTTGCTTCGAATACCCGATTATAATTCCAAAATAACAATATGATTTCCAATATAAACATGTTGATCACAACCGCCCTCTACTTGTGATTACCGTATATATTTCATTTTATACATTTTAAAAATTCACCCCTAATGGATAAAACACAATTACTGGATCGGTTTGGGTTCCTGTATGTCCTTTGCAATGATTAATGTGTATATCTAGCCCAAAACATGGCGCCTGTCAACACAGGAGCACTAGACACTAAGATAGGACTTCTTTTTCCTTTACAACCCAAGATATAGGGAACCATTGTGATTTCAGTGGACTGCGACGCTTTGAAGAGACGAGACACACTTTAGAGGTAAGCCCTACGAATAAGGACCACCCGATTGAAAGGCCCCCATAATACACGTGTGTGTGTAGCTCGTGGTCCCGAATGAAATGAGCATTGCAATGTGATGACAACAGTTTTTTACGTAAATTTAACAGCACTATGCAAACTGGGATCGGTTTATTCACATAAAACATACCGAAGCTAATCTTTTATTTTAATGCCTAGATACGAGATCACCACTTGCACTATTGCTAAATCCTGCATGTATTAATTCACTGCGATATATTCAAACAATAAGGGAGACCGCTCGTTAATTTAATTTGCTTTTTTGTTAAGTAGAGAGTACATCCTTAAAATGAATGCCATTTACAGGGACCCAGGTCGTAAATAGTAAATAATAAATTCTTATTTTTCGCTCTTGACTACAATTTAAACAACGTAGACAGACATGCAACTCGCAACACTTTCTATTTATGATCATTATTACTCTAAAATTCACTCTACACGGGGGATTGAACCCGTGATTATCGGCACACCAGACTTTAACCCATATTTGGATTATAGGTAAGAGCGCGTAGTGAAAAATAATACCTGTGACAATACATAACAGTGGAACTGCCTTCGATCACCATGTATTATTGTGTCACTCATGCACTGTTTTTGGTTTCTCTTCCTTTTTTCATTATACCCCAAACCAGCCTTCCCCTTCACCCCTCCTCAATGTCTGTGTTTTGAAACTTTGACCAAACTGTGGTTAACACGTTCTTTGGGACTATAATACAATTTTTGTTTAACATTTCATTCATATGTTGACTTAATGTTTAATGTACATGCACAGACCTTATTCGCCCAGATTTGAGAAAGGCACTTGTGTGCTGAAACATGTGTTATCTGATGGGCATTTTTTTTTTGATTATGCTTTGCAGAAACGTATAAACAATACAAACCAAACTAATACAAGGATCAAGTGTGGCACAGTTCTTATTGTGTGTGGCCATTTCTGATGTTCTGGTTGCAATAAGAGGTTGGGGTTCGTTTTTGCCTCTTTTTGCCACACACTTCTGCATCATTACTCAAAGAACTTCAGTACGAATGGCTGGCAGTGGAGTAGCAGCTTAACTCAACTGCTCTGGACCTCTCCCTGAAGCTATTTATATTGAAATTATAATGAGTTCCAAGAAGAAGATTGTGGAAGCAGAAAACCCAGCCTCAAAGAAATCTAAGCAGGTTCCTGAGATGGAAGAAACCCCTAGCTTTGGAGATGTCTACAAAACCATTCTTCAGGTGGCCCAGGATGTCAGTGATATTAAACTGACAATGGCTGAACTCAATCTGAAGACCGGTCAGCTGGATGGCAGAGTCACAGAACTGGAAAAATCCTCTTCAACTATGAGCTCTGAGATTGCAGGGAGCTTCCAGGCTTATAAGAACCTACAATCTGACTTGAAGACTGAAAGGGCACAACGCTTGGATTTGGAAATGAGAATCAGGGCTAGAAACATCAGGATAGTTGGTGTGGAGGATTCAAATGGAGATGAAGAAGACTTGCCTTCCCTGGTCTTACAAGTTTTTAAAGATAGTTTCCAGTGCTCTTTCATCAGGATTGAGGACATTGATAATATATTCCGGATTGGTAAACATCAAGGGAATCGGGCTCGGCATGTTTTGGTCACCTTTTTACATATAAGATCCAAGGAGCGTGTGATGAGAGCAGCCAGACAGGTTGGGAATGCCCTATTTAAAGGTAGATCTGTCTATATCTACCCTGACTATCCTAAGGAGATCCTGCATAGGAGAAGGTCTTTCCGGAGTGCTAAAGAACTGGCTAGTCAGCTTACTTTAAAAGCCTTTCTTAGCAGGAATAATGTCCTAACTATTGTGTTTCCTGATGGGGACAGAAACACATCTGATCCTGCACTAGCTTTGGACTGGCTAGAAACATACAAAAGGGGCCTGCCAGCCCCACCTATGAACAGTGAGTGACATTATTATTAGTCTCCCTCCCCCACCACTGTGCCGGTTCTTTTCCAACATTTTTATTTTTATATTTTCGGTTTTTTTTCGGTTCTTAAAATGGCGCCGCTGATTTGGCAGTTTGCGTTTTTTGAAAAATTGCATAGAACCCCCCACCGTCATGTTCATCTGCTGGAACGGTGTGTTTCTGGATATTCGCCGGTCGAGGATGGCGAGAGAAAGGGACCTTGCAAATTTGACGCACGTGATGTGTGCGTGAATGCGTCATCACGTTCTCGCCGATCACTGACGGGAACCGGATGCTCCATGTAACCCCCCTGTTCTCTTGCTCTCACTCGGCGCAATGTGACCACCTGGCCGGGGGAGAGGCCTGTGAGCTGCTGGTGGGCTACTCTGCCGTGTACAGGATCTGCTTCGGGACGACCTGCTTCTACTACACCCAGGCCCTCTTCCTGCTGAACGTGAGGTCGATCCAGGACCTGCGCGCTGCCGTCCACGACGGGTAAGCCCACCTGGCGCATGCACGCGTCCTGCAAGCCTGTGCACACACAAGATGCATGCGAGTTCGGGTGGAGAAGCTCCGCTTCACGGGACTTCAGTTGTTCAATGGCCGGATGAACTTCGGAGGTACGTGTTGCCAGTGCGTGTGTTGCGGAGCCTCAGTGGTAGACAGGGGAATATGCGCTCCCCCCTCCTGCTCTGCTCACCCAGCTTCCTGTTTGGCCGATGGGTTCATGTTCGAATCGACCACTGGGGCATTTCACTCCGGATGACTTTCTTGACCATGGCACCGGTGTCGCACCGGGGAGGAGCTGCCCGAGAGGTGGTTCTTCCCTTTTTGGCTATCACGACTTCACGGCTGGTGCCTTGAATGTGACTCAGGGTGTTGGTTTGGAACAAAAACTTAAACAGATGTGGGATTAACAGTCATTGCTGGACTTGGTTGTGCAATCAGGGTTATGGCTGGGTTGAACTAGCTGAAATGCTACCCTCTTAGTTTTAGATGCACTGGGCGGGTGGTTGGTCATCATTGAATTCCAGTTCTTCATGCGGCTGGAGGGTTTATGAAATTTAAGACTGCTTCATGCACAGACAGCAGCCTGCATAAGAAGTAGTAGGGTATTGTATCGAACTTCTCCCCATGTAAATGTATGTATTACAGATGTGACTATGGTAGCTTCAGTTCACTTCCTTTTTCTCAGCACTTGTTTTCCTGTCTATAACTCTTTTCAGTAGATATGTGAGATATGTGAGACATTTGAGTCACACACAGGGTAGGGAACGGATGTGAACTGGGTTATAGGTGGACGTTCAATCTGCCTTGCTGGTTCTCTTCTGTATTATACACCGTTAGTTTATTGAATTCGCTCCATATGGTGGGGTGTCTTGGTGAGCCGTGTTTCCTTGTATTGCCACCGCTAATTGCGGCTTCATGTCATTGTCTGGACAACAGTGAACTCCATGGCTACCGTGCTCTACATAGTATATATAGGCATTTTTAGTAGCCCTCTATGGCCTTCTTATGTTTTTTTTCTCCTGACTTTTCTTGATTTTTCAATGTTGGGGCTGAGTACTGGATTTGATTCCATATCTTTTGTTCTGGAACCGGTTGTTTCCGGAGGTGGGGTTAGAATTTTTTCACAGTGGTGATGTTTTGGGGTACCTATTCTGTGGTTCTGTGATTTGCCTTTCACGATTTCATGTTAGTGGGGTTTTTGAGGATTGACCCGGGATGTTGGGTTTTCTTTTAGTTACTAATATTGCTATATTTTCTTGAAACAGTTTTTCTGATGTATATATGGATGGTTTTATTGTATCATTGGGAGGGGTCCTGGGGATGGATCTCAATGTTGTTCAGATTTGCTTTTTGGCTGAATAGACTTCACTGTCTTGTTCGTTCTTTTTATTTTTTACATATTTTCTTTAGTTTTCTTTGTGTTTTTTTCACGTTTGATGTCTTAGATATTCAGAGTGTGATGATGACTTCCCGCTCAGGTGGGACTTCTGATGACTTACGTATTATCTCCTGGAATGTGAATGGGATCAATAACCTGTTCAAGAAAAAGAAGGTATTTCAAATGTTGCAAGACATGCATGCAGACATATGTTTTATACAGGAGACTCACATATTGGAGGATGAAATTTCTAGGCTGGAGAGGGAGTGGGTTGGTGTCGCT
This sequence comes from Ambystoma mexicanum, assembly GCF_040938575.1. NCBI lineage: Eukaryota > Metazoa > Chordata > Amphibia > Caudata > Ambystomatidae > Ambystoma > Ambystoma mexicanum. Next base: position 196,766,300 of record NC_090927.1, on the reverse strand, counting down.
GTTGGCTCTTCCTTTTCATCCAGATCGAGGGGGGTGGTCATTTTGTTTAGAAAGAAATTGCCTATGAAAGTTATACGCAAAATTGCAGACAAAGAAGGTCGGATGATTGCGTTATTGATTGAGATTCAGGGGGAATTGTTAACCCTCTGCAATGTGTATGCTCCTACGGTGGATGATGGATCCTTTTTCAGAATGGTGGCACAGACTCTATTAGAGTTGAATAATTCTAATGTTCTGCTTGGTGGCGATTTTAATACAGTGATTGATCCAAAGATGGATAAGAGTCAGAATAGCCGTGTACTTCGTTGCGATTATCATCACCGGGCACTTAGGTCGCTTTTAGAAGAACATAGTTTGAATGACATATGGCGTCTTGAGCATCCAGATACGAGGCAATACAGTTTTTATTCCAGTGCACATGCAGTGTTTTCTAGACTGGACATGTTTTTCACTGGTGGGACTGTTTCAGACAGTTGGGTTTCTTCCGATATCGGTAATATTGTATTGAGTGACCATGCCCCAGTTGTGTTGCAATTAAGACTTAAATTTCAGAATAAAAGGAGTTTCTCATGGAAAATGAATACCTCTATTCTATTGGATGATGATATTTTGGACCGGATCGTTTCCGAAGCTGATTTCTTTGTAAGGGAGAATCGTTCAGAGGAGATCAGTGTGGCAAATACATGGGAGGCCTTTAAGTGCTGTATGCGAGGTGTGTGTCTGGGACTGTCTAGTGGTAAACGGAAGAGAGAAGAGGGTAAGAGGCGTGGACTTGACTTACGTATTAGTGAAATTTCTCGTGATCTGATGCTTGATTCGTCAGATTCAGTGAAACAAGCTGAATTAAAAAAACTCAAAAAAGAAATGGAAGATTTTTTGTCTATGAGGTCCGAACGTAGTTTGTTCTACTCTAAGTGTACATATTTTGAGAAAGGGGAGCGTTGCGACAGATGGCTGGCATACAGGTTGCGAAAAAGGATCTCCGATTCGGCTATAGCTTCTATGTTTGACAAGGAGGGTAGAATCATTTTTGATCCGATTAAAATCAACTCAATATTCCGCGATTTTTATGAGAATCTGTATGGCGATGAGGCTGGTATCACCGGTAGGGGTGAGAGGTTTTTTGGTGATTTGAATTTACCTAAGATCCAGAATGCTGAGCGTGATATTCTAGGTGAAATGATAACAATAGAGGAGATTAAAGGCGCAATATCCGGGCTGAATGTGGGCAAATCTCCGGGACCGGATGGCCTTCCATGTGAATTTTACAGGGTCCTCCCGAACTCGGCCTTGGAACTCCTGAGAGATATGTTTGCGTCAAGCAGAATTGTTGGGTCGTTACCTAAGAGTACTAGCCATGCTTCGATTTCGGTCTTTTTAAAAAAGGATAAGGATTGCAATCAACCAGCTAGTTATCGTCCAATTAGCCTTATCAATACAGATAACAAGATCTTGGCCAAGGTTCTTGCTTTACGCTTAGGTCAGTTCATGCCGGTTTTGGTCGGGGAAGAACAATCTGGTTTCATGAGGGGTCGACGTACGTCCAGTAATATCAGGAAATTATTGGTAACTATGGAATTGGCGGACAGATTGGTCGGTGATGCAGCCACCCTGTCCTTAGATGCTGAAAAAGCTTTTGACAGAGTTGATTGGAATTATCTATATTCGGTGTTGAGGGCGATGAATCTGGGGGAGGACTTTATTTCCTGGGTAGCTCTTTTATATGCCAGTCCAACGGCTGACGTTAAGACTAATGGAGTGGTGTCTGAACCTTTTCGTTTGAAGCGGGGCACGAGACAGGGTTGTCCTTTTTCTCCTCTGTTGTTCATTTTAGCGATTGAACCTCTCGCTACCTGCATAAAGAATGAACCAAATTTACAGGGCATTGACTGTTGGGGTGTGGTACAAAAGGCATGGCTTTATGCTGATGACCTCTTATTGGTGTTGCAGAATTTGGATATGTCATTGCCATCCCTGATGAGGATATTGTCAGATTTTCATGATTGTTCGGGATACAAGGTTAACCGCCTGAAGTCAGAAGTGTTGCCTCTGTCCAGCAGATGTGATAAATCCCTGGTCGAGGGGCTGGGGTTTACTTGGTGTGATGGGCGCTTACGCTACTTAGGGGTATGGTTGACAGTTCCAGTTTCCCGTATGGTTGATGAAAACATGAGTGTGCTGGTACGAGATTGCAGACTGGTTTTGGAAAGGTGGTTTTTACTTAATCTTTCACTGTGGGGTAAAGTCAATGCCCTGAAAATGAATTTGGCTCCCAGGATAAACTTTATAACTAGTATGCTCCCTCTAAGAATAAAGTGTAGTTATTGGAAAGATCTTGACCGCCTTATTCAAGAATTTTTATGGGACAAGAAACCGCCCAGACTTTGTCTATGGAAACTACAGCGTCCGATTTGTTTGGGTGGTCTAGGAGTTCCGAATTTTAAGGCCTACCATTTAGCATTTTCTGCTCATTCTTTTGTTCCGTTTTTGGATGGTAAACTGGACAGTTGGGCGGTGGCGGAGTCGAATGCATATGGGCCACTGGGCCCGGAGGCACTGTTGACCACTAACACAAAGATTCCGGGTGGTAGTTTGTTAACCACGTCCTTTTTGCGCAACTCTTGGATTGAGGTCTTGACATTGTTAGGTAGGGACGCTTTTAAGTATAAGAATGCCTCTATCTGGCTGAATCCTAAGATTAGAGATAACTCCAGGACAATTTTTTGGCCCGAATGGTTCCTAATGAATGTTAAAAAGGTCTCTGACTTGGGCAATGATGTTCGGTGGCTGACTGCTGCTGAACTGAGAGAGAGATGGAGTTTTGAGGATTTGTCAGACTCGGCTTATAGACGACTCAAGAGGTCTGTTGGTGAGGTGGACTGGTCTGACTCCTTTGACATAACTATTTTTCTGACGGATTCTAATGGGCAGGGAGGTGGTTTGGCCAGTAGTTGTACAAACTTTTTGTGTCCTATTTTCGGAGCAATGACAATTTACGGGAAGTGTGGAGCGAGAGAATCGGGTCTGATATTGATCTTGAGACCTGGCAGAATATATGCGGAAATGTCTCATTATGTTCGCTAAATCTGGGCGAAAGGTCTAGACAAATTAAGATCCTGAATCGTGTGTATTGGTGTCCGGAAACGCTACATAAAAGGGGCATGTCTGACAATGCGGATTGTTGGGGTTGTGCTCAGGAAGTAGGATCATTGGAACACATGCTGTGGGCCTGTGAGAGGGTCAGGGCCTTCTGGATAGACATTTGTGATGTGTGTGTCAGAATTATGGGTGAAGAGTGTGTCCTGGACTTTAAGACAATGATCCTAGGGGAAGATTCTGAGCTGGCCGAAGTCAGCTCTTCCCTCAAGAAATGGCTTTTCAGAGCAACCATTGTTGCTAAAAGGTTGATCCTTCGAGGATGGAAGGGTCGGATCCGTCCGTCATTTGAGGAATGGGTTCAAGAAATGCATAGCCTGTCTAGAACAGAAAAAATGATCTACAAATTGAAATGTAAGTTGTCTTCATATGAAAAGGTTTGGAACATGTTCAATGACTTTATGTAACCCGGTTTTTCCATTCCTTGTTGTTGTTCCTCTGTACTATGATGTCGTTTTTGTATATACTTATAAATAAATAAATAAATAATAAAAAAAAAAAAACACAAATCAGGCACATAGTGGAAAGTGGGTTGGTTGCTAAAAGAACCCCAAATATTTCCTCAGAAATGTAAGTTATGTTCCTCCCCTCCTCTGCTCTATACAAATCCATGAAAATGGGGCGTGACAGGAATCTACTGCATTTAGGTAGAAAAAGGGGGCGAGGAGGGCCTTCTTTTTTGTTGAAGGTGGGCTTGACTCAAGAAGGCGGTTTTAGCATAAAGAACAGAAAGAGAGTCAAAAACTACCCCAGGTCAACTGTATATAGTAGGTAGGTCTAGGTCAGAAGGAAACTAGTGTTTAAAAACTAGTTATTGAGGGTCACATGTAGTTGTAGAAAAACAGATTCAATTTTATTTTACAAAAGAAAACCCAAGAAAAAACAACTTCGGAAATGTCGCATATGAGCTTCATTTAGTTTATAAAGGACGGTGAAACAAGTAAAAAGTAAAAAACTGTTGTTAACATCACAGTTGAGTTAAATGAGGGTTAGTACCATAAGTGCATCATATTTGTTCCAAATACTACTGTCAAATTTAGTAGTATGATATTACAGCCGACACATTTATTATGCAGGTGTTTCTGGTTCAGAGGAGAGTTAACCTTCACTGGGTAGAAGATGAACACAGTTGAAGGGTCCGAACTGTCATCAGGACGCTGTTTGGGACTGGTGCGCGCCTATGGAGACAGGTGACACATGCGGTTGAACACGTACTGGTTGTCAGGAGAGGCACCTCATGTGGTACGGGCGTCTGTAGTAGGATATCTACGGGGGGGTAACAGCTAGTTACCAGAATTAATGTGATGAATCATATGTAGTTAATAGATAGTAACAAAAAGCATACCTTAAATAGTAGGTATGTGGTCCAGCGTAGGTGCTGGAACAATTTTACACGTGCAGGATATGCCGTGATAGTTGGGCCTTGATCAGGTGAGAAAACTAGCCATGATCGCTGTTTGAGAAATAGGTAAAACCAGGTTAGCTAGTAGGCCCGACTAAATGACATTGTTTCATATTGTTTATTTAACAGTGCAAAAAACGGGCTGGTTTTAGTGCTGCCGAGATGGCTTAAAACGGCTGTCCATTCCCTTCTTAGACCTTACCATCTACAAAACCACCAATAACAACCTGGCCACAACACTTTATCACAAACCTACTGCCAAAAATGCCCTGTTGGAATTCCACAGTTTTCACCCAGCATCTCTCAAAGAAAACTTACCTTTCGGCCAATTCTTATGCCTAAAACGAAATTATACTACCCGAGAAGATTTTGATACCACCAGTAAAGACCTCTCAAAAAGACTGAAAGAGAGAGGCTACCCAAGCCACATCATTTGTCGAGCCCAAAAAAGAGCCAAACACAAGAGCAGAGAATCATACCTCTCGCCCACTCCACGAGACAAATGTGAAAACAAACTTACTTGTGTCACTACTTTCTCACCACTAAGCAACCAAATAAGAAAAACCATTCTAAAACATTGGAAAACTCTTCACGCAGAATCCTTTGAACCCACGAAACCCCGTTTTGCCTTAAAAAAAAAGTAGGAACCTCAAACACCTACTGGTCAATACATACACAGAACCTACAAAACCACCAGAACAACAAACAACTCTGTGGAACCTTCCACCTGTCAAAGGTCACTATAAATGTGGCACATTCTCAGTATGCACTCTCACTAAAAAGATGAAATCAATTGACCTCAACGGTAAAAACTGGAACTTCGAATCATTCACAAACTGCAAAAGCAAATGGACTGTATATGGGATTCAATGCCCTAGCAAACTATTATACATCGGAAAATGCAAAAGAGAAGTTAGACAGCGGATATGCGAGCATCGCTCATGCATTAAGAATGGTATCCCCGACAAACCCATGGTGTCCCATTTTCAAGAGAAACACCACACCCATAATGACATTTTCTGGTTTGTCTTGCAAACAGCCAAGAACCCCTTTAGAGGTGGCAATAGGGACCTCCCCCTCCGGAAACTAGAGCAACAATGGATCTTCCGATTGAATTCTGTGAAGCTAGGTCTAAATGTGGCCATCGAATGGAACCTCTTTTTCAAATAAAGTTCATCCTCCACCATCAACAACTCTACCTGATGTCCCAACAATCCACTGCCATTACGTCATCTAGTTGCACTACATCGTAATATGCCTTTCCTCTTTTCTAAATAACCAGTACTATGCAATATCTTGTACTTTTGTAAGTGGAAAATTGATATATAACCCCCTCTGAATTGATTAAGCATTTGTTCAAATCATGTAACCATCAATTATAACCAAAGTGCCTCGCGCGACCCTAGAACAAGCTTGTACCTCTGAGAGTAACTAAAACAGCACCATCACTATGCTATGTTTTTCTTTTTGTGTTCCTTTTTTGTACTAATAAGCATACATTCAGATATGCAACTGTACTGAGCTATGCCAAGTAACATTAATATGGTTATATGATTAGATCATTACATGTAATGCTACCTATGTATTTGAAATTATTGCTGCTTCTGTTTGAAACACTGATTTTCTCTCCATCATACTCTGCCTCTCGGATTGTGACACGCCCATTCTCAGGGCCTCCAATAATGCCTCATTATGCCCCCCTTGCCCAAATCACTAGGCATGCCAAACATTAGCTTCTATTGCGCAGCTGTGTACTCGTATTACCCACTCCGCGCATGCGCAGTACCCCTAAAAACAATGCTCTAATGTAACACTACCCCCCGATGCGATCCTGCACACGAAGCTAGCCTTTCGCTTCCGCGCATGCGCACATCCCGCATCACCCAGGTCTATAAGTACAGCAACGTCCTCCACAGCTCATTTCGACTCTGAGACGTTTCGCGGCCAGGAGCAACTTGATTCATCAGGTGAGACACCAAGCCATCTTCAGGTGATGCTCAGAATGGTTCATCCAGTTAATCCGAGCACTTTTGCGAACAACTGAAAAGTCCCTGTCAGCGCGTCCTTCTCGTGCTGCTAGTCGCCCCCCATTTTTGATCTAAGAGGCTTTTTTGGAGCTTACCATTTGTAAACTTTAGTCTGCCGTCACGATTTGTCTGCCACGATTTTTCAAATTTCAGAAATAAAATAATTTGTATGCACTAGCCTGAATCACCGGATAAGCATTAAGCACCTGTCTTGAGAGCACAAAATCTTCCCTGCACATGTAAAATACGGCATTCTCGTACCGCTCTGACAATAATCAACAATCTTTAATCTAGGCTTACTACATAAAACACAAGATTCTTATCCACCAAACACCTGCCACAGCCGTTTTAAGCCACCTCGGCAGCACTAAAACCAGCCTGTTTTTTGCACTGTTAAATAAACAATATGAAACAATGTCATTTAGTCGGGCCTACTAGCTAACCTGGTTTTACCTATTTCTCAAACAGCGATCATGGCTAGTTTTCTCACCTGATCAAGGCCCAACTATCACGGCATATCCTGCACGTGTAAAATTGTTCCAGCACCCTCGCTGGACCATATACCTGCTATTTAAGGTATGCTTTTTGTTACTATCTAGTAACTACATATGATTCATCACATTAGTTCTGGTAACTAACTGTTACCCCCCCCCGTAGATATCCTACTACAGACGCCCGCACCACATGAGGTGCCTCTCCTGACAACCAGTAACTGCTCAACCGCAAACAAAATAGGTATGTTTCTATAACGCAGTCCCAATACAGAACACACTCTGTATGGTCCTCTCCAGCATTTTTAAACTTATCTACCTTCCTATGTGTCACCTGTCTCCATTGGCGCGCACCAGTCCCAAACAACGTCCTGATGACAGTTCGGACCCTTCAACTGTGTTGATCTTCTACCCAGTGAAGGTTAACTCTTCCCCGAACCAGAAACACCTGCATAATAAATGTGTCAACTGTAATATCATACTACTAAATCTGACAGTAGTATTTGGAACAAATACGATACACTACATGTGACCCTCAATAACTAGTTATTAAACACTAGTTTCCTGCTGACCTAGATCTACCTACTATATACGGTTGACCTGGGGTAGCTTTTGACTCTCTTTCTGTTCTTTATAGGAATCTACTGCATACAAGTATTATACAAGGCTTATACACAGTAGATTCCCATCGGTCCATTCACACAGGGCTCAAAATGAGTTCTATATTACTTAGTTGTCATTTGCAGGAGTAAAGAATACATAAAAAGGGAAGCAGGACTATGTGCCTTGTTAGATCCTCCCTGGAGGAACCGAGAGCCAGCTGGAGGCTCGCTGTGGAGAACAGGACACGCTGACTGAGGCTCACCAAACATGTGTAGTGTTCCTCTTTATCCAGGCTGGAGAATTGAAGGCCGGGAGTTGGACCATGCAGTCAGACAGAGAAGCATACTCCGAGAGAGACCAGACCTGGCAAGTCTGCCAGGACACACTGATACTGCTGGAAGGTGTGCGGAAGTCCGTAGCAGGAGGAAGCAACTCTGCGAAGCCACCCAAACAAGCCGGTAAAGCCATAAGAGGTACATGGGTTACCATAATGGTTGGTAGAGATAAAGGAGAGCGAAGAAGTTCATTGGGGAAGGCTGAAGACCCCTATCTCCCTCTTACCAGAACTTGGAAAGAGTCAAGAGAGAGACATATGACAAACAGTGCTTGGCAGGTTAGTGAACCGTGCCTGATTGCTGCATCCTATAAGCCAGAGAGTAGTGTCTGGGACCCTTACGAAGTCGGGGAAGCCCCGCAAGAGCCATATCCAATGGTCAGTGACCCATACCAGTTCAGAGAAGCATGCAACCAAGGGCCTAGGACCCACAGCAAGTTGGGGAGCTCCAGAGAAGCACACACACAGGGGTCTGGGACTCGCACAAGAAAAGAGGAAGTTTGCTAAGAGGTAATAAGGGGTAGATAACCCACTGATAAAAGAAGGGACATTTTATTGAACACTGAGATCTATAGACAAGTCTGGCAGGATAGTGACCAGGCTTCTTGTCACATTAGTTAACTGAGAAAGACCAGGGGAAGGGAGAGATTCTCCTGGGTACTTGGGAACTGTGTTTTGTGAAATAAGAAAGACCATGATAGAAAAGGGCAAGGAAGACATTCCCCTATCATTCCTGTTTGTGATGGTTTCAAGCAGCCTGAGAACATTAGGGCGACAGAGACAAACCCCCACCTATGGTGTATGATGAATCCAATGGAGTCATCACTAATACCCCGGTGGTGACCTCCTCCCATGTGGCCAGGGGACGGCAGCTGCTACCGGGTCCTGTCCTGGGGTCGGCTATATGAAGGAGGATCACATGGGAGGAGACAACCTCCAAGTGGATGTCATGGCTTCAATGGATGGAAAATGGTATCCTCCATTTGCCCTTGAAGATAATCCTCTCATACCCAATACCCTCATGGCCTATTGCCGTACTGCTACACCTTTCCCTTGGAAGAATAGAAAAGACATTTCACCAAAGCATATAAACCAAACTCTCAACTTTGGTCTACCATGTGGAAGTAACAAGAATGCCTTCATCAGTTCCATCTATACATCATCCAGAACTGCTTTACCATCCAGGCATGTTGAAAGTAATTATCCAGAGACTTTTCATCAAACATCAACACTGGACTCCTTTTCACAGAATAATTAATACTGAGACGAGGAAGAGGAGAAGAGAGGTGCAGAATGGAAGAAGCTTCAAGCCGAGTGAGCGCTCTAGCTGATGGCCGAAAACACCTATGCCCGGGAATTTGCAAGACTGGAAGCCCAGTGTCAAAGGCTGCTTCTATTGGCGAGAGAACATTTCGCCTCTCCGCAAGGCTCAAGGTCCTGGATAGGTGTTGCAGAGCCGCGCAGCTCAGCCCAGAGCAAGAAGGGAAACACTGCGAGAAAAAGGTCACGCTGCAGAGATGCTGGGAGACAGGAAGAGAATCACAGAAAGCAGACCCTTACCTGCGAGAGTCCCAAAACAAAGCCAATGTGCTGAAAGGAAGCCACAGAAGTGGAAAGGATGCTGTGAAAGCAGTCAGAAAGTGAAAGCAGGAATGATAGGACCGATTGACTGTGAACGCGCCAGAGAACACCAAGCCGGTGAGTCAACCCAAGGGTAGTGGGGACCCTGGGCGTATTGGCAGGTATGCCAAATGCAAATAATAGTAAAGCAGCCTGAAGAACAAGAGAAAACAAAAAGACTAATTGTAAGAAGGGAAAGTGAATTGAAAACAGTATGTGAATGCATGGAATACAAATAGATGGAAACATAGAAACAAATAATATATCAAGAGGATATATTATCCAACCAAGTAAATGTACAATTGTAGAAGTGGATGAACATAAGAAGTCCTGGCAGGAGAGTATACCAGGCAATTACAAGTGCATGAATATAAGAAGCCCTGGCAGGAGAGTTTACCAAGCAATTACTACTGTGTGAAGTAAAAGAAGTCCTGGCAGGAAAGTATATCAGGCAATCTTGAGTATGTGAACATAAGAAGTCCTAGCAGCAGAGTATACCGTGTAATTGGCAAATGTGAGGAAACAAGAGGACCTAAGCAACGATATTAGGACTTTGTTGGCCTGAAAAGCAGAAGCAAAATCCTTGCCACAGAACCCTGAAGTCAAGAGAACCGTAGAACATTGTGTGTGACAGTGCCATGGTGGGCCCCAACAAGACACAAGGAACTGTTGTATAAAGATCTGTTTGTGGTAAAGAGGAATCCAGGGGCAGGTAGTCATCCTCTGGAACAAGGATTCTTTATCCCTGAAGAACATTTGAGTTGGGGCTACTTATTCTTTCTTTACAAACCCTTTTTCAAAAGGCATCAAAGGTTAGAGACATTTCCCGTTTCACCTTTTTTGTTTAGGTGATAGTGTGAGGGTCAGAAGAGAGCTTTTGGACACAAGGACAGTTCCTTTTAGAGCAGGGTCAGAGAGGCCTTTTCCCAATAACTCTTTAACCAAAAACATGGCTAACTTGTGTCCGAGTTTCATTCCTGACTCCTCACAGGTGTGAACTGAAAATATAGAGACTTTTTGTACATGTGTTTGGAGGAGTATTCAACTTTAACAACTTTTGAGTTGAATAGGAGAACCACTCTGTGTTTTCTCATCGGAAAGTGAACATTGAGCTGGCATCCAGAACGAAGGAACCATTTTTCTTCATCAAGAAAACCCCCTGTTTTCCTTAGTTAATCTAGAGTGTAAGTGACAGAAATAGGTTTGGATACAGGACGGTGGACATTTTATTTTATTGGACATTCTGACACAATTCTTAGTCTTTTTGTAGAGGCAGGGCAACCCCGCTTAGAAATTGGGCAATATAGGCTTTTCTTTACTTGTATATATAAATAAAAGTATTTGCCAACAACTATGCCACCTCTGTGTCAGACTTGTACTTCTATACCTTTACTGTTCCCACCGTAATGGGGATGTAGATCGGTGTGAGTTGACCATGTGCGACAGCACAGTACACAATCATGTCCTTGCCACTATGGCCTTGCTCATTGTTGCACAACGTTGGTACATGACATATGCTGCATATGTGGAGATATGCATTGGATTCCTGTATCTGCACAATGTATTTGACAGCTGTCCATGCTATGGTCATTCCATGCAATTCCATATGGCTAGTGATGAAGATAGTGGGGAAGGAGAGTGTGGTGTTACTGGTACTCCCATCACATGGTGATAAATGATAATCCCCTTTTTCACATTTGACAACTCTGGAGTGCAGTGGAGCTATGTAGTCTCTCCTGCCTATTTTCTTTGTCTTTCCTCCCATGTGTGTATGCAGGCATGGAAGCCGGCAAATTATGACCTCCCTCCCGCAAACCCCTCTTGACTCTGTGTATTCAAGCAGTCTCTTCATTTGTTTGTGGACATGGTTTGGGCCAGGTTTGGGGGAGTGTGTTGTAAATCTGTGTTTATCTGTCATCTTTGGCGTGCAGCATTGTGGACAGGTGGTTATAATACTGGTAAGTTTTGGCATGGTACTGTTGCATTGTCCTGCACTCTTCTCACATTTCCATTCACATCCTGCAGTGCATGCTGGGCACATTGGATTGGGTGTGGCATGTTGGGAAGGGCGACTGCATTACATGACTGAATACAGCACATGGTTTCACAGTCCAGTGCTATTGGTATGCATATGCAGGTTGCATGGACAGGGTCATGTGAATGTGTTGTGTGTCTGGGGGCCACCCTTCTTTCCTGTGGTCTCAATGTCTGCATGTCATGTAGTAGTAGTAAGTTGATTCAAATTGCCACAATACATTAAACATCAGACATAAGAACAATCAGTACCAAACAGTAAGTAAAAACAAGTTAATCGCAAGGGGTTCCACAAGGGTCAGCTCTGTCCCCTCGTCTTTTTAATGTATATGTACGTTTACAGGCTGACCTTATTGCTGAGTCGGGAGTAATTTTTTATACCTATGCGGATGACACACAATTGAACTGGTTAAAACTTAATGGAAATAAAACAGAGGTCCTTGTGTTCGGGCCCAAATGGTGGACAGCCTCTGGAACTCTCAGTACTGGCCTGACTCACTGGGCCCTTGCCCTGTGACCAATGCCTCGGGGGAAAAGCCTTGGGGTGAAGCTTCTGCCCAATAGCTTGCGAGAGGTGCAGATCTCGGTGGGTTGTAGTGCAGGGTTTGGAAAACGAACGTTTTGAGGAACATTATACCTCTGCTACCGCCAACCAATCGAACAATCGAACAACGTTGGTAACATCGACTATAATGGGGTCACTGAACTACTGGAATGGGATATATCTGGCACAACCCAAATATCAGATACAGCATATGCAGGTGCTCCGAAACTCAGCAGCAAGACTGGCACTTATGGCGTCGCGTCTGACCCCTTCTACAGCCCTTCTGCATTGCCTGCACTGGCGACTCGGATTGAGTTTAAGATACTCTGTGTCACCTACCAGGCGGTGCACAATGTTGGTTGAGAGTATCTAAAAAAGAAGATAGTACGCTATTGCCCAGCCAGAAAATTACGCTATGCCTCACACTTACTTCTTAAGATACTGAGGTATCAGCGGAAACAACTGGTAGGCTGTTCTTTTTCAGTCTTAGCCCCAAGTTTGTAGAATGCACTTCCACTACCACTAAGAGTCATGGATGAGTATCTCGCCTTCCGCAGAGCACTTAAAACTCACTTGTTTTAAATTAGTAACCTGCAGATTTTGAGTAGGAGACATTGTCACGTCACCGCTGACACTAGCGCCTAGACGCCCTTGGGCCATAGTTGCGCATTATAAATCTTCAAATAAATAAATAAATAGACAGATAAATAAATAAATCATCTCATATAGTTGAAACACAATCGGAAAACGTCATGAGATTAAAATTAAATGTAGTTTAAATTCATAGGGCAACACCATTGATCAATGGAAGTACAAATTACATGAAAACCATCAATACAGCACAAAAGGTAAAAACGAGTCAATCAACTCATACAATTAAAAGAAACAGCAGTCAGGAAAGATCATAGGATTACACAACACATACAATATAGGACATCACCACCGATTAATAGTAACACAAATTACATGAATGTATATCCAACATTATGTGATTTGGAAAAGGTTCAAAACTACATACACTTGCAAACCAAGGAAGATGAGGTGCACACAGAAGAGTTTAAAAGAAAAGAGGGCTATAGACTCAGGAGTTTGAATCTGTGATTCCAAGGACCTTCCAGATAACTGGTAAAAGCTAAACTAAAGCAATCCCAACAGCAGGAGGCAACAGCAGTCTCAAGAATGCTGGTCACCACTGACAGAAATTTAAAAGGAAGCATTTACGAATATCATTATAGAGTGGACAGAATAGAACACAATGTTCAAGTGATTCCCACTCTCTGCCAGGACAAACACTTGTCTCCATTAGGCTTCCCAGACCACTTACAGGTAATATATGGCAGATAGAAAGCATTTAACTGGGCCCGGGTTAGCAGAAACCGGTGGTATGTGTTAGGGACCATAGCCAGATATTCAGCTGGTCCCCCTGCAGGTGAGAGCGGCCTATATGAGGCTTTGCACAGATTTGAATCATCTCTCATAGTAACCCTTAGTGACCAGAATTTCTCCTTAATGAGTCGGGTCAACTAGCAATGTTTTCTGGATTCAGAAAGCAGTCACCCAACCCCATGAGACTCAAGGTTCTTTTAATATAGGCAAGCCACTCAATATTCTGGTAGTTCCCCAGCGATAGAACATTTCTTAGGAGCAGTCTTGTTAGTGACCCATTTTTACTTATCCACACAGCCAACTACAGTAAAATTGGCCGCAGGGAAAGCAGATCCGTCAAATAGTTCATACCCAACTCTAAATGCATGCTCTATGATGATGTTGGGGGGCTACTCCAAGAAGGCTTGCAAAAAGTATATTTTCAGCACTGTGTAAGGACCACAGGCCCAGAGTTTTGGCCATAGACACAGATCAAGGAATTTGATTGGGTCGATTGGATTTTACACCAAATGGTAATGGCAACGTTTTGTTTAACTCTTGTCCGGCATTCTCTAGGAGACATGGTGCAGCCAGGAACTCTCCTTACCATTCATCATGAGTTTTAAATTCATGCTCTCATTCAAGACTTAAAATGGTTTGCTCAATGGGCGTAGATCAAAAGGCACTCATTTCTTTGCAGTGTGAGGAGGTCCCCTGCGTAACCAAGAGGACCAATAGTGGGGTGGTCAAATGGGCTGTGGGCCACCCTGAGCTAGTGGAGTTGGACCCAGACGAGGTACCCGAGGATCCCCAGGCAACCCTGACTAGGTCTCGGTACTGAGGCAGGCATCAGTCACAAGAGCATGTGCTCCTTCTCCAACACTATAGACATGTATCATCCTCTAAGGGGCAGGCACAAGAGCATTGGCGACCCTGTCCTCCCTACAAACATCTGTGATCATTTAGTGGGTGGTCACACGTGCTCTCACATCCCCACTGCTCCTACTGTGATACAGACTATCCAAGGGGATCATCACTGGGCCGTTCACCACCCCCTACTTTTGTTGATATGCAGGGTCCCCAAAGGGGATTCACAGGAATTCTCACCATCCTACAAACCCTACAGATGCGCAAGACCTCCAAAAGGGTAGTCACAGTGACATTCTTACCCCCATTGTTTACACTCATACCCCAACCATCCCTAACCTGAGGAATGACCACCATGGGGACAAGGTAGGACTAACCCTTGGACAGACCTCTTCCCATAAAGGAAGCCCCCCTGCGTAGCCATATAAATTCCCTGATGAGATCCAGACATCTAGTGTAGGGAAAGTAAGAGCAGGATGGGGCGATACATCTACTATGCCTGAAGAGATGGCAGAGGAACAGGTACACCTTACAGAGAGGTTCTAGTAGACATATTTGGACCCTGGCAGAATCTGGAGATGGAGGAAGCTGGTAAGAGATGTCACAATCTCACCAGGGATCAGGGTGCGTACTATGGGCCAGTGAGAGGGCTCCCCAGGGACCAAGACCCCAGAACAGGGAGCTGCCCAGCAAAGGGGGATCTCCCTGAGGCCCACTAAGATCCCTGACAACAAACCCCAAGCCGAAGAGATATAGCCACCAACTCGACCTCCTGATGGACTCCTTCAGACCTTTTCCAAGACCAGGACAAGTTGACCGGGACCCTGATCACCTTTCTCAATCGACAAGGGTTCCTGTACCGCGCAAAAGCTGAAAAATCTGCAACACAAAGACTAAGACCAGTGTCATCCACTGGACATTCAAATGGTGCAACTATTGAGGCAAACCAGTGAAACCTTGAAGAGACTCTATGCTGTATTTTGACTCTTCCTGAGGGACAGTCACAACCACCCATGAACACCCAAGAGTTTTCAGAAAGGGGTTTTCACTGAAGCAAGCTGAATTCTTGTTTCTTTATTGCTGCCCATTTCACTTTGAGTTACCCCCCAACACTTGCATTAGCAAACTGGCATGCCTCCTTGTAAAAATCGAATACAAATCTTTAGTTTGACATTAACATTAATCCTGTCTTGTGCCCTCCACTTGGTGCACTGAGTGACAGCAAACACACACTCACATTAGAACAGGAAGGCAAAGCAAGGCACTATACAGAGTTCACAAATGATCATAACTAGTTCCCTGATTGCACATAAACGGCATGCAAGAGGAGTACTCTTCCTCTACTGCTGTTTAGGCCATTACAGCAGTGGCAATCTGCTACCAGAAGGAGGCATTCTCAGCTCTGTCCCCTCGTCTTGTTAATGTATATGTACGTTTACTGGCTGACCTTATTGCTGAGTTGGGAGTCATTTTTTATGCCTATGCGGGTGACACACAATTGAACTGGTTAAAACTTAATGGAAATAGAACAGAGGTCCTGGTATTCGGGCCCAAATGGTGGACAGCCTCTGGAACTCGCAGTATTGGCCTGACTCACTGGGCCCTTGCTCTGTGACCTATGCTTTGGGGAAAAGCCTTGGGGTGAAGCTTCTGCCCAATAGCTCGCGAGAGGTGCAGATCTCGGTGGGTTGTAGTGCAGGGTTTGGAAAACAAACGTTTTGAGGAACATTCTGCCTCTGCTACCCCCAACCAATCGAACAATCGAACAACGTTGGTAACATCGACTATAATGGGGTCACTGGACTACTGGAACAGGATATATCTGGCACAACCTAAATATCAGATACAGCGTATGCAGGTGCTCCAGAACTCAGCAGCAAGACTGGCACTTATGGCATTGCGTCTGACCCCTTCTAAAGCCCTTCTGCATTGCCTGCACTAGCTGCCGGTGGCGACTCGGATTGAGTTTAAGATACTCTGTGTCACCTACCGGGCGGTGCACAATGTTGGTTGAGAGTATCTAAAAAAGAAGATAGTACGCTATTGCCCAGCCAGAAAATTACGCTCTGCCTCACACTTACTTCTTAAGATACTGAGGTATCAGCGGAAACAACTGGTAGGCTGTTCTTTTTTCAGTCTTAGCCCCAAGTTTGTAGGATGCACTTCCGCTACCACTAAGAGTCATGGATGAGTATCTCGCCTTCCGCAGAGCACTTAAAACTCACTTGTTTTAAATTAGTAACCCGCAGATTTTGAGTAGGAGACATTGTCACGTCACCGCTGACACTAGCGCCTAGACGCCCTTGGGCCATAGTTGCGCATTATAAATCTTCAATTAAATAAATAAATAAATAGACAGATAGATAAATAAATAAATCATCATCTCATACAGTTGAAACACAATTGGAAAACGTCATGAGATTAAAATGAAATGTAGTTTAAATTCATAGGGCAACACCATTGATCAATGGAAGTACACATTACATGAAAACCATCAATACAGCACAAAAGGTAAAAACGAGTCAATCAACTCATACAATTAAAAGAAACAGCAGTCAGGAAAGATCATAGGATTACACAACACAAACAATATAGGCAATCACCACCGATTAACAGTCACACAAATTACATGAATGTATATCCAACATTATGTGATTTGGAAAAGGTTCAAAACTACATACACTTGCAAACCAAGGAAGCTGAAGTGCACACAGAAGAGTTTAAAAGAAAAGAGGGCTATAGACTCAGGAGTTTGGATCTGTGATGCCAAGGACCTTCCAGATAACTGTTAAAAGCTAAACTAAAGCAATCCCAACAGCAGGAGGCAACAGCAGTCTCAAGAATGCTGGTCACCACTGACAGAAATTTAAAAGGAAGCGTTTACGAATATCATTATAGAGTGGACAGAATAGAACACAATGTTCAAGTGATTCCTACTCTCTGCCAGGACAAACACCTGTCTCCATTAGGCTTCCCAGACCACTTACAGGTAATAGATGGCAGATAGAAAGCATTTAACTGGGCCCTGGTTAGCAGAAACCGGTGGTATGTGTTAGGGACCATAGCCAGATATTCAGCTGGTCCCCCTGCAGGTGAGAGCGGCCTATATGAGGCTTTGCACAGATTTGAATCCTCTCTCATAGTAACCCTTAGTGACCAGAATTTCTCCTTAATGAGTCGGGTGGGAATGCTAGCAATGTTTTCTGGATTCAGAAAGAAGTCACCCAACCCCATGAGACTCAAGGTTCTTTTAATATAGGCAAGCCACTCAATATTCTGGTAGTTCCCCAGCGATAGAACATTTCTTAGGAGCAGTCTTGTTAGTGACCCATTTTTACTTATCCACACAGCCAACTACAGTAAAATTGGGCGCAGGGAAAGCAGATCCGTCAAATAGTCCATACCCAACTCTAAATGCATGCTCTATGATGATGTTGGGGGGCTACTCCAAGAAGGCTTGCAAAAATTATATTTTCAGCACTGTGTAAGGACCACAGGCCCAGAGTTTTGGCCATAGACACAGATCAAGGCATTTCATTGGGTCGATTGGATTTTACACCAAATGGTAATGGCAACGTTTTGTTTAACTCTTGTCCGGCATTCTCTAGGAGACATGGTGCAGCCAGGAACTCTCCTTACCATTCATCATGAGTTTTAAATTCATGCTCTCATTCAAGACTTAAAATGGTTTGCTCTATGGGCGTAGATCAAAAGGCACTCATTTCTTTGCAGTGTGTGGAGGTCCCCTGCGTAACCTAGAGGACCAATAGTGGGGTGGTCAAATGGGCTGTGGGCCACCCTGAGCTAGTGGAGTTGGTCCCAGACGAGATACCCGAGGATCCCCAGGCAACCCTGACTAGGTCTCGGTACTGAGGCACGCATCAGTCACAAGATCACGTGCTCCTTCTCCAAAACTATAGACATGTGTGATCTTCTAAGGGGCAGGCACAGAGGCATTGGCAACCCTGTCCTCCCTACAAACATCTGTGATCATTTAGTGGGTGGTTACACGTGCTCTCACATCCCCACTGCTCCTACTGTGATACAGACTGTCCAAGGGGTTCATCACTGGGCCGTTCACCACCCCCTACTTTTGTTGATATGCAGGGTCCCCAAAGGGGATTCACAGGAATTCTCACCATCCTACAAATCCTATAGATGCACAAGACCTCCAAAAGGGTAGTCACAGCGACATTCATACCCCCATTGTTTACACTCATACCCCAACCATCCCTAACCTGAGGAATGACCACCATGGGGACAAGGGAGGACTAACCCGTAGACAGACCTCTTCCCATAAAGGAAGTACACCTACGTAGCCATATAAACTCCCTGATGAGATCCAGACATCTAGTGTAGGGAAAGTAAGAGCTGGATGGGGCGATACATCTACTATGCCTGAAGAGATGGCAGAGGAACAGGTACACCTTACAGAGAGGTTCTAGTAGACATATTTGGTCCCTGGCAGAATCTGGAGATGGAGGAAGCTGGTAAGAGATGTCACAATCTCACCAGGGATCAGGGTGCGTACTATGGGCCAGTGAGAGGGCTCCCCAGGGACCAAGACCCCAGAACAGGGAGCTGCCCAGCAAAGGGGGATCTCCCTGAGGCCCACTAAGATCCCTGACAACAAACCCCAAGCTGAAGAGATATAGCCACCAACTCGACCTCCTGATGGACTCCTTCAGACCTTTTCCAAGACCAGGACAAGTTGACCGGGCCCCTGATCACCTTTCTCAATCGACAAGGGTTCCTGTACCGCGCAAAAGCTGAAAAATCTGCAACACAAAGACTAAGACCAGTGTCATCCACTGGACATTCAAATGGTGCAACTATTGAGGCAAACCAGTGAAACCTTGAAGAGACTCTATGCTGTATTTTGACTCTTCCTGAGGGACAGTCACAACCACCCATGAACACCCAAGAGTTTTCAGAAAGGGGTTTTCACTGAAGCAAGCTGAATTCTTGTTTCTTTATTGCTGCCCATTTCACTTTGAGTAACCCCCCAAAACTTGCATTAGCAAACTGGCATGCCTCCTTGTAAAAATCGAATACAAATCTTTAGTTTGACATTAACATTAATCCTGTCTTGTGCCCTCCACTTGGTGCACTTTGTGACAGCAAACACACACTCACATTAGAACAGGAAGGCAAAGCAAGGCACTATACAGAGTTCACAAATGATCATAACTAGTTCCCTGATTGCACATAAACGGCATGCAAGAGGAGTACTCTCGGCATGCCTCTACTGCTGTTCAGGCCATTACAGCAGTGGCAATCTGCTACCAGAAGGAGGCATTCTCCACCTTCCTCTGTGAAATGGCAGTCTTTCCCCCCCACTCATCAGCAGTATCTCTTCTCTCCCACCATTTCTAATGTATGGTGTGATATCCATCCATTTCACGGAACCCATTTCCATCCAAGCCATTTAAATGCAATTCTGTTAAATGATAACCAATTTTGATGCAATGCCATATCACTGGAAATGCACAGATAGGACCTCATCATATGATCGTCCGTATTTCACTGAGAAATACTCCCAAGCGTATCTCCACTCACAATCTGGAAAAATCTGCCAGACTTTGAGTAGTGGTCCGGCAGAGTCAGTCTTCATTCTTGGACTCCATTGCAGTCCGTTGGGGATATGGAGCATTTACTACAGGTGCTATTTCCGCCACAGTAAATACTTGATATTTTGTAGATGAAGTGGAGGAGATCCTTCCGGCAACAAGGAGGAGATATCTCCTCTATCCCGTGGTTTGGCAGTGTGGTAAAAGAGGCAATAAATCTGTTACCAGCAAATAAAGTGGTGGTACCGCACTCAGGCTTGGAGGTGCAGATTTTTTACCTCACCTCCAAACTCAAAATGAGGCCCAATAAGATAAATTAACCTGAATGTGAAAAGAAAAAAACGAAGTATCTCAAAGTAAAAAATAAAATGTTCAAAATTTCAATAATAAACAGGAAGGGGGAATACTGTCTATAATGGAGGAAATCAAGAAGGAATGTTGCAATAAAAAACTATGAATGTAGCAAAAGGGATGCAGAAGTCAGCCGGGGCAAAAAGGGAATACCAGGGGTGTGCCCCCCATTGTACAATACAAAAATGGAGGAATATGACTAAAAAAAGACCCTAACATTCGGTGAAATAGTTTGGGATGAAATGGTGCAAAACAATGTCAGTGAAATGACTTGCACTGAAATGGCTGCATTGAGATGTGATTGCGTTGACATGGGTGGCTGCATTGAGATGTGATTGCGTTGGCTGTGCTGCAGCTTCACCCTCTGGCCTGATATCAATACCCACTTACCGACCTCATTGCCATGAAGTCCATACGGTGTGTGTGTGTCACATGTACCAGAATTAAAAGAGGGCGCTAAGATTTGGTGAGCTATTCAGCCCTGATCGGGGCAGCTTGAGAGCTCTTCAACCCGGTATCTTGAATCTGGGGTCCAATTTCTTGATAAATGGCTCCTGGGGAAGGAATGTCTGTGTGCATCATACTTTATTATGAGGAATGTATTATACCTAAAAAGTAGTACACTTTCTCCTAGTTTTTACTCCTCATACGATTAGGGTTAGACTGTATTAATCAGACCTTAAATGGTATAAGTCTGAAATGATGTACTAGGCCAAGGAGAAAAGCTTTTTTGTAAAAAGAAAATGGGCCTCATTACAAGTTTGCCAGTTCAAAAATCGTACTTTCCATGATGCCGGACCCACCGTTTCCAGCAACACGTGATGCCGGAAATAAAGGAAGATCATGGATTGTCGGGTGCACATATTCCGGCATACCGGAAACGGTGGCACCGACATCACGGAAACTCCATGAAAATTGGCCAAAAACAACTGCACTGTTGCCACCGGTGCCCTCGGATCCGGCATTACAATGCCAGAGCCAGCGTTACTGGAGCTATCGCACCGGAATTACTGTGACTGGAAATAAAGTGATTGCCGGAACAGGAAACAGTTTGGTGGCCATCATAAAAACACAATCCATTGTGATCTGCTGCATCCAGTTGCCATCCACTGCTCCTAACTGCATAAATCCGTAGTGGACCATGTCGACTCTCATCCGTGAGACCCGACAGCGCAAGCCTTGCTTCTCTGAGGCAAAGCTGGACATGCTTACTGATACCATTGTCCGGCATGCAGGGGAGTTGTTCTCAACAGACCAGCTCTGCAAAACACAGCAGTAGAACAATTCCATATGGGAAGAAGTGGCAAAGAAGGTCTCAGCAGTGGGGTCAACTCCACACACAGTCAGGGATTGCCACAAGTGGTGGGATGACCTTCACCTGAGGGTTCGGAGCCTTCTATCAGCCCACCGCAGACAAAGCATGGGCACAGGTGGTGGACCCTCCTCACCAATTAGACTCCTTCCCTGGGAGGAGAAGTGCAGCAGTGTGCTGCACATGGAGTCTACAGAAGGGGTTGACACTGCGGAGGCCGGAACCAGGACACCAGACGAGGCCGGTGAGGACACGTAGCCCAAAAATACTGAACAACCCCCTTGGCCAACCTGCCCCCACCACCGTACTACCACATCACTGAGATGGGAATAGCACTGTCCCCATCTCCCAGAATACATCCTGTAGGCACCCACACCTTAACCAACACCCAGGGTGCTGTCATGGCCATACAACCTGGCTCCCTCACAATGATCCATGCCTGTAATACATGTTGAACACTGACCAGGCACCCTGTACTGCCAAGTGAAGAGGCATCTTCGACCACACAGAAAAATGTGTGGGGGAAGATGTGTTTCCGTGGTGGCGGTACTCACAATGTGC